>NC_069499.1:265034126-265659126 GCF_027579735.1 Bombina bombina | reverse complement strand
GAAAGGCAGAAAATTGAGTTGCCTTGGTACTGTCAGCGTGATTAATGCTCATATAAACTGCTAACCTGGAGAAGAGAAGCATACACATAGCAATGGGAGTAGAGCTTGTCCACAAACATTCATCTCTCTTGTGAACCAAGGGTTTATCACACATCTTTTTAAAATGTTATTTCTGTTTTGTTTTTAGTGTAACTGAAATTATCTTTAGGATTAGAGGACAATAATGGAGAAAGTGAGGAATTTAGTGTTCCAATAACATATTGTGTTTCAATTACGCCACAGCCACTGTAAAAAAAAAACTGCTTTATACACACATAACCACAACTCATACACCTGCATATATTATATATATATATATGATAATTGTTGTTTGATGGTCTGCCCCTATGCTATGAATAGCTAACTGGGCATAGTCTTACTGCCCAGTGGGTCCACCAATGAATGGAAATGTCATATATAGGCATCAGAGCCAGATAAATCATAAGGCATATCTTGGTACCTGCATAGGGCAAATAAAAATAGGGGGTCACAAAAAAATACATATGCTTAGTAATGAACCTAATAATCATATCAGATTAGCCCCATAGATAACATGATCACCTACACGCCAAAACATAGTTCTGCTGCCCATCCTTGAGGTGTTGTAGTGTAAAGTTGCAATAATAAAAATAATTATTCAGCTAAGAAAACAAACACTTTGATATCCACCCCACCACATCAATTGTTCAATACCACAAAGGACACATTGGGGCCTATCTATCAAGCTCCGAAAGGAGCTTGATGGCCCGTGTTTCTGGCGAGTCTTCAGACTCGCCATAAACAGCAGTTATGAAGCAGCGGTCACAAAGACCGCTGCTCCATAACCTGTCCGCCTGCTCTGAGCAGGCGGACAGACATCGCCGGAAATTAACCCGATCGAGTACGATCGGGTTGATTGACACCACCCTGCTGATTGGCCGCGAGTCTGCAGGGGGTGGCGTTGCACCAGCAGCTCTTGTGAGCTGCTGGTGCAATGCTGAATATGGAGAGCGTATTGCTCTCCGTATTCAGCGAGGTCTGGCGGACCTGATCCGCACTGCCGGATCAGGTCTGCCAGACTTTGATAACTATAGGCCAGTGGCTTATCTTATTTAAAAGGATTTAAACATACAGGGCTAGATTACGAGTGGAGCGCAAAATGGGCTTTCACAAGCGCAATATTTGCACTCCACTCGCAATACCAGTGCATGCAAATGTGTGCTGGTATTAAAAGCACATGCGTACGCATTGCATGGAAGTTTTGCTCTCACGTGAGCGCACTTTCGTAGGCTTCAATGGAATCCTCGTTCTGATGCTGATAGACATAGTCGCACAACATTTGACAGCAAATTTAAAATATATATGTGTATAAATATATATATATTTGTGTGTTTATAAATGTATACAAGCATATATATATATATATATATATATATATATATAATATATATATATACTTGCAGTATTAACACATTCCCTGTAGTCTATATGTATACTTGCAGTATTAACACATTCCCTATACACTGCAATGTAAAGGCACTTTTCAGTGCCGTTTTTTTCTTGCACCCCACACCCCCTCACTTTAACTCTTTAAAACTGCTTTGTGCAGTTATTTAACCCTTTGGCTGCTAAGCCATTTCTCACCTGTGTGCTAAGCTGGTTTTTGAGCTTTTTGTTGCAGTTCACGTTTAAACACGTTTAGAAGTAAAGTTTGTGTGAATAAACTATACAAACTATATATTGGGGGGTTTTTCAGCAGTCCTAGCAGATTCAAAAAAATACCATTAATATATGTATATGTATCATCAGGTTTAAAAAATAGCGCGTAAAATGTGAAAATAAAAGTGTAATTTTTTACTCCTGACTCAATAAATAATAGTATGTCATTTTATTTAATCAAAACCTGTGTGGATAAATATTTGTAGTAGGTAACCTGTCTGAAATAAGCAGAAATTAAGAAAATGTCACTGTTTTTTCCCACTGTTTTATTGCAGGCATGTCAATTTGATAAATTATCAAAAACAGCATCTTAGAATTTACTGTACTGTTTTCAGCAATTAAACAGTTCTAGCCACCTGAAAAATTAAAATGAGGTACACAAAGCACACATTTGCAGAAAAAAATTGGTGCATAAAATGAGGGGCTACAAGTATTTCTAGCATGAATTTGGGGTGTGCAGCAATTAATGAACATGTTGCATTGCTTAAAAGGACACTCAGGTTAAATTAAATTGTCATGATTCAGATACAGCATGTCATTTTAAACAACTTTCCAATTTACTTCCATTAAAAAAAATGTGCACATTCTTTTATATTTACACTTTTTGAGTCACCAGATCCTACTGAGCATGTGTAAGAATTCACAGACTATACGTATATGCATTTGTGATTGGCTGATTGCTATCACATGGTACAAGGGGAGTGTAAATATACATAACTTTGAAATTTGTTATAAAAAAAACTACTAGTTATTTGAAGTTCAGACTAAGTGCTATTGCATTGTCTTGTTATCTTGCATTTGTTGATTATGCAAATCTAATGTGTTGACTAAGCAAAGGGCCATATTCCACTTTGCTTAGAATTGTCTATTTTTGTGCTAGCAATACTTGTAGCCCCATATTTGATGCCCCAAAGGGTGTACTTTCCAAAAATGTGTACTTTATTTAATGTATCTTAATTTCACAGGTGGCTACAGCTGTCTGATTGCAGACTTCAGGCTCGCCGGAAACAGGAGTTAAGAAGCAGCGGTCATAAGACCGCTGCTCCTTAACTCGCCCGCCTGCTCTGAGGTGGTGGACAGCAAAACGCCCGATTGCATATGATCGGGTTGATTAACACCCCCTGCTAGTTGCCGATTGGCAGGGGGCGGCATTGCACAAGCATGCCTAGTGAAATGCTTGTGCAATGCTAAATGCCGACAGCATATGCTGTCTACATTTATCGATGTGCGGCGGACATGATCGCTACAGCGGATCATGTCCGTTCGCACTTTCATAAATCAGCCCCATTACCTTTTCCCATACATAAATACCCACTAATGTGAGTTATTCCTTCAGTTGGGAGCGAAAGTGCGGGTGTTTGCCTTACTTTTCTACAACTGAGATATGTCTTAGGGTTGTATTTGTAGATAGAAGGTAGCAGAGATACTTCAGGCTTATCTGGATGTTAGGCAGTTAATAATAGATTGTTTTAATGCAACAGTCATGGAAGGAAGAACGTTAGGAATAACAGAAAAAAAAGATTAAGGAAACAAACTAATGTACATGTTTTCATGCTTAGGTCTGTAAAATAATAAATCAATGCATTGCAGTATGAATATCAGAATGTATGCGGGACATACAAAGCATTTCACCGTACCTAAAACACTACCAATTATTTTAGGAAACAAATACATAACCTATAGCTTTTACTATTGCTTCATATAACAGCCCTTCTTACTACACATATTCTCTGTGTAAAACACTTTTATTTCATGAGAACAGCCCACTGGAATTCTTTTCTCTATGATTTCCTGTGATCAATTGTATGATGTATAAAGGCTAACGTGGTGTGCCTGAGGATAGGTTATATTGTTCTTGATGTATCAGAGTATCTAATACAGAGTGTACAGATGTGTGTGCTGTGTGTCTGAGGGTCGAGTGTTGTGTGAAAACTGCATTAGACACTGGTTTACTGAATGTACAGTACTTACAGTCTCTTCAAGAAAGATGTATATATGCTGTATCTATGTACACAGTGTAATGATGGGCTGATATATGCAAGAAGGATTTTACGCAGAGGATACGGTTAAAGTATGTCACAAGATATACAACCTTTGTTTATACTTGAACTGCGAAAGTTACTCTGGTATTGAGCTAGTGTGTCACTTATATTCAGTATTCCTAAGTGGCACAGTGTACAAACACGGTATAACAGTTCCTGTGGTATGTTTGGAACTGTATGGTAAAACAATCCTTTTGATAAAATCAGAATTGTATGCTAGAACCAGAAAGCAGTGTTAAACTGTTGTTTGAGCGTATCTAGTCCTCACCTTCACGTAGGAAGACTACAATGAATATATCACCATGTATGGTACTCACTTTGTGCAGAGGTTATGAGTTTTGCTGTGTAGTAGAAAAGTACTTTGTGTAACTTTGTACAGTACCACTGTTCGTAGTTGAGGTAATAATTCTGCTACAGAGCGTGGCTTGCCTATAGTGTGATACAAATCCGTGCGACTATTTCTTCGAGCAGCACAAAGCAGTGCTAATGATTATAACTGCAGCCACGCTGGATTGTGACATCATAAAAACTGTCCGGGAATTGCTTGAAGACTCTTGGTATGTCATCCAATACACAATAGAAAGTCCAGGAGACATAGGGTTGCCACCTCGGCCATGTTTTCCTGGACACTTGTGAGTTACACATGCTGTAGGGTGTGCAGGGAGGAACATGTACTGTGCTGTTCATCAGCACTATTCATGTGATGTCCAGAGGCAAAATACATATTCCGACCTGCTTACCCTGCAGCATGCGTAACTCATAAGTGTCCAGGAAAACATGGCCGAGGTGGCAACCCTAAGGAGATACCAAACAGATGATGAATTAAAATGTATTAATTTAAAAGTATAAAAACATCCAAATATACTTCACAGTCATGGTGGCCAACAGCCCGGGAGCAAATCAACAGCCTACGCGTTTTGTGCTGCACCTCCGCACTTCATCAGGGCTATTCAACACATGCATACATTCATTATTTATACACACTGCCATTAACCCTTAATGATCAAATACAATTTATTAACCCTCAAACCACTGAAATATATTTTCACATAACGTTTTTCACCATATAAAGTATATTGTGACCAATGCTATATAATGTCAATATATTATTTATTTAAAGGGACAGTCTAGTATATATTAAACTTTCATTATTCAGATAGGACTTTTAATTTTAATCAACTTTCCAATTTACTTTTATCATCAAATTTGCTTTGTTCTCCTGGTATTCTTAGTTTAAACTAAACCTAGGTAGGCTCATATGCTAATTTCTAAGCCTTTGAGGGCTGCCTCTTATCACATGCTTTTTAAATCTCTTTTCAACACAAAGAGACAGAAAGTACACATGGGCCATATAGATAACACTGTGTTCAGGCACAGGGGTTATTTAAAATTTAGCACAAAACAATGCTAACTGCAAGACAATAGATAATAAACAGTCACAGTCATGTGATCAGGGGGCTGGAAGAAGGTTCCTAGATACAAGGTAATCACAGAGGTAAAAATTATATTAATATACCTGTTGGTTATACAAAACTGGGGAATTGGTAATAAAGGGATTATCTATCTTTTAAAACAATAACAATTCTATGGTAGACTGTCCCTTTAAACAAGTATCTTTAATTTGTGTTTATTTAGACCATACTGGCAGGACAAATGCATACTTTTAAATTAGTTAAAACTAACACATATCAATCTACTGAACAGATGTTTTAAATTGGTCCAGAGGTAAGAAAAAAAAATATTGATGTATTTGATGAAAAAACAAAGTATGTGTGACAAAAGAGTGAATTAAAAGATGACATGGAGAATAATTGTGCAAACAATATAAACAAAGATTGTGAAAAAAATGTTCCTTCTGCTCACTATATCTGCTCCTCTTATTTCTTATCATGTGTGTATAAATGAAAAAAACTGTGTTATAAAAGTGAAATTACGGAGTGAGAAAGAAAAAAAAGTGTATTTGTGAAAAAAAGTTTATGTGTATTTGTGAAATATGTGAGACTGAAAATGTGTGAAAAATATGCAAAAATTGTTTTGTTTTGTGTTCAGATTTTTTTTGCGCATTTTTCATTTGGTCATTAAGGGTTAATAGCAGTAATGTATAAATAATAATTGCATGCACATGTTGAATAGCCCTGACGAAGTGCTGAGGTGCAGCACGAAATGTGTAGGTCTGTTGGCCACCATGACTGTGAAGTATGTTTCTATGTGTTTATACTTGTTACAGTATTAAAAGTTACGTGTCAATTCATCCTCTGTTTGGTGTCTCCTGGACTTTCTATGGTATGTCCCAAGATAAGTGTGCTGTGTACATGTTGTATATCATGACAGTAGATTGTGGGATGTTGGTCATTTCTAAGGCTGGTCTGTTCTAAAAACTAAATTTCTGCAGTGTAGGTGTTGTATTTGTGTTGTGACTACTGCCTACATTTCAGCCTTTTCACCAAGTCTCCTCCATACCACAAAATGTCATAACTCCTGAATCAGTGACACTAATGCATCTCTACATGTAACAAATGTGACTTTATTCCCACCTAAAAGTAATTTAGAGCCACTTAGCGTCAGCTGTATATTTGACAGGAATCTCACAGCCTGGAATCCAGTATTGCTAATTTTAACATGAATTAAAGAGATTTATTTTTACAGTGAGGTTCATTGTTTTGATCACATGAAGTTTGTTTTCTTCAGCTAAACCCTCATATAATATTGGGTACACAAATAACCCCCAATTTGCTCTTTCAGTATACATGCTCTATGTAAGTGGCTATATAGTGCACTGTATTTGTTATAAGTATATAGCACTCGGACACAGTAGGTCACTAGGCTCGAGCTAGGACAGAGACTGAGTCTTCAGTAAGGTGACATTCCTCTACAAATAGATGATATTTGGGTGTTTGTTCACCTCACAGTGAGGGTCAAGCAGGTCTGGAAGATCAAATTTGGCTTCATAACAGTATCTGACCCAGAGAACCACCTATAAAAATACATCTTTTTATCAGGAGATGAAAGGCACAATGTGTACAGGGAGGGAGGAACGGAGCAGATCATTCCGTTTTTACGAAGAAGCAGCTTAATGCATCTTGGCACCCAGAGCTTGCCTCGGGACGCCTCGGGCTCTCTGTGAGCAGAATAGCAATTTTATTACTTTGTCATTAAACCAATTTCACAGCAGTATTGTTTGTTAATGAGCAGCGGCAAACGAGCGGAGATGTCACACACTGCAATAGCAGTGAGATTTGTGTCCTAGGCTTGGAGCAGAAAAAAATGGAAAAGGCCATAGTAATAAAGGGGAAAAAAAAGGGAAAAAAGAGAAGGGAAATACAGCTTGAGGTGGAGGGCGAAGAGTATAGGAAGCAACGGATCTCGTGTTTATGAGGTAACTGTTCCTGTAAGGAATAAAGGTCTGTAAGGCAAGCAGTTAAAACCAGGCCCATAAAATTAAAACCAAATTAAAGCACAGCGCTGGATTACTAAGCTACATTATGAAAGAGAGCTAACCCATTGACTGCCAGCGGAGGTGTGGACACACACACATCTCACTTTAAATTTAAAGGTTAATATTGTCGATGCATTATCTCAATATCCTCTATCTTGGTGCCATTTGATTTTAACTTAATACACTATAAATTCAGTGCCTATTATTTGCAGCATAGCAAAGCAAACAGGTCATGACTGAGTACTTTCTCTTTATTCTCTCTACCCCAAATACATGGGATGTATCCTGTCTTCCCTACGTCAGGTTTGGTTACAGGGTAGATGGTGCAAAGAAACCACTGCCTGTGGGACCTGGCACAACTGCCCATCTGATTCTGAGCCAAATGCTCTTTGGCCCTTTTGTTCCAGACAGATCAATTCATTTGAACACTTCCACAATTATTTATAGTGTTTATCTGCCCCTTCGCATTGGTTTAATGTCCAAGGACAGTGATCCTGTCCCATATTGCACATGACAACATACATTCTAGAGGTCTTTGGCTTCATTTTATTACTAGGGATATCTATATATGGTCAAATACTTATATCCACCTGAGAACTGCTGTGTTTGGATCAGTATTAAATAAAATGTGGTTAATAATCAAAAGCAGTTGTAAAATTAACTTTGTAAAGATATCACATGTTGACTTCATGATATAGCATAGAAAGTGGTTTTATTTACCTCAGTTTGATGAATAGCTCTCACTGACTAATGGGAGACAGTGTACACCATTTGCTTTCACTTTGACAAAGGTTTTCTAATACCAGAGTTAAACAAGAAAGTCTCAATAAATAAGGTTACTTGGGTCTTCCCATTCGGTGGTAAAGAGTTGGCCAGAGATTTCTAATAGTCTTGCCTGCTCTTCAACATTTTAAACATTTTATTTCAAGCTTTAACAAAAAGTAGCTTGATTATATTGTCACCTTTATTGGTATGCATTAGATGGGAACATACAGAATTATAAACACTAAGGAAAGGTTAGGCATTCTGCTTATTAATAGGTACTTTAGCTGCACAGAGTGCAACAGACAACATCCCTAGTAGGGAGCAGGATGAGTGGGATTGTTTTATACTGAGGCCAGTGATTAAGAGAAGAGGCACAGCCGCAGTTCACAGGGGACAAAACAATACTCTGTAGTAGATGTGAATAGCAGGTGCAACACTGTGAGTGCTCCACTAATGCAATGTTTAATGTCCCATAACATCTTTTACAGAGGGCATACCAGCTCTGCTTTCTGTATATGCCTAAAGATCTGAAAGGGTTAATGCAGTCTATGGTAGGGAGAATAGCTTTAATTCAGCAAGGAGGTACCTGAAGAAGCTCTCAGGAGATGCCGCCTGAGTATAGACTTATTGAATCCAGGCAAGGAGAAAGCTCCTCTGTCATTAACAGCCAGCACATACAGAGTTTCTCCTTGGAAAATTACAGTTTGTTGTGTGAAGCAAAGCAATTGTTAAAAAGAAAGGGTGCTGGTAAGTGATTCCATTACATTGGCTGCTTGCTTTGGAAAAAGGATAGAACTCTGAACACTTTATTGGATTGAGATTAGTATTAATTGAATCTGTTTTATGTAATCATATTGCCATGAAATAGGATTATTGTTGCAGTACTAATTGGAAGTCAAAGAGTTAACACTAAACCCTAAAAGATAAAGCCACTTGGGGCATTCTCATGTCACCAATATGATGCAAGCAACATTCTCAACTAGTTTTATGTGTGATGTCATTAAAGCAAGATAACCATTGCACTCCTGTACAAGAAAACGAAGGGGAAATGACAAAGCTCTTTATAACAACTAATCTTTGACCCCAAAAAATCTTTCATTTGAATGAATAAACCTCTTTTTTCAAAGCCTTATTTGTTGTTCTGTACTGAGATTTATTTGCAGTAATTCACTATATATATATATATAATTTAGAAAATAAAATATTGATCAAAATCTTTTGGGAGGAGAGCAAATTAATATTTTAGATTAGATTAGAAGGTGGTAAAATAGCTGTGATCTCTGTTGACTCCTGAGGGGATGGACTGAGGAGTTACCAGATAAACTAGTGGAGTGACCAGACCAGCACACCGCTGTTTGCGCTGCCATCCCTCACACAGGTGTGTTTATGCCCCAGGCATCCTGGCCACAGTCCATTTCATTTACTGAAGCTGAATTAAACAGCAAGTAGTATGTTGAACGGACCGAGTAAGCACAAGTGGGAAAACAGGAGCATCAAAGGATATGCCTGCAAGCTTTGTTAAGGCCAAGAAAAACCCTGTTTCAGTTGTCAGAGCTTGTTGATGTTGTAAAGAACGGTGCATTTTTTCCCCTACCTCTTGCTTTCCTTCTTTCTGCAATATGTGGTTCTGCCTTAGGACAGAAAGTAAAACATAACGGATAAACAGAGTTCCACTCCATAACTCAGCCGTTCATATATCCCAGATCAAAGAACTGACATGCTCCCTCCCAGCCTACTTGTCCACTTCAGCTGCTTGATGGACAGGTAACATCTGGCCCAGAGATCTCTCCCAGAGACTGAGAAAATATCTTCCTCAGAGCTAATCAGAGCTAGAAAGGCTGAGGACGCAAACTCACCTTCATCTCTTCAAAGCTTGCGCTCCATAATTGCTCCATTTCCAGGGGCAATATCTTTTTTTTACTCTGTACTTTTAAAGGAACAATACCTATTTCCATTTTCCTCACATAGTCAATGCTTAATTATTTTTGTCTAGATAATAAGATTGTAAGCATGTTTTTCTCTTTCTGCAATTTTTATATAATTGCTTTTCAATCTGAAAACAGTGACAGTGGAATCTATATAGCATACAAAAGTGGTAATAAAAATGTTAATACGATTACATAGATGTACAGTACATCACTGATTTACTGTAGGTCTTTCAAATATGAAAGATGATAAACCTACCAAAGGACACTATAAAACTGCTATAATTGCTTTAATTCTTTAAAACCTAGATTACGGGTGCGAAACTAATGCCAAAAAAGTTGCGTTATTTTACTCTCCATAGCGCTGCTATTACGAGTTACTGAAAAGCCTCCTTGTGCGTGCGATATACCGCACAAAATCCAAGGGCTGCTTTGACGTGCTCGTGCATGCTTTCCCCCATAGACATCAATGGGGAGAGACTGTTAGAAAAAAACTAAGACCTGCGATCGCGGAATGAAAATTCTCCGTAACGCAACCCCATTGATGTCTATGGGGAAAAAAAAGTTATGTTTAAACCTAACACCCTAACACAAACCCCAAGTTTAAACACCACTAATACGTTATTAACCCCTAATCCACCCCCCGACATTGCCAACACCTAAATAAAGTTATTAACCCCTAATCTGCCACTACCAACATCGCCGCCACTAATAAAAGTTATTAACCCCTATTCTGCCGCTCCCGGACATCGCCGTCACTATAATAAAGTTAAACACCCCCTAACTTTAAATTAAAATTACAATATAACTATTTAAATAAATAAAAACTTACCTGTGAAATAAAAATATATAAACTGTAAATTAACCTAACCTTACTATTTTAATAAAATAAAAAATACTACCAATTAAAAAATCTAAATTACAAATTTAAAAAACCTAACACTAAGAGAAAAAATTAAAAATCTAAAATTACAAAAAATGAAAAAACACTAAGCTTACAAAAAAATAAACAAAATTATCAAAAATAAAAAAGCCCCCCCCCAAAATAAAAACACCCCCTAGCCTACAATAAACTACCAATAGCCCTTAAAAGGGCCTTTTGTTGGGCATTGACCTAAGTTAAATAGCTATTTTACCTGTAAAAAAAAATACAAAAATAAGTCCCCCAACAGTAAAACCCAACACCCAACCAACCCCCCAAAATAAAAAACCTAACTCTAAAAAAAAAACTAAGCTACACATTGCCCCTAAAGGGGCATTTGTATGGGCATTGCCCTTAAAAGGGCATTCAGCTCTTTTTCATTGCCCTTAAAAGGACATTTAGCTCTTTTTCAAAAGCCCAAATATTAATCTGAAAAAGAAAACACCCCAAAAAAAAAAAAAATACCTAACACTAACCCCAGAATATCTACTCATGGTTGCTGAAGTCCGGTCATCCAGGCGGCAACATCTTCATCGTGGGTGCGTCTTCTAACTTCATCCCGGCTGAGCGGCAAAGACATCCAGTGCGGAGCATCCTCTTCATAGGTCCCCGCCGTACACTGAAGCTTCAATGCAAGGTAGCGTTTAAAAATGGCGTACCTTGCATTCCTATTGGCTGATTTGATTCTTCAAATTCAAATCAGGCAATAGAATGAGAGCTTTTAAAATCCTATTGGCTGTTCAAAACAGCCAATAGGATAAGAGCTACTGAAGTTTAGGGCTTAATAGTTTAATTTAGCGTTTTGCAATGTGGGGGCGGCGGTTCAGGGGTTAATATGTTTATTTAGTGGCGGAGATGTGGGAGACAAGAGGTTTAGGGGTTAATAGGTTTATTTAGCAGGCGGACAGGGTCTAGAGACCGCTGCTCCATAACACGGGCCCTCAAGCTCCGTACAGAGCTTGATAAATGGGCTTCTATGTGTAAAGCCCATTATCATGTTTTTAAAAACATATCCAAAATGGGAAATAATAATAAAAAGCTTATATATATATATATATGCACACACACATAAATAAACTTTTAACTATTTAAGATACAGTTGCCAGTTTCAGGCTGGTCAGGATGTCCCAGCATTGCAAGGGTAAATCTCAAGAGAAAGCCAGTTGTATGGAAATGAGTCTGATATGCAAAGTGATGTGGCAGGGACTTGCTATTTGTCATTGTCACAAAACAGATGCAAACCTTACAGCAGGTGCACACTCAACTTTCTTCTGTACCTAGCCACAGGATCACTTTCCTTCAGATAAACTGATAACCCCACACCTGCAGAGGATATTAATATTTGTATTCTACATAAAACAGATAAATGTAATAAATGTTGTCATAGAAAACTGGTATAGATTTGTCCCTGGATCCTTCTGTTATCACCCTTAGTATCCATTATTGAATGCTGCTACTCCAACCAGTAGAGTCACAATAACACCAAAAGTGTTTTCCTAACCCTGACCCCAGTATAAACTTCCTGTATTGTGTTATTTGCTAGACACCATTTCCCACCCAACTTCCATAATTCTACTACTTCCTCTCCTTATTCCCATTTAAAAAAAAAATCACTGTCATGGTGTAACCCATCCTCACTTTTATTGTTTATATTTCTTCCTCACTTTAGTGTGTTTCCACCACTCTATTTGGTTGTTTTTTTAATCCTATTTGTGAACATTTTAGTTTATAAAACCAATCTACACTAGGGTAATATTCTCAATAAAGACTACAGACCTCAAGACTAGCTACTAGGGTTTTAACCCTACAAAAAAATGTTTGTTTGTTTTCTTGGCTAAAATATGAACCAAAAAAAAGCTTAGATGCCTTCTTTTTTTAAATAAAAATAGCAAGAGAACGATGAAAAATTGATGCTCTATCTGAATCATAAAAGAAAAGTTTGGGTTCAGTGTCCCTTTAAGACTGTTAAAGGACCAGTCAATACAGTAGAATTGCATAATCAACAAATGCATGATAAGAAGACAATGCAATAGCACTTAGATGCCCATTTATCAAGCTCCATACAGAGCTTGAGGGCCAGTGTTTCTGCCAGTTATGAAGTAGTGGTCTAAAGACCGCTGCTCCATAACCCTGTCCGCCTGCTCTGATGAGGCGGACAGGAATCGCCAGAATTCAACCTGATCAAGTACAATCGGGTTGATTGACACCCCCTGCTGGTGGCCGATTGGCCGAGAGTCTGCAGGGGAAGGCGTTGCACCAGCAGCTTACAAGAGCTGCTGGTGCAATGCTGAATACGGAGAGCGTATTGCTCTCCGCATTCAGCGATGTCTATCGGACCTAATCCGCACTGTCTGATCAGGTCCGACAGACATTTCATAAATCGGCCTCATAGTCTGAACTTCAAATGAGTAGTAGATTTTTGTTAAATAAATTGCAAAGTTATGTCTATTTCCACTCCCCTTGTATCATGTGACAGCCATCAGCCAATCACAAATGCATATATGTATATGCTGTGAATTATTGCACATGCTCAGTAGGAGTTGGTGACTCAAAAAGTGTAAATATACAAAGACTGTGCACATTTTGTTAATGTAAGTAAATTGGAAAGTTGTTTAAAATTGCATGCTGTATCTGAATCATGAAGTTTAATTTTGACTTGAGTGTCCCTTTAAAGGGACAGTATACTGTAAAATGTTTTTCCCTTAATGTGTTTACAATTGCTTTTTTTTACCAACTGCAGAGTATAAAATGTATGAACATTAGCTTTGTAAGGTTTATTTGTGTATATGAATTAGCTGATTTTGTGTTTTGAAGCCACAACCTAATAAAATGGGTTGAGCTTGTAGTTATAATCAGATCTCATTACTTTATCACATTGTGTACATATACCTGCTTCTTTATCTTATATCTGTCCATAAACCAATCATCAATACTTGGAGAGAACAATGGAAAATTAACATTGTATCACCTTATCTCTTCTATACCCCACTGGCAGTGTAATTTCTCCTGCTGGCTGTGTTTACAAAGCTTATCTATATCTTGGACCTGCGACCACAAACTTTCAGCATAGGTGGGGATACCACATGCTAAATCAACTATTTCAAATGCCAATATAAGGGTAAAGGAGCTACTTGTAAACAATTTAATACATCCCAGCAGGTAAAGTGGATCATTGGGAAAAAATTAAAGGGGAGATCACTTTTGAGTAAACTGTCCCTTTAACTGTTTTAGGAATTGTTTACTTTTCAACAAAAGAACGTCTCAAAAAATCCTAATGTTAAAAATATCTAAATCTGAAAACCCACAGCCAATTAATAGCATCATACATATAACTTGCATTAATCTCTCCTTTGCTACTCTCATAACTTCCTCCCGGTTTCCAACTTCCCCATTATATGTGTCTCCCCCATTATCAGTCTCTTCCCCTTCTGTGCAATTCTTCCTTCTCTCAACCACTGACCCTTTTTTGTTCTTATGACCTATCAGTGTGACAACCTATACAGAGTTAATTTCCCAGATCAAACTATGAGTAAGCATTCTCACACTATGAAATGATGGCTGAAAATCAGTAATCAGTGGATTTGCACAACATTAAACAGTATGTATCTCATTAGAGAGACACTAAAGTAAAACATTTAACTTTTATGATTCAGAAAGCGCATGCCGTTTTAAGAAACTTTCCAATTTACTATTATTATCAAATTTTGCAGTCTTTTTATATGCATACTTTCTGAGGCACCATTTCCTACTGAGCATGTGCAAGAGTTCACAGTGTATACGTATACTAGTCTGTGATTGGGATTGGCTGTCACATGATGCAGGGGGCTAGCAAATAGGGGGAGGAAAACATACATTTGTCAAAAAAAATTACTGCGTATTTAAAATTCAAAGTGCTATTGCATTGTCTTTTTATTGTCTACTGTATTTAAATGTCTTTTAAGAAAGGCATGGTCATCAAAAAAACCTTGCATAATAAGTTATTATACGAGATATGAGTTATAAATAATGAATTTAGTTCTGAAAGCACAAAGAAAAAACATAATTTTTTTATATATTTTTAGCTAAGGCTCATGTGCAGTTTAAAGAGGGTGTGGCAATCTGGATATTTCTTTCTGTGACAGTGCTTTTCTGTAAAAACATCAAACATGAAGATTGGTGCACAGTGTGAAATATTTTACAAAGTTGGAAGCTTTGGGCCAGATTTATCATTGATTGGATGGACAAAGGTTCACATGTAGTGAACCTGTCCGCCCGAGATTGCAAATTGTGGGGTGCATTAGTTCCCCATATTTAGCATTGCACAAGAGTCCACTCTGCAATGCTGCCCCTCCTCTCGCAGAACGATTTGAGCAAGAGAAGGGCTTGTCAATCACCCCTGTCGAACCAGTCATGGTAATTTGAGAGGGTTTAAACAGCTGCTTCATAAGTATCATAGGGGCATTTGACTCATGATAAATCTACCGCTTTGTAGCAGTTATCAGACTCCAAATGCATTTGAATAAAGTACATGGTAGGCTGACTTATAGCTAAGAATCAACACAGTGGCAGCTAGATCCCTTCTGTACCAATGTACATGAATATTATGCGGATTTTCATGATAACTGTATCTTCTTTAGGAAGATCATTTCTGTATGATGATTGGGCAAATGGATGAGAAAAAGAATAGCAAAGTGTCAAAATAAGTAAAGGATTAATATTTTTAAAGGTACAAAATGACTAAACAATTATAAATATAACAACTGTACATTTTAGCATAATTAGTAATAAAACGTTTAATAGCTTTTGGCATCTGGTACTGACACCCCTAATCCAATACCTGGCCCTTTAGTAGACCTTGCACAGTAGAGACCCTACCTTATAATGCAGACTTAACCAAAGAGGAACACTAACTAGATATAACAACAATAGGATTAGTATAGCCCCATCATGGGCATAGTGGGATCAGTGGAGGGATACCAGTTTACCAAACATTTCTGTGTTGTATCCAAAGAAATGACCCTTGTTTGAACCTTCAACCCTCATTTTAATGACTTGTTTGAAGACAGCCTGGAGTCCTGGGCTAGAGGTGTGTTGGGGGTGGGGATGGCTAATGGTTTGCAGACCTCATAGAGTCTTTGTTGTGGGACAAAGGGTACCTTAAAGCATATGGACAATTTGGATAATGCTAGGCCAGATAGTACCCTTCCAGTACTATAAAGTTTAATTAACAGTGATGACAAGTTTTAAACATGCCCCTTATAAGCTAGTTCAATGAATGACATTGAGAGGAACTAATTAGATTGTAGACTTTAAGTGTCCTAGGAAATATATTTTTATTAGCTCAACATGGTCTGAAACTTTGCCACTTATATTTGTAAAATGCCATAGAATTCTCTATTGTTGATGATGAGTCTTCATCAACATTTTGTAAGGCTTAGCTAAACATACTGTATATCTGTCTCTTATATTTGACACATTTATAACTATATGAATACTGTTATTGCTGGATGTATTGTGTATGTTTTATCAGTGTAACTTCAATTCTGCATTGGTGCATAATTTGTACAGTGCCATTTGATATTGAAGATATATATACAGTAGCATGTGCTATATATATATATATATATATATATATATATATATATATATATATATATATATATCTTGCAGGGGCCATGTTTTTAATCCATAGGAGGTGTGGGGCAGGGTTTAAGGGGTTTGCTTTCTACTCATATCCTTTATTTGCTTAACTCTAAACACAGAGGATTAATGGCAACAATTACCAGTTAAAGTAACATGAAAAACTGCAGGCACTCATTGTGGGATTACCATGTAAATGAAATCCAGTCTTAACGGCCCTGTGACTTATGGCTCTGCAAGTCCTTGTCAAATAAGGGACCATTACTACCTGCTTTTGGGAAGGGGTGGAGGGAAAGCCTCCCTTTACCTAATGCCAAACACATGTTGATATAATGGACTAACACTCCCTTTGGTGAACACAAATGGTGCATGCCAGCCCCCTGGGTCCAGGTTTCTTATTTGCTTTGGTTGCTTTTAACCCTATACTCCCTGTCAACAAATAAACATGTCATCCTAGAACAGAACATGTCTCTAGAACAGAACCTTTTTTTTTTTTTTTTAGCCTTTGAGCTTTTATAACAGATAACTTTTATACTTTATTAACCCTTGCTGAAATGTTTAGCCAACATATTTATCTTATCTACAGATTATATAGTTATATTATTACCTCTCCCATCAGTGTAAAACAACAGTCTTCATGGTTTAGAAATATTTTTTTGTGTGAAGTGATAGAGAAATTCCCAGAAAATTATAGACTGTCAAAACTTTTCCCTCCTAAATGGAGACTATAGTTTGATTTAAGTTTAAAAAAATAAATAAAAAAATCTTAGGTAATGTAATTTTTTTCTCCCTAATGAAACAATGTATGTCCAGTAAGCATTGTGTCTCTGCACAAATACATCATAGTAAATGTATGTCATAATAACCTATCCGTGTGCTTATGATATTATACACTTAATCCATAAATTACAGATTCATGTGGCTCTATTTTTCTGTCCTCCTGGTGGCAAACCCAACAGCAGAATTTATTCTTGGTGTTCTCGTGGGAGCCTTTTGCCTATCCAGCACATGAACTATGTTTATGATTTAGAGCCTACCACCTCAACTAGTTGTCAATTTGTCGATTCTACCTGTTTAACTGTAAAATATAATTTCCTCATATACCAAATAACAGCTGTAGTGTTAAACAGGTATCTGCATTTTCCTGCATGTTGTCGCTTGCACTGTATTGTGCACAGGGTGCTAGTATTGATAGTGTTTCGCTCTGTACTGTTTTATATTCTTTTCTATTTTAATTTTTAATGCCAGATGATTGTGCCAAGTTTATAAAATCTGTTCAGCTCCAGGGCTCCTGTTTGGCACCAGAGGTCAATCCCATTTGGCACTGACCTCTAAATAACCCTTAGCTTTAAAGGCTGGGTCAGCAGGAGGTTGGTATTGGGTTGAAGGGGATGGGGCCTCTCATGGAGCTGGCTCTATAGCCTCTCTAAGGCTGGCGATAAAACTTTAGACAGTTTAATGGATGTCTCTGCTGACCTAAAGAACCTAAATGAAAACACAAAGCATGGGCCTGGTTCAGGGCCAGCTGGGGAAAAGGGGCTACACGGAAAGATCACAATTGGAGGAGATCAGTTTTCTGAAAGACATATTAGGTGTTTGAGCCAAGAAAACCAAGTTTTATGAATGTTTGCTTATCTCTTCTCCTCAAATGATTGTGTGTATTTGTTTACTTGTGTGCACCTGTGTGTGTATGCATGTTTACTTGTGTGTCCCTTTGTGTGTGTATGCATGTCTTTACTTGTGTGTACCTATGCGTGCTTGTGTGTGTATGTGTGTACCTATGTGTGTGTATGCATGTCTTTACTTGTGTGTACCTATGCGTGCTTGTGTGTGTATGTGTGTACCTATGTGTGTGTATGCATGTCTTTACTTGTGTGTACCTATGTATGCTTGTGTGTGTATGTGTGTACCTATATGTGTGTATGTATGTCTTTACTTGTGTGTACCTATGTGTGTGTATGCATGTGTTTACTTGTGTGTACCTATGTGTGTGTATGCATGTCTTTACTTGTGTGTACCTATGTGTGTGTATGCATGTCTTTACTTGTGTGTACCTATGTGTGTGTATGCATGTCTTTACTTGTGTGTACCTATGTGTGTGTATGCATGTCTTTACTTGTGTGTACCTATGTGTGTGTATGCATGTCTTTACTTGTGTGTACCTATGTGTGTGTATGCATGTCTTTACTTGTGTGTACCTATGTGTGTGTATGCATGGCTTTACTTGTGTGTACCTATGTGTGTGTATGCATGTCTTTACTTGTGTGTACCTGTGTGTGTATGCATGTCTTTACCTGTGTGTACCTGTGTGTGTATGCATGTGTTTACTTGTGTGTACCTATGTGTGTGTATGCATGTCTTTACTTGTGTGTACTTATGTGTGTGTATGCATGTCTTTACTTGTGTGTACCTGTGTGTGTGTATGCATGTCTTTACTTGTGTGTACCTATGTATGTGTATGCATGTCTTTACTTGTGTGTACCTAGGCGTGCTTGTGTGCGTATGTGTTTACTTCAGTGTACCTGTGTATGTGTATGTATGTGTTTACTTGTGTGTGCATGTGTGTAAGTGTTTACTTGTGTGTGCATGTATGTGTTTACTTGTGTGTACCTGTGTGTATGTGTGTGTATATATATGTATGTGTTTACTTGTGTGTGCCTGTGTATTTGCATGTGTTTACTTGTGTGTACCTATGCGTGCTATGCGTGCATGTGTTTACTTCAGTGTACCTGTGTATGTGTGTGTATGTATGTGTTTACTTGTGTGTAACTGTGTGTATGTGTTTACTTGTGTGTCCCTGTGTGTGTGTGTAAATGTATGTGTTTACTTGTGTGTGTTTGCATGTGTGTGTGAATGTGTTTACTTGTGTGTGCATGTATGTGTTTACTTGTGTGCATCTGTGTGTATGCATGTGTTTACTTGTGTGTACCTGTGTGTGTATACATATGTGTTTACTTGTGTGTACCTGTGTGTGTATACATATGTGTTTACTTGTATGTACCTGTATGTGTAAACGTATGTGTTTACTTGTGTGCATCTGTGTGTATGCATGCGTTTACTTGTGTGTACCTGTGTGTGTATACGTATGTGTTTACTTGTGTGTACCTGTGTGTGTATACATATGTGTTTACTTGTGTGTACCTGTGTGTGTATACGTATGTGTTTACTTGTGTGTACCTGTGCGTGTATACATATGTGTTTACTTGTGTGTACCTGTGTGTATATACGTATGTGTTTACTTGTGTGTACCTGTATGTATATGCATGTGTTTACTTGTATGTACCTGTGTGTGTATGCATGTGTTTACTTGTGTGTACCTGTGTGTGTATACGTATGTGTTTACTTGTGTGTACCTGTGTGTGTATACATATGTGTTTACTTGTGTGTACCTGTGTGTGTATGCATGTGTTTACTTGTGTGTACCTGTGTGTGTATACGTATGTGTTTACTTGTGTGTACCTGTGTGTGTATACATATGTGTTTACTTGTGTGTGGACTCATGTGTGTTTGTGTATGTGTGCATTTCTGTATATGTAGAAGCTAAAAAGCTGCACACAAATATCTTTAAAAAAACTGTGCTAATTGCATATTCCACAGTAGACTGTAAGCTCTTTGGAGCAGGACTTTCATCCTTTTGTATTTGTTTTGTTTAGTCTGTTTTATGTATCTGTATTTCATTTTACCATGAATTAGTATTGTTGTGTACCCCTAGTCACGTACCCAATACTACACTTTACAAATACATGATGATAGTAATAATACTGAACTCAGTAGCTGTAGCATTGCAGCAATCTATTTTTTGTACTTTACTAATGACCTCTGGTGCCACCAAATATGGAGAACATGCATTTTCCTGTAGACGCATGGCTGCTTCATTCCCTAGAGACTGTATGGGTTACAAGAGGAGAGGAAAAGTGATTGTAGGCATGTTTCAAAAGGGTGTTAGTTCTTTTGTCTGCCTCTGATGTTAATCTTTACAGCCAAAATTGATTGAAATAACATATACCTATCATACAAACATATATACAAAACACTATGTTCTAGATAACAGCTGAACATAACATTTGCACCTTAAGTTGTATCTGATATTTTATCTAACCAGTTAGTAAGCATAAGTAATGTAAAGATCAGCTTATTTATATTTTTACTGGAACCTATGAGCAGAAATAGCAAGATGTCTCTCTTCTGTTTGCAGGTTCATTAATGCAAGAAGACGGATAGTTCAACCCATGATCGACCAGTCAAATCGAGCAGGTGAGGTTCCGATTTCTTCATTTCCTATCACCTGAAATAATTCAGGGCTTCTGTCAAAGCTTTCAGCCAACTTTAAGTTTTGAGAAACAGAGAGGATTCAATGGCTAGGAAAATACATGCCACAGCAAGATATAGTGAGATAATACGAAGACAAGAAGAGGGGGCAATCTCACCCCTTTAAATTCTTGCATTCTGCCATCAGGAACAGCTAATTGGTGCTAATTGGAGATTTCCACCATGCTCTCAGTACAATTACCTCCCCATTTTTAACAAATACTAATTGGTGCAAAGCACACTGGGGCCACAAGTATGGAAGTTAACCCTTTTGTAGCAGTTGCTTGTAACAGAGAAATGGTTAATCTGCTTATTGCTTCTCCCTAGTGCCTGGTGGTGTAAGGAAGCCATTCTCATGTGCAGCCCATTGTGTGTATTCATTCATTGCCTATTCACACGGAGTTGGCTCAGCCGCATTATATCGCAGGCAGAGTGAGAATCTGTGTGTGGCAATTGGAGGGCGGGAAGAGAAAAGTTCTTTTGGAAGCAATTTCACCATTAAAAATCCCACCAAGATCATTTAATGAGTTAGGCTGTAATGCACATTATCATAATTTTTTTTTAAATGCAAATGTTAATCTTATTTAACTACCAATAAAATACTTACTGGTATTCCCTGTCTGGCTCGTTGTCTTCAACCTAATGTTTTAAAATTATTTATTTATGGATTTGAGAAAGAATGTGTAGTTTGCAAAAATAACCACTTATTTTTATGAGATATTACTGATATCCAGTTGTTGCTTCTTTTCAAACACAAGCATCATGTTATCATACAAAACCTTTATCAATTATAGGATTCCAGGGATGGCGTACTGCTATATAAACTTCATGTGATGGTTTAAAGGACTTAAATAACATGCGCTAATCCGTTACAGCGTATAATTTTAACATTAGCGATGCAAAAGGGTTAAACACATGCTTAAAGTCTTGCTCAGGACCTGCATAGCAATGCTGGTTCTGAGTGCAAACTTCCGCTGATCCAATCAGCAGTGCTATTTATACAACTCAGCTACACAACTAGCGCTGCCGATTGGATCAGTGGCAGTTTCCTGAATGGGACTTTAAAGGGACACTGTACCCAAAATTTTTCTTTCTTGATTCAGATTGAGCATGAAATTTTAAGCAACTTTCTAATTTACTCCTATTATCAATTTTTCTTCATTCTCTTGGTATCTTTATTTGAAATGCAAGAATGTAAGTTTAGATGCCGGCCCATTTTTGGTGAACAACCTGGGTTGTCCTTGTTGATTGGTGGATAAATTCATCCACCAATAAAAAAGTGCTGTCTAGAGTACTGAAACCAAAAAAAAGCTTAGATGCCTTCTTTTTCAAATAATGATAGCAAGAGAACGAAGAAAAATTGATAATAGGAGTAAATTAGAAAGTTGCTTAAAATTGCATGCTCTTTCTGAATTACAAAAGAAAAAAATTGGGTACAGTGTCCCTTTAACTATGTGCTTGCCAGGCATTAAACACATAGCATTACAGCGTACCTAGTGTTAAAATGCCATGCTCTAACAGATTAGTGCATGTCATTTTAACACTATAATGACCATTTATTATGGACAGCATATGTGTGTAGCCACTAATCAATGGCCGCATTCAGCTCAGAAACAGCAGTGCTTTGCCAGTCTAACTCATTTATGAGGATTGAAAGTATTATATTATTGTTCCTTTATGACCCTATTCCAATATTTATGGAATAATTGAAAATACATTAAACACCTCTAGCGTTTGTGTAAAAATAGTGCTTTGTCCCACAATCTCCAGAGATGAGGAAAAAGCATTTTTTTTTCAAATAGTTTACATTTAATTTAGGTTTCTAATGGTTTGCATTTAATATAAACTTTTTATATCATTAGACTCATATAGAGGGGAAAAAACAGCCATGCTGTCTATAATGTATTGCTTATTAGCTCTGTTACATACTAGGCAGCAATTAAATGACGGAATCAGAAATAAACTCTTTTGTTTTGTAATTAAATATTTAAAATATTGGTCGGGAATGCAGGAATCCTAGTGATAGAAATGAAATAGGAAAATTTCACAGGTCATGTGTTGTAAAATGACAGGTCCTTTTAAGCTAGACTCTCTCTTTCTGTAGGTTTGAAATGTGTGTTTCAGTACTTACACTGGAACCTTTGCTCATTTTCCGGTATGTCTTCTCTTCTTTTCTCCTTCTCTGTGTCCACGTTTGACCACAATCAGGTTTTCTTCTTGATCCTTCAGTGAGCCAAGGAGCAGCATATAGTCCGGAGGGTCAGCCAATGGGAAGCTTTGTGTTGGATGGTCAGCAACATATGGGAATCCGGCCCGCAGGTATGTCATCACCTTTCTAGCGATTCTATTGGAGGATTTATGTTCTGAATGCATGCCACTGTAATGAGAAGGTATTTTACCCTTACAGAGAGTTACTTTATACATTCCTAAAAACATACAAAAATAAACATATAGAATATGAGTGTATTTGTGTACATCTGAAGATCTCAATAATGGCAGAATGATTGTTTGCATATGTCTCATTTTTCTCAGTGTGGTGGAGGCATTGCATGATTTGATAGTTTTACTCAGAAGCAGGACTGCAGATATTTTTGCATGTGAGTGCCTAGACAAGGGAAGCCATGCTTTAGCTCAGCTATTTGCAATTTGTTATTATCAATAGAGCACCAACATATTCAATGATGGAGTCATTTGTGGTGAAGTAAAATTCTTTCCTGATGCTTTGCTTTGAGAGCTATATATACTGTAAACTGTTCTTCATAACTATATCTAAACTCCCCAAATCGGTTTAAAAAATACAGACAAATGCATATCCTTCTTGCATTTGTATAACATATTAATACTATAAGTGCTTGTTAGCGATTTTTAGGAGCTGTATAATTCAGATGTAAATTATAAACATGTCACAAAGCAGTGTCCCTGCTGTGCAGCATAGAGAACAATAAAGCTTATGGATTTCATTTTATCTTTCCTTTAGGACCTATGAGTGGGATGGGCATGAACATGGGCATGGATGGACAGTGGCACTATATGTAAACTTGTCCTGCAGTGCGGTTACAAGCAATGGATGTGAGTATCACCTGAGACTTCCTGCCATTACTTACAGTTTAACCTCCGGCACTGCATATGATCATAGACCTACTACATAGGAGAACGCAGTACATGTGGGGCTCTAGGGTCACTATCCCAGCAACCATTAAAATGGCCTATTTTTCCTATGTGCAGAAGGAACAAAGCAAAATGCTTCCTGACATATATAGAAACTCCATGTCAAGTGGTTTTAGTGTTATCTGTAGACAAGCTGAGTGAAGGAAAGAACATTTGCCTACAAAGGGTACCCAGTTTCCTGAGTCCTTGCGAACAAAAAGGACTCTTAATCAATAATGCCCCTTCTTCACTCAGCTTGTCCCCTGTTTACCTCACTAGTAGCTTTGGCATTGATATAAACATCATACATCTCCCAAAGCTGTACAAACTCAAACCAAGAGGGCAAGATTTGCTTTACATCTATGTGGGAAAACTGATCCCCTCTCTTGGTCTCATTGTCCTCTTTATATTTTCAGGTTAAAATTGACACATATTGCAGGGCATTAGATTTCTTGTGGGAAATGAAACATGACAGTGACAGAGGGAAAAGTTAGGGGTAGCGACGATGTAATTTGAGTGACAAAAATCTGTCACTTGGATGAAAGCCACATTATCCCATATGCAAAGATGCAGTAAAGAGCTCATCAGAGCAGCTTAGCTGTGTGTTAACTCAACACCCTCAATTCTTCATTATGAAGAAGCAGTATTTTGATATATATATTTTTTTGTTTAACATATTTCCTGCATTTCAGATAGTAAAGGGAGGAAGGAAAGAGTCAATAAATTTAAAAGGAAAGACATTTAGCAGCAAGTTCATATGAAGCAATTGGTTTTTCACCGAGAGCTGAATGACTGCACTTGGATTAAAGAACACATTAGACTTTAAAGCTTCAAGTGTTTTGATGTATAAAAAAAATGTATCAGCTGCCAGTTTCTTCCCCTTAGTTGAAGGCAGTGGAGCAGACAGAATTGCATATAACATTGAAACTTCTTTGTTTAATGAAGCAGAATAAAAGAAGACGCACCTTGATTAAATCACTCTGTATATGTAAATAGAGGACACAATTTCATAGGCCCTCTCAGGGGGCTGCCAGTGACATTCCATAGATTAATCAAATTTGCCTATTTCTACTGTCTTTTTACAAATGTGTGCTGAATACAGGAAGCAATGTTCCCTATAACGGCCATAGAGAAAACATTTTCTCAGCTTGGATAATTCTTAATATAGGCCATATAATTTCTAGCCTATTTAATTACATAACATATTTTATGCTTCATGACCAATTACATTAATAGCTTAATACAGAGGAATATTATCCTCTCTTGATTTGATTATGCAGCCACACAATATGGTATATTTGGTACTTAATTATCATCATCCATTGAGGAGGCTGTCGCGCTAGCACAAACAGCAAGACAAGCCTGGGATATTGTGTTTAGGTGGCGACCCCACTTGTGTTAATAAAGTGGCTCTAGAAGAGCCCTGTACCAGCCCCAGTTATTGTGCTATAGTGTAAATAAATATCTGTCACAAACATTAGTTACAAGAGTATCTGCGTGTGACTTTGTTAGCACAGAAGATGCTCAGGGCTGTGAGTATATTTAGAAAAACAGAGGCATTTTTATTATTATTAGTAGTAGTAGTAATAGTAGCAGTATATTTCTTTCTAATGTGCCAACAGCATGCTACACAGGGTTTATAAAATATTTGGACAACAAAGGGGTGGTCAGATTGCGACAAAAGATCTTACAATCTAGGTCATACTACACACACACAAGGCTAGCCATGGTCATAAAGTTAGTATACACTGTTTTGCAGTTATCTGATAAAGCCAGTAGGAACATATATGTAGCAGAGTTAACCTTGAAATCCGTGCATTTCAAGCTCAATTTTCAAAGCTAAATTACATGAAAAGGGAGCAAAACAAATCATGAAAATATGCTGCACAGTTGTTTCAATATGAATAACTAAATATGTTATATAAAAAATCTCAGGATGTTTACTGTGCTTTAAATAATTGACTGTTGAGCCACACACATCACTCTTCTGCATTTTAATACCCAGCACACCATGGTGACATTACAGGCTCATAGTTTACAATTACTAATTACATATTTATTATATGCATTTTTAACTCTCTGTATTCTTAGGAATAATATGAATTGACCTTTGATTTAATTCAGTTCTCATATTGTTAGCGGTATGTTGAGGGCTTGCTGAAGCGGCAAAGCTGAATGTTGTAGCAGCATAAAATAATGCTTCTCACACACATATCCTCCCTTTAACCTCCACAGTCACATTTCTAATGCAGGAACTATGTGCATGAGTCATGAATATTGTGTACATCAAAATTGGCATGAAAATGTTCTTTAAAATTTGAAATGAACAACAAAAAGGTACTAAAAAACACTGCTACAGTAAAACACAAAAGGAAAAAATAATGATGGAAGACACACGAGTATATAAAGTAAAAACAAAAAAACAGCATTGGCAGCCCTGATAAAGGTGGTTTAACTCTTGCAGGAGAGAGAATGCTATAATAAGCTGTATACAATTAATTTTTATTCTGCACTACGTCACTTCAAATAGCTAGAAACTGGACGCAAGCTGACAGGAATAGGAAGGGTAAATGCAGGGAGACAAGACACCCTAAAACCTTGAAGGCTCCCTAGTTCCCCTAAAGGCCAGATTTTCATGATATCCTAACTAGAAGACAGGTGAAATAATCAGATAATGAGTGACAGCAAGTTAATAACCATGGTTATTCATCAGCAGATTATTTCACCTGTGCTTTAGTTAAGATATAATGAAACACTGGCCTGTACTTCAGAACTAAAGTTGAGAAACACTGACTTGTACAACCACACGTGTGTGGAGAAATAATGCTGATCAAACAATGGCCTCTTTTCCCCAAACTTTAGTCTGGAGAGAATAGAAAAAATGTTGTAACCAAGTAAGCAACAGAAAATTCTGTCTTAATTCACACAGATCACTAACATCATCATACTGTGAATTGTATTCAACTGTTTATTAATTATTGTGAATTACATGATTATAAAAAAGCTACATTTCTTAAGTAAGTAAAAAAAAAGTTAATATATATATATATATATATATAATATGTGTGTGTTGTGTGTGTATACATATACTGTGTGTATGTATATATATACATACAGTGTTCTCCCCAGTACCTTTTTACTCAGCTAAAATTTTAGAAATTAAAGAGTCTTCCTAAAGTTGTTAATGACTTTCTGATAGCATATTTGTAGATATTGAGACACAAGAACTGTTCACCTCCCACATCAAGCAGAAAGTCCCCATGTGGATTATGCTTTAATGGTAGGTTGTCCAATGGTTATCCTCAATGTCTGCAGACAGACCAGATTTTAAGGGTATCCTAGTATTAACAGAATCAGTCAGTGAATAAGGCACAGATATCCTAAACTTCTGGTCTGTCTCCAGCTGTCCAGCAGTTGGAAAAACTTTAACCCTCAGCAAGAAAAATCACATGGGTCATTTTCATATATTCTAAAATGTGAGAGAAGCCTAAGTAAAATAAATTGTTCCAGAGTAAAGGTGAATTATTATTTTTCACATATGTTGTATGCATAGAATCTTTGGGGAGCCTGATTCCATAAAAAAATAAGTAATTTAAATTGCATCTGAAGATCTATGATTACAGCAGCATATGCCGAAACGCGTTAGATCCTGTCCAGTTTGTGCTGTATCTGTTTTACCATGGGCTACTGGCCCCAATAAACTTCATGTTTTTAATGTATGGGGGACTCCGGCACCTCTTTTTTGTCTATAATTCTAATTGCATGTTTGGGTATATGTATCAGGATTAGTGAATAAGGGATAATACTAATACATGTTTTTCTCCTTCTTGCAGGTCTGCAGGACATGCCAGGGGATTGTCTTTCTCAGGGTGGTCCTATGGGTATCAGTTTGGTACAACCAGCTCTCACTACTCCCCAAAAGACATTATGCCCTTCTACTGAAGAAATGGACCTCCGGTGCCCCACATCTGCCAAGCTCCCCATCATGAAACACATAGCTAACTGGAGGATTAGTTCATTTTGGGATGGCCATGTACGCACAACCATCACATTGTTTCGAACCAAGCCTTTGGGAGGGAGGGTAACATCCTGAAAATTACCCCAACATTATAAGGAACCTCAAGGGAAAAATGATAATATGTTTAGACAATTAAACTTTGACAAGTTTAAAAAAAATATATAAATTTAATTCCAGACAGCTGTGATTTTTTAAAAGATATTTGTCATTTTTCTTCATCAACAAAGGACCAATAAAATGAACACAAATGTGAAAATATGGGCGTGATGAAATGCCCACTAAAATACAAGTCCCCTCTGGAAAAGCAAAGCAGAAAAAGACTCAGAGATATAACTACTGTAGGATATAAACATAGGAACTAAGTTAACTTGTACATTTCTGTGGATTTAAATAGTTTTAGAAAAGAGACAAAAAGATATCCTTGTTTTTTCCACACTATGTGTGTTGTTCCCAAAAGAATGACTGTTTTGGCTCAGCCAGAACCCCTACTACATTTTCCCTAAGAAGAGCTGTGGAGTCCTTTCACCTGTCTGACCAGTACAGAGGAACATGAGGAACAGAGATGCCAAGAAAGAATATGAGGCTGTCTGCAACCCCTCGTGAACTATTTTGTTTAGGCACATCCAAGACCATGTGAAGATTTGACATATGGTTGTCTGTATCTGGCACTACAAAACAATTTATAATAGGTCAGTTGGAAGGAAGGCAGAGACATTTTTCCACCATTGACCTCTCTTCGTTGTGTGGATGCTCCTTGTTTTTAGGGGAATTCCTGCAAACTGGTCTTTGCACCAAATGACATGGACTGAACTTAATTGTAAACTCAAAGATTGGAGAACGAGAGTGTGTGTGAATGTGTGCGAGACAGAAGACAAGGACGTATGTAAGAAAAAATAATTTGTATGTTTCTTTTTCAAGTGGGGAGACGTGATGAGTAGTGGAGATGAGGTGTGTGTTGGAGAAAATGATGCAGTATCACTAAGTAACGGAGTAGTAACAGTGAGAGAATGTGTCTTATTAAACAGACTGGAATCTGTGAGGAGGAGGTCTTGAGTGTGAGTGAGGGGGAGGAGCTGTGGGAATGTTTGTAAGAGGAAGGGGTATGTATCATAAAGTATGCGTTGAAATATTATAGTGTGATTGCAAGAAAACTAGAGAATATGCAAATGTGACAGAATGTGTATGTTAGAGAAGGGAAGAAAATACTGTAACAAAATTTGTTCAGAGTTTGTTCTATTAATGTTTCATGTTAGATATTATATGTGTTACCTCAATGGAAAAAAGAATGTTCTCCTAGTAAAAACTGCTGTGGGATTGATATTGTATGTCCATGAAGAATTTCTTTCTCAGCACGTGTTCCTCATTAGAGAAAAATGCTGTTACCTTTAAGCTTTGTCAAATTTACATTAAAATACTTGTATGAGGACTGTGACTTTATGTTTAAAGAAAAAAAAAGGTGTTACAAAATGCGGTAATAAATATTTCATTTTGGATTTTTTGTGGGTTTCTGTGTGTGCTCAGTGTGGGGGCTCAGTGTGCGTTTAGTTCAAAGACTAAAGAGGAGGAAATTACACAAATGTATTACACAAGGAGGTAAATATAGATTTTCTTCTATAAGATACGACGAGTCCACGGATTCATCCTTTACTTGTGGGATATTATCCTCCTGCTAACAGAAAGTGGCAAAGAGCACCACAGCAGAGCTGTCTATATAGCTCCTCCCCTGACTCCACCCCCAGTCATTCTCTTTGCCTACTCTAAGTAATAGGAAGGGTAAAGTGAAAGAGGTGATAAAATGTTAGTTTTTATTTTCTTCAAGCAAGAGTTTTTTATTTTAAATGGTACCGGTGTGTGCTATTTTCTCCCAGGCAGCAGATGGATGAAGACTTCTGCCTGGAGGCTGATGATCTTAGCAGTTGTTACTAAGATCCAGAGTAGTTCCCACAGAATGGCTGAGGAGTACTTAAGAAACTTCAGTGTGAGGAACGTTTTTCATGCTATAAGCAGTGAGGTATGTTCAGTCATTTTTTTCTGGAGAGACTGTGTTATTTCAGAATTGGCTGAGAGTATCCCCATGAGGGAAAGGGTAAGCAGTAATCCTAAAGTATAAAGAGGGGTATTACTGGACTTGCATATTGGGCTATAAAAAAAAATGGTTGACACTGATGTTATGATGCTTGTGGGCAAACGTTTTCATGACTGGGAGTTACAGATAACATTTTTTATGATAGACGTTTTTCTACTTTATTAAGTATAGAGGGTACACATGGCTTCATTTATGGGTATATGAAACCCACATGGCTAGTTTTTAGACCGTTCTGGTGCGGTTATTTTAGGCTGTGATACATCAAGTGAGATGGGCGGGGCCTATTTTCGCGCCTCAGTTGCGCAGTTTTTCCCAGACAAGCAGCAAGCTCCAACTCCGGTGGGCCTTTCAGAACAGTATTGGGCCTAATCAAAGGTTTAATCCGATTTTACAGACCCCTGAGGGCAGGTAGGCGCCACAGCAGGGCTGTGGCGAGGTGCAGGGGGTATTTTTATTTGAAGTTAACGTTTTATAGCACAACGTTTTTTTGGTAAGGGTTAAGTATTCCTTTCCTTGTGGGGCAAACTTAGCTGACAATTTGGGATGCTTTTATCATAAAACTGGAATAATTTTATCATTTTAAAGCAGTTTTGGAAAAATTGTATGCTCTATTTCTCTTAAAGGCGCAGTACCGTTTTTTCAGATTGTTATTTTTTCACTAAATAAAGTGTTTTCAAGCCTGTTTGTGGTCATTACTAGTCTGTTTAACATGTCTGACATTGAGGAAAGCCAATGTTCCATGTGTTTAGAAGCCATTGTGGAACCCCCACTTAAAATGTGTCCCTCATGTACTGAAAGGGCCTTACATTGCAAAGAACATATTTTAGCTGATAAAAGTATGTCTCAGGATGATTCTCAGTCAGAAGAGAATCAGGTTATGCCATCTACTTCTCCCCAAGTGTCACAAACTTTAACGCCCGCCCAAGCGACGCCAAGTACTTCTAGTGCGTCTAATTCTTTCACCCTGCAAGATATGGCCGCAGTTATGTCTACTACCCTCACAGAGGTATTATCTAAACTGCCTGGTTTGCAGGGGAAGCACAGTAGGTCCGGTATTAGAGTAAATGCTGAGCCCTCTGACGCTTTATTGGCCATCTCCGATGTACCCTCACAATGTTCTGATTTGGGAGTGGGGGAATTGCTGTCTGAGGGAGAGCTTTCTGATTCAGGAAAGATGTTCCCTCAAACAGACTCAGATATGACGGCCTTTAAATTTAAGCTTGAACACCTCCGCTTGTTGCTCAGGGAGGTTTTAGCGACTCTGGATGATTGTGACCCTATTGTAATTCCACCAGAGAAACTGTGTAAAATGGATAGATATCTAGAGGTCCCTGCTTACACTAATGTTTTTCCAGTCCCTAAGAGGATTTCGGACATTGTTACCAAGGAATGGGATAGACCTGGCATTCCGTTCTCTCCCCCTCCTACTTTTAAGAAAATGTTTCCCATATCTGACACCATTCGGGATTCCTGGCAGACGGTCCCTAAGGTGGAGGGAGCTATTTCTACCCTGGCTAAGCATACAACTATACCTATTGAGGACAGTTGTGCTTTCAAAGACCCTATGGATAAAAAATTAGAGGGTCTTCTAAAGAATTTGTTTATGCATCAGGGTTTTCTTCTACAACTTATAGCGTGCATTGTTCCTGTAACTACTGCAGCTGCTTTTTGGTTCGAGGCTCTAGAGGAGTCTCTTAAGGTTGAGACCCCATTAGATGATATTTTAGATAGAATTAAGGCTCTGAAGCTAGCTAATTCTTTTATTATAGATGCCGCTTTTCAAATGGCTAAATTAGTAGCAAAGAATTCAGGTATTGCCATTTTAGCACGTAGAGCGTTATGGCTTAAGTCCTGGTCTGCTGATGTGTCATCAAAATCTAAGCTATTAGCAATTCCTTTCAAGGGTAAGACCCTATTTGGGCCTGAACTGAAGGAGATAATTTCTGACATCACTGGAGGAAAAGGCCATGCCCTTCCTCAGGACAAGACAAATAGAATGAAGGCCAAACAAAATAATTTTCGTTCTTTTCGAAACTTCAAAGGTGTTCTCTCTTCCTCCTCCCCTTCCACAAAGCAGGAGAGGAATTTTGCTCAATCCAAGTCAGTCTGGAGACCTAACCAGACCTGGAATAAAGGTAAACAGGCCAAGAAGCCAGTTGCTGCTACCAAGACAGCATGAAGGGGCAGCCCCCGATCCGGGACCGGATCTAGTAGGGGCAGACTTTCTCTCTTCGCTCAGGCTTGGGCAAGAGGCGTTCAGGATTCCTGGGCTTTAGAAATCGTGACCCAGGGGTATCATCTAGAATTCAAAGATTCTCCTCCAAGGGGGAGATTTCATCTTTCAAGGTTGTCTGTAAACCAGACAAAAAGAGAGGTCTTACGCTGTGTAAAAGACCTATATACTATGGGTGTAATCTGCCCAGTTCCAAAAGCAGAACAGGGCCAGGGGTTTTACTCCAATCTGTTTGTGGTTCCCAAAAAAGAGGGAACCTTCAGACCGATTTTAGATCTCAAAATTCTAAACAAATTTCTCAGAGTCCCATCCTTCAAGATGGAGACCATTCGGACAATTTTACCAATGATCCAGGAGGGTCAATATATGACCACCGTGGATTTGAAGGATGCGTATCTTCACATTCCTATCCACAAAGATCAGCACCAGTTCCTCAGGTTCGCCTTCCTGGACAAGCATTACCAGTTTGTGGCCCTTCCTTTCGGTTGGCCACAGCTCCCAGAATTTTCACAAAGGTGCTAGGGTCCCTTCTGTCGGTTCTAAGGCAGCGGGACATAGCAGTAGCACCCTCTCTGGACGATATCTTGATTCAGGCGTCAACTTACCAGCTAGCCAAATTTCACACGGACATCGTATTGGCTTTTCTAAGATCTCACGGGTGGAAGGTGAACATAAAGAAGAGTTCACTTGTCCCTCTCACAAGAGTTCCATTCCTAGGAACTCTGATAGACTTGGTAGACATGGAAATTTTCCTGACAGAGGTCAGAAAATCAAAGCTCTTAACCACTTGCCGAGCACTTCATTCCATTCCTCGGCCATTAGTGGCTCAGTGTATGGAGGTAATCGGACTAATGGTAGCGGCAATGGACATAGTTCCGTTTGCTCGCTTGCATCTCAGACCACTGCAACTATGCATGCTCAGACAGTGGAATGGGGATTATGCAAATGTATCTCCTCAGATAAATCTGGATCAAGAGACCATAGACTCTCTTCTTTGGTGGTTGTCACAGGACCATCTGTCCCAGGGAATGTGTTTCCGCAGGCCAGCATGGGTCATAGTGACGACGGAAACCAGCCTCTTGGGCTGGGGTGCAGTTTGGAATTCCCTGAAGGCGCAAGGTGTGTGGACTCAGGAGGAGGCTCTCCTTCCAATAAATATTCTAGAACTGAGAGCGATATTCAACACGCTCCAGTCGGACAATATCACAACTGTAGCTATATCAATTATCAAGGGGGAACAAAGAGTTCTCTATCGATGATAGAGGTTTCCAAAATCATTCGATGGGCAGAGACTCGCTCTTGCCATTTATCAGCAATCTATATCCCAGGAGTGGAGAACTGGGAAGCAGATTTTCTCAGTCGTCAGACGTTTCATCCGGGGGAGGGGGAGCTCCATCCGGAGGTGTTTGCACAATTGATTCATCAATGGGGCACACTAGAATTGGATCTGATGGCATCTCGTTAGAATGCCAAACTTCCTTGTTATGGGTCCAGATCACGGGATCCTCAAGCAGTACTGATAGATGCTCTAGCAGTACCGTGGTCGTTCAACCTGGCTTATGTGTTTCCTCCTTTTCCTCTCCTTCCTCGTCTGATTGCCAGAATCAAACAGGAGAGGGCTTTGGTCATTTTGATAGCACCTGCGTGGCCACGCAGGACTTGGTATGCAGATCTGGTGGAAATGTCATCTCTGCCACCATGGAAACTGTCACTGAGACAGGACCTTCTCATTAAGGGTACGTTCCAACATCCAAATCTAGTTTCTCTGCGGCTGACTGCCTGGAGATTGAACGCTTGGGAGTCGGCCATAGATACCTTGATTCAGGCTAGAAAGCCTGTCACTAGGAAAATTTACCATAAGATATGGCGTAAATATCTTTATTGGTGCGAATCCAAAGGCTACTCATGGAGTAAGATCAGGATTCCTAGGATTTTGTCCTTTCTCCAAGAAGGATTGGAGAAGGGGTTATCAGTTAGTTCCTTAAAGGGACAGATTTCTGCTTTGTCAATCTTACTGCACAAACGTCTGGCAGATGTCCCAGACGTTCAGTCGTTTTGTCAGGCTTTGGTTAGAATTAAGCCTGTGTTTAAACCTGTTGCTCCGCCATGGAGTTTGAATTTAGTTCTTAAAGTTCTTCAAGGGGTTCCGTTTGAACCTATGCATTCCATAGATAATAAACTTCTACCTTGGAAAGTTCTGTTTTTAGTTGCTATCTCTTCTGCTCGAAGAGTTTCTGAGCTATCTGCATTACAATGCGACTGGCCTTATCTTATATTCCATTCTGCTAAGGTGGATTTGCGTACCAAACCTGGATTCCTTCCTAAGGTTGTTTCTAATAAGAATATTAATCAGGAAATTGTTGTTCCTTCTCTGTGTCCTAACCCTTCTTCTAAGAAGGAACGTCTGTTACATAACTTGGACGTGGTTCGTGCCTTGAAGTTTTACTTGCAAGCGACCAAGGATTTCCATCAAACTACCTCTCTTTTTGGCTGAAAAGCATCATCCGTTTGGCATATGAGACTGCTGGACAGCAGCCTCCTTAAAGGATTACAGCTCATTCTACTAGAGCGGTGGCTTCCACATGGGCTTTTAAAAACGATGCTTCTGTTGAACAGATTTGTAAGGCTGCGACTTGGTCTTCCCTTCATACCTTTTACAAATTTTACAAATTTGATACTTTTGCTTCTTCGGAGGCTATTTTTGGGAGAAAAGTTCTTCAAGTAGTGGTGCCTTCTGTTTAGGTATCTGTCTTGTCCCTCCCGTTCATCCGTGTCCTGTAGCTTTGGTATTGTATCCCACAAGTAAAGGATGAATCCGTGGACTCGTATCTTATAGAAGAAAAGTAAATTTATGCTTACCTGATAAATTGATTTCTTCTATGATACGACGAGTCCACGGCCCGCCCTGTCAATTTAAGACAGATTATATTTTTTGATTTAAAACTTCAGTCACCTCTGCACCTTTTAGTTTCTCCTTTTTCTTCCTATACCTTCGGTTGAATGACTGGGGGGTGGAGTCAGGGGAGGAGCTATATAGACAGCTCTGCTGTGGTGCTCTTTGCCACTTCCTGTTAGCAGGATAATATCCCACAAATAAAGGATGAATCTGTGGACTCGTCGTATCATAGAAGAAATCAATTTATCAGGTAAGCATAAATTTACTTTTTATTTATATTTCTGTATATATAATTATAATGGTGGAAAAAGATCACTATGATTTACTAGACAGGGAATAATGTTAGTAGTCTTGAAGCAAAGAGTTACTAATCCACTTAAAGGGATAGAAAGGTCAAAATTAAAATATGCGTGGATGCATTTCCATTTCAATAGAAGCATTTTTTGCAATATATTACTGTTTGTTTGGCAGACGCATATGCTGTGAGGGTCGTGCACCAGCATTTAATCTGTGGTGCGTACAGTGTCTGTAAAGAATTAATTTGTATACACAAACAGAAAATGCAGTTTGAGCACCAAAAGGTAAAATGTGTATGCACTGCTGTGGTAGTCCAGTATTGTTAAAGTCAATTTGGTTATGTTGCTATTATCCCAAATTGCCGGTCAGTATAAATATGCAGTAAACAACAAATGGCATAGGTCTCATAAGAATCCTTACGGCGAATGCTGTGTTTGCTAATGGCGTAATATGCCTAACATTATAGCACTGATATGAAGTAAAGTTACCTTGTCATATCGCACCGCTTCACAGGCAAACCTTGAGACGCCTTGCTGTTAGGTAGGGAGACGCTCCTCTGGCTCCCAAATAGACGATCAACAGAACGCTGTTTTGCTGACGTCACGTTTCCACCTCTTAGCAAATAGTTGTGCGTTCCAGCAGGTGCCAAGACCGATTTCCCAGACGGCTATTGGCTAAGAGGTGGAAACGTCACCTCTCAGCAAAACAGCATTCTGCCGTGGGCTGCCTGAGCAGCTCAGTGCGGTGAACGCTTGAAACAAATAAAGGAGCTTTCAGCATGAAGTATTTAATACTTCATAACTGAAAGTCCCCTTTATTTGTTCCAATGGTCAATCCTAGCTTTTCACAAAAGCTAGGATTGACTTTCGCTTTAAAGTATTTTTTTATCAGGGTTTAAAATTCTTTAATGTTGCTATATTCTACACGGCCATTGTTTGCACACTTTATCAGTCCAGAATTGTCCTCAGAACAAAAATGATATAAGCATAGCATAGGTTTCAACATGCCACAATCCATCATACTATAGAAAACAGGAGAATTAGCCTGAGAATACTGTGCAATTTATTTTTTTTAATATTGAAGAAATAACTTTTTACGTTTTAGTTCCTCTAAATGACTAAGATACACTGTAATGAATATGTGGAATATCTGCATGTTAAAGTAATTTTATTTATCAGGGTTTAAAGTCTTTTAACATTATATTCTATACAGTAATTGTTTGCTCACTTTATCTGTTCAACCTTGTCCTCAGCCAAAGACAAACTATATAAGGATAGCGCAGGCTTTAACACGGAGGCTCCCATTATGTTATAGAAAATCAGGAGAATTGGAAATACTCTGGTTTTCAGAGTCAAAGGGACACTAGAGCAAAGGGTACAGGCTCAAATTTGTCAGAGCATGTCATTTGCACTACTTAACTAGAATTCTATGGGCAAGATAACATATGCGGAGTCGCCGGCGACGCCGATTTTTACGCGATTTTGGTATCACATACGGCGCCACATAAATGCGGCGCATATATTTCACCCATCACCCGCAATTTTTACTCCCATAAGCTAACATAGAACCGCGTTGCAAATCAGTATCACATATTCAGCGCAAGGACGCGGTGAAAATGGAGAAATTTTACTCCATCTTTACCAAGCCACACATAGGCAGGTGCAGCAAGCCTTACGCTGAAAATGTGAGCACCGTAACTGCCTGAAAATATTAACTAACACCTAACGCATGCGCAATATCTATCTACCTGTCAACTGCCAACCCCCACCGCAATAACTAATACATAGTAACATAGTAGATGAGGTTGAAAAAAGACAGAAGTCCATCGAGTTCAACCTATACAAATCTAAAATATATACAAAAAGATCCAGTTAATCTTAAATAATCCCACTAAAAGGTGACCCATTTAATGCTAGAAATCATATCCATGAATTTTGTTTATAGACAGAAATGTATCCAAATCATTTTTAAATGTATCTAGGGTATTGGCATTCACTACCTCCTTTGGTAATGAGTTCCACAATTTTATTGTGGATTAATAAAGTATATTAACCCATAATCCGCCATTAATTTACATTGCAATAAACCTAATAACTCTATTAACCCCTAATCCGCCATTAACCCACATCGCAATAAACCTAATATATGCATTAACCCGCATCGCAATAAACCTAATAAATCTATTAACCCCTAATCTGTCATTAACCCACAACGCAATAAACCTAATAAAACTATTAACCCCTAATCCGCAAAACCCACACAACGCAATAATCCTAATAAATCTATTACCCCTAATCCCCCAAACCCCCACAACGCAAATAACAAATTAAATTACTAAACCACCTAACCTAACACCCCCTAATCCCCCAAACCCCCACAACGCAAATAACAAATTAAATTACTAAACCACCTAACCTAACACCCCCTAAATTAGGGTTTGTTTTATTTTTTGAGTTTGTTTTTTTTAGATTAGGGTTTTAATGGGCAATTTGTAAAAGAGCTGAATGCCCTTTTAAGGGCAATGCCCATACAAATGCCCCTTTAGGGGCAATGAGTAGTTTAGGTTTTTTTAGCATTAGGTTTATTTATTTTGGGGGGTTTGTTGGGTGGTGGGTTTTACTGTTAGAGGGGGAATTTAGTATTTTTTAAGGTAAAAGAGCTGTTTAACTTAGGGCAATGCCCTACAAAAGGCCCTTTTAAGGGTTATTGGACGTTTAGTATTAGATTAGGGGGTGTTTTTATTTGGGGGGGCTTTTTATTTTCATAGGGATTAGGTTTTAATTTTTTTTGGATAGTTTTCTGTAATGTTAGACTTTTTTATTTTTGGTAATTTTAGATTAATTTATTTTAATTTAATTTTAGGTTTATTCTTCTAAGTACCGTTAGGATTTTTTATTTTAATTCTAATTTAGTATTTTATTATTTTATGTAATTTGGGGTTAATTTAGTGGGTGTTAGGTTAGGGGGCTTAGTAATGAAATTACGGCCAGATTACGAGTTTTGCGTTATGATTGGCTCGATAATAATTTGCAAGTTATTTCCACTGCTCACCTCCCTATAGCGCTGCTATTACAGGTTTGCAAAACACGGTGTTAGCAGGTAATATTGCAGCGTTGAGCTCCATACCGCACACAAATACCAGCACTGCTTTGAGCTGGTTTTACGTGCTCGTGCACGATTTCCCATAGAAATCAATGGGGAGAGCCGGCTAAAAAGAAGCCTAACACCTGCAATAAAGGAGCGTAAAGCTCCATAACGCAGCCCCATTGATTCCTATGGGGAAAGAGAAGTTATGTTTACACCTAACACCTTAACATAAACCCCGAGTCTAAACACCCCTAATCTGCTGCCCCTGAAATCGCCAACACCTGCCTACAGTTATTAACCCCTAATCTGCCGCCCCGACATCGCCGCCACCTACATTACACTTATTAACCCCTAATCTGGCGCCCCCAATGTCACTGCCACCTACATTACACTTATTAACTATTTACTAACTACCTAGTTAAAATAAATACAAATTTACCTGTAAAATAAAACCTAACCTGTCTTACACTAACACCTAACAATACACTACAATTAAATCAATTAGATTAATTAAATACAATTAACTAAATTACAAAAAAATAAACACTAAATTACACAAAATAAAAAGAAATTATCAAATATTTAAACTAATTACACCTAATCTAATAGCCCTATCAAAGTGCCTTTTGCGGGGCATTGCCCCAAAGAAATCAGCTCTTTTACCTGTATAAAAAAATACAAAACAACCCCTCAACAGTAAAACCCACCATCCACACAACCAAACCCCCCAAATAAAATCCTATCTAAAAAAACTAAGCTCCCCATTGCCCTGAAAAGGGCATTTTGATGGGCATTGTCCTTAAAAGGGCATTTAGCTAAATATTTTAAATTACTTTTTTATTTTGTTTAATTAAGTGTTTAGATTTTTGTAATTTAGTTAATTGTATTTTATTAATGTAATTGATTTAATTATAGTGTAATATTAGGGGCGCGATCCGATATAGATCGTAGTTTGCGGCGCAAGCGAGGGAACCCCCGCCGCCCGTAGTTTCAGCTCGCAACTCGAGCTATCCCATATACGGCGCCGTCAGATGCTTAAGTGCCGTAAGTCGGATAAACCAGCGATGTCCAGAAATCTGCGTAAGTACAAATTTCTGGAGTCGCCAGTGACTTACGGCACTTTAGAAACTGCCGGCGCCTACAAAACCTGACTAAGTTATGAAATCACCCGTACTGTCTAACACGCCTCCCAAACATAGCCCGACACGTATACCCCTCTATCCGCTATCCCCCCTCACTCTCCTAATACTAAATGCATTAACCCCTAAACAGCCGCTCCCGGACCCCACCGCCACCTAATAAAGTTATTAACCCCTAAACCGCCGCTCCCGGACCCTGCCGCCACCTACATTAACTACCCCCTAATGTGAGTTCCTACCCCGCCGCCACCTACATTAACTACCCCATAATGTGAGCCCCTATACCGCTGCCAACTATATTACCTACCACCGAATGTGAGCTCCTACCCCGCCGCCAGCTTTATTAAATTATTAACCCGTAATCTAATCCCCCTACCCCGCCGTCAGCTATATTAAATTAATTAACCCCTAAAATACTAAACTATCCCTACCACTAAACCTAAGTCTAACCCTATAAATAGCCCTGAAAAGGGCTTTTTGCGTGGCATTACCCCAAAGTAAACAGCTCTATTGCCAGCCCTTAAAAGGGGTTTTTGCGGGGGCATGCCCCAAAGAAATCAGCTCTTTTACAAGCCCTTAAAAGGGCTTTTGGCGGGGCATTGTCACAAAGAAATCAGCTCTTTTGCCTATAATCTAAAGCCCCCTACACCGCCGCCACCTATAAAAAATGTATTACCCCCCTAATCTAATCCCCCTACATCGCTGCCACCTATAATAAATGTATTAACCCCTAATCTAATCCCCCTACACCGCCGCCACCTATATTAAATAGATTAACCCCTAATCTAATCCCCCTACACCGCCGCCAGCTATATTAACTATATTAACCCTAATTATATTAGGGTTAATATAGTTAATATCATTATTATATTATATATATATTAACTATATTAACCCTAATTATATTAGGGTTAATATAGTTAATATCGTTATTATATTATATATATATTAAGTATAATAACCTTATCTAACTCTAACACCCCTAACTAAATTCTTATTAAATTAAATCTAATTAATATTAATATTATTAATTAAAATATTCCTATTTAAATCTAAATACTTACCTATAAAATAAACCCTAAGATAGCTACAATGTAATTAATAATTACATTGTAGCTATTTTAGGGTTTATATTTATTTTACAGGTAACTTGGTATTTATTTTAACTAGGTACAATAGCTATTAAATAGTTAATAACTATTTAATAGCTACCTAATTAAAATAATTACCAATTTACCTGTAAAATAAATCCTAACCTAAGTTACAAAAACACCTACACTATCAATAAATTAAATAAATAAACTAAAAATATCTAAACTAAAATACAAATAAATTAAACTAATTACAAAAAAACAAACAAATTACAAAAAATAAAGATTACAAGATTTTTAAGCTAATTACACCTATTCTAAGCCCCCTAATAAAAAAATAAAGCCTCCCAAAATAAAAAAATTCCCCTACCCTATTACAGGTAAATTGGTAATTATTTTAACTAGGTAGCTATTAAATAGTTATTAACTATTTAATAGCTATTGTACCTAGTTAAAATAAATACCAAGTTACCTGTAAAATAAATATAAACCCTAAAATAGCTACAATGTCATTATTAATTACATTGTAGCTATCTTAGGGTTTTTTTTATAGGTAAGTATTTAGATTTAAATAGGAATATTTTAATTAATAATATTAATATTAATTAGATTTATTTTAATAATAATTTAGTTAGGGATGTTGGATGTTAGAGTTAGATAGGGTTATTATACTTAATATATATATAATATAATAACGATATTAACTATATTAAGCCTAATATAATTAGGGTTAATATAGTTAATATATATAATATAATAACTATATTAACTATATTAACTCAAATATAATTAGGGTTAATATAGTTAATATAGCTGGCGGCGTTGTAGGGGGATTAGATTAGGGGTTAATCTATTTAATATAGGTGGCTGCAGTGTAGGGGGATTAGATTAGGGGTTAATCTATTTAATATAGGTGGCGGCGGTGTAGGGGGATTAGATTAGGAGTTAATACATTTATTATAGGTGGCGGCGGTGTAGGGAGATTTAGATTAGATGCAAAAGAGCTGATTTCTTTGTGACAATGCCCCGCAAAAAGCCCTTTTAAGGGCTGGTAAAAGAGCTGATTTCTTTGGGGAAATGCCCCGCAAAAAGCCCTTTTAAGGGCTGGCAATAGAGCTGTTACTTTGGGGCAATGTCACGCAAAAGGCCCTTTTAAGGGCTGGTAATAGAGGTGATTACTTTAGGGGGTTAATGTATTTAATATAGCTGGCGGCGGTATAGGGGGATTAGATTAGGGGTTAATTAATTTAATATAGCTGGCGGCGGTGTAGGGGGATTAGATTAGGGATTTATAATTTGAATATAGCTGGCGGCGGGGTAGGGGGATTAGATTAGGGGTTAATAATTTTAATGTAGCTGGCGGCGGGGTAGGAGCTCACATTAGGGGGTAGTTTAATGTAGCTGGCGGCGGGGTAGGAGCTCACATTAGGGGGTAGTTTAATGTAGCTGGCGGCGGTGTAAGGGGCTCATATTAGGGGGTAGTTTAATGTAGTTGGCGGCGATGTAAGGGGCTCACATTAGGGGGGTAGTTTAATATAGCGGCGGGGTAGGAGCTCACATTAGGGGGTATGTAATGTAGCTGGCGACGGTGTAGGGGGATCACATTAGGGGGTATACTTTTAATGTAGGTGGCAGCGGGGTCCGGGAGTGGCGGTTTAGGGGTTAAATACTTTATTAAGGATTGTGGCGGGGGATCGCGGTTGACAGGTAGATAGACATAGCGCATGCGTTAGGTTTTATTTAGCAGATCGCGGTTGACAGGTAGATAGACATTGCGCATGCGTTAGGTGTTAGGTTTTATTTTGCAGGTAGTTTAGGGCTCCAATACACAGCGTAAGGCTTACTACGGCTGCAATTTGTGGCGAGGTGAAAATGGAGTAAGATTTCTCCATTTTCGCCACGTAAGTCCTTACGCTGTATATTGGATACCAAACTGCGCGGGTTTGGTATACCTGTCTATGGCCCAAAAAACTACGGGCGAAGGCAGAAATATACGAGCGTAACTTCTAGGTTACGCCGTATATAGGATACCAAACCCGCGCAAATTTTGGCGTCGCCGGCTTCTGTGGGCGACGCTGTATATCGGATCGAGGCCTAGGTATTAGTATAAGACAGGTTAGGTTTTATTTTACAGGTACATTTGTATTTATTTTAACTAGGTAGCTAGTAAATAGTTAATAACTATTTACTTACTAGTCTACCTAGTTAAAATAAATGCAAACTTGCCTGTGAAATAAAAATAAAACCTAAGCTAGCTACAATGTAACTATTAGTTATATTGTAGCTACCTTAGGGTTTATTTTACAGGTAAGTATTTAGTTTTAAATAGGAATTATTTAGTTAATGATAGTAATTTTTTTTTAGATTTATTTTAATTATATTAAAGTTAGGGGTGTTAGACTTAGGGTTAGGTTTAGGGGTTAATAACTTTAGTATAGTGGCGGCGGTGACAATGGGGGCAGCATATTAGGGGTTAATAATATTTAACTAGTGTTTGCGATGCGGGAGTGTGGCAGTTTAGGGGTTAATATGTTTATTATAGTGGCGGCGATGTCCGGAGCGGCAAATTAGGGGTTAATCATTTTATTTTAGTGTTTGCAATGCGGGAGGGCCTCTGTTTAGGGGTTAAAAGCTAGTTTATGGGTGTTAGTGTACTTTGTAACACTTTAGTTATGAATTTTATGCTACAGATTTGTAACGTAAAACTCATAACTACTGACTTTAGATGGCGGTACGAATCTTGACGGTATAGGCTGTACCGCTCACTTTTTGGCCTCCCAGGCAAAACTCGTAATACCGGCGCTATGGAAGTCCCATTGAAAAAGGACTTTTTGAAAGGTGCAGTAGTTACTTTGCGTTACGGCCAAAAAAGTGTGCGGTACAGCTATACCTGCAATAGCAGCGGTAGTGAAAAAGCAGCGTTATGAGGCTTTTTCACTCATAACGCAAAACTCGTAATCTAGCCGCATGTTATTTGTATTGTGCGGGTTTGGCAGATTAGGGGTTAATAGCTTTATTAGGATTATTGTGTTGTGTGGGTTTGGCGGTTTAGGGATTAATAGTTTTATTAGGATTTATTATTGCATTGTGTGGGTTTGGCGGATTAGGGGTTAATAGATTTATAAGGTTTGTTGCGATGTGGATTAATGGCGGATTAGGGGTTAATAGTTTTAATAGGTAGTTTGTGATGTGGGTTAATGAGTGATTAGGGGTTAATACATTTACTTGGTAGATCGTGATGTGGGTGAATGGCGATTAGGGGTTAATAGTTTAAATAGGCATATTGCGTTGTGGGGGGTTGTCGGTTTATGGGTTAATACATTTATTATTAGTTGCGGGGAGATTGCAATAAAGGGGCTTTACAAATCGGGTTTATTTTTGGGAGGCGGGTTAGACTTTTACGGGAGATTTGATATTTTTTTTCATTTTCTTAGGCGCCGGCAGTTTCTAAAGTGCCGTAAATCACAGGCGACTCCAGAAATGTGTATTTAGTTTATCCGACTTAAGGCACTTTATGAACTGCTGGTGCCGTATATGTGATACCCTGATGTGCGAGGTGAAATTACGGGCGACACGGGTTTCAGCAGTTACACTAAAGCTTGCGCCGCATATGTAATCTCTCCCTATGTGTTTAAAGGGACATAATACTCATATGCTAAGTTACTTGAAACTGATGCAGTATAACTGTAAAAAGCTGACAGGAAAATTTCACCTGAGCTTCTCTATGTAAAAAAGGAAGATATTTTACCTCACAATCTCCTCAGCTCAGCAGAGTAAGTTCTGTGTAAAAAGTTATACTCAGCTGCTCCCAGCTGCAGGTAAAAAAAAATGAAGATATGAACTGCAGCCAATCAGCATCAGCAGTGCTGAGGTCATGAACTCTTTTACTGTGATCTCATGAGATTTGACTTAACTCTCAAGAGATTTCATAGTAAACTTCCTTCAACTTGAATAGGGAAATAATATGAGAGTGCACGAGGCTCATCCCCTTAGCTGTCCCAGGACAGACATACTAATATGCTGCTTAGAAATCCTTTACAATGGGATGTGGCTACTGAGGAACTTTTGAGGTAAAATATCTTTCTTTTTTACATAGAGATGTTCAGGTGATATTTTCTAGTCAGTTTTTTACAGCTATACTGCATCACTTTCAAGTGTTTAAAGGGCCATAATACCCAAATGTTTAAACACTTGAAAGTGATGCAGCATAGCTGTAAAAAGCTGACTAGAAAATATCTCCTGAACATCTCTATCTAAAAAAGAAAGATATTTTACCTCAAAAGTTCCTCAGTAGCCACCTCCTATTGTAAAGGATTTCTAAGCAGTATTTTAGTGTGTCTGTCCCGGGACATCTTAGGGAATGAGCATTGTGAACTCTCATATTATTTCACCAATCAGGTAAAGGAAGTTTACTATGAAATCTCATGAGAGATAAGTCAAATCTCATGAGATCACAGTAAGAGTTCATGACCTCAGCACTGCTGATGCTGATTGGCTGCTGTTCATTTCTTAATTTTTTTATTTTTACCTGCAGCTGGGAGCAGGTGAAGTATAACTTTTTACACAGAACTTACTCTGCTGAGCTGAGGAAGTTGTGAGGTAAAATATCTTCCTCTTTTATATAGAGATGCTCAGGTGATATTTTCATGTCAGCTTTTTACAGTTATACTGCAAAAGTTTCAAGTGATTTAGCATATGAGTATTATGTCCCTTTAAACATTTGGGTATTATTGCCCTTTAATCCCTTCACAAAGAAACTGCTGGTTCTAAGGAAGAAATGGCCATTGAGCCAATCAGCAGCATTAGTTGTACAACCCCCACGAAAATCATCAGCTCAAGGATTGTGGGGCTTTACCTATGTGTTTAATCCATTTACATGAATTAGAGCATGCAATTTTTGCACTACAATGCCTAAATTAGAGGAAAAGGGGACAAAATAAATCAGAAAAGCATAAGGCAAAGGTTTTTTTTTTACTACACATGATTAATATTTTATATTACAATCGCAAAATGTGTTCAATGCCCCTTTAGGAATATAATGAAAAACTGCCAAATCCAGATAATACTAAACTGGTCATATGGTCTCAAGCACTGACTATACTTCCCAAACCCCAGAAATGTCTATTTTGTACTGTCTGGAATATGGTCCAGGGAATAGTTAAATCACAGACCTGACCAAAGAGTAGCCATACTGATCTGTACAGACCATGTTATACCAGATTGTGCAGATTCAGGAATACTGAACTTTGTACACAGTGATTTATTATTTATGTATATTTGTTTCTGTAAAGCGAAACACAATTATTCACTTTAATAAACAGGAAAAAAAAAGAAAGAAATGCATATAACGGGAAATGGCTTGTCTGGAAATTCCAATTAATTTAACTGGAAATCAGAATGTGTGGTTTTTTAAAAACAGCATGCACAATCAAATGATGTGAATAGATAACAGGTAACAAATGAGGGGAAGTTTGCATTAAAGGAACATGAAACACAACACTTGTCTTTCATGATTCAGACAGAACATAACATTTTAAAAATGTTTCCAAATTATTACTATTATCAATGTTGCTTCATTTTGTTTTTATCCTTTTTTGAACCAATGACAAGAGACATAGATGTGCAGCCACTACTCACCAGCTAGCTCCCAGTGGTGCATTTCTGCAGGTGAGGATATGTACATATGATTTTCAACAAAGGATGCCAAGAGAAAGGAGCAAATTAGATAGCAGAAGTATATAAGAAAATTGTTTAAAATTTCATGGTCTATCTGAATCATGAAAGTTTAATTTCTTTCCATAATTCAGGGAGAGTCCACGACTTCATTACTTACTGTTGGAAAATACAACACCTGGCCACCAGGAGGAGGCAAAGACACCCCAGCCAAACGCTTAACTATCCCTCCCACTTCCCCTACCCCCCCCCCCCCCCAGTCATTCTTTGCCTTTCATCACTAGAGAAGGATGGCAGAGAAGTGTTAGAAGATTTGGATAGTCTTTAAACGGGTATGTTCCCTTCAAGAGAGGATTGGAGTTTTAAGTAATCATATAACCCTCTCAGTGAGAGTATTGATGAACGTTAGAGTCTGGAGATGAAGGGAAAGTTTTTCTGCAAAGCCATCCAGACTGTCTATCTAACAGCTCCTGGGTAATCAGTGTTAATGAGTTGCACTGCTTGCTTTTCCACACTCAGGTCCCTGTCAGAGCATCACAACAAGGCTTTCACACTTGAGAGGCTGTATCTGTTCCACAGCACGGATCCTGGAAGGTTAGTCTGTGTTATATTCATATAGGGACGCCTTATATTAGGTCACAGTGTGACTCCTCTATACCTCAGTAGGATGGAGGGTTAATATCTACTCAGTGGGAGTTTATTGGAAACCGTTTAGGGAGTTTCGTACCCCCAACTATCCCGATTTGCACAGTCCTGATTTTAGGGGTCTGTCCCGCTGTCCGGGGTTGCTAGCCATCTGTCCCGCATTACCCCAAGCATTAAAAAAATATATATATTTTTAAATTCTATTGGGCCCATTCTCAGAAGCAGCTGGCTTTTCTCTCCCAGGGTTAGATACCTGATAGATTCCCTGTGGAAAAGGAATGGTGAGTGGGTTAAGCAGGAGTAAGAAGGCTGTATACCCTCTGACCTCAGGTAATGGTGGCCTCTAACCTACCTCTGGTAGTGATGACCTCTAACCCCTGGTGATAATACTAGCATGCCTTCAGTTTTATACTATGAGCAGTGCTAACACCAGGGTAACAAACAGTGGCAGCCTCAAACTGCCAGCTAATGTGCTTGCCAACCCCAGGACCCCATACAATGAATTACAGATACCCATATATGATGTAGTGTGTGTGTCTATCTGTATCTATAATTGTGTGTGTGTATCTGCATGTATAAGTGTATGCTATGTAGTGTGTGTGTGTATCTGCATGTATAAGTGTAAGCTATGTAGTGTGTGTGTATCTGCATGTATAAGTGTGTTTGTGTGTATCTGCATGTATAAGTGTATGCTATGTAGTGTGTGTGACTGCATGTATAAATGTAAGCTATGTAGTGTGTGTGTATCTGTATGTATAAGTGTGTATCTGCATGTATAAGTGTATGCTATGTAATGTGTGTGTGTATCTGTATATATAAGTGTATACTATGTAGTGTCTGTATCTGCATGTATAGGTGTATGCTGTGTAGTGTGTGTGTATCTGAATGTATAAGTGTATGCTATGTAGTGTGTTTATCTAAATGTGTAAGTGTATGCTATGTAGTGTGTGTGTGTGTGTGTGTGTGTGTGTATCTACATGTATAAGTGTATGCTATGTAGTGTGTGTGTATATCTGCATGTATAAGTGTAAGCTATGTAGTGTGTATCTGCATGTTTATGTGTATGCTGTGTAGTGTGTGTGTGTGTGTATCTGCATGTATAAGTGTATGCTATGTAGTGTGTGTGTATCTGCATGTATAAATGTATGCTGTGTAGTGTGTGTGTATCTGCCTGTATAAGTGTATGATATGTAGTGTGTGTGTGTATCTGCATGTGTAAGTGTATGCTATGTAGTGTGTGTGTGTGTGTGTATCTGCATGTGTAAGTGTATGCTATTACTAAATCTCCTCCAGCGGAGGAACCCTCCTTTAGATTTAATATTGGACATCCGCATTTTTTACTGAAGGAGGTCCTCTCTACGCTAGAAGTTCCAGAGGCTAAGCTACCTGAGGAACCTAAGATCCCTAAGTTAGATAGGGTTTATAAAGACAAGAAGGTCCCACAAATTTTTCTGGTCCCAGTTCGTATGGTGAACATTATAAGTAACGAATGGGAGAGAATTGGAACATCCCTCGGCTACTTTAAAAAAATGGTTCCCGGTCCATGACTCTCAATTAGAGCTGTGGGGCTCCATCCCTAAGGTGGATGGCGCCATTTAGAAGCTAGCTAAGCGTACTACTATCCCTCTTGAGGATAGCTCTTCCTTTAGAGAACCTATGGATAATAAGTTGGAAACCTACCTAAGGAGAATGTTCCAACACGCTGGATTTTTATTTCAACCGTTGGCAGCAGTGGCCACGGCCACCCCCTACTGGTGTGACTCCCTGTCAGAACTTATCGAGGTGGAATCTCCCCTCGAGGATATTCAGGAGAGAATTAAAGCTTTAAGAGTAGCTAATTCTTTCATCTGTGATGCGAATATTCAGATTATTCACCTGAATGCTAAAGCTTCAGGTTTTGTGGTCCTAGCCCGCAGGGCTCTCTGGTTGAAGTCTTGGTCTGCGGATATGACTTCTAAATCCAGACTCCTTTCTCTTCCTTTCAAAGGGAAGATTTTATTTGGACCAGGTCTGGACTTTATCATCTCTACGGTTACTGGAGGGAAGGGTGCATTCCTACCTCAGGATAAGAAGAACAGACCTAAGGGACGGCAGTCCTCTAATTTTCGCTCCTTTCGTTCGGACAAATCTCAATGATCTCAATCTTCATCCAAACCCGAGCAACCCAAGAGCACTTGGAAGCCTGCTCAGTCCTGGAACAAGTCCAAACAGACAAAGAATCCCGCCGATAACAAATCGGCATTAAGGGGCGGCCCCCGATCCTAGATCGGATTGAGTAGGGGGCAGATTGTTGCTTTTCTCAGATGCTTGGTTTCAGAATGTTCAGGATCCTTGGGTTCTGGAGGTCGTATCTCAGGAATACCGGATAGGGTTTAAATCTTATCTGCCCTGGGAGCAGATTCCTACTCTCGAGACTGTCTACAAGACCAGAGAAGAGGAAAGCCTTTTTAGATTGTGTAAGGGAACTATCCTCCTTAGGAGTAATAGTCCCGGTACCTACATCAGAAAAAGGTCTGGGGTCCTCTTTGTGGTTCCCAAAAAGGAGGGAACTTTTCGTCCAATTCTGGACTTGAAGTGCCTAAACAAACTTCTAAGTGTCCCCTCCTTCAAGATGGAAACTATAAGATCAATAATTTTCTTATTCCAAATACCAGAGTGAAGTTCCTGGGCACAGTTATAGACTCGTGTCCATGAAGATCTTTTTAAGAGGTAGGAGACGTGGCAAGCTAACAACAGCATGTCTTGTCCTCCAGACCTCCTTGATACCTTTGGTGGCCCATTGTATGGAGGTGATTGGACTCATGGTGTCTTATATGGACATCATTCCCTTTGCCAGATTCCATCTACGGTGCCCTCAGATTAGGGTCCGCCTCTTATTTTTGTTCCCTCCCGTTATTCCATCTTTACAGCTATACATGCTGAGACAATGGAACGATGACCATTCCGATCTGTCACAACAGATAGTTCGGGACAACCTGTTGAGAGACTAGTTCTCTTGGTGGCTCTGCCAAAATCACCTGTCCCAAGGCACATGCTTCTTGAGACCATCCTGGGATATTGTAACTACGGACGCCAGTCTATCCGGCTGGGGAGCCATTTGGGGTGCCAGGAAGGCACAGGGGCTGTGGACTCAGGAGGAGTCCACTCTTCTGATCAATATCTTGGAACTCCAGGCAATCTTCAATGCTTTGAAGGCTTGACCCCTCCTAGGTTCGTCCCAGTTTATCAGATTCCAATCAGACAATATAACTTCGGTAGCCTATATCAACCATCAGGGAGGATGAGAGAAGTTTCTCAAATCCTAGAATGGGCGGAGGCCCACAACTGTACACTGTCAGCGATCCACATTCCGGGTGTGGACAACTGGAAATCAGACTTCCTCAGCAGGCAATCCTTTCACCCAGGGGAATGGAATCTCCACCCCAAGGTCTTTGTTGAGATATGCAGTAGATGGGGGATGCCGGAGATAGACCTCATGGCCTCCCGTCTCAATGCCAAACTACCGAAGTACGGGTCGAGATTGAGGGATCCTCAAGCGGTTCTAATAGATGCCTTAGCGGTTCCATGGAGGTTCAGACTCGTATATCTATTCCCTCCATTACCTCTTCTCCCTCGTGTGGTGGTGCACTGGTGTGAGGAGCATCACTTTTCTTGGCATAAGGTTAAAGTTGCCAGAATTTTATATTTTCTCCAGGATGGACTGAAGAAGGGTCTATCTGCTAGTTCCCTGAAGGGACAGATATCGGCCCTGTCGGTGTTGCTGCACAAGAGATTAGCTGAGCTTCGGATGTGCAGTCCTTCCTTAAGGCCCTGACTAGGATCAGACCTTTGTTTAGAAAGATGGCTCCACCATGGAGTCTCAATCTTGTTCTTCGTGTGTTGCAGCAGGCTCCATTTGAGCCCATGCATAATGTTGACATAAAAATTATATCTTGGAAGGTTTTGTTTCTATTGGCTATTGCCGCTGCTCGCAGAGTCTCCGAGATTTCTGCCTTGCAATGTGACCCCCCTTACCTTGTTTTTCATGCCGATAAGGCGGTTTTACGTACTAAGTAAGGTTTCCTTCCTAAGGTGGTGTCAGAGCGCAACATTAATCAAGAGATTGTTGTTCCTTCCTTGTGTCCCAATCCTTCTTCGGCGAAGGAACGTTTGCTTCACAATCTAGATGTGGTTCATGCCTTGAAGTTCTACTTTCAGGCTACTAAGGAGTTCAGAAAAATTATGTAGAGAAAAATGGATATAACAGAGCACTCAAATGGTACTAATAATACATGGTTCTATATGATGAGTTTGCAGGATAGGGTAATATATAAAACGTAACTTTTAATATTTATTAAAATTAAAATATATTGTGACAAACATTCACACAATCAGGTGTATATAAAAACATTTAAAATAAATGATAAATGCTGAGTGTTGATTTGTTAGTGTGTTAAATACCGCAATAGTGATATTAGATATTGACATACAAGTTATTTCGTTGGTATCTGTTTCTGGCTGTTAAGTTGTGAACAGGCTCACTATAATTATTGGAGTTTGAGTGTAACTTTATTTGAGCTAATTCATTCGTGTGGGATTCTGACAAGTGATAGCACCGCTCCAGTATTGCACCAGTCAGTTAATTTTGTGTGAGGTCAATCCTCTTTTTAGACTAGTTTCCGTGCAATCCGTGAGCATGTTATGGTGCTTCCTTGCCAGACCTACCCACTTAACACACTGTTAATGGTTAATACCCGGTATCTCAGCATTTATCATTTATTTTAAATGTTTTTATATACACCTGATTGTGTGAATGTTTGTCACAATATATTTTAATTTTAATAAATATTAAAAGTTACGTTTTATATATTACCCTATCCTGCAAACTCATCATATAGAACCATTTATTATTAGTACCATTTGAGTGCTCTGTTATATCCATTTTTCTCTACATAATTTTTCTATATTTATCCAGGATATTGAGCACCCCCCACCCTATTAATTAGTATAAAAAGGAAAAACTTATTTCCTCCTGTTTATTAGGAATGATTATGTTGGGGACCTAATATGTATTATATTTCTAAAGTATCTCACTACTTTAATTTCTAATACTAAGGAGTTCAGACAATCTTCATCATTGTCATCTATGCGGGTAAACGTAAGGGTCAGAAGGCCACTACGTCTTCCCTGTCTTTCTGGTTCAGGAGTGTCATCCACCTAGTTTATGAGACAGCGGGACAACAGCCTCCTGAGAGGATTACGGCTCATTCCACTAGAGCAGTAGCTTCTTCCTGGGCTTTTAACAACGAAGCCTTAATGGATCAGATTTGTAAGGCAGCTACCTGGTTCTCCTTACATACTTTTTCTAAATTTTACAAGTTTGATGTGTTTGCTTCAGTTAAGCAGCTTTCGGAGAAAGGTTTTGCAGGCTGTGGTGCCCTCAGATTATGGTCCGCCTCTTTTTTGTTCCCTCACGTTATTCCTTCAGTGTCCTCTGCAGCTTGGGAATTGTTTTCCCAACTGTAAGGAATTAAATCATGGACTCTCCCTGCCTTATGGAAAGAAAACAAAATTTATGCTTACCAGATAAATTCCTTTCTTTAAAGGCAGGGAGAGTCCATGACTCTGGCCATAAGTTATTTTTAGTTTGGGAGGCTCCCTTTTTGTTTTTCTTCTGGCACCTTTATACCCTGATGTTTCTCCTACTTTTCCTTGTTCCCTCGGCCAAATGACTGGGGGATAGGGGAAGTGGGAGGGATATTTGAGCCTTTGGCTGGGGTGTCTTTTCCTCTTCCTGGTGGCCAGGTGTTGTATTTCCCAACAGTAAGGAATGAAGTTGTGGACTCTCCCTGCCAGGAAAGAAATACATTTATCTGGTAAGCATACATTTTGTTTTTGACTTTACTGTACCTTTAAAGGAGCATGAAATCCAACATTTTTCTTTCATGATTCAGATAGAGAATACAATTTTAAACAACATTCCAATTTACTTCTATTATCAAATTTGCTTCATTCTTAGGTATCCTTTGTTGAAGAATAGCAATGCACATGGGTGAGCCAATAACATGAGGCATATGCTTTCTAACAAAGGATTTCAAGAGAATGAAGCAAATTAGATAATAGAAGTAAATTAGAAAGATATTTAGAATTGTATGAAGGGCTCAAAAGTGTATATGTATATACAGTATATATATATATATATATATATATATATATGTGTGTGTGTGTGTGTGTGTGTGTGTGTGTGTGTGTGTATGTGTGTGTACAATATATGTGTATAAATGTATGAATGTGTGCATATGCATATGTACACATACACAAATACGAATATACACACATAATATAATAATATACCTTTGACACCTTTTCATAAACCATATCCTTTTAAAACCCTTTTTATACATTTATTTCAATAATAAACATATAGGGCCAGATTACGAGTGGAGCGATGTTACGCACAAGCGAAAAGGGGTTTATCACGGGTGTTTGTGCGTATTGGGGTATTTCGCTCGTATTACAATTTGAAAGTAAACGTGATTGCTTGAGCAAAATTTAGTCAATGCGAGTTAACTCTGAGCTCTATTTAACTGTTTTGTGAAACAGAAAAGTGTCACAATACACATCTCAGGTATATACATATAAGTACATATGTACATATATATATATATGCATGTACATATGTATTTATATGTGTATATATGTATTTACAGACATATTTACACATATAAAGATATAAATACACATGTACACATATATAGGTAGTGCATTAGAGCCCCTTGCAGTTAAAGGGACACTCAAGTCAAAATTAAACTCATTTTTCAGATAAAGCATGCAACAACTTTCCAATTTACTCCCATTAACAAAATGTGCACAGTCTTTTTATATTTAAACTTTTTTGAGTCACCAGCTCCTACTGAGCATGTGCAAGAATTCACAGAATAAATATATATGCATTTGTGATTAGCTAATGGCTGTCACGTGGTACACAGGGTGTGTATATATGTATATTCTTATATACATAAGCTACTTATCCCCTTTGCTGTGCTTAAGTTCTGTGCCGTCTCTGACAGCATCAGAACGAGGCTCCCTTTGGAGCCTATGGAAGTGCATTCTCGTAAGCGCAATGCGTTTAGTTTGTGCTGGTATTACAAAGTGGAGCACAAATATTGCTTCAGCGAAAGCGATATATTGTGCTCCACTTATAATCTGGCCCTTAATATGTGTGTAATACTTTATTTTAATATGTTTTACATGTGTTTTGCTATACTTTTATTGTAGCCCTAACTGTTTTATCACTGATTAACGGCTAAAGGAATGTCGACCACACTAAATATTCTGGGCTAGATTACAAGTAACGCTTGCGAACGAGAGATATCAGAATATTGGGGGTGCATTCATTTGCAGGGTATCACAACTTGAATATAAACTCCTTCGTGTAAAGATTTAGGACTAAAAAAGTTGCACCAAACAAAGCATAAATACATTAAAAAAATATACTGTTACACTCATTTACTGGAAATATTGAGGTTTCAAAAACCTCAAAAGCCTATAAAACCCCTCCCACCTCACTCATTTTTTAACTTTGCCTCCGTTGGAGGTGGTTGAAGCCTAATGATTGTGCCTATATACTGAGTTTTGTCATCAAAGACATTATTTTGGGGTTTAGATTTAATTTCTCAGTGAAAAAAAAGCCATTTTTATTTTAATCCCTCCCTTTATTGTTACTCGTGGACTTCCACATCTTGGGTATTATATCTATAGCTGCAACAACTAATCAATTAGTTGGTTTGCAATTAGTTGGTCTATGCACAGCACTAGCTGCTTCACTCCACTGAGCTCCTGCACAAGGTATTGTGTTTTATGGTTATGCCCTTAGCCTAAAGAAGATCTACAGACATTTACATTTCCCTTTTTCAGGACAGTATAAGTTTCTCTTTAAATTTACAACTACTCCTGGCTTATGTGCAACCCAGAAATAAACTATGAGTCATCTTCTGGATTGTGAATTGGGACTATGCTTTGCATGATAAAGTGCTGAGCTTGTTATTCACACCTACAATGCCTTGCAAAAGTATTCACCCCCCTTAACTTTTTACCTATTTTGTTACATTACAGCCATAAGTTCAATGTTTTATTAATCTGAATTTTATGTGATGGATCAGAACACAATAGTCTAAGTTGGTGAAGTGAAATGAGAAAAATATATACATAAAACTATTTTTTAGAAATAGAAAACAGAAAATTGGCATGAACGTATGTATTCACCCCCTTTGTTATGAAGCCCATAAAAAGCTCTGGTGCAACCAATTACCTTCAGAAGTAACATAATTAGTGAAATGATGTCCACCTGTGTGCAATCTAAGTGCCACATGATCTGTCATTACATATACACACCTTTTTTGAAAGGTTCCAGAGGCTGCAACACCTAAGCAAGAGGCACCACTAACCAAACACTTCCATGAAGACCAAGGAACTCTCCAAACAAGTAAGGGACAATATTGTTGAGAAATACAAGTCAGGGTTAGGTTATAAAAAAATATCCAAATCTTTGATGATCCCCAAGAGCACCATCAAATCTATCATAACCAAATGGAAAGAACATGGCACAACAGCAAACCTGCCAAGAGATGGCCGCCCACCAAAACTAACAGACAGGGCAAGGAGGGTATTAATCAGAGAGGCAGCACAGAGACCTAGGGTAACCCTGGAGGAGCTGCAGAGTTCCACAGCAGAGACTGGAGTATCTGTACATAGGACGACAATAAGCCGTACGCTCCATAGAGTTGGGCTTTATGACAGAGTGGCCAGAAGAAAGACATTACTTTCAGCAAAAAACAAAATGGCATGTTTTGAGTTTGCAAAAAAGGCATGTGAGAGACTCCCAAAATGTATGGAGGAAGGTGCTCTGGTCTGATGAGACTAAAATTGAACTTTTCGGCAATCAAAGAAAACGCTATGTCTGGCGCAAACCCAAGACATGAAATCACCCAAAGAACACCATCCCCACAGTGAAACATGGTAGTGGCAGCATCACGCTGTGGGGATGTTTTTCAGCAGCTGGGACTGGGAAACTGGTCAGAGTTGAGGGAGAGATGGATGGTGCTAAATACAGGTATATTCTTGAGTAAAACCTGTACCACTCTGTGCGTGATTTGAGGCTAGGACGGAGGATCACCTTCCAGCAGGACAATAACCCCAAACACACTGCTAAAGCAACACTTGAGTGGTTTAAGGTGAAACATGTAAATGTGTTGGAATGGCCTAGTCAAAGCCCAGACCTCAATCCAATAGAAAATCTGTGGTCAGACTTAAAGATTGCTGTTCACAAGCGCAAACCATCCAACTTGAAGGAACTTGAGCAGTTTTGCAAAGAGGAATGGGCAAAAATCCCAGTGGTAAGATGTGGCAAGCTCATAGAGACTTATCCAAAGTGACTTGGAGGTGTGATTGTCGCAAAAGGTGGCTCTACAAAGTATTGACTTTAGGGGGGTGTATAGTTATGCACATTTACTTTTTCTGTTATTTTGTCCTATTTGTTGTTTGCTTCACAATAAAAAAAAAACAAAAACATCTTCAAATTTGTGGGCATGTTCTGTAAATTAAATGATGCAACTCCTCAAACAATCCATGTTAATTCCAGGTTGTGAGGCAACAAAACACAAAAATGCCAAGGGGGGGTGAATACTTTTGCAAGGCATTGTAGCTCTAGATTGGTGGGAGTTTTTATTTGAATTGATGTGCACTATTATCTTGATAATATAATCTAATTCCAATCCAAAAAGCATCTTTCCTTCAAAAGGGACTGATAATAGCCTATTCCTTGAGACCATATTAGCTGACCAAGATTTAAGCAATAACACTCTTCTAAATAAAACAGCAATAGACATATTTTTCACACCAATTTTGATTATTTCAAAGACTGCATCACAAATAAAATAGTTAGCCATCTTAAGGACTTTAATGCAGTTGCTAATATCCTCAGAAGATTGATCAGAAACCATCTGAGAAGAATGCAGAAGTGGCTACACAGGTGATTGCTAAAGCAGGTCTAAACTAAAGGGCTGATTGGGAGAATAATTTCCTAAGCAAGGACTCAGATTTGCAGTCCATTGGATCCTTTAAACGAAGAACTATCCTCCATAGGAATAGTAGTGCGTCTAGCTAAGGTAGAAATAGCTCCATCAACATTAGGGACTACTTCCCAGGCTGTTAAATGCTTCTTTGAAAGTGGATACATTATTTTGAACCTGTTAGAAGGTGCAATAGGAATGCCTCGTTTCTTCCATTCTTTGGCTATATATTCTGTAACCAAGTCTGGTGCTTCAAATGCCTTAGGCACCTTGGGCAGAGCTTTAAAACTTGATTCAACCTATTTACAGACTTGGAATCCTCTGGATTTGTTTCTGATAACTCTAAGGTATTCAAAACCTCCTAGGCAGCAAGCGGATATGGTCCACTTTAAATCTAAAATGTGGAATCAGCCTCTGGCTTATTTATAGGAACAAGGTCCTCGGAGGAGATTTCACCCTCAGAACCCACAGAAAGAGACTCAGCCAAGTCAGAGCTTTGTAAGCTTGGTCGTAACTGAGCCTAGGGAATAGGACCCTGAGTATTACATTTCAGTATATTTATAAGAATATTCAGTAGTGCTCTCCAAATAATATATCAGTCTATGGCAGGGCTATAATACAATACATTTAATAATTATCCTTTAAAATATAAACCCTCAATCAATATGCATCTACTAGAAACCATACAATTAATATAAATATCTGAATTCTTTTATTTAGTTAATATCTATGAACATATTGGAATATATTTTGTAATACCAGAACATGAAACAATATTATATGCGTTTAAAACTATTAAGATATGCTATATTTCTTACAAAGCCCAGAAAAAGTTACCTTTAAAACCAGCCTTATTTACAAATAGCCTTTCATTCAATTAACACAGTGAGACTAAAGTATAAAACCACTAAAACATTCAGTATAATTCTAACAGTGCTTATATGAACAAGATCAATATATGTACTCAGCTATTTGGATGCAATTTATTCTAATACAATTCTAATTAGGATACTAATTAGATAAACTTGATCCTACACAGGGCTATGAATATAAGCAAAAATACAGACTGTTCTCTTTAAATCTATTTATTATAACTTGACTATCACCTAGATTTAGAGTTTTGCGTTAGAAGGGGTGCGTTAGCTACGCATGTTTTTTTCCCCCTGCACCTTTTAAACAACGCTGCTATTTAGAGTTCTCTGAAGGGCTGCGTTAGGCTCCAAAAGGGGAGCGTACAGGCATATTTACCGCCACTTCAACTCTCAATACCAGCGTTGCTTACGGACGCGGCAAGCTTCAAAAACGTGCTTGTGCACGATATCCCCATAGGAAACAATGGGGCATTTTGAGCTGAAAAAAAAACTAACACCTGCAAAAAAGCAGCGTTCAGCTCCTAACGCAGCCCCATTGTTTCCTATAGGGAAACACTTCCTAAGTCTGCACCTAACATCCTAACATGTACACCGAGTCTAAACACCCCTAACCTTACAATTATTAACCCCTAATCGGCCGCCCCCGCTATCGCTGACCCCTGCATATAATTATTATTAACCCCTAATCTGCCGCTCCGTACACCGCCGCAACCTAAATTATACCTATGTACCCCTAATCTGCTGCCCCTAACATCGCCGACCCCTATATTATATTTATTAACCCCTAATCTGCCCCCCCCAATGTCGCCGCTACCTTACCTACACTTATTAACCCCTAATCTGCCGACCGGACCTCGCCGACACTATAATAAATATATTAACCCCTAAACCGCCGCACTCCCTCCTCAAAAACACTATAATAAATAGTATTAACCCCTAATCTTCCCTCCCTAACATCGCCGACACCTAACTTCAAGTATTAACCCCTAATCTGCCGACCGGACCTAGCCGCTACTCTAATAAATGTATTAACCCCTAAAGCTAATTCTAACCCTAACACTAACACCCCCTAAGTTAAATATAATTTTTATCTTACGAAATAAATTAACTCTCATTAAATAAATTATTCCTATTTAAAGCTAAATACTTACCTGTAAAATAAACCCTAATATAGCTACAATATAACGAATAATTATATTGTAGCTATTTTAGGATTTATATTTATTTTACAGGCAACTTTGTATTTATTTTAACTAGGTACAATAGCTATTAAATAGTTAATAACTATTTAATAGCTACCTAGTTAAAATAATTACAAAATTACCTGTAAAATAAATCCTAACCTAAGTTACAATTAAACCTAACACTACACTATCAATAAATTAATTAACTAAACTATCTACAATTATCTACAATTAAATCAACTAAACTAAATTACAAAAAAACAAGAACTAAATTACAAAAAATAAAAAAGATTACAAGAATTTTAAACTAATTACACCTACTCTAAGCCCCCTAAAAAAATAACAAAGCCCCCAAAATAAAAAAATGCCATACCCTATTCTAAAATAAAAATTTAACAGCTCTTTTACCTTACCAGCCCTTAAAAGGGCCTTTTGCGGGGCATGCCCCAAAGAAAACAGCTCTTTTGCATTTAAATAAGCATACAATACCCCCCCAACATAACAACCCACCACCCACATACACCTAATCTAACCCAAACACCCCTTAAAAAACCTAACACTAAGCCCCTGAAGATCTCCCTACCTTATCTTCACCACGCCGGGTATCACCGATCCGTCCAGAAGAGGGTCCGAAGTCTTCATCCTATCCGGCAAGAAGAGGTCCAGAAGAGGGTCCGAAGTCTTCATCCTATCCGGCAAGAAGAGGACATCGGGACCGGTAGACATGTTCATCCAGGCAGCGTCTTCTATCTTCATCCATCCGGCGTGGAGCGGGACCATCTTGAAGCAGCCGACGCGGATCCATCCTCTTCTTCCGGCGACTCTCGATGAATGAAGGTTCCTTTAAGTGACGACATCCAAGATGGCGTCCCTCGAATTCCGATTGGCTGATAGGATTCTATCAGCCAATCGGAATTAAGGTAGGAAAAATTTGATTGGCTGATTGAATCAGCCAATCAGATTCAAGTTCAATCCGATTGGCAGATTGGATCAGCCAATCAGATTGAGCTCGCATTCTATTGGCTGATCGGAACAGCCAATAGAATGCGAGCTCAATCTGATTGGCTGATTGGATTCAATCAGCCAATCAGATTTTTCCTACCTTAATTCCGATTGGCTGATAGAATCCTATCAGGCAATCGGATTTCTCTGGAGTCGCCGGAAGAAGAGGATGGATCCGCGTCGGCTGCTTCAAGATGGTACCGCTCCATGCCGGATGGATGAAGATAGAAGACACCGCCTGGATGAACATGTCTACCGGTCCGGATGTCCTCTTCTTGCCGGATAGGATGAAGACTTCGGACCCTCTTCTGGACCTCTGCTTGCCGGATAGGATGAAGACTTCGGACCCTCTTCTGGACGGATCGGTGATACCCGGCGTGGTGAAGATAAGGTAGGGAGATCTTCAGGGGCTTAGTGTTAGGTTTTTTAAGGGGTGTTTGGGTAAGATTAGGGGTATGTGGGTGGTGGTTTGTAATGTTGGGGGTGGTATTGTATGTTTATTTAAATGCAAAAGAGCTGTTTTCTTTGGGGCATGTCCCGCAAAAGGACCTTTTAAGGGCTGGTAAGGTAAAAGAGCTGTTACATTTTTATTTTAGAATAGGGTAGGGCATTTTTTTATTTTGGGGGGCTTTGTTATTTTTTTAGGGGGCTTAGAGTAGGTGTAATTAGTTTAAAATTCTTGTAATCTTTTTTTATTTTTTGTAAATTAGTGTTTGTTTGTTTTTTTAATTTAGTTTAGTTGATTTAATTGTAGATAATTGTAGATAGTTTAGTTAATTAATTTATTGATAGTGTAGTGTTAGGTTTAATTGTAACTTAGGTTATGAATTATTTTACAGATAATTTTGTAATTATTTTAACTAGGTAGCTATTAAATAGTTATTAACTATTTAATAGCTATTGTACCTAGTTAAAATAAATACAAAGTTGCCTGTAAAATAAATATAAATCCTAAAATAGCTACAATATAATTATTCGTTATATTGTAGCTATATTAGGGTTTATTTTGCAGGTAAGTATTTAGCTTTAAATAGGAATAATTTATTTAATAAGAGTTAATTTATTTCGTAAGATAAAAATTATATTTAACTTAGGGGGGTGTTAGTGTTAGGGTTAGACTTAGCTTTAGGGGTTAATACATTTATTAGAGTAGCGGCTAGGTCCGGTCGGCAGATTAGGGGTTAATACTTGAAGTTAGGTGTCGGCGATGTTAGGGAGGGCAGATTAGGGGTTAATACTATTTATTATAGTGTTTCTGATGCGGGAGTGCGGCGGTTTAGGGGTTAATACATTTATTATAGTGGAGGCGAGGTCCAGTCGGCAGATTAGGGGTTAATAAGTGTAGGTAGGTAGCGGCGACGTGGGGGGGGCAGATTAGGGGTTAATAAATATAATATAGGGGTCGGCGATGTTAGGGGCAGCAGATTAGGGGTACATAGGGATAATGTAGGTTGCGGCGGTGTGCGGTCGGCAGATTAGGGGTTAAATTTTTTTATTAGAGTGGCGGCGATGTGGGGGGACCTCGGTTTAGGGGTACATAGGTAGTTTATGGGTGTTAGTGTACTTTAGAGCACAGTAGTTAGGAGCTTTATGAACCGGCGTTAGCCCATAAAGCTCTTAACTCCTGACATTTTTCTGCGGCTGGAGTTTTGTCGTTAGAGTTCTAACGCTCACTTCAGCCAAGACACTAAATACCAGTGTTAGAAAGATCCCATTGAAAAGATAGGATACCCAAATGACGTAAGGGGATCTGCGGTATGGAAAAGTCACGGCTGGAAAGTGAGCGTTAGACCCTTTCCTGACTAACTCTAAATACCATCGGGCAGCCAAAACCAGCGTTAGGACCCCCAAACACTGGTTTGGACGGCTAACGCAGAACTCTAAATCTAGGCGAATGTTCTTACCAATAATCTTTTACATATATATATATATATATATATATATATATATACTTTCCCAAATGATATTCAGCTTCAAGACTTGTCCCACCTCATATAAAATAAGTGTAATTTCAATGGATAAGGAGAAGTATGGCCCACTTTGTTTTATAGTTTGACTGTCTCCCACGCAACAGTTTCAGTCAGTCACAAAATCAGCAGTCCTTCCCCTCTCTATCCTGCATACAACTTTTATTGTGTAATCATAGGTGTGAAATATGGGCGGCCCTGCTATTGGTTCACCTTGTGAATGTATGTTGCCAAGGAGATCCATTCTTGCAACCACCAATCGTCTGCTGGCTACAATATCTGTATTGCAACACCGGACCTTGTCCATTGGGGGCAGTAGACAGACAAACACAGTAATACATTTACTATCCAACATTGAAAGAAAATATTTCTTTAAAATGGGTAATAAATGCCATAATTTCCTTACATTAATAAGTAATATGTTTATATGTACTGTATTATATCACATTATTTATTCTGATTATTTGGATATGAAATATCATGTGCCTTTAGCATTATACTATATTTAAGCAAATCAATAATGCTAATTATTTTGAAATTAATGGCATTTATACATCTGTTATACATCCATTTACACAAATACAGCATGTTTCACATTTATGTGTATTTCTTCCTGGATATATGAATTGATGCCCATGTCCAACTGCTGTCTGTAACCAAAGAGATAATTGTTAGAATGCTCATGCTAAATCTCAAGATATTGTATGCTTCCAAAAATATATATAGGTATATACAGGTATACCCCGCTCATACAGCGGGTTAGGGACCGGAGCCCCGCTGTAAAGTGAAAACCGCCTTAAAGTGAAACAATGCGGTTTTAGCTTTCTTTTCACTTGCCAGTGTATTTAAAAACTTGAAAACACGTTTGAACTTATATATATTAAGTGTACAATAGCACTAAATTTAGTTTAATACTAGCACAGAACAGTATTCAATAAATACTGTACCTGTAAAATAGTGACAATGACTGTAGAACAATTTGCCAGTCTATAACACTGAGACACAGTTTGCACTGAAATGCTGTAAACAGAGTGAACTGTGCATAACAAAATGGTGCCGGTCACTTTTCTTGCAATCTCATGATGATTACAGCACTATTTCAAAATCATTGGAGGTTGAACTTCAGCAAAACGCTGTAAAGTGAAGCGCTGTAAAGTGAGGTATACCTGTACACATTTATTTATATGCAGTGTTCAAAACCATACAGCAGATCACACACTGTCATATATTCATTAATCCAGACATCTCATTAACTCAGTTGCTCTTATGATTTTCATTAGATTTCTGGAAAACAGAGAGAATAAAAAAAAATGTTTTTTTTTTTTATTTTTATTCCATGTTTCAGTGCTTGCATACCCCCCCCCCCCCCAGACGTAGTGTCTGCATTACGTGAAAATGAAAAGATACAAGGGCACTGGACAATTGAATAAAAGGCAAACTTTATTTTCTCCTTTGTAAAAATTCGAACATGGACAAAGACCCGGTATAACATAAACCGGACCTGAAAGACATCTGGTGTGGATAGTCACGTACCCCTTGGCTGACGCGTTTCGGCTGTATGCCGTAGTCGTAGCTAGTGGGTACCTGTCTACACACCTCTTAAATACTCTTTAACAAGTGCTAATAGGTTAAAAACAAACCATGTGACCTCTGATTCCACACCTGTGCATTAACACTTATTGTGCCTTTCTAAAAGAGAAATGAGGGAACATTATTAGTTACAAAACCACCATATTTATATTATATAATTGAAAGTGTTTCCTAATTTTTCAATAAAACGAATTGGGCAAAGAGAAATTGAGTATGTGTATATGAATACGCCTAGCCATAGATGTTGCTATCTGAGATTCAATTGATATAATGTTTGAAAAAATGTGCTTACGCACAAATTTGATTATACTGCTTACTGTATTGAGTGACAAATATGACTTTCTTGTCACTTTCATTTTCATCTTTAGTTCTCTGTTTGTCTTTGAGCAGGTCAGATCTGTTTAATTTTTCCACTTCAACCCGGGCCCCAGATATAGCATTCTTTGGGTATCCCCTTTCAATAAACCTCTCAGTAAGTTCCTGAGCATGTTTATTGTAATCTGTTTCTGTTGAACAGTTTCGTTTGACTTGGATATATTGACCTTTTAGTACTGATCTAAAGACTTGTTTAGGATGTCCACTCCTAGCATGCAGGAGTGTATTGCCCGTGATGGGTTTCCTATATAATTCTACCATCACTTTCTCATCTTTCACGCCTTTCAATACAACATCCAGATAATTTATCTTGGCCACACCAAACTCAAACGTAAATTGAAGTCCGGCATCATTGTTATTCAAACTCTGGACAAACTTACTTGCTAAGTCTTTATCACCCTTCCAGATGATCAGCAAGTCATCTATAAAGCAGCGATAATATATCAGATGTGACTTGAAAATGTTTCTATCTCCATAGATGTGGCACAGCTCCCACCATCCCATATACAGGTTCACATAGGAAGGGGCAAATTTCGCCCCATAGCTGTGCCACATCTCTGGAGATAGAACACCCCTTCAAAGCTGAAGTAATTGTGGGTAAGAAGATACTTTGTTACCCTTAGTACAAACCTTATGAAATTATCATCATATGTGGATTCCCTATTAAGTAAGAAAGCAATGGCCTCTAGCCCCAATTCGTGAGGTATAGATGAATACAGGGCCTTGACATCTATAGTTAGCCAGCCATTGTCTCTTTCCCAGGTAATCCTTTCAATCTCATTCAACAGTTGTTTAGTATCACGTAGAAAGATCATTAATTTAACCACCAGAGGTTGGAGCACAGAGTCCAACCACTCAGACAGGGGTTCCAATAAAGACCCTATCCCACTGATAATAGGTCTCCCCTCTACGTTCTCCAAACTCTTATGAACTTTTGGCAGGTGGTTAAAAATGGCAATTCTAGGATACGGAGGATATAAAAAGTCACAGGTGTTTTGGTCAAAATATCCAAATTCACTCCCATCATTAATGAGGTCTAATAGTTCCTTTTGGAATCTTTTAGTTGGATCCATTGTCAACCTGGTATATTGGAGTGGGTCTTCTAGTTGTCTGAGAGCTTCCTGTACAAAATGCTCTCTATTCATGACAACTATAGACCCACCCTTGTCCGCTGAACTAATGACCAGTTGACGATTATTTTCCAATTTGGTCAGGGCAGTTTTCTCCTTAATTGTTAGGTTACCCCTAATGTTTCTTGTTGTTGTGTAGGCTAGTTTTGTTAAATCTTGCTCTACTCTTTTTTAGAACTTTTCCAAAATTGGTCCCCTGGAGTGTATCGGATAGAATGTTGATGCTCTTTTAAGCCTGGGATGATTAGGATTGTCTGAATCCATCAGTCCATCTTCCTCAACAATCAAACCTTCAGCTAAAAGTGCATCAAGACATGCTACATCACAACATTCATTAAATGAGAGTTCTAGGCCCCCTTTTTGTGAAGTTGTAGGTACATCAGTAGTGTCAGAATTTATATCAACAGATTTAAAATGCTTTTTCAAGGTAAGTGTTCTGATTAGTTTATTGACATCAATTAGTGTCTGGAACAAATTGAAATCTTGGATGGGTACAAAGCTAAGTCCCAAACTAAGAACCCTCTCCTCTATCTCATCTAGTACATAGTTAGAGAGGTTAATGATGGGGGTCAGTTGTACTTGGTGGGTTGCCTGCCCCTGCGTACCGGATACCTTCCTCTTGAAAGCTCGCCACCTCTCCCCCCCTTCGGGTCCTATGGGGGCCCTTGAAAAAACCTGTTCCAGGTCCCCCCTTTCTAGATCTAATGCAGTTGCTGGGGTAGTGGGTCCTATGGCTTGCCTGGCCTCTACTTCTTGATATTTGGACCCTCTACCTCTGCCTCTACCCCTTGGGGTGGGTTTGAGTATGGGTGTACTGGATGTAGTGGATATATTAGGTGGTTTTGAGGTTTCTTCTCCTGAGGAGGAGCCTGCATACTGTGTCTCATCTTGGGAATCAGCCTCACTATCAGTAAATGTCACTTTCTTTTGTGAACCCTTGTTGTTCTTTTGATTAGTGTTCCCTTTGTTCTTTCCTTTGTATGTTCTATTCTGTCTGAAAGATAGTGCCCTATTTTTCCTACTCCATATGTATACTCTGTTGCTGTCATAGTCGCTTTGATCCCTTAAATGTTTATAATGCTTTTTTATCATAATGATGCTCTTGGCTTCAACTAAACTTTCTTGCAAAATTTTGTCATTCTGTGCATACTTCAATTCTAAACTCTGTATACTCAATTCTGTTTATAGCAGCTCAATTTCAAGAGATACATTCAACGACTGTTTTCTTTTAAATTCAATCAACATATTCATTAATCTACTAGAGCAGTCTGTAAGGATCTGGTTCCAAGCATTAATAAAGTCTGGATCCTCAACCGGAAAGGTTGGGAATTTGTTTATCTGAAGACCCCTTGGTATTATTCCAAGCTTTAAATACTTTTGCATAGTCCAGATATCCCATTTTAGATGGCAGTCTTTCACCATTAAAGCCTCTGTCTCTTCAAACAATTTACCAAGAGAGAATTTAGACCGGTCAGTAATAAACAAATTATCAATCTCAATTTCATCTCCACGTCTGTCCTCTAGAGTGGAAAGTGAATAGTAACTATTTGTGTTTCCCTCCATGTTATTAGTGGTCTCCATGTATAAAGTTGACTTATTGAAAAAAGACTGGACAGTTCTGATAGGATCTAGTGACAATGCTCGCACCTTTAGTTCACTGGGATACGGCAGAGAAAGTTCATATACAAACAAAAAGAATTGTGCAGCACCTGTCTGTCAGATCACAACAAACATTATTTCTTAAACAGTCCAGTACTCAAAGTTCAAAATTCTGAATATTGTCAGTTTAATGTCAGTTTAATATCAAAATAGGGGACCAGATACAAATGGTCAAATACATACACTCCCTTTGCTTAACGGCTCTCTTGAAAAATCCCCTTGGTTAGTAAAGCATCCATGTTCACTTCGTGCACAGTGTGCGTAATGCAAATGGTTTAGCAATGTGCTGCACATAACAGTCAATTAAATATACACAAAAAGACCAAACGTTCTCACCTTCACGCTTTGGAGTCAGGGGTCTGTGCCGGTCCTAAGGGCGTTTGGGCTTGAGTCCTCAAAGTCTGTAAAATTCCAGCTGATTGCAGCAAAGCGCTTGGCGCCCCTCTTTTGGCACACCCTTCAAAACACTCGGCGCAAGTGACTCGTCTATTGGTCCAATGGTCTCTCGTGACGTCAGGCCTGCAGCTTGTGCATGATTTGGGAATGGAGCCGTGAGAGTATACGCTCCATGAGTGTAAGTGCGAATAATATCCAAGTTAGCCACCTTCTTTGGGTCCGTGCTCTGACGAAAATGCTCAATCAATGTAAATGAAAAGATACAAGAGCACCGGACTGTTGAATAAAAGGCAAACTTTATTTTCTCCTTTGTAAAAATTCAAACATGGACAAAGACCCGGTATAACAGAAACCGGACCTGAAAGACATCTGTTGTGGATAGTCACGTACCCCTTGGCTGACGCGTTTCGGCTGTATGCCATAGTCGTAGCTAGTGGGTACCTGTCTACACACCTCTTAAATACTCTTTAACAAGTGCTAATAGGTTAAAAACAAACCATGTGACCTCTGATTCCACACCTGTGTATTAACACTTATTGTGCCTTTCTAAAAGAGAAAATAGGGAACATTATTAGTTACAAAACCACCATATTTATATTATATAATTGAAAGTGTTTCCTATTTTTTCAATAAAACGAATTGGGCAAAGAGAAATTGAGTATGTGTATATGAATAAGCCTAGCCATAGATGTTGCTATCTGAGATTCAATTGATATAATGTTTGAAAAAATGTGCATGTATGTACTCAATGAGTGGTGAGAGTGAGGGTTGGCGCTAACTGTAATCCTAAAAGCCTCGTTATAAAAACTACTCCTCCTTAGTAGTTCAATGAATGCTGTAAATTAGAAGAAGATAACTGGCGCTAAACAAATAGCTAGGATTACACTACCAAATGTGAAAATAAATACCTTAATAGTTATAATTTATGTGGTCTGATGCAACTAGTGATTCATAAAAATAATGTGATTGTTAAAAAACCTTAAAATCTCAAGTGCTTCCTTCGGCGTCTGAGTTTGACGGGGTATTTCGCGGCTGAACAACAAACCGCCCACTTCTGTGATGATTGGCGGTTTGGGCCACACACCCTTTCTTTGATAGGCCAGATGGATCCACGTACTGAGTGAGTATCAGCACATCTGATGATAGGTGTAACAGTCTTGTTTACGATAAAATGCCTGTGAACCTTGAATAAGGTGGATATGCTCCTTTAAAAACTGCAATCCAAGCAGTAATAGCAGCAAGATTGGACAACTTATGTTAGCGCTGATCAGATCCCTGGTCCTCAAGTGGCTGTTGACTTCGTTTAAGTTGGGTAGTCCACAAGAGGGGCTGGATCGCAGCTAGTAGTGTGATATAAGCCTTGTAGTGTCCCAATAATAAAAACAAAATCACTGGAGTAAATTCTACGCGTTTCACCCCGAGAGGGCTTAATTAAGTTTTTATTATTGGGACACTACAAGACTTATATCACACTACTAGCTGCGATCCAGCCCCTCTTGTGGACTACCTAACTTAAACGAAGTCAACAGCCACTTGAGGACCAGGGATCTGATCAGCGCTAACATAAGTTGTCCAATCTTGCTGCTATTACTGCGTGGATTGCAGTTTTTAAAGGAGCATATCTACCTTATTCAAGGTTCACAGGCATTTTATCGTAAACAAGACAGTTACACCTATCATCAGATGTGCTGATACACTCACTCAGTACGTGGATCCATCTGGCCTATCAAAGATAGGGTGTGTGGCCCAAACCGCCAATCATCACAGAAGTGGGCGGTTTGTTGTTCAGCCGCGAAATACCCTGTCAAACTCAGACGCCAAAGGAAGCACAAGGAATTAACATACGGTCGAGCTGCCAGCTCCCACTACTCCGAGTTCAGTAAGGTACCTTACTAGTTATTAAACTGTGACTCTCTCATCCTACAAGAAATTTGTTCTATCAGCCATACGTGTTATATATTTATTCATCTGGAGCCAATATTTTGTTTCTTGCTATTAGCACTCAAGGGAGACGTCCCTAGTGTATGTTTTAATACATTTCTAACATTTAGTACTATACAGACTCCTCGATTGTTTTATTATTGTCTAATATTAAATACATATATTTTTTATTCTAGTCAGAGGGATTTATTTGCATTATCCGCACCTTAAAAACTCTTACTCATTTTATTCTTTTAACCCAGCAGACCGCTATCACTTTTTTTTATTTTTTATTTTGTACACAATATTACCTATGGCCTTTTTCATATTATCCGTTGAGGATATTCCATAACATAGTGTATCCTACACCACAGCACGGTTTAGACCCCAGAGTTTTATTTTTTGCATATTAGGTATTGCCACTTAGTTGCAAATTATCTATCTTTAAGAAAGATATCACTAATTAACATTAAGATTTTGTATATTTTTTATCCACTAACTATACAAGTGCACTTGAGATTTTAAGGTTTTTTAACATTCACATTATTTTTATGCATCACTAGTTGCATCAGACCACATAAATTATAACTATTAAGGTATTTATTTTCACATTTGGTAGTGTAATCCTAGCTATTTGTTTAGCGCCAGTTATCTTCTTCTAATTTACAGCATTCATGTATGTACTCAACCTGTGTATGTATATCTTATCTAGTCTAATCTTACGGCAAGTGAAGGAATAACCATAGCCTAAACGGAAATAGAGACTATGTATCCACTTATTCATTACTAAATATGATAACTTGATTTAAATTTAGAATACATTAACTTGATTTAAATCTAAAATTCAATTCAATCACCCTTTGTTATAATCAATGGACCTATATATACACATAAATTGTATCCTAACAAATGACTAACAGAGATCTATATATATATACACGGATCCACTATAGGCAATAAACCTGGGTAAACAGTTCTCCCTGTCTAAACTGTATTATATCATTGCAAATTTTGCTTGTGGCCAAACTCAGCTAGCTCCCACTATATACAAAAGTGGGTCCTAACAAATCGTTTAATGTAAAATCTTAAACGATTACAGCTTGTACTCTACCTAAAGTAGCAAATTCCAACTTGAACTCTACCTAGAGCATCAATGGGCAATAGTGACCTTACTGTGAGAAAAGATCCTAAGTGAGTGTACATATATTAATCTATGTTTGTGGTCTATTACTGTTAATATTATTATTATTATTATTAACGCCAGTGGTTTATGAGGTCAAATTCGGAATTGAATCCACAGGGCACCCTAGTGTTAAGCCTGTGGATCCAAAAGACCTCCCTCTTAGAAAGTAGGGTCTCTCGATCCCCTCCCCTGGCATCCTTTTTGACCACTTCAATCACAGTCCAAGCAAGTGATTTAGGGCTCTTATTATGCTGCAACTTGAAATGTTGTATCATAGGAGTTGTTAGTTCACCCTGTTTAATGTCCCTAACACGCGGATTCTGGTTCTCACCTCCCGTGTAGTTAAACCTACATATTGAATATTACATAGTTGGCAATTTAGGAGGTATACAGGGAGTGCAGAATTATTAGGCAAATTAGTATTTTGACCACATCATCCTCTTTATGCATGTTGTCTTACTCCAAGCTGTATAGGCTCGAAAGCCTACTACCAATTAAGCATATTAGTTGATGTGCATCTCTGTAATGAGAAGGGGTGTGGTCTAATGACATCAACACCCTATATCAGGTGTGCATAATTATTAGGCAACTTCCTTTCCTTTGGCAAAATGGGTCAAAAGAAGGACTTGACAGGCTCAGAAAAGTCAAAAATAGTGAGATATCTTGCAGAGGGATGCAGCACTCTTAAAATTGCAAAGCTTCTGAAGCGTGATCATCGAACAATCAAGCATTTCATTCAAAATAGTCAACAGGGTCGCAAGAAGCGTGTGGAAAAACCAAGGCGCAAAATAACTGCCCATGAACTGAGAAAAGTCAAGCGTGCAGCTGCCAAGATGCCACTTGCCACCAGTTTGGCCATATTTCAGAGCTGCAACATCACTGGAGTGCCCAAAAGCACAAGGTGTGCAATACTCAGAGACATGGCCAAGGTAAGAAAGGCTGAAAGACGACCACCACTGAACAAGACACACAAGCTGAAACGTCAAGACTGGGCCAAGAAATATCTCAAGACTGATTTTTCTAAGGTTTTATGGACTGATGAAATGAGAGTGAGTCTTGATGGGCCAGATGGATGGGCCCGTGGCTGGATTGGTAAAGGGCAGAGAGCTCCAGTCCGACTCAGACGCCAGCAAGGTGGAGGTGGAGTACTGGTTTGGGCTGGTATCATCAAAGATGAGCTTGTGGGGCCTTTTCGGGTTGAGGATGGAGTCAAGCTCAACTCACAGTCCTACTGCCAGTTTCTGGAAGACACCTTCTTCAAGCAGTGGTACAGGAAGAAGTCTGCATCCTTCAAGAAAAACATGATTTTCATGCAGGACAATGCTCCATCACACGCGTCCAAGTACTCCACAGCGTGGCTGGCAAGAAAGGGTATAAAAGAAGAAAATCTAATGACATGGCCTCCTTGTTCACCTGATCTGAACCCCATTGAGAACCTGTGGTCCATCATCAAATGTGAGATTTACAAGGAGGGAAAACAGTACACCTCTCTGAACAGTGTCTGGGATGCTGTGGTTGCTGCTGCACGCAATGTTTGGGTTCATTGAGAACATGGTTGTTGTTCAATAATAAAATTAATCCTCAAAAATACAACTTGCCTAATAATTCTGCACTCCCTGTATTGCATACACAGACCTACAGTTGTAATATGCATTGTGTTCAAATGTCTCCCCTGTATGTGTACTCTGGAATCCATTTCCTACTCTCACATGTTCGCATGCTATACACTGGGTGTAGACTCCCTTGACACTTAGCCAAGAGGACTCACTCCTGTCCTGGTCAACATTTTTTAATTGGGTGGGAGCCAACTGGTTGCCCAAAGTTTTCCCCCTTTTATAGGCAAAACGACAACCTCTAGATACCACCTCATTTAAATCATCATCTACCTTAAGCATCATCAAATGCTTACGCACGATGTTGCAGATTTGATGATACTGCTTACTGTATTGAGTGACAAATATGACTTTCTTGTCACTTTCATTTTCATCTTTAGTTCTCTGTTTGTCTTTGAGCAGGTCAAATCTGTTTAATTTTTCCACTTCAACCCGGACCCCAGATATAGCATTCTTTGGGTATCCCCTTTCAATAAACCTCTCAGTAAGTTCCTGAGCATGTTTATTGTAATCTGTTTCTGTTGAACAGTTTCGTTTGACTTGAATATATTGACCTTTTAGTACTGATCTAAAGACTGATCTAAAGACTTGTTTAGTATGTCCACTCCTAGCATGCAGGAGCGTATTGCCCGTGATGGGTTTCCTATAAAATTCTACCATCACTTTCTCATCTTTCACGCCTTTCAATACAACATCCAAATAATTTATCTTGGCCTCACCGAACTCAAACGTAAATTGAAGTCCGGCAGTAATAGACCACAAACATAGATTAATATATATACACTCACTTAGGATCTTTTCTCACAGTAATGTCACTATTGCCCATTGCAGCTCTAGGTAGAGTTCAAGTTGGAATTTGCTACTTTAGGTAGAGTACAAGCTGTAATCGTTTAAGATTTTACATTAAACAATTTGTTAGGACCCACTTTTGTATATAGTGGGAGATAGCTGAGTTTGGCCACAAGAAAAATTTGCAATGATATATATACAGATTAGACAGGGAGAACTGTTTACTGAGGTTTATTGCCTATAGTGGATCCGTGTGTATATATATAGATCTCTGTTAGGCATTTGTTAGGATACAATTTATGTGTATATATAGGTCCATTGATTATAACAAAGGGTGATTGAATTGAATTTTAGATTTAAATCAAGTTAATGTATTCTAAATTTAAATCAAGTTATCATATTTAGTAATGAATAAGTGGATACATAGTCTCTATTTCCGTTTAGGCTATGGTTATTCCTTCACTTGCCATAAGATTAGACTAGATAAGATATACATGCACAGGTTGAGTACATACATGCACATTTTTTCAAACATTATATCAATTGAATCTCAGATAGCAACATCTATGGCTAGGCTTATTCATATACACATACTAAATTTCTCTTTGCCCAATTCGTTTAATTGAAAAAATAGGAAACACTTTCAATTATATAATATAAATATGGTGGTTTTGTAACTAATAATGTTCCCTCATTTCTCTTTTAGAAGGGCACAATAAGTGTTAATACACAGGTGTGGAATCAGAGGTCACATGGTTTGTTTTTAACCTATTAGCACTTGTTAAAGAGTATTTAAGAGGTGTGTAGACAGGTACCCACTAGCTACGACTACGTCATACAGCCAAAACGCATCAGCCAAGGGGTACGTGACTATCCACACCAGATGTCTTCCAGGTCCGGTTTCTGTTATACTGGGTCTTTGTCCATGTTTGAATTTTTACAAAGGAGAAAATAAAGTTTGCCTTTTATTCAACGGTCCGGTGCTCTTGTATCTTTTCATTTACATTGATTGAGGATTTTCGTCAGAGCACGGACCCAAAGAAGGTGGCTAAGGGACTTGGATATTATTTGCACTTACACTCACGGAGCGTATAGTCTCACTGCTCCATTCCCCAATCACGCACAAGCTGCAGGCCTGACGTCACGAGAGACCATTGGACCAATAGACGAGTCACTCGCACGGAGTGTTTTGGAGGGTGTGCCGAAAGAGGGGCGCCAGGCGCTTTGCTGCAATCAGCTGGAATTTTACAGACTTGGAGGACTCAAGCCCAAACGCCCTTAGGACCGGCACAGACCCCTGACTCCAAAGCGTGAAGGTGAGAATGTTTGGTCTTTTTGTGTATATTTAATTGACTTTTATGTGCAGAAGATTGCTAAACCATTTGCATTACGCACACTGTTCACAAAGTGAACACGGATGCTTTACTAACCAAGGGGATTTTTCAAGAGAGCCGTTAAGCAAAGGGAGTATATGTATTTGACCATTTGTATCTGGTCCCCTATTTCGATATTAAACTGACATTAAACTGACAATATTCAGAATTTTGAACTTTGAGTACTGGACTGACTTAGAAATAATGTTTGTTGTGATCTGACAGACAGGTGCTGCACAATTCTTTTTGTTCGTATATGAACTTTCTCTGCCGTATCTGCATTACGTGTATCTAAGTGTCAGAGCCACACAGCAGGGTTTATTTGCATTTGAAATGCACAGGGTTACTTTCTCACAAAATATGTCGCCTGAGTCAGACTCTTAGGCAACATTGTGAGGGGTAAGAGATTTTATCTCACATTTCCAGGCAGTCACACATATGGTCTCCTGAAATGGTTGTTAAATTTTAATTAAAACAAATGCTCTATTGTTCTCACTTGTATGCCCTTTTAACTTTTGCATCCTGAGTGGAAGAGAGCTGACATGAGTCAAGTCAATTTTTCTGAATGAATTGAATAATTTTCTACTGACCAGTCAAACATATGATCAAAATATGTATATACCTGTATTAATCTTTACATATACCTTGACATAAATTCCCCTTCCAATTTTAAATAGATGTAGGACACATGTATTTAAATTGGCTTAAAGTCAATGGTATTTGGTGAGGATGTTGACCGTACACATCATAGACAGTCTTCTATGTAGAAAGTCTGTCATTTTTGAGCCTTCATGTTCATCAGCTAGGCATCTTTAAACTACAGTATGTCTTTATTTAATTTGGGGATACGACACTTCATTCTCCCTCTACGACTTGTAGTATTGATATGGACCCATTTATCTATGAAACTTTCATTTTTGAGGATCCGTATTTTATAGGCCACTGGAGATATTTTGTCAGTAATGACAAAAGGACCTTTCCATGATGGAAGATAAACTTTATCATTTATTTCATATTCCTTTTTGGACGTTTTGAGATCATAATAGGTTTTAGTGGCAGTTGCGGCTCTTTCTAAATTCCTATGAACAAATGCAAAGGCATATTGCAGGTGCTTTCTTAGGTTCTCCACGTATTGATGTGTATTGGCAGCGTTTAGCAAGTTTTGGTCTGATGTACGTTACAGCAGATGCTGAGGCAGAACCATTCTTCTACCAGTCATCAGTTCAAAAAGTGACATCTTGGTAGCACTACTTGGAGTTGCTCTTAATGCGATTAGGACTAGAGGTAGTTTTACATCCCAGTCTTTACCTGTTTCATTCACAAACTGTTTGAGGATTTTAACAATGGACTGGTTGTAACGCTCTACACCACCACTTGAGGCAGCTCTATAAGCAATATGGAGCTTTCTTTTAACCCCTAGTATTTTCCACCTTTTTGTCATCACTTCGCTAGTGAAGTGGGTTCCCCAATCTGATTCGATTCTTTGGGGCAAACCAAATCTGGAAAACACATGGTTGATGAGCAATGCTGTGCATGTTTCAGCACTATTGTTAGGTGCACTAATGCACTCTACCCATTTAGTGAACAGACATGTCACTGTTAACATGTATTTGTTACCTCTTGATGACCTAGTTAATGGACCAAGGAAATCAATTTGTATATCTGACCATTGCATTACCATCCCCCTTTTATGCAATGGCGCTCTATGCGTTGACGCAGTGGGTTGGAATTGTGGACAGATTAAACAACCTTGACAGTAGGTTTGAACAACTTTCAACATGTGTGGCCAAAAAGCGTAGTCACGCAAAATTTCATAGGTGAGTTTGGCACCACGATGACCAGATGTGGGAGCATCATGGGCATGTTGAAGCATTAGACCTCTGAATTTGGTGGGTACTACCCATTGCTGGATGCCAGTTTTGGAGGTTCTAATTAACAAACTATCCTGTAACTTGAATTGTGATCTGGAGTTCGTTAAGATTCTAAGATCTTCTTTGCCAATACAATCATCTTTTGAGATGTGGTTGCTCTCAGGATCTTCTATGTGTTTATAGAACATGCCTACAGTGGGGTCTTCTTTTTGACTAGTGATCAGGTCCTCACTAGGAGAATCCTGACTCCATTGTACCAAGTTAGGCTCACTATGTTGTTTTGCCTGGTTTCTGGTAATGGCTTCTACCTGAATTGCACCCATTAAGTTGTCAATATTTAGGAGTTCTCCAGTTATGGCTCCTTGTTTGGCTAATGAATCTGCAAGGTCATTGCCTTCCTTATCTGGACCTAGAACCCTGGAATGAACCTTGGTCTTTTTCCAGTGTATGGTTAAATCATTAGATACCACCAGATTATCAATCTCGCAGAACAACTTGCCATGCTTGACTGGTTTGTTATTGCTTTTCTGCATGCCATTTCTTTTCCAAGTTGGCAGGTATTCAACAAAACTGTCACGCACATAATTTGAGTCAGTTATGATCACAAATTCATGAATATCATGTTCAATAGCCATTTCAATGGTTTTGAGAACAGCAGTGAGCTCTGCAACTTGACTGGATCTTGGTCCAATGTTGAAACCTATAGATATATTTGAGGATCCATTTGCCCAAGTTATACCAATGCCAATGACTAGTCTGTGCTCATTATCAATAGTGGCATGGTAAGAACAACCATCAACATATACCCAAGGTAATGTTTGGCAATTGTACTCATTGTACATTTTATATGGGGAAAGCAATTGTTCCTCCAGGAAATCATCACCTGATAATTCTTCCCCAGGATCTCTAGCAGTACAGTCATGGAGCTCAGCAAGCCCCTGTGCGACTGGATTCTTTTTATTCTGCTTGTAGCGATTTTCTAAAGGCCAGCCTTGTAAGGAAAGAGTCCGGGCTGTTATGCGGCAGATAGACAGATTCCCATCTCTTATTCTTTCACTTTGCAAATATAGCAAAGGCTGGTGGGCCGTTTCTACAATAATTTTCTAGCCCTGAATATAGCTGCGGAAATTTTGTAGAGCCCATACAGTAGATAAGAGGGCTTTTTCGCAATCGCTAAATTTTATTTCTACTGGGGATCGAGTTTTGCTTGCATAAGCAATGGCTTTGCTTAAATTATCATGCTTCTGGTATAAAACAGCATTCATGCTTACATCCGTGTAACCTGTCTCTAAGAAGAAAGCTTTACCACCTTCAGGGTACGCTAAGCAAGGTGCTTGAGTGAGTTTTCTTTTCAGCTCTTTTATGGCTGTCTCTTGAGACTCACTCCAGTGCCATTTCACATCCTTCTTTAGAAGAAGTAGTAGTGGTTTAGCTAATTCTGCATAATTATCAATGAATTTGCGAGAATAATTTGTCATGCCCAGGAAGGATCTCAACTCCTTTAAGTTAGTTGGGTTTTTAGAATTTACTATAGCTTCCACCTTTTTCTTCTGAGGATTTAGTCCTTCAGAAGTAACTTTATGTCCCAAGAAGTTTACACGAGTGCGCCACCATTGAGCTTTTTGTAGGGATAATTTGACACCTGCCCTTTTAAGTTGGCTGAGGACGTCTTTAAGCTCTGCGATGTGTTTGTCAAAGTCTGTGCTTTTGATTAAAACATCAACATAAGATAAGGTCCCCCTTTCCAGTGCATCAGGCATAGCCTTATGCATGAATACAGCAAATTCATGTCCAGAATTTATGTATCCAAAAGGAAGTCTCTGAAATGCACATTGGACCTTTTGGAATGAGAATGCCAGCTTATACTGGTCCTCCTCATGTACCTTTATGGTCCAATATCCCTGTGCACAATCAATGGCAGTGAATATTTTGGATCCATGAATCTGTGCAAGGCACTGGTCAATGTATGGTACAGGCCAGCCAGACATGTACACTCGTTTGTTTAGCTGTCATAAGTCAGCACACAAACGCCATTGTCCATTGGGCTTAAGAACACCTAGAATAGGATTATTATAAGAGCTGTGCACCTGTCGTATGATACCCCTTTCTTCCAAGTTCCTTATGATTTCTGCAAGAGAATCATATGAGGCTAAAGGAAGTCTGTATTGTTTAACAAATACAGGTGGTGCATCGGGATCTGTTTGTATTCTTGCAATGTGCAAGTCTGTAGTACCACAGTCATAAGAATCCCTAAATTCCCTAGCAAAAATATCCTTGTACTCCATCAGGAGTTCTCGCAGCTTTTGGCGTTCATCATCGCTGGAACAGCCATTAGCTAAGGATATTTGCTCTTCGACTATTTGCTGAAATCCTGGAAATATTTCAGGCTGTCCTAGCTCATAGGCTTCTTCCAACCTAGAGGTGAGATCCCCTTGGTTATAATTTATATTGACTCCATGACTCTGGGTATTGGGGTAATCCTGCTGTTTGATCGGCTGATCAAATACTAGAGAGGCTTCTTCAATTTTACAGATGCCTTCCTCTGAGCTGAAGGGATAAATAGACTGAATATTAAATAGACCCTCTGGCATAGATGCAAAGGATTGTTCTATTAACTGTTCTTCAGTTAAGTATCCTTCAGGTATTAGCCCAATTACATTATTCTGGAATCCAAAAGTGTAATAGCTTGATTCCAGCGCATATCCTACAGTAGTTCCCTTGGATAATGTTATATCCTGTGGGGTCATGTTATGCACAATAACATGTATTGGAATAGTTCCAATATTCACCAAAGGAGTGTGGGTCACTGTGATACCCAGATTTTGTATTCTATGGGAGAAGCAAATTAGTTTTTCAGAAGTTTTTAATTTCTGACCTCTTTTTACCTGTAAGGGTAAAAGAAATTTATCAGACCCTGCAGGAATTACAACATTGTTAGACACCTGCATATTCACAGCATATGGCCATTGCTGGTTTGATTTCAGGGCTGCACTTTCATCCTGAAATACTTCAGGGTCCCCCTTTAACCTGCCCCAGAGGCAAAAGTTAATCAAATCTATTTGTATGGCATATCTATGTAAGATATCATTGCCAATGTATATTTGATTATGGGGAGTATTTAAAACTAAAAACAGGTGATTCACTGGCTTATTACCTATAGAGACAGATAATAACCACTTAGCTGTGACATTATAGCTTTCAAACCTGTCATCCAGGTTGTGGACACAGTGGTCTTGGGGAGAAAGATATTTAATCACTTATAGTTCAGCTATCTGCGCTAATAAGCCTTTGCTTATATAGATAGCTTCCTGTTTTAAACTCAACTTGGCATATTTTGTTGTACCAAGGTCATGCATTTGTATAGGGATAAATAGATCCTCTTTAAATCTCTCAATCCCTGTGAGGTATTGAGCGTGCCCCCCCCCCCCCCTTAGGGATTTTATGATCCCCCTTGTGGAGAGATATGGTTAATACATCACCGTCTAGGGAAATATTCGCTATCTTTCCAGGCGAAATTTTAAAAGTATTACCATCAGAGCCACTTAAAGGAGTCTGATCATCTATTTGTAAAATAGTGATTTCAGGTACAGAGTTATTCCTGAAATGAATCTCCACAGCATCTGGTTTCTCTTCCACCACGTGACCGTTATGTCGGGCGTGAGATATACCAGATTTCTCATAATTGATAGGCCTCTTAACTTGTGACCAAATTACATTATTTATGCAATCAATTATGGTGCTTAATCGCTTCAGGAGATCACTACCAATAATTAAATGATCAGTTGGCAGATCCACTATAATGACAGGGTGCCTTATGACCCTGTTCCCCAATTTAAATTTAAACCAGACCGTACCGTAGACTTTTATGGAGTCACCCTCAACTCCTATTAGAGAACCATCAAATTCTTTTATTTTAGGTTTGTGGGGTGTTAGCTCATTTAGCTGTGTGTAGTACCTGTGGGATAAAATAGTTGCCTGAGACCCAGTATCAATTAATCCCATGATAGGGTTGGAGACTGAATCTTTCAGCTCAACTAACACATAATATCTTCCTGCAGTTTCTACCATTTCACACATAAAATTTTCATTATCATACATCTGTGGGCTTCACCACGTGTTACCTGTATTCGCCACGTTTTCCCATGCAGAGGAAGCTTCATACCTACCGGTCTCTTCCATGACAGGGTCGGCTGGATTCTTGTGTACCGCATCTGTGGAAATAAGGTTAAGAGAACACTGCAAAGGGAAAAAACATAATTTATGCTTACCTGATAAATTTATTTCTCTTGTAGTGTATCCAGTCCACGGATCATCCATTACTTATGGGATATTAACTCCTCCCCAATAGGAAGTGCAAGAGGATTTACCCAGCAGAGCTGCTATATAGCTCCTCCCCTAACTGCCATTACCAGTCATTCGACCGAAAACATGCAGAGAAAGGAAAACCATAGGGTACAGTGGTGACTGTAGTTTAATGGAAAAATTACCTGCCTTAAAGTGACAGGGCGGGCCGTGGACTGGATACACTACAAGAGAAATAAATTTATCAAGTAAATTATGTTTTCTCTTGTTAAGTGTATCCAGTCCACGGATCATCCATTACTTATGGGATACCAATACCAAAGCTAAAGTACACGGATGACGGGAGGGACAGGCAGGCTCTTTATACGGAAGGAACCACTGCCTGAAGAACCTTTCTCCCAAAAACAGCCTCCGAAGAAGCAAAAGTGTCAAATTTGTAAAATTTGGAAAAAGTATGAAGAGAAGACCAAGTTGCAGCCTTGCAAATCTGTTCAACAGAAGCCTCATTCTTAAAGGCCCAAGTGGAAGCCACAGCTCTAGTAGAATGTGCTGTAATTCTTTCAGGAGGCTGCTGTCCAGCAGTCTCATAGGCTAACCGTATTATGCTACGAAGCCAAAAGGAGAGAGAGGTAGCCGAAGCTTTTTGACCTCTCCTCTGACCAGAATAAACGACAAACAGGGAAGACGTTTGTCGAAAATCCTTAGTTGCCTGTAGATAAAATTTCAGGGCACGGACTACATCTAGATTGTGTAGCAGACGTTCCTTTTTCGAAGAAGGATTAGGACACAAAGATGTAACCACAATCTCTTGATTGATATTCCTGTTAGTGACCACCTTAGGTAGGAACCCAGGTTTAGTACGCAGAACTACCTTGTCTGAATGAAAAATCAGATAAGGAGAATCACAATGTAAGGCAGATAACTCAGAGACTCTTCGAGCCGAGGAAATCGCCATTAAAAACAGAACTTTCCAAGATAACAACTTGATATCAATGGAATGAAGGGGTTCAAACGGAACCCCCTGTAAAACATTAAGAACTAAGTTCAAACTCCATGGTGGAGCAACAGTTTTAAACACAGGCTTGATCCTAGCTAAAGCCTGACAAAAAGCTTGAACGTCCGGAACTTCTGACAGACGTTTGTGTAAAAGAATGGACAGAGCTGAAATCTGTCCCTTTAAGGAACTAGCGGATAAACCCTTTTCTAAACCTTCTTGTAGAAAAGACAATATCCTCGGAATCCTAACCTTACTCCATGAGTAACTCTTGGATTCGCACCAATATAAGTATTTGCGCCATATCTTATGGTAAATCTTTCTGGTAACAGGCTTCCTAGCCTGTATTAAGGTATCAATAACTGACTCAGAAAAACCACGTTTTGATAAAATCAAGCGTTCAATTTCCAAGCAGTCAGCTTCAGAGAAATTAGATTTTGATGTTTGAAGGGACCCTGGATCAGAAGGTCCTGTTTCAGAGGTAGCGACCAAGGTGGACAGGATGACATGTCCACTAGATCTGCATACCAAGTCCTGCGTGGCCATGCAGGCGCTATTAGAATCACTGATGCTCTCTCCTGTTTGATTCTGGCAATCAATCGAGGAAGCATCGGGAAGGGTGGAAACACATAAGCCATCCCGAAGGTCCAAGGTGCTGTCAAAGCATCTATCAGAACCGCTCCCGGATCCCTGGATCTGGACCCGTAACGAGGAAGCTTGGCGTTCTGTCGAGACGCCATGAGATCTATCTCTGGTTTGCCCCAATGTCGAAGTATTTGGGCAAAGACCTCCGGATGAAGTTCCCACTCCCCCGGATGAAAAGTCTGACGACTTAAGAAATCCGCCTCCCAGTTCTCCACTCCCGGGATGTGGATTGCTGACAGGTGGCAAGAGTGAGACTCTGCCCAGCGAATTATCTTTGATACTTCCATCATTGCTAGGGAGCTTCTTGTCCCTCCCTGATGGTTGATGTAAGCTACAGTCGTGATGTTGTCCGACTGAAACCTGATGAACCCCCGAGTTGTTAACTGGGGCCAAGCCAGAAGGGCATTGAGAACTGCTCTCAATTCCAGAATGTTTATTGGTAGGAGACTCTCCTCCTGATTCCATTGTCCCTGAGCCTTCAGAGAATTCCAGACAGCGCCCCAACCTAGTAGGCTGGCGTCTGTTGTTACAATTGTCCAGTCCGGCCTGCTGAATGGCATCCCCCTGGACAGATGTGGCCGAGAAAGCCACCATAGAAGAGAATTTCTGGTCTCTTGATCCAGATTCAGAGTAGGGGACAAGTCTGAGTAATCCCCATTCCACTGACTTAGCATGCACAATTGATGTAGACGTGCAAAGGGTACTATGTCCATTGCTGCTACCATTAAGCCGATCACCTCCATGCATTGAGCTACTGACGGGTGTTGAATGGAATGAAGGACACGGCATGCATTTTGAAGCTTTGTTAACCTGTCTTCTGTCAGGTAAATCTTCATTTCTACAGAATCTATAAGAGTCCCCAAGAAGGGAACTCTTGTGAGTGGAAAGAGAGAACTCTTCTTTTCGTTCACCTTCCATCCATGCGACCTTAGAAATGCCAGTACTAACTCTGTATGAGACTTGGCAGTTTGAAAGCTTGAAGCTTGTATCAGAATGTCGTCTAGGTACGGAGCTACCGCAATTCCTTGCGGTCTTAGTACCGCCAGAAGAGCACCCAGAACCTTTGTGAAGATTCTCGGAGCCGTAGCCAATCCGAATGGAAGAGCTACAAACTGGTAATGCCTGTCTAGAAAGGCAAACCTTAGATACCGGTAATGATCTTTGTGAATCGGTATGTGAAGGTAAGCATCCTTTAAATCCACTGTGGTCATGTACTGACCCTTTTGGATCATGTGTAAAATTGTCCGAATAGTTTCCATTTTGAACGATGGAACTCTTAGGAATTTGTTTAGGATCTTTAAATCCAAGATTGGCCTGAAAGTTCCCTCTTTTTTGGGAACCACAAACAGATTTGAGTAAAACCCTTGTCCTTGTTCCGACCGCAGAACCGGATGGATCACTCCCATTAATAAAAGATCTTGTACGCAGCGTAGAAACGCCTCTTTCTTTATTTGGTTTGTTGACAACCTTGACAGATGAAATCTCCCTCTTGGGGGAGAGAATTTGAAGTCTAGAAGGTATCCCTGAGATATGATCTCTAACGCCCAGGGATCCTGGACATCTCTTGCCCAAGCCTGGGCGAAGAGAGAAAGTCTGCCCCCCACTAGATCCGTTCCCGGATTGGGGGCCCTCGATTCATGCTGTCTTAGGGGCAGCAGCAGGTTTCCTGGCCTGCTTGCCCTTGTTCCAGGACTGGTTAGGTCTCCAGCCTTGTCTGTAGCGAGCAACAGCTCCTTCCTGTTTTGGTGCAGAGGAAGTTGATGCTGCTCCTGCTTTGAAATTACGAAAGGAACGAAAATTAGACTGTCTAGCCTTAGGTTTGGCTCTGTCTTGAGGCAGGGCATGGCCTTTACCTCCTGTAATGTCAGCGATAATTTCTTTCAACCCGGGCCCGAATAAGGTCTGCCCTTTGAAAGGTATATTAAGCAATTTAGATTTAGAAGTAACGTCAGCTGACCAGGATTTTAGCCACAGTGCTCTGCGTGCCTGAATGGCGAATCCGGAATTCTTAGCCGTAAGTTTAGTTAAATGTACTACGGCATCTGAAATAAATGAGTTAGCTAACTTAAGGGCTTTAAGCTTGTGTGTAATCTCATCTAATGGAGCTGATTCAAGTGTCTCTTCCAGAGACTCAAACCAAAATGCTGCTGCAGCCGTGACAGGCGCAATGCATGCAAGAGGTTGCAATATAAAACCTTGTTGAACAAACATTTTCTTAAGGTAACCCTCTAACTTTTTATCCATTGGATCTGAAAAGGCACAGCTATCCTCCACCGGGATAGTGGTACGCTTAGCTAAAGTAGAAACTGCTCCCTCCACCTTAGGGACCGTTTGCCATAAGTCCCGTGTGGTGGCGTCTATTGGAAACATCTTTCTAAATATCAGAGGGGGTGAGAACGGCACACCGGGTCTATCCCACTCCTTAGTAACAATTTCAGTAAGTCTCTTAGGTATAGTAAAAACGTCAGTACTCGCCGGTACCGCAAAATATTTATCCAACCTACACATTTTCTCTGGTATTGCAACTGTGTTACAATCATTCAGAGCCGCTAACACCTCCCCTAGTAATACACAGAGGTTTTCCAGCTTAAATTTAAAATTTGAAATATCTGAATCCAGTTTGTTTGGATCAGAACCGTCACCCGCAGAATGAAGCTCTCCGTCCTCATGTTCTGCAAATTGTGACGCAGTGTCTGACATGGCCCTAATATTATCAGCGCACTCTGTTCTCACCCCAGAGTGATCACGCTTACCTCTTAGTTCTGGTAATTTAGCCAAAACTTCAGTCATAACAGTAGCCATATCCTGTAATGTGATTTGTAATGGCCGCCCAGATGTACTCGGCGCTACAATATCACGCACCTCCCGAGCGGGAGATGCAGGTACTGACACGTGAGGCGAGTTAGTCGGCATAACTCTCCCCTCGTTGTTAGGTGAAATATGTTCAATTTGTACAGATTGACTTTTATTTAAAGTAGCATCAATACAGTTAGTACATAAATTTCTATTGGGCTCCACTTTGGCTTTAGCACATATAGCACAGATATCTTCCTCTGAATCAGACATGTTTAACACACTAGCAAATAAACTAGCAACTTGGAAATACTTTTCAAGTAATTTACTATAATATGAAAACGTACTGTGCCTATAAGAAGAACAGAAAAAGTTATGACAGTTGAAAATTAATAAACTGAAAAGTTATAGCATCAAATCTTTGTAAAAAACACAATTTTAGCAAAGGATTGCTCCCATTAGCAAAGGATAACTAACCCTGATAGCAGAAAAAAAAAAAAAATACAGAAATAAACTTTTTTTTTATCACAGTCAACTACAATCTCACAGCTCTGCTGTGAGTGATTACCTCCCTCAAAACAAGTTTTGAAGACCCCTGAGTTCTGTAGAGATGAACCGGATCATGCAGGGAAGACAATAAACTTCTGACTGAATTTTTTGATAAGTAGCAAAAGCACCAAAAAAGGCCCCTCCCCCTCACACATAACAGTGAGAGAGATCAGTAAACTGTCATAAATTAAATAAAACGACTGCCAAGTGGAAAAAAATAGTGCCCAAAACATTTTTTCACCCAGTACCTCAGAAAATTAAACGATTTTACATGCCAGCAAAAAACGTTTAACATTAATAAATTGAGTGTTATTAAAAAGCCTGTTGCTAGTCCCTGCAAATTAGGCTAAAGTTTTATGCATACAGTATAATTCCAGTGAAGTGCCATTCCCCAGAATACTGAAGTGTAAAATATACATACATGACAGCCTGATACCAGTTGCTGCTACTGCATTTAAGGCTGAGTTTACATTATATCGGTATGGCAGAATTTTCTCATCAATTCCATTGTCAGAAAATAATAAGCTGCTACATACCTCTTTGCAGATTAATCTGCCTGCTGTCCCCTGATCTGAAGTTTACCTCTCCTCAGATGGCCGAGAAACAGCAATATGATCTTAACTACTCCGGCTAAAATCATAGAAAAACTCAGGTAGATTCTTCTTCAAATTCTACCAGAGAAGGAATAACACACTCCGGTGCTATTATAAAATAACAAACTTTTGATTGAAGGTATGAAACTAAGTATGATCACCACAGTCCTCTCACACATCCTATCTATTCGTTGGGTGCAAGAGAATGACTGGTAATGGCAGTTAGGGGAGGAGCTATATAGCAGCTCTGCTGGGTGAATCCTCTTGCACTTCCTGTTGGGGAGGAGTTAATATCCCATAAGTAATGAATGATCCGTGGACTGGATACACTTAACAAGAGAAATTGGTTAATGCTTTCAGGCCGAGGTTGCTCGTCATCACAGCTAAATTGTCAGTTTCCGGTCTGTGGGGAGATAACATGATTAGTACCATTGACATTTATCATTACATTTTGTATATCTCTCCCCTCCCTCTCAGGTGATACTGCAGTATTTATGTCTGTGCCTGTGGTCCACTGCTGACCACTGGCTGTACCCCTAAAAAAGTATTGTTTGTTTGCTGAGCCGTAGAAAGTTGACTCATATTAGCGAATTGTTTGCTCAACCGATTTAACTGGGTAAAAGCATATCTACAAGTTACCTCTACCCCTGGGCCTATCTCTTGATGCCCCATAATAGTGATTACTGGACCATTGGGTCCCCTCAGAATCAGGGCCGCTATTTCTATTTTGGCGTGGTTGCCCCTGGGGTTTGGCTTGTTCAGTATTAGTACTTTGGGGAGCATTATATACTTGGGGTGTCTGGTTACCCTGAGAATATCTTCGCCATCTATTGTATCTACCTTTGCGTGGGTACCAATTATTTGGTGAGTATTCTCATTGTGAGTAATTATTCACCTGATTATGTCCCCCACTTTGGTTATAGTCTCTCTGCGCCTCAGCCCATGTAGGGGAAAGGGCAGAGTTGAACCTCTGTGGAGATGGCTGTTTTGACTGGCCACCTCCGCGAAGGTTTCCTTTTTAAACTCCAAATTGAGGGGGCTAGGTGACACCCTAGTTTCTGCTACAATTTTGGGTTTTGATTCCTTTTTAACCCCCTGCTCACTGGACTGCTGAATAGAGTATAATTTTGTACTCTCTTTGATCAGCCATTCCAATGAGCATCAAAATCTCTAGCTAAGTTAATTTTGATGGCTGTAGGCAGTGCTTCAAAAAATAAATTTACAAATTCTGAGCAATCAAATCTGGGATTATCTTCAGCCATACTGTACGCATTTTTCAATTCAGAAAGGAATTCGATGGGACTCTGATTCGCACTACATTTTAAACCATATACCGATATTTTCGCGGCAGTTTTAGTGCGATGTTGCCAGAATTCTTTTCTGCATTGTCGTTTTATTTCACCCCAGGAATGAATGTTCATATCCTTTAGTGAAGTAAAGAATTTGTGATGTTTACTGTCAAATACCCAGGGCAGAAATTCAATTTTTAATTTCTCACTTGTAACATTCATTATAGCTAATGCATTTTCAAAAGCCTCTAAGTGATCAATTACAGATTTTGTTCCCTTATTGGAGAATATAGGTACTGCACCCTGTATGAAAGTAACTATTTTATGGGAATCATAGACCTTATCAGACTTACTTTGGGATTCTCTATTAGAGTTTCCCTCACCCGCACCAGCTGAGTTACAGCAGTTCTCTGGATTTACATCATGAGGTGACTGCCTATTTGGGAAATCTATTTCTGACCCATTAGGGGTCATTTGTCTATACTCTTCCATATATTTTTGCACTTCATCCCTGACACGTTCTCTAAGGGAGTTAGCATTATCTGCATTATTCTCACTGTTAATATAAGGGTCTTCATTATGGCGATATGACCTTTTTAAATCGCTTAGTTCCTTCTGGCTTTGCGCAAGCTGTTTATTTAATTCTTGTATCTGGGCTAGTAAGTCTATATTATGCTTATCTAAGGTGGTTAGGTTTTGGGTAAATTCATCCATTTTATTTTTGGCTATTTTTACATCCTCTTCGCATCTGCGTGAGGAACGAATACTACTTTCTAGTTCCTGTATCTGCAATTGTTTGTCTATGACACAAAGCGACATTTTGTCAATAATGCATATCACAAGGGGCCAAGATTTTAGTATTAGTTTGTCTCGCTTTTTGAGAGCCTTGCATTGATTAATCATTAATAATTCTTGGAAAAATTCATTTTTTTCATTCCACGTATTATTATTAACGGTAATACAGGGAGTGCAGAATTATTAGGCAAGTTGTATTTTTGAGGATTAATTTTATTATTGAACAACAACCATGTTCTCAATGAACCCAAAAAACTCATTAATATCAAAGCTGAATAGTTTTGGAAGTAGTTTTTAGTTTGTTTTTAGTTATAGCTATTTTAGGGGGATATCTGTGTGTGCAGGTGACTATTACTGTGCATAATTATTAGGCAACTTAACAAAAAACAAATATATACCCATTTCAATTATTTATTTTTACCAGTGAAACCAATATAACATCTCAACATTCACAAATATACATTTCTGACATTCGAAAACAAAACAAAAACAAATCAGTGACCAATATAGCCACCTTTCTTTGCAAGGACACTCAAAAGCCTGCCATCCATGGATTCTGTCAGTGTTTTGATCTGTTCACCATCAACATTGCGTGCAGCAGCAACCACAGCCTCCCAGACACTGTTCAGAGAGGTGTACTGTTTTCCCTCCTTGTAAATCTCACATTTGATGATGGACCACAGGTTCTCAATGGGGTTCAGATCAGGTGAACAAGGAGGCCATGTCATTAGATTTTCTTCTTTTATACCCTTTCTTGCCAGCCACGCTGTGGAGTACTTGGACGCGTGTGATGGAGCATTGTCCTGCATGAAAATCATGTTTTTCTTGAAGGATGCAGACTTCTTCCTGTACCACTGCTTGAAGAAGGTGTCTTCCAGAAACTGGCAGTAGGACTGGGAGTTGAGCTTGACTCCATCCTCAACCCGAAAAGGCCCCACAAGCTCATCTTTGATGATACCAGCCCAAACCAGTACTCCACCTCCACCTTGCTGGTGTCTGAGTCGGACTGGAGCTCTCTGCCCTTTACCAATCCAGCCACGGGCCCATCCATCTGGCCCATCAAGACTCACTCTCATTTCATCAGTCCATAAAACCTTAGAAAAATCAGTCTTGAGATATTTCTTGGCCCAGTCTTGACATTTCAGCTTGTGTGTCTTGTTCAGTGGTGGTCGTCTTTCAGCCTTTCTTACCTTGGCCATGTCTCTGAGTATTGCACACCTTGTGCTTTTGGGCACTCCAGTGATGTTGCAGCTCTGAAATATGGCCAAACTGGTGGCAAGTGGCATCTTGGCAGCTGCACGCTTGACTTTTCTCAGTTCATGGGCAGTTATTTTGTGCCTTGGTTTTTCCACACGCTTCTTGCGACCCTGTTGACTATTTTGAATGAAACGCTTGAGTGTTCGATGATCACGCTTCAGAAGCTTTGCAATTTTAAGAGTGCTGCATCCCTCTGCAAGATATCTCACTATTTTTGACTTTTCTGAGCCTGTCAAGTCCTTCTTTTGACCCATTTTGCCAAAGGAAAGGAAGTTGCCTAATAATTATGCACACCTGATATAGGGTGTTGATGTCATTAGACCACACCCCTTCTCATTACAGAGATGCACATCAACTAATATGCTTAATTGGTAGTAGGCTTTCGAGCCTATACAGCTTGGAGTAAGACAACATGCATAAAGAGGATGATGTGGTCAAAATACTCATTTGCCTAATAATTCTGCACTCCCTGTATTTTTAGCCCTAATTTCAAGCAACTCCATAAAATCATTTAATTCACCCACAATAGTAAACTTCTCTTTAATGTGACTTATGATATCTTTCTTAAGGACCTGACCTCTAGTAATGGGTATTGTGATGGAACCGTTTTCAACGCTGTGTACAGAATTAAATGAGTCACTTCTGGCTACAGACATTATTATATTGGTTTAGTATTTAGTTAAATTAAAACGCTAATACAATTTTTACCAATAAAAAGAAAGAAGAAAAAAAAATTATATTTTCAAAAAAATATATATTAATTTTGAAATATGAAAAAATATATATATTTTGATGAATTTTGAAATATGAAAAAAAATATTTTGATGAATTTTGAAATATGAAAAATTAATATTTTTGATGAATTTTGAAATATGAAAAATTAATATTTTTGATTAATTTTGAAATATGAAAAATTAATATTTTTGATTAATTTTGAAATATGAAAAATTTATATTTTTATCAATTTTTCAAAAATTAATCTTTAACAATATTTCAAAATATCAATATCAATCTCGAAATATGAACATCAATATTTCAATCTTCAAAAAAAAAAATTATTTTCAAAATATTAATTTCGAAATATGAAATTTTTCTCTCTCTTTTATAATAATTTCTATTTACTACAAATATATGATATCAATATGATAAATATTAATAAATCTCATGCAAGTGCCTCCATACAATATGTCAGTATATTTATAAGAATATTCAGTAGTGCTCTCCAAATAATATATCAGTCTATGGCAGGGCTATAATACAATACATTTAATAATTATCCTTTAAAATATAAACCCTCAATCAATATGCATCTACTAGAAACCATAAAATTAATATAAATATCTGAATTATTTTATTTAGTTAATATCTATGAACATATTGGAATATATTTTGTAATACCAGAACATGAAACAATATTATATGCGTTTAAAACTATTAAGATATGCTATACTTCTTACAAAGCCCAGAAAAATTTACCTTTAAAACCAGCCTTATTTACAAATAGCCTTTCGTTCAATTAACACAGTGAGACTAAAGTATAAAACCACTAAAACATTCAGATTGGTATAATTCTAACAGTGCTTATATGAACAAGATCAATATATGTACTCAGCTATTTGGATGCAATTTATTTTAATACAATTCTAATTGTGATACTAAAAATACATATATTCTTACTGTGAACAATTGCTTTAAATGAATTCTTAGCATACAAAAGATAAACTTGATCCTACACAGGGCTATGAATATAAGCAAAAATACAGACTGTTCTCTTTAAATCTATTTATTATAACTTGACTATGTTCTTACCAATAATCTTTTACATATATATATATATATATATATATATAAAATAAGTGTAATTGCAATGGATAAGGAGAAGTATGGCCCACTTTGTTTTATTGTTTGACTGTCTCCCACGCAACAGTTTCAGTCAGTCACAAAATCAGCAGTCCTTCCCCTCTCTATCCTGCATACAACTTATATTGTGTAATCATAGGTGTGGAATATGGGCGGCCCTTCGAAACCTTGTCCCTGCTATTGGTTCACCTTGTGAATGTACGTTGCCAAGGAGATGCATTTTTGCAACCACCAATCGTCTCCTGGCTACAATATCTGTATAGCAACACCGGACCTTGTCCATCGGGGGCAGCAGACAGACAAACACAGTAATACATTTACTATCCAACATTGAAAGAAAATATTTCTTTAAAATGGGTAATAAATGCCATAATTTCCTTACATTAATAAGTAATATGTTTATATGTACTGTATTATATCACATTATTTATTCTGATTATTTGGATATGAAATATCATGTGCCTTTAGCATTATACTATATTTAAGCAAATCAATACTGCTAATTATTTTGAAATTAATGGAATTTATACATATGTTATACATGCATTTACACAAATACAGCATGTTTCACATTTCTGTGTATTTCTTCCTGGATATATGAATTGATGCCATGTCCAACTGTTGTCTGTAACCAAAGAGATAATTGTTAGAATGCTCATGTTAAATCTCAAGATATTCTATGCTTCCAAAAATATATATAGGTATATACACATTCATTTCTATGCAGTGTTCAAAACCATACAAAAATCCAGCAGATCACACACTGTCATATATTCATTCATCCAGATATCTCATTAACTCAGTTGCTCTTATAATTTTCATTAGATTTCTGAAAAACAGAGAGAATAAAAAAAAATGTTTTTTTATTTTTTTATTATTCCATGTTTCAGTGCTTGCATACCCCCCCAGACGTAGTGTCTGCATTACGTGTATCTAAGTGTCAGAGCCACACAGCAGGGTTTATTTGCATTTGAAATGCACAGGGTTACTTTCTCACAAAATAAGTGGAGGGCGGGGGCGGTGCTTAACTCCGGAACCATGTGCAGGCCTGTGAGTAAAAACACCAAAACACACAACATGTAAATATGAAAAAAAAAACTTTTTTTAATCCCCCTTGTGTCCCCAACCCTAACCGCATCCATAATGAGCTGAACCACTAACTACACAAGGCATAACCAGCTTTTTTTTTTTTTGTGACGAAAAACGGTGAGTCAAAAACTTACTGCTAAGGGGTAATGAAATAATAGGATTATAACTCTGAATTTTATTTTTTTAAAAATAGTTAAACACAAAGGTAAAGCACTATGTGAAAAGGCTGAGAACCCCCAACTATGTAGTACCTATATAAGGAGAGTACTAGGGATAGTTCCTGAGCTGTGTTTAGTGTCTGAGTCACTTACCTACCAGCTTGCTGAGGCCTTTATCCCTCACAGAATGCTGACCCAGTAGAGAGACCATCCAGTGCAAGAAAATATACTACATAGGGGGCGCAATTACATATACGCCGCAGGCTTCAGCGCAATCGCTGCAACCTGCCTGTAATTTCAGCTCGCACATCGGGCTATTACACATATGGTGCTGATTTAAATAGCCAATAGAATTTCAGTAGCTCTTATCCTTTTGGCTGATTTGAATTTGAAGGCTCAAATCAGCCAATATGAATTCAAGTTATGCGATTTTTAATCGCGTACCTTGAATTCCTATTCATTGTACAGCGGAGATCGTATGAAGAGGATCCTCCATGCTCCATGGCTCCGCGGTCGCCGGTCTTCAGTTTCAGGCTCGCCGGTCTTCAGCTCCGCGGTCATCGGTCTTCAGCTCCACCCTCCGCTCCGCGCCGGCTGGTTCCTGGAAGAAGACAGAAGAGGTCACCGCTCGGAAGAAGACTTCACCGCCTGGAACAGGACCTTCTCCGCCGGACTTCAGGACAGGTGAGGACCACTTGGGGGTTAGACTTAGGTTTTTTAAGGGGTTTTTATTTTATTTAGATAGGGTGGGCAGTAAAAGAGCTAAATTCCCTTTTAAGGGCAATGCCCAACAAATGCCCTTTTCAGGGCAATGGGTAGTTTAGGGTTTTAGTGTTAGGTTATTTTATTTGGGGGGGGGTTGGTGGGTGTTGGGTTTTACTGTTAGGGGGGGGGTGTATTTTCTTGAAAAAGAGCTGATTATCTTGGGGCAATGTCCTGCAAAAATCCCTTTTAAGGGCTACTGGTAGTTTATTAGATTAGGGGGTGTTTTTATTTTGGGAGCTTTTTTATTTTCATAAGGATTAGGTATAATTTTTGTAAAATTTGGTAATTTTCTTTATTATTTTTTGTAATCTTAGATTTTTTTATTTTCTGTAATTGTAGCTTAAAGGTACAGTCTACTCCAGAATTTTGATTAGACTGTCCCTTTAATTTATACTTAGTTTATTTGTATTTTTAAAGTAGTGTTAGTTTTTTTTTTATTTAATAGTAATTTTAGTATTTTGTAAATTAGGTAATTTGGGTTCATTTAGGGGTGTTAGGTTTATTGCGTTGTGGGCTTTGGGGATTTAGGGGTTAATACTTTAATAGGTTTATTGTGTTGTGGGCTTTGGCGGTTTAGGGGTTAATACTTTAATACGTTTATTGTGTTGTGGGCTTTGGCGGTTTAGGGGTTAATACTTTAATAGGTTTATTGCGTTGTGGGATAATGGCGGATTAGGGGTTAATAGTTGTAATGGGTTTATTGCGTTGTGGGTTAATGGTGGATTAAGGGTTAATAGTTTTAATAGGTAGTTTGCGATGTTGGGTTTGGCGGATTTAGGGGTTAATAATTTAGTTATTACTTGCGGTGTGGGTTTGATGGTGGATATAGGGGTTAATACACAATGAAGTGCTTGTTCTAAGCAGGAAACTCGTCGGAGGCAGCTCCCGTGTGCTGAGGTTGTATGCAATAGCTTGTGTGTGCTTTGAAAACTTTTTCATGTTGTTTTAACCATGTTTGAATAACTCTACTGGATTTTAAACTTACTCTCTACTGATACAGCCTGCAATTCCTTCGTCTTTTTTTAATTGTTTACTACAGGTAGGAGGATTGGTAATACAATCACAAATATGTCTAACGTTGAGGAAGTAAAACGTTTCTACGTGTTTCTAAGAACCACACGATTTACAAAGCATGAATATTTTCAGACAACACAGCCCAGGCTGTCACTACAGAGCTGCATATCTACAATTAAGTCTATAATTGGGAAATAACGGACATAATAGAATATTGATAAGGATTCAAGTTTGGCTAGGTCTAATATTGAGTACATCTCACATCCAGATGGCTGGAATATACTGATATACAGGCACGTGCAGACTGTAATATATGTGCTTAAAGGGACAGTGTACTGGAAAATTGGGTTTCTCTTAATGTGTTTCTGATTATTTGTTATACCAGCTGCAGAGTCAGACCATAAAATGTATTAGAAATAGCTTGTTTAGGTTTATTTTTGTATATGAAATAGGTAACAATAATAATACAAAATAATTCTATTTGAAACCATAACCTATTCAAATCGGTTGAGCTTGCAGAGAGAGCAGACATTCTTATCTCTATCTGATTACACAAAAGTGCAACTGAAATTTAACATTTTAGTACAAATACCTCACACACCCCACTGGGAGAGTAGATTATTTTATACATAGCTTTTAACCCCTTAGTGACGAGACCATTTTTCAATTTTCTTTACCGTTAGGGACCAGGGCTATTTTTAGATTTCTGCTGTGTTTGTGTAATTTTCCTCTTACTCATTTACTGTACCCACACATATTATATACTGGTTTTCTCGCCAATAAATGGACTTTTTTAAAGATACCCTTATTTTTATCATATCATATAATTTACTATAAAAATATATATAAAATATGATGAAAAATGGAAAAAAAACACACTATTTAACTTTAATCCCCAAAATCTCTTACGCAGCTACAACCACCAAAAAACTCCCATGCTAAATAGTTTCTAAATTTTGTCCTGAGTTTAGAATTACCCAATGTTTACACGTTCTTTGCTTTTTTTGCAAGTTATAGGGCAATAAGTACTAGTAGCACTTTTCTATTTCCAAACCATGTTTTTTCAAAATTATCAATAGTTACATTGTAACACTGATATCTGTCAGTAATCCCTGAATAACCCTTCACATGTATATATTTTTTTAGTAGACAACCCAAAGTATTGATCTAGGCCCATTTTGGTATATTTTAATTTCATGCCCCCATTTCACTGCCAAATGCAATCAAATAAAAAAAATTGTAAACTTTTTCACAAACTTTAGGTTTCTCACTGAAACTATTTACAAACAGCTTGTGCAATTATGACACAAATGGTTGTAAATACTTCTCTGGGATCCCCTTTGTTCAGAAATAGCAGACATTTATGGCTTTGGCATTACTTTTTGGTAATTAGAAGGCCGCTAAATGCCGCTGCACACCACACTTGTATTATGCCCAGCAGTGAAGGGGTTAATTAAAGGGACAATCTACCACAGAATTGTTATTGTTTTAAAAGATAGATAATACCTTTATTACCCATTCCCCAGTTTTGCATAACCAACACAGTTATATTAATATACTTTTTACCTCTGTGATTACCTTGTATCTAGGAACCTTCTTCCAGCCCCCTGATCACATGACTGTGACTGTTTATTATCTATTGTTTTAAACTTAGCATTGTTTTGTGCTAAATCTTAAATAACCCCCTGTGCCTGAACACAATGCTATCTATATGGCCCACGTGTACTTTCTGTCTCTTTGTGTTGAAAAGAGATTTAAAAAACCTGTGATAAGAGGCAGCCCTCAAAGGCTTAGAAATTAGCATATGAGCCTACCTATATTTAGTTAAAACTGAGAATACCAAGAGAAAAAAAACAAATTTGACAATAAAAGTAAATTGGAAAGTTGATTAAAATTAAAAGTCCTATCTAAATAATGAAAGTTTAATTTATACTAGACTGTCCCTTTAAGTAGCTTGTAGGGAGCTTGTAGGGTTAATTTTAGCTTTAGCTTCTGGTCTAATAGCGGGAGCGAGCTACATTCAGTCCAATGGCGCGATTGGGAGTGCTGAGACTAGCCAGCAAGCGTGCAAACCGCTTTGGAAATCCAAGACCCGCTTAGTAGAGCCTGGAGAGGAGTCCAACTTTATACTTAAAAAAACTTGCATAGCTTTTAATTTATGAAGTTACCGCTAAGATGTTATATAATTCTGTACTATGTGTTATATAACATTATTCTGTAAGTTTACTGTCCCTTTAAGAGTTAGCATAACACAATACTAAATGCAAGTTAATAGATAATAAATAAAAAGTCATTTTATCAGGGGACTGTCAGAAGATGCTTAGATACAAGGTAATCACAGAGGTAAAAAAGAAAATTTATGCTTACCTGATAAATTTATTTCTTTTTAGACACAATGAGTCCACGGATTTCATCCTTACTTGTGGGATATTCACCTCCTGGTCAGCAGGAGGAGGCAAAGAGCACCACAGCAGAGCTGCTATATATAGCTCCTCCCTTCCCTCCCACTCCAGTCATTCAACCGAAGTTAGGAAGAGAAAGGAAAAGCCAAGGTGCAGAGGTGTCTGAAGTTTACAAAAATTAATAACCTGTCTCAGAGAACAGGGCGGGCCGTGGACTCATCGTGTCTAAAAAGAAATAAATTTATCAGGTAAGCATACATTTTCTTTTCTTTTTAAAGACACGATGAGTCCACGGATTTCATCCTTACTTGTGTGATACAATACCAAAGCTAGAGTACACGGATGATAAGGGAGGGACAAGACAGGGAACCTAACCGGAAGGCACCACTGCTTGAAGAACCTTTCTCTTAAAAACAGCCTCAGCCGAGGCAAAAGTATCAAATTTGTAAAATTTTGAAAAAGTGTGGAGAGGACCAAGTTGCAGCCTTGCAAATCTGTTCTACAGAAGCTTCATTTTTGAATGCCCATGAGGAAGCAACAGCCCTAGTGGAATGAGCCGTAACTCTTTCAGGAGCCTGCTGTCCAGCAGTCTCATATGCAAAACGGATTATACTCTTCAGCCAAAAAGAAAGAGAGGGAGACGTAGCTTTCTGACCCTTACGTTTTCCAGAGAAAATGAAAAACAAAGAAGACGGCTGACGAAAGTCCTTAGTCGCTTGTAAATAAAATTTCAGAGCACGGACAACGTCCAAATTGTGCAAAAGATGTTCCTTTTGAGAAGAAGGATTAGGACACAAGGAGGGAACAACAATCTCCTGATTAATGTTCCTGTCTGAAACAACCTTAGGAAGAAATCCTAATTTAGAACGTAAAACTACCTTATCTGAATGTAAAAAAAAAAAAGATAAGGAGACTTATACTGTAATGCCGAGACACTGCTCTGACACTCTCCAAGCAGAAGAAATAACAACAAGAAACAAAACCTTCCAAGATAACAACTTAATATCTAAGGAACTAGGCTCAAACGGAGCCCCTTGAAGAACTCTGAGAACTAAATTCAAACTCCAAGGGGGAGCAACTGCTTTGAACACAGGCCTGATCCTGACCAAGGCCTGACAAAATGATTATACATCTGGGACGTCTGTCAGACGTTTGTGAAACAAAATAGATAAAGACAGAGATTTGATCCTATAAGGAACTTGACAATAAACCCTTCTCCAAACTCTCTTGGAGAAAAGACAAAATTCTAGGAATCCTAACTCTACTCCATGAGTAGCTCCAATAGATATATTTACGCCATATCTTATGATAAATTTTGCTAGTGACAGGCTTACGAGCCTGAATCATGGTCTCAATGACCGAGTCAGAAAAACCCGCTTAAATAATATTAAGCGTTCCAAGCAATCAGTTTCAGAAAAAACATTTTTGGGTGAGGGAGGTGCCCTTGACTTAAAAGGTCCTTCCTCAACAGAAGTCTCCAAGGTGACAGAGATGACATGTCCACCAGATCTGCATACCAAATCCTGCAAGGCGAAGCCAGTGCTATGAGGATCACTGATGCCCTCTCCTGCTTCATTCGAGCAATGATACAAGGAAGAAACCCCCGATGAGAGGTCTGCCTGCTCAGGAAATCCGCCTCCCAGTTGTCCACCCCTGGGATGTGGTTCGCCGACCGGCAGCAAGAATGGCTCTCCACCCACTGAATCATTTTGGCTACCTCCATCATCACTAAGGAACTCCTCGTTCCTCCCTGATGAATGATGTAAGTCTCTGACAATATTTTGTTCGACTGGAAGCTGAATAAACATTTAACATGTAATATCCCGGTCGCCATTGACTAACTATAGTCACCGGGATCAAGCAGGCAGACTGAAAATGCATCTAATATCTAAACAACTGCTCAGTTTGATTCCACTGTAGCAGAGTCTCCACTGTGCATTGCACAGACTAAGCCCCTTAGGCTTGGAGACAACTCCACATAGCTAAGTGCACACACCGCAATGCAAACCCACATGCAAACTTCTGTGTGCAGATAAAAAACATTACTGACTTTTTCACACAGGCAGACTTATTAATAGACCTAGGAATGAAAGACATGCCAGTCTTGACTGCCTTAATGTCCCCTACTAAAACTAGGCAATTCTGACCCGAATATAATGAGGCTAGATGGAAATTTAATAAATTGCCCAAACTCTATCTGAGATCCTTACTCCAAGAAAAAAAGTTAGCACTTACCTCATTTACTGCCTGGCAGCAAGACAGTACCCAGGTTTAAGAGGTCCTCTCCCTTCCATGGACCTGGAAAGAAACAAAAGTCCTGAGTAAAATTCCTTCAGGTTTTCTTAGTATGGGAGGCGCAGTGAGAATTATGTCCCACCAGTTCCCATTGCTTTAAAGCCACCAAAGCTTTAAAGCAATGGGATCTTTTCTAACACCTCACTTTACCTCTTCCTATCACTAACGTAGGCAAAGAGAATGACTGAATTGGAAGGGAAGGAAGGAAGGAGATATATATAGCAGCTCTGCTGTCTATCTATTGGGTTCTTGTAAAGCGCGGCTATTCACCTGTAAGGGTCTCAAGCTGATGAGGGTTGCAGTTCAGTCGAAGAGCCAGGTATTGAGGTCCTTTCTGAACTTACTTAGGGCGGTAGCTTGTCTGAGGTACAGCGGGAGGGTGTTCCAAGTCTTGGCTGCCAGGTGAGAGAAGGATCTGCCTCCTGCTGTGGTTTTCCTGATGTGGGGGATGACTGCAAGGGCTTGGTCAGCTGATCGAAGTTGTCTGGCAGGGGTGTAGAAGGTAACACGGTGGTTCAAGTATTCGGGACCGATGTTGTGGAGGGCCTTGAATGCGTGGGTAAGAAGCTTGAAGGTTATTCTTTTGTTGATGGGGAGCCAGTGCAGGTCCCGCAGGTGTTTGGTGATGTGGCATTGACGAGGAATGTCGAGGATTAGTCTGGCCAAGGCGTTCTGGATGCGCTGTAGTCTCTTTTGGAGCTTGATGGTGGTGCCGGCATAGAGTGCATTACCATAGTCCAGTCGGCTGCTGACGAAGGCGTGAGTGACAGTCTTCCTTGCCTCGGTTGGGATCCATTTGAAGATCTTTCGCAGCAGGTGAAGTGTGTGGAAGCATGCAGAAGAGACGGCGTTGATTTGCCGGTCCATGGAGAGCGATGAGTCCAGGATGACGCCTAGATTACGTGCATGGTCGGTGGGGGTTGGAGGGTGTCTGAGGGCTGTGGGCCACCAGGAGTTATTCCAAGTGGATGTGGTGGGACCGAGGAGGAGGACTTTGGTTTTGTCTGCGTTCAGCTTTAGGCAGTTGCAGCTCATCCAGGTGGTGACTGCTGTCAGCCCTTCGTGGACGTTTCCCTTGGTGGTGGTGGGGTCACTGGTGTGTGAGATGATTAGCTGGGTGTCGTCGGCGTAGGAGACAATGTTGAGATCGTGTCGTCGGGCGATGGTGGCTAGAGGGGCCATGTAGATGTTGAATAGGGTGGGGCTCAGTGAAGAGCCTTCGGGTACACCGCAGCTGATTTATGTGGGCTTGGAGGTGAAGGGTGGGAGTCTAACTTTCTGGGTTCTGCCGGTGAGGAAGGAGGTAATCCATTCGAGGGCTTTGTCACGTATGCCGGCATCGTGTAGTCAGTTGCGAAGGGGGAGGTGGGAGACAGTGTCGAATGCTGCTGAGAGGTCTAGGAGAATAAGGGCGGCGGTCTCTCCTCGGTCGAGTAGGGCGAGGATGTCATCTGTGGTGGCAAGGAGGGCGGTTCTCGGTGGAGGTAGCTGGGGGGCACTTGTTCATGGTGGAGTGCAGTTGGTCTTCGGTGATGTTGTTCCAGTTTCTGCAGGGTGGGTGGGTGCTGTGGTGCTCTTTGCCTCCTCCTGCTGACCAAGAGGTGAATATCCCAAAAGTAAGGATGAAATCTGTGGACTCATCGTGTCTTTAAAAAGAAAGTATATTAATATAACTGTGTTGGTTATGCAAAACTAGGGAATGGGTAATAAAGGGATTATCCATCTTTTAAAACAATACAAATTCTATTGTAGACTATCCCTTTAAACACTTTGAGATTTTAATACAAAATGTTTAATAAAACGTAGAAAAAAAGCAATATACTTTCATTAACTCTATAAAAACCCAAGAGAAATGGAAATTCCATTGTTTTCAAAGTAATGAGAGTTGTCATGTTGTAACCTAGGTTTTCCCATATCTAATCTGTACAGTTGAGGACAACCGGGGACAGATAAAAAATGTCTGCATGGAGGCTGTGCTAAAGGGTGTTTGTGTAAATTATAGCAATGTTAAAGAGATTTATATAATTTTAAAAATCTATTATTATCAGTCTAATCCTGACTTTGAATACATAATTATACCCAGCATGTATTTACTATTTGATATCCTTATGATGATATGAACATATAGTGTGATAATATTTTGGGAGAACATAACAATATGCGTATGAAGTGCAAAGAAAACTATAAATCTAAAGTTTATACTATTTTAAATAAAATATCTGCAAGAAAGTATACTATTTGCTCCACAGTATTAGAACAAAACATTATATGGGAAGTACCTTTGTTTTCTAAAGTGTAGTGAGAGGATTTGGCTAGCAGACAGTAATGTGTATATGATGAAAGAATGAGCATATGAAAGGTGTGCTCAGAGACATAAATGTGCCTGTGTGCAGTGGGCTAGGGAGTGTGCTGGGATATGTTAATAAGCATGCAGATGGAAATGAGCATGTGCAGGGTGGGCAAGAGGCTGGTGATGCGCATGTGCCGGTGAGCTGGGGAATTACAATATGCTGCTCCTTGACAGGATGATGGATGAGTTCTGCTTGCTCTAATTTCTAATCCCCGACCTCGGTTACTGGAGCTGCAGCAAAATAAACAAACACCCTTTGGCCTCCACTCATCGATTTAGAAATCATTAGGAATCAATTACTGCTGTAAATATATTTTTTTTATTTTGCTTAAATAAAATATTCAAATGTTAGAAAGCTAAAGAGAGAATGTTCTTACTGGAAATTTGTACAGAGCAAAAAATCTCTGGGCTGTTTGTAACCTTGAAGCACCAGTGAATTTGTGATTGCTGTGCATCATAGCTCTGCAGGGGTTAACCCTGTATGTTTGTCTGTACACACATGTGGGGGTTTCTATGGAGTCTAAGGGTCCGGGGGAGGGTCAGTGCTGGGTGCCTGAGAGAAAAGGCTTAGCTCAGATCATTTATCAATGTCACCCACATAATGATCCTCTCTGCAGCTTTCAATTGATAGGGATAATTACATTAGCTTACACTGACTGATCAATGAAAAAACACTCAACAAAACTTCCCCACGGCCCCAATAAGCACAGAGAAGCAGAGGGACCAACTGCCCATGGAAACAGTGAAATTGCAAAATACTCTGCTACCCCAAATTAAGAATAAGGGAGAAAAAAATAGAAAGAAAAAAATGTGTACAAAAAACAAACAAACTTATACAATAAGTATAAATAAATATATCCTGAAAAACACCCCCAATGACAATGAATTAATGGTATACTCTGCTACCAGAAAGCAAAGCAACGAGGTTGCCCTATTCTCAGAAGCAAAGCAACAAACCAGGGTGCATTGCTCCCAGATGCAAAGTAACAAACCAGGGTGCACTGCTCCCAGATGCAAAGTAACAAAACAGGGTGCAGTGCTCCTAGATGTAAAGTAATAAAACAGGGTGCATTGCTCCTTGATATAAAGTAACAAAACAGTGTCCACTGCTCCTAGATGTAAAGTAATAAAACAGGGTGCACTGCTCCTTGATATAAAGTAACAAAACAGGGTGCAGTGCTCCTAGATATAAAGTAACAAAACAGGGTGCACTGCTCCTAGATCTAAAGTAACAAAACAGGGTGCAGTGCTCCTAGATGTAAAGTAACAAAACAGGGTGCACTGCTCCTAGATGTAAAGTAACAAAACAGGGTGCACTGCTCCTAGATGTAAAGTAACAAAACAGGGTGCAGTGCTCCCAGATGCAAAGTAACAAAACAGGTTGTACTGCTCCTAGATGTAAAGTAACAAAACAGGTTGTACTGCTCCTAGATGTAAAGTAACAAAACAGGGTGCACTGCACCTAGATATAAAGTAACAAAACAGGGTGCACTGCTCCTAGATGTAAAGTATCAAAACAGGGTGCAGTGCTCCTAGATGTAAAGTAACAAAACAGGGTGCACTGCTCCTAGATGTAAAGTAACAAAACAGGGTGCAGTGCTCCTAGATGTAAAGTAACAAAACAGGGTGCACTGCTCCTAGATGTAAAGTAACAAAACAGAGTGCAGTGCTCCTAGATGTAAAGTAACAAAACAGGGTGCAGTGCTCCTAGATGTAAAGTAACAAAACAGGGTGCACTGCTCCTAGATGTAAAGTAACAAAACAGGGTGCACTGCTCCTAGATGTAAAGTAACAAAACAGGGTGCAGTGCTCCCAGATGCAAAGTAACAAAACAGGTTGTACTGCTCCTAGATGTAAAGTAACAAAACAGGGTGCACTGCTCCTAGATATAAAGTAACAAAACAGGGTGCACTGCTCCTAGATGTAAAGTAACAAAACAGGGTGCAGTGCTCCTAGATGTAAAGTAACAAAACAGGGTGCACTGCTCCTAGATGTAAGGTAACAAAACAGGGTGCAATGCTCCTAGATGTAAAGTAACAAAACAGGGTGCACTGCTCCTAGATGTAAAGTAACAAAACAGGGTGCACTGCTCCTAGATGTAAAGTAACAAAACAGGGTGCAGTGCTCCCAGATGCAAAGTAACAAAACAGGTTGTACTGCTCCTAGATGTAAAGTAACAAAACAAGGTGCACTGCTCCTTGATATAAAGTAACAAAACAAGGTGCACTGCTCCTTGATATAAAGTAACAAAACAGGGTGCACTGCTCCTAGATTTAAAGTAACAAAACAATGTGCACTGCTCCTAGATGTAAAGCAACAAAACAAGGTGCACTGCCCATTGATATAAATCAACAAAACAGGGTGCACTGCTCCCAGATGTGAAGTAACAAAACAGGGTGCACTGCTCCTAGATGTAAAGTAACAAAACAAGGTGCACTGCTCCTTGATATAAAGTAACAAAACAGGGTGCACTGCTCCTAGATGTAAAGTAACAAAACAGGGTGCACTGCTCCTAGATGTAAAGTAACAAAACAGGGTGTACTGCTCCTAGATGTAAAGTAACAAAACAGGGTGCACTGCTCCTAGATGTAAAGTAACAAAACAGGGTGCACTGCTCCTAGATGTAAAGTAACAAAACAGGGTGCACTGCTCCTAGATGTAAAGTAACAAAACAGGGTGCACTGCTCCTAGATGTAAAGTAACAAAACAGGGTGCACTGCTCCTTGATATAAAGTAACAAAACAGGGTGCACTGCTCCTAGATGTAAAGTAACAAAACAGGGTGCACTGCTCCTAGATGTAAAGTAACAAAACAGGGTACACTGCTCCTAGATGTAAAGTAACAAAACAGGGTGCACTGCTCCTAGATGTAAAGTAACAAAACAGGGTGCACTGCTCCTAGATGTAAAGTAACAAAACAGGGTGCACTGCTCCTAGATGTAAAGTAACAAAACAGGGTGCAGTGCTCCTAGATGTAAAGTAACAAAACAGGGTGCACTGCTCCTAGATGTAAAGTAACAAAACAGGGTGCACTGCTCCTAGATGTAAAGTAACAAAACAGGGTGCACTGCTCCTAGATGTAAAGTAACAAAACAGGGTGCACTGCTCCTAGATGTAAAGTAACAAAACAGGGTGCACTGCTCCTAGATGTAAAGTAACAAAACAAGGTGCACTGCTTCTTGATATAAAGTAACAAAACAGGGTGCACTGCTCCTAGATGTAAAGTAACAAAACAGGGTGCACTGCTCCTAGATGTAAAGTAACAAAACAGGGTGCACTGCTCCTAGATGTAAAGTAACAAAACAGGGTGCACTGCTCCTAGATGTAAAGTAACAAAACAGGGTGCACTGCTCCTAGATGTAAAGTAACAAAACAGGGTGCACTGCTCCTAGATGTAAAGTAACAAAACAGGGTGCACTGCTCCTAGATGTAAAGTAACAAAACAGGGTGCACTGCTCCTAGATGTAAAGTAACAAAACAGGGTGCACTGCTCCTAGATGTAAAGTAACAAAACAGGGTGCACTGCTCCTAGATGTAAAGTAACAAAACAGGGTGCACTGCTCCTAGATGTAAAGTAACAAAACAGGGTGCACTGCTCCTAGATGTAAAGTAACAAAACAGGGTGCACTGCTCCTAGATGTAAAGTAACAAAACAGGGTGCACTGCTCCTAGATGTAAAGTAACAAAACAGGGTGCACTGCTCCTTGATATAAAGTAACAAAACAGGGTGCACTGCTCCTAGATGTAAAGTAACAAAACAGGGTGCACTGCTCCTAGATGTAAAGTAACAAAACAGGGTGCACTGCTCCTAGATGTAAAGTAACAAAACAGGGTGCAGTGCTCCTAGATGTAAAGTAACAAAACAGGGTGCACTGCTCCTAGATGTAAAGTAACAAAACAGGGTGCAGTGCTCCTAGATGTAAAGTAACAAAACAGGGTGCACTGCTCCTAGATGTAAGAGTTAGATAAGTAAAAAACATGGTGTCACTGATTGCAAAAGCAGAGATATAGGATTTGTAAAAGTAACAGGAGAGTCTATGGCATAAAATCAGAAACAGACATGGGGAAACACAGAAACAGCAGGAGCATAGATAGATCTCACAAAGTGAAATGCATAGACATTAAGGGTTTAACACAGAGGCTTCTAATATAAAGGAGCACTGGCACTGCCTTGAAATGTTATTACATACATTTATTTATAAGTCTGGAAAAATATTCCTATAGTTCATAACTGAAGTGAAAAACGATAAAGTGCACCATGTTACGCAATGACAGTCGTGTACAGGTAAGAAATTGACAATAAAGATCCTCATTTTATTTAATAATACAATGATACCTGATTGGGAAGTAATGTCACTAAGGAAATCCCAACAGGCACTTTTGTATGAAGTTTGTGAGCTGTGTTATAAAATAAGGTGCTATTCTCACAAATAAATTTATTTCTAGAAGATTTACAAAAGTATCACAAACAATCACATCAGAGCTTCAATGAGATACCTGAAATGCTTATTATAATGTGTGCTAAAAACTGCACATAGTACTGCACCCATATTATATATAAGGCAAGAAAGGGGTAAATATTATACCCTGTCGCTGGCACCTTTGGGAAATGCATTTTTTAAAACAAATGACACACCTGGCTTTCTGATCAATGGGATTGGTGTTTACTGAGGCTTATAAAGGGTAAACCAGCCTCCAGGGCAAGCGAATACAGCCAATGGTCACAGAGGAGGTTGGTTGCTGCTGTTTAATTAAAGGGACATTAAATCCAAAAATATTCTTTTGTCATTCAGATAGAGCGTACCATTTTAAACAACTTTCCAATTTACTTCTATTATCTAATTTGCTTAAAGGGATAGTAAACCCCAACAATTTTCTTTTATGATTCAGATAGAACATACAATTTTAAACAACTTTTCAATTTAATTCTATTATCAAATTTTCTTCATTCTCTTGTTATCCATTGCTGAAGGGACATCGTTGCACTACTGACAGGAAGCTGAAAATATCTATTTAGCCAATTACAAGAGACAAATGTGTGCAGGCACCAATTAGCAGCAACCACTAGTGTAAGATATGTGCATATTCATTTTTTAACATGGGATACTAAAAGAACGAAGCACATTTGAAAACAGAAGTGAATTTAAAAGTGTCTTAAAATGACATACTCTATCTAAATCATGGAAGTTTAATTTTGACTTTCTTTTCCCTTTAATTCTCTAGGTATTATTTGTTGAAAAGGCAGCAATGCGCTACTGGGAGCTAGTTAATAAATCAGGTGAGCCAATAACATGAGGCATATATGTGCAGCCACCAATCAGCATCTTCCAGGCCTCCATAGGTATCCTTTTCAATGAGGAATACCAAGGCAACTTAACAAATTAGATAATAGAAATAAATTGGAAAGTTGCTTATAATCACATGCTCTATCTATATCATGAAAGAAAAAAATTGGGTTTCATGAAAGAAAAAAAATTGGGTTTCATGTACCTTTAAGACTGCCACTTGTTATTCCCCATTTCACTGCCACTCTATCCTCAATCTCTGTCCCTAGCCAATCAATAACTAACTACTTCTCTTTACCCTCTATCCTCACCACATCTCTATAAGTTTTTATTTTCCCATATTGATATTAGTCTGCTTAAGGCAGTTTCTAAAACTAATCTTAATGGATAGATTCAATTATCATGTGGTCATATTTTGCCTCAGTGGCATTTTCTTAGCTAGTAAACCAATTCTACTTTACTCTCTATCATTTAACAGTGTTCTGTATACTTGGGTATCTTGTACAGCCAATCAGAAACTGGGGAATGTAAGGACTCTTCGTGGGCAGCAATGGGGTTATGAGTTAGCAATAGTGTATGTTAGAGGTGATATCACTGGACCCAGATTTGGAACAACTTATTTAACTGGCACCCAAGAATGATCAGAAAGGGTGGAGAAGGAAGAGAGAAGTTTAACTTTGGAACTTTGCCAAAATGTGTATATTTGCTCAGCAACAACACTGAAAAAATATCTTCTTTCACTTTTTTATTCCAGTAATTAAAGTAAAGGTAAAGTTTTGTGCCTATGAAAAGCCCTATTGATTGTTCAATATCATTACAATGCAGTCGCTAACTTTTTTCCATGTTCAAAGTATACTTTTGAAGATATATAACTTTTATTTTCTCTACCGTTTCTTTGGAGACTCCTCCCAGCTTCTACTTCTGCGTTTGTGTGTTTTATTGTAGAGAGCTGTCTCACCCGCTCTCTACGTCGGCTGATTGCGCGTGCACAGTAACATTTTCATCTGCGCATGCGCAGCTTTCTAAGATTTCGTTTAACAAGATACTGTTTAAACGAAATATTGCCAATATTAAACCTGAAAATTAAAGATACAAACAGTACTGAATTGCTTCTACTCACTTGGACCGCGATCGATCTGTAAGCTGCTGTTTCCTGCAGAATTAGAGGATAAGTCGCACAGAGCATGCGTTGGGCGGAGGAGAAATTGTTGTCGGCTGCTACTTATAAGGTAGTAATATCGGTTATATAAAAGATATATGAAAAACGATGAATGAAACTTGGGCTAATTTTAGATATACTTTAAGAGGTCGTTAACGAGTGTTGTTAAAGGGACAGTCAAGTCCAAAAAAAAGTTCATTTTTCAAATAGGGCATGTAATTTTAAACAACTTTCCAATTTACTTTTATCAACAATTTTGCTTTGTTCTCTTGGTATTCTAGTTGAAAGCTAAACCTAGGGAGGCACATATGATAATTTCTAAGCCCTTGAAGGCCGCCTCTATTTTATTTACTTTTCACAACAAGGGTGAGCAAGCTCATGTAGGCCATATAGATAGCATTGTGATCACGCCCGTGGCTAGTGGCAGACACTGCACTAATTGGCTAAAATGCAAGTCAATAGATAATAACTAAAAGTCATGTGATTAGGGGCGGTCAGAAGATGCTTAGATACAAGTTAGTCACAGAAGTAAAAAGTGTATTAATATAACTGTGTTGGTTTTGCAAAACTGGGGAATGGGTAATAAAGGGATTATCTATCTTTTTAAACAACAAAAATTCTGGTGTTGACTGTCCCTTTAACTTTACCTTGCCTTTAACTATTGCGACTTTCTACTGCCCACAATCCCTTTCTCTTCTACCTCACTGTAGTCCATCCCCAACTCGCTGCCTGCTATATTTTTTCCACCCGATAACCTTTTTTTTGCCATTTTTTTCATTGGCTTCCACTGTTCCGTACCATTACATGGTCTAAAAAATAAAACTTACCAGGATAGGCTCAATGACCTAAATATGTATAGCTTAGAGGAGAGAAGGGAAAGAGGTGATATGATAGCAACTTTCAAGTACATTAAAGGGTTTAGTAAAACTGAGGTTGTGGGTATTTTACATAAAATGGAAAATTCAAGAACAAGGGGTCATGAGCTCAAGCTAAAGGGTAGTAGATTCAGGAGTAATTTGAGGAAGCACTTCTTTACAGAAAGAGTGATTGATTTATGGAATAAACTTCCTCAAGAGGTAGTAGCAACAAACACTGTGGGGGACTTTAAAAATGCATGGGTCAAGCATAGGGCTATCCTACGAACTAGATAAATTTATACTGTTAGGTAAGGTCGGGCAGACTTGCTGGGCCTATGGCTCTTATCTGCCGTCAATATCTATGTTTCTATGTTTCTATTACTTTAAAATCACCTGTTCTCATATTCAAAGCACTCAAGATTGTTTATTCCCTACAACCATCCAAACCTCTTTTTTTTTAAATGTGATCCTACATGACAGTATCATTTTCTCATTCCTCCAAAAGTGCCTATTCAAAATCCACCGATTTGCATCAAAACACTCAAATTTCATGAGTCTGTATTCAAAATCAAGTGAAGTGACAAAATTATCAATCCTTTCGTGTAATGTATGTGACCAAATCGCCAGCCACATGATAAATTGCATGAAAAACATTTTTCAAGTCTCGTTCAGAATACTGTAAGTTTATTGTTTGAAATTGCTTTAAAAAAAAACAAACAAGCAAATTTGCATCAAAACACACAACATCTACTTGCTGGAGCACTCTGTATTAAACAATGAAGCAAAAAACAGCTAAACTAGTGGTAGACTAAAAAAAGCATCTACACATAACAATTACATATAATAACTGAAACATAAAAGGGAATCACTTCACAATTTTTTTCTAAATATATTTTTTAGTTAAATCTGATTAAATGACAAAATGAAAACCTTTGTTTTACAAGCAGAGATACAAACATCCAAGCAAATAAATATATACAAGATTTTGCCTGATTTTTACCGACACGAAAAATGAACAAGATATGAAACCCACAAATGTTCTTTTGTGATTCAGACAGAGCAGACCATTTTAATTAAAAGTTTCCAATTTACTTCTGTTATCAAATTTGCTTTGTTCTTCTGATATTCTGTGTTGAAGAGATACCTAGATAGGCATCTAAAGCATGGTAGGAAATAGTGCTGCGATCTAGTGCTCTGGCAAATGGATTGCATTCTTGCAAACTGCTGCCTTATAGAGCTCCAGAAATAGGCCGGCTCCTAAGCATACGTCCCAACAAAAGATACAAAAAAGAACGAAGAAAAATGATAATATAAGTAAATTAGAAAATTGTTTAAAATTCCAAGCTCTATCTGAATCATAAAGAAAAAAATTTGGGTTTCATATCCCTTTAAGAAACAAGTATTCATTTGTTTAAATTAAAGGGACAGTCTACATTAGAATGTTTATTGTTTTTAAAGAAAGACAATCCCTTTATTACCCATTCCCCAGTTTTGCATAACCAACACTGTTATATTAATCAACGTTTTACCTTTGTGATTGCCTTGTATCTAAGCATCTTCAGACAGCCCCTTAATCACATGACTTTATATTTATTATCTATTGACTTGCATGATTTAGTACTGTGTTGTGCTAAATCTTAAATAACTCCTTGGGTGTGACCACAATGTTATCTATATGGCCCACATGAACTAGTAGTCTCTTGTTGTGAAAAGGAATAAATATAAAAGCATGTGATTAAGAGGCTGCCTATAGTGGCTTAGAAACAGGCAGAAATTTAGAGTTTTGAATGTCAAGTATATAAATATATACTGTATATGTTGGTTGTGCAAAGCTGGGAATGGGTAGTAAAGGCTTTATTTATGTTTTTAAAAAAGAACAATTTTAGTGTAGACTGTCCCTTTAAGGATGGGGAGAGGGGAGGCTGTGCGGTAATACAGGTAAGTAGAGGGGAGGCTGTGAGGTAATACAGGTAAGTAGAGGGGAGGCTGTGTGGTAATACAGGTAAGTAGAGGGGAGGCTGTGCGGTAATACAGGTAAGTAGAGGGGAGGGGAGGCTGTGCGGTAATACAGGTAAGTAGAGGGAAGGGGAGGTTGTGTGGTAATACAGGTAAGTAGAGGGGAGGCTGTGCGGTAATACAGGTAAGTATAGGTGAGGCTGTGCGGAAATACAGGTAAGTAGAGGGGAGGCTGTGCGGTAATACAGGTAAGTAGAGGGGAGGCTGTGCGGTAATACAGGTAAGTAGAGGGGAGGCTGTGCGGTAATACAGGTAAGTAGAGGGGAGGTTGTGTGGTAATACAGGTAAGTAGAGGTGAGGTTGTGCAGTAATACAGGTAAGTAGAGGTGAGGTTGTGCGGTAATACAGGTAAGTAGAGGGGAGGTTGTGTGGTAATACAGGTAAGTAGAGGTGAGGTTGTGCAGTAATACAGGTAAGTAGAGGGGAGGTTGTGTGGTAATACAGGTAAGTAGAGGGGAGGCTGTGTGGTAATACAGGTAAGTAGAGGGGAGGCTGTGTGGTAATACAGGTAAGTAGAGGGGAGGCTGTGTGGTAATACAGGTAAGTAGAGGGGAGGCTGTGTGGTAATACAGGTAAGTAGAGGGGAGACTGTGCATCACACTTGTGCGGTAATACAGGTAAGTAGAGGGGAGGCTGTGTGGTAATACAGGTAAGTAGAGGTGAGGCTGTGTGGTAATACAGGTAAGTAGAGGTGAGGCTCTGTGGTAATACAGGTAAGTAGAGGGGAGGCTGTGCAGTAATACAGGTAAGTAGAGGGGGGGGTATGTGTGATGCAGACAAGCTAGTGAGGCTGTGTGCCATGCAGACAAGCTAGTGAGGCTGTGTGTGATGCAGACAAGCTAGTGAGGCTATGTGTGATACAGACAAGCTAGTGAGGCTGTGTGTGATGCAGACAAGCTAGTGAGGCTATGTGTGATACAGACAAGCTAGTGAGGCTATGTGTGATACAGACAAGCTAGTGAGGCTATGTGTGATACAGACAAGCTAGTGAGGCTATGTGTGATGCAGACAAGCTAGTGAGGCTATGTGTGATACAGACAAGCTAGTGAGGCTATGTGTGATGCAGACAAGCTAGTGAGGCTATGTGTGATGCAGACAAGCTAGTGAGGCTATGTGTGATACAGACAAGATAGTGAGGCTATGTGTGATGCAGACAAGCTAGTGAGGCTATGTGTGATACAGACAAGCTAGTGAGGCTATGTGTGATACAGACAAGCTAGTGGGGCTATGTGTGATACAGACAAGCTAGTGAGGATATGTGTGATACAGACAAGCTAGTGAGGCTATGTGTGATACAGACAAGCTAGTGAGGCTATGTGTGATACAGACAAGATAGTGAGGCTATGTGTGATGCAGACAAGCTAGTGAGGCTATGTGTGATGCAGACAAGCTAGTGAGGCTATGTGTGATACAGACAAGCTAGTGAGGCTATGTGTGATACAGACAAGCTAGTGAGGCTATGTGTGATACAGACAAGCTAGTGAGGCTATGTGTGATACAGACAAGCTAGTGAGGCTATATGTGATACAGACAAGCTAGTGAGGCTATGTATGATACAGACAAGCTAGTGAGGCTATGTGTGATACAGACAAGCTAGTGGGGCTATGTGTGATGCAGACAAGCTAGTGAGGCTATGTGTGATACAGACAAGCTAGTGAGGCTATGTGTGATACAGACAAGCTAGTGAGGCTATGTGTGATACAGACAAGCTAGTGAGGCTATGTGTGATACAGACAAGCTAGTGAGGCTATGTGTGATACAGACAAGCTAGTGAGGCTATGTGTGATACAGACAAGCTAGTGAGGCTATGTGTGATACAGACAAGCTAGTGGGGCTATGTGTGATGCAGACAAGCTAGTGAGGCTATGTGTGATACAGACAAGCTAGTGAGGCTATGTGTGATACAGACAAGCTAGTGAGGCTATGTGTGATACAGACAAGATAGTGAGGCTATGTGTGATACAGACAAGCTAGTGAGGCTATGTGTGATACAGACAAGCTAGTGAGGCTATGTGTGATGCAGACAAGCTAGTGAGGCTATGTGTGATACAGACAAGCTAGTGAGGCTATGTGTGATACAGACAAGCTAGTGAGGCTATGTGTGATACAGACAAGCTAGTGGGGCTATGTATGATACAGACAAGCTAGTGGGGCTATGTGTGATGCAGACAAGCTAGTGAGGCTATGTGTGATACAGACAAGCTAGTGAGGCTATGTGTGATACAGACAAGCTAGTGAGGCTATGTGTGATACAGACAAGCTAGTGAGGCTATGTGTGGTGCAGACAAGCTAGTGGGGCTATGTATGATACAGACAAGCTAGTGGGGCTATGTGTGATGCAGACAAGCTAGTGGGGCTATGTATGATACAGACAAGCTAGTGAGGCTATGTGTGATACAGACAAGCTAGTGAGGCTATGTGTGATACAGACAAGCTAGTGAGGCTATGTGTGATGCAGACAAGCTAGTGAGGCTATGTGTGATACAGACAAGCTAGTGAGGCTATGTGTGATGCAGACAAGCTAGTGAGGCTATGTATGATACAGACAAGCTAGTGAGGCTATGTGTGATACAGACAAGCTAGTGAGGCTATGTGTGATACAGACAAGCTAGTGGGGCTATGTGTGATGCAGACAAGCTAGTGAGGCTGTGTGTGATACAGACAAGCTAGTGGGGCTATGTGTGATACAGACAAGATAGTGAGGCTATGTGTGATGCAGACAAGATAGTGAGGCTATGTGTGATACAGACAAGCTAGTGAGGCTATGTGTGATACAGACAAGCTAGTGGGGCTATGTGTGATGCAGACAAGCTAGTGAGGCTATGTGTGATACAGACAAGCTAGTGAGGCTATGTGTGATACAGACAAGCTAGTGAGGCTATGTGTGATACAGACAAGCTAGTGAGGCTGTGTGTGATACAGACAAGCTAGTGGGGCTATGTGTGATGCAGACAAGCTAGTGAGGCTATGTATGATACAGACAAGCTAGTGGGGCTATGTGTGATGCAGACAAGCTAGTGAGGCTATGTGTGATACAGACAAGCTAGTGAGGCTATGTGTGATACAGACAAGCTAGTGAGGCTGTGTGTGATACAGACAAGCTAGTGGGGCTATGTGTGATGCAGACAAGCTAGTGAGGCTATGTATGATACAGACAAGCTAGTGGGGCTATGTGTGATGCAGACAAGCTATGTGTGATGCAGACAAGCTCGCCTAACATCGCTGCCGCGGACCTGAATACGTTTGCCAAATTTATCAAGAAAGCTGTCAAAAAGCCGTGCACCAAGTACGGTGCGATGAGCAGCGGACTGTTGTTAACTAACAGTCATCGATCTCGCTGCTCATTGGCTTCTTCGCAGCTTTCTTGCTAGCCTGTCACTAAGCACCCACACTATATTATACTGTTTTACCCCCTAAACCGCCGCTCCCGGAGCCCCCTGCAACTAAATAAACTTATTAACCCCTAAACCGCCGCTTCCGGACCCCGCCACAACTCTAATAAATATATTAACCCCTAAACCACCGCACCCGGACCCCGCTGCCACCTACATTATACCTATTAACCCCTAATCTGCCGCCCCCTATACCGCCGCCACCTACATAAAGTTATTAACCCCTATCCTGCTGATCCCGGACCCCTGCAAATAAATAAATTGTTTAACCCCTAAACCGCCGCACCCGGAGCCCTCCGCCACCTACATTACATTTATTAACCGCTATCCTGCCCCCCTACACTGCCGCCACCTACAGTACATTTATTAACCCCTAATCTACCCCCCCTACACCGCCGCCACTATATTAAATGAATTAACCCCTAAACCTAAGTCTAACCCTAACCCTAACACCCCCTAACTTAAATATTATTTAAATTAATCTAAATAAATATTCCTATAATTAAATAAATGAATCCTATTTAAAACTAAATACCTATAAAATAAACCCTTAGGCCTAGATTTGTAGTTTGGCGGTAGCCGTGAAAACCAGCGTTAGAGGCTCCTAACAATGGTTTTAGGCTACCAACGGTATTTGGAGTCACTCAAAATAGGGTCTAACGCTCACTTTTCAGCCGCGACTTTTCCATACCGCAGATCCCCTTACGTCAATTGCGTATCCTATCTTTTCAATGGGATTTTTCTAACTCCGGTATTTAGAGTCGTGTCTGAAGTGAGCGTTAGAAATCTAACGACAAAACTCCAGCCGCAGAAAAAAAGTCAGTAGTTAAGAGCTTTCTGGGCTAACGCCGGTTCATAAAGCTCTTAACTACTGTGCTCTAAAGTACACTAACACCCATAAACTACCTATGTACCCCTAAACCGAGGTCCCCCCACATCGCCGCCACTCAATTACATTTTTTTAACCCCTAATCTGCCGACCGCCACCTACGTTATCCTTATGTACCCCTAATCTGCTGCCCCTAACACCGCCGACCCCTATATTATATTTATTAACCCCTAATCTGCCCCCCACAACGTCGCCGCCAGCTACCTACACTTATTAACCCCTAATCTGCCGACCGCAAAGCGCCGCCACCTACGTTATTCTTATGTACCCCTAATCTGCTGCCCCTAACACCGCCGACCCCTATATTATATTTATTAACCCCTAATCTGCCCCCCTCAACGTCGCCTCCACCTGCCTACACTTATTAACCCCTAATCTGCCGAGCGGACCGCACTGCTACTATAATAAAGTTATTAACCCCTAATCCGCCTCACTAACCCTATAATAAATAGTATTAACCCCTAATCTGCCCTCCCTAACATCGCCGACACCTAACTTCAATTATTAACCCCTAATCTGCCGACCGGAGCTCACCGCTATTCTAATAAATGTATTAACCCCTAAAGCTAAGTCTAACCCTAACACTAACACCCCCCCTAAATTAAATATAATTTTAATCTAACGAAATTAATTAACTCTTATTAAATAAATTATTCCTATTTAAAGCTAAATACTTACCTGTAAAATAAATCCTAATATAGCTACAATATAAATTATAATTACATTGTAGCTATTTTAGGATTAATATTTATTTTACAGGCAACTTTGTAATTATTTTAACCATGTACAATAGCTATTAAATAGTTAAGAACTATTTAATAGCTACCTAGTTAAAATAATTACAAAATTACCTGTAAAATAAATCCTAACCTAAGTTACAATTAAACCTAACACTATACTATCATTAAATTAATTAAATAAAATACCTATAATTACCTACAATTAAACCTAACACTACACTATCAATACATTAATTAAATACAATATCTACAAATAACTACAATGAAATAAACTAACTAAAGTACAACAAATAAAAAAGAACTAAGTTACAAAAAATAAAAAAATATTTACAAACATAAGAAAAATATTACAACAATTTTAAACTAATTACACCTACTCTAAGCCCCCTATTAAAATAACAAAGACCCCCAAAATAAAAAATGCCCTACCCTATTCTAAATTACTAAAGTTCAAAGCTCTTTTACCTTACCAGCCCTGAACAGGGCCCTTTGCGGGGCATGCCCCAAGAAGTTCAGCTCTTTTGCCTGTAAAAAAAAACATACAATACCCCCCCAACATTACAACCCACCACCCACATACCCCTAATCTAACCCAAACCCCCCTTAAATAAACACTAAGCCCCTGAAGATCATCCTACCTTGTCTTCACCTCACCAGGTATCAGCGATCCGTCCTGGCTCCAAAATCTTCATCCAACCCAAGCGGGGACTGGCGATCCATCATCCGGTGGCTGAAGAGGTCCAGAAGAGGCTCCAAAGTCTTCATCCTATCCGGCAAGAAGAGGCGATCCGGACCGGCAACCATCTTGATCCAAGCGGCATCTTCTATCTTCACCCGATGATGACCGGCTCCATCCTGAAGACCTCCACCGCGGACCCATCTTCTTCCGGCGACGTCCAACTGAAGAATGACGGTTCCTTTAAGGGACGTCATCCAAGATGGCGTCCCTCGAATTCCGATTGGCTGATAGGATTCTATCAGCCAATCGGAATTAAGGTAGGAATATTCTGATTGGCTGATGGAATCAGCCAATCAGAATCAAGTTCAATCCGATTGGCTGATCCAATCAGCCAATCAGATTGAGCTCGCATTCTATTGGCTGATCGGAACAGCCAATAGAATGCGAGCTCAATCTGATTGGCTGATTGGATCAGCCAATCGGATTGAACTTGATTCTGATTGGCTGATTCCATCAGCCAATCAGAATATTCCTACCTTAATTCCGATTGGCTGATAGAATCCTATCAGCCAATCGGAATTTGAGGGACGCCATCTTGGATGACGTCCCTTAAAGGAACCGTCATTCTTCAGTTGGACGTCGCCGGAAGAAGATGGGTCCGCGGTGGAGGTCTTCAGGATGGAGCCGGTCGTCATCGGATGATGATAGAAGATGCCGCTTGGATCAAGATGGTTGCCGGTCCGGATCGCCTCTTCTTCCCGGATATGATGAAGACTTTGGAGCCTCTTCTGGACCTCTTCAGCCACCGGATGATGGATTGCCAGCCCTCGCTTGGGTTGGATGAAGATTTTGGAGCCAGGACGGATCGATGATACCTGGTGAGGTGAAGACAAGGTAGGATGATCTTCAGGGGCTTAGTGTTAGGTTTATTTAAGGGGGGTTTGGGTTAGATTAGGGGTATGTGGGTGGTGGGTTGTAATGTTGGGGGGGGGGTATTGTATGTTTTTTTTTACAGGCAAAAGAGCTGAACTTCTTGGGGCATGCCCCGCAAAGGGCCCTGTTCAGGGCTGGTAAGGTAAAAGAGCTTTGAACTTTAGTAATTTAGAATAGGGTAGGGCATTTTTTATTTTGGGGGTCTTTGTTATTTTATTAGGGGGCTTAGAGTAGGTGTAATTAGTTTAAAATTGTTGTAATATTTTTCTTATGTTTGTAAATATTTTTTTATTTTTTGTAACTTAGTTCTTTTTTATTTTTTGTACTTTAGTTAGTTTATTTCATTGTAGTTATTTGTAGGAATTGTATTTAATTTATTTATTGATAGTGTAGTGTTAGGTTTAATTGTAGGTAATTGTAGGTATTTTATTTAATTAATTTAATGATAGTATAGTGTTAGGTTTAATTGTAACTTAGGTTAGGATTTATTTTACAGGTAATTTTGTAATTATTTTAACTAGGTAACTATTAAGTAGTTCTTAACTATTTAATAGCTATTGTACATGGTTAAAATAATTACAAAGTTGCCTGTAAAATAAATATTAATCCTAAAATAGCTATAATATAATTATAATTTATATTGTAGCTATATTAGGATTTATTTTACAGGTAAGTATTTAGCTTTAAATAGGAATAATTTATTTAATAGGAGATAATTAATTTCGTTAGATGTAAATTATATTTAACTTAGGGGGGTGTTAGTGTTAGGGTTAGACTTAGCTTTAGGGGTTAATACATTTATTAGAATAGCGGTGAGCTCCAGTCGGCAGATTAGGGGTTAATAATTGAAGTTAGGTGTCGGCGATGTTAGGGAGGGCAGATTAGGGGTTAATACTATTTATTATAGGGTTAGTGAGGCGGATTAGGGGTTAATAACTTTATTATAGTAGCGCTCAGGTCCGCTCGGCAGATTAGGGGTTAATAAGTGTAGGCAGGTGGAGGCGACGTTGTGGGGGGCAGATTAGGGGTTAATAAATATAATATAGGGGTCGGCGATGTTAGGGAAGCAGATTAGGGGTACATAGGGATAATGTAAGTAGTGGCGGTTTACGGAGCGGCAGATTAGGGGTTAATAATAATATGCAGGGGTCAGCGATAGCGGGGGCAGCAGAATAGGGGTTAATAAGTGTAAGGTTAGGGGTGTTTAGACTCGGGGTACATGTTAGAGTGTTAGGTGCAGACGTAGGAAGTGTTTCCGCATAGCAAACAATGGGGCTGCGTTAGGAGCTGAACGCAGCTTTTTTGCAGGTGTTAGGTTTTTTTTCAGCTCAAACAGCCCCATTGTTTTCTATGGGGGAATCGTGCACGAGCACGTTTTTGAGGCTGGCCGCTTGCGTAAGCAACTCTGGTATCGAGAGTTGAAGCTGCGTTAAATATGCTCTACGCTCCTTTTTTGGAGCCTAACGCAGCCTTTATGTGGACTCTCAATACCAGAATTATTTTTATGGTGCGGCCAGAAAAAAGCCGGCGTTAGCTTTTCGGGTCGTTACCGACAAAACTCTAAATCTAGCCGTAAGATAGCTACAATATAACTAATAGTTACATTGTAGCTATTTTAGGGTTTATTTTTATTTTACAGGCAACTTTGTATTTATTTTAACGAGGTACAATAGCTTTTAAATAGTTATTAACTATTTAATAGCTACCTAGCTAAAATAAATACAAAATTACCTGTAAAATAAAGCCTAACCTAAGTTACAATTACACCTAACACTACACTATCATTAAATAAATTAAATTAATTAACTACAATTACCTAACATTAAATAAAATTAACTAAAATTAACTAAAGTACAAAAAACAAACTCTAAATTACAGAAAATAAAAAAAATTACAAGAAGTTTAAACTAATTACACCTAATCTAAGCCCCCTAATAAAATAAAAAAGCCCCCCAAAATAATAAAATTCCTTACCCTAAACTAAATTACAAATAGCCCTTAAAATGGCCTTTTGCGGGGCATTGCCCCAAAGTAATCAGCTCTTTTACCTGTAAAAAAAATAAATACAACGCCCCCAACATTAAAACCCACCACCCACACACCCAACCGTACTCTAAAACCCACCCAAACCCCCCTTAAAAAAACCTAACACTACCCCCTTGAAGATCACCCTACCTTGAGACGTGTTAACCCAGCCGGGCACAAGCCTTCATCCGATCCGGCCAGAAATCTTCCTTGAATCTGGGCAGATCTTCTATCTTCAATCAACCGCCGAGCGGACCGGGTCCATCTTCAATCCAGCTGACGCGGAGCAATCCTCTTCAGACGCCATCCTAACACTGAATGAAGGTTCCTTTAAATGATGTCATCCAAGATGGCGTCCCTTGAATTCTGATTGGCTGATAGGATTCTATCAGCCAATCGGAATTAAGGTAGGAAAAATCTGATTGGCTGATGTAATCAGCCAATGAAATTGAAGTTCAATCCAATTGGCTGATCCAATCAGTCAATAGGATATACCTTGCATTCTATTGGCTGATCGGAACAGCCAATAGAATGCGAGGTCAATCCTATTGGCTGATTGGATCAGCCAATCTGATTGAACTTCAATCCGATTCGCTGATTGCATCAACCAATCGGATTTTTCCTACCTTTAATCCGATTGGGTGATAGAATCCTATCAGCCAATCGGAATTCAAGGGACGCCATCATGGATGACGTCATTTAAAGGAACCTTCATTCAGTGTTAGGATGGCGTTTGAAGAGGATGGCTCCGCGTCAGCTGGATTGAAGATGGACCCGCTCCGCTCTGGTTGATTGAAGATAGAAGATGCCGCTTGGATGAAGACTTCTGCCGCTTGGAGGACCTCTTCTGCCTGGATTCGATGAAGACAAGGGGCTAGTGTTAGGTTTTTTAAGGGGGTTTGGGTGGGTTTTAGAGTAGGGTTGGGTGTGTGGGTGGTGGGTTTTAATGTTGGGGGGGTTGTATTTCTTTTTTTTACAGGTAAAAGAGCTAATTACTTTGGGGCAATGCCCCGCAAAAGGCCCTTTTAAGGGCTATTTGTAATTTAGTTTAGGGTAGGGAATTTTATTATTTTGGCGGGCTTTTTTATTTTATTGGGGGGCTTAGATTAGGTGTAATTAGTTTAAACTTCTTGTAATTTTTTTTTATTTTCTGTAATTTAGAGGGTTTTTTTTTGTACTTTTAGATAATTTTATTTAATGTTAGGTAATTGTAGTTAATTAATTTAATTTATTTAATGATAGTGTAGTGTTAGGTGTAATTGTAACTTAGGTTAGGATTTATTTTACAGGTCATTTTGTATTTATTTTAGCTAGGTAGCTATTAAATAGTTAATAATTATTTAATAGCTATTGTACCTAGTTAAAATAAATACAAATTTGCCTGTAAAATAAAAATCAACCCTAAAATAGCTACAATGTAACTAATAGTTATATTGTAGCTATCTTAGGGTTTATTTTATAGGTAAGTATTTAGTTTTAAATAGGATTAATTTATTATAGGAATATTTATTTAGATTAATTTAAATAATATTTAAGTTAGGGGGGTGTTAGGGTTAGACTTAGGTTTAGGGGTTAATTAATTTAATATAGTGGCGGCAGTGTAGGGGGGTAGATTGGGGATTAATCAATGTAATGTAGGTGGCGGCGGTGTAGGGGGGGCAGGATAGGGGTTAATAAATGTAATGTAGGTGGCGGCAGGCTCCGGGATCGGCAGGATAGGGGTTAATAACTTTATGTAGGTGGCGGCGGTATAGGGGTGGCAGATTAGGGGTTAATAGGTATAATGTAGGTGGCGGCGGGGTCCGGGAGCGGCGGTTTAGGGGTTAATAAATTTATTATAGTTGCGGCGGGGTCCGGGAGCGGCGGTTTAGGGGTTAAATATTTTATTTTATTGCAGCGGGGTCCGGGAGCGGCGGTTTAGGGGTTAAACATTTTATTTAGTTGCAGCGGAGTCTGGGAGCGGCGATTTAGGGGTTAATATGTATAATGTAGGTGGCGGTGGTGTCGTGGGGGCAGATTAGGGGTGTTTAGACTCGGGGTACATGTTAGGGTGTTAGGTGCAGACATCTCCCATAGGAATCAATGGGATATCGGGCTGGTTGGACGGAATAGTGGCAAGCGTACCTGGTTGTTCTTTGATAACGTCCAAAAGTAGTAAGATTGTGCCGAACTTGCGTTCGGAACATCTGGAGTGACGTAACCATCGATCTGTGTCGGACTGAGTCCGGCGGATCGTTTGTTACGTCACTCGATTCTACTTTTGCCGGTCTGTAGGGCTTGATAACTATGGCGAATCAGCCTCGCCACAAATACGCTGCAGAATTCCAGCGTATTTGCGGTTGATGGCTTGATAAATAGAGGCCTATGTGTGATGCAGACAGGCAAGTGAGGCTATGTGTGATGCAGACAAGCTAGAGATGGATGAACAGGCTGTGCGGTAAAACAGGCACACAGAAAAAAAACAGAGGGAGGAAATAAAAGGGAAGATATGAAATTGAATGGGGAAAGAGCAAGGAGGTGGCCCAGGCAGATATAGAAGACCTAGAGTGGTTCTCTTATTAACTAGCGAGCTACCACGGGGGGAGCTTTTTCTGCCCAATTGGTTCTTTGAATTAGACATAATCTCTTCACCCTCCAGCAAAGCATTCTTTATTTGAAATGATTGGCATAACAAGTTCTTTCCCTTTCTGAGAACTAATAAGCAGTATTTAATTAGACAAACCCAACTTCAAGATGCTATTTCCATATAGCGACATGTTCATTGTTTTTTTATGTCGCCAGAAAAAGAGCAGCGTGGGGATATATTCTATATAATATCACCATTACGAACTGTATTTGTGAGCTATCACTCCCTCTACTCGTTTTCTTGTAGTTAGCTCAGGGCTCTAATTAAGAGTACTGAGCATCTTGTTAGCTTTACTACATGAGTTGTGTGATCACGGTGCAAGGAGAGTCCTTTGAATGTTCCTTTAGAACTTACCTCTTTAGATGGGACCTTTTTTTTCAGCCTTTGAACACTGCCCGTACCTCAGGCAGCATGGAAACTAGACACAACATGTGAGCTCCCCCTGCTGGCCATACATTGGTTATACACTTCAAATAAGATCTCATATAAACGCAAGAAGAAAATAAAAAATACTCCCCCGTCCTACATAAACATTACACAGGTTACAAAATAGATATTTATATAGTGTAGTTATAGATGAATTCCTTAAAGTTAAAACACAGCAGAGATAGCTCCCAAACATATGCTGCTACATTGGCTGTTTTAGCCCTATCTATTTATAATTCTCCATCCAGATATAGGGCTACATTACAAGTGGGGTGTTATACAATAACAAATATTGCTGGGCCGCGCACTATTAGCGCACCACTTTGATATTACAAGTCCATGGTAAAGGGTGCTAACCAGAGATGGGTTAGTGTGGCCAATTTTGCTCAAGTTCAGCCTATACTTTCAATGGATATCGCAACCTCGCTAATTTGCGCTGGTGTTACAAGTTGAAAGTTATAGTTTGCGCTCGAACAAAAGCCGAAACTACACTAGAATACTTGAGACCTGAAGCAAACTGTAAGGGTTAAAAAAAAGTTGCACAAAACACTTCCAAAACAATTTATTACACACATATATTTATATATTTTATTTATTTATAAAGGGCCAGGTGTGTTGAGTTATTTTGAGGGGACAGCAAATTTACACTGTTATACAGGCTGTACACTCACTACTTTACATTGTAGCAAAGTGTCATTTCTTCAGTGTTGTCACATGAAAAGATATAATAAAATATTTTCAAAAATGTGAGGGGTGTACTCACTTTTGTGAGATACTGTATATATATATATATATATATATATATATATATATATATATATATATATATATTTATATATATATTTGTTTTTTTCTTCTATGTGAAGAACTTTGGAATGTAAACGTTTCATAACCGACGCCCACCCACATTGCCAACACTAAATAAACCTATTAACCCCTAAACCGCCGGCCCCACACATCACAACTACTATAATAAAGCTATTAACCCCTAAACCGCCAGCCCCCCACATCACAACTACTATAATAAAGCTATTAACCCCTAAACTGCCAGCCCCCACATCGCAACTACTATAATAAAGCTATTAATCCCTAAACCGCAGGCCCCCCGCTTAGCAACTACTAAACTAAACCTATTAACCCCTAAACCGCTGCCCCCCCCCCCACATCGCAACTACTATAATAAACCTATTAACCACTAAACTGCTGGACCCCCACGTTGCAACTACTATAATAAAGCTATTAAACCCTAAACCGCCGGACCCCCACATCGCAACTACTAAACTAAACCTATTAACCCCTAAACTGCCAGCCACCCACATCGGGGTACACTAAATTAAACTATTACCCCTAAACCTAACACCACCTAACTTTAAAGTGACAATATAACTATCTTAAAATAAATAAAAACTTACCTATGAAATAAAAAAAACTAAGCTTAAACTATATATAAAGCTAACATTACTATTTTAAAAAAATAAAAAACTAAGGCCTAGATTTGGAGTTTGGCGGTAGCCGTGAAAACCAGCGTTAGAGGCTCCTAACGCTGGTTTTAGGCTACCGCCGGTATTTGGAGTCAGTCAAAAAAGGGTCTAACGCTCACTTTTCAGCCGCGACTTTTCCATACCGCAGATCCCCTTACGTCAATTGCGTATCCTATCTTTTCAATGGGATCTTTCTAACTCCGGTATTTAGAGTCGTGGCTGAAGTGAGCGTTAGAATTCTAACGACAAAACTCCAGCCGCAGAAAAAAGTCAGTAGTTAAGAGCTTTCTGGGCTAACGCCGGTTCATAAAGCTCTTAACTACTGTGCCCTAAAGTACACTAACACCCATAAACTACCTATGTACCCCTAAACCGAGGCCCCCCCACATCGCCGACACTCGATTAAATTTTTTTAACCCCTAATCTGCCGACCGCCACATACGTTATCCTTATGTACCCCTAATCTGCTGCCCCTAACACCGCCGACCCCTATATTATATTTATTAACCCCTAATCTGCCCCCCACAACGTCGCCGCCAGCTACCTACACTTATTAACCCCTAATCTGCCGTCCGCACGCCGCCACCAGATACATTATAGCTATGTACCCCTAATCTGCTGCCCTAACATCGCCAACCCCTATATTATATTTATTAACCCCTAACCTGCCCCCCACAACGTCGCCGCCACCTACCTACAATAATTAACCCCTAATCTGCTGACCGCAAAGAGCCGCCACCTACATTATAGCTATGTACCCCTAATCTGCTGCCCCTAACACCGCCGACCCCTATATTATATTTATTAACCCCTCCCTAACATCGCCGACACCTAACTTCAATTATTAACCCCTAATCTGCCGACCAAATCTCGCCGCTATTCTAATAAATGTATTAACCCCTAAAGCTAAGTCTAACCCTAACACTAACACCCCCCTAAGTTAAATATAATTTAAATCTAACGAAATAAATTAACTCTTATTAAATAAATTATTCCTATTTAAAACTAAATACTTACCTGTAAAATAAACCCTAATATAGCTACAATATAAATCATAATTATATTATAGCTATTTTAGGATTTATATTTATTTTACAGGTAACTTTGTATTTATTTTAACCAGGTACAATAGCTATTAAATAGTTAAGAACTATTTAATAGCTAAAATAGTTAAAATAATTACAAATTTACCTGTAAAATAAATCCTAACCTAAGTTACAATTAAACCTAACACTACACGATCAATAAATAAATTAAATAAAATACCTACAATTACCTACAATTAAACCTAGCACTACACTATCAATAAATTAATTAAATACAATACCTACAAATAACTACAATGAAATAAACTAACTAAAGTACAAAAAATAAAAAAGAACTGTTACAAAAAATAAAAAAATATTTACAAACATAAGAAAAATATTACAACAATTTTAAACTAATAACACCTACTCTAAGCCCCCTAATAAAATAACAAATCCCCCCAAAATAAAAAATGCCCTACCCTATTCTAAATTACAAAAGTTCAAAGCTCTTTTACCTTACCAGCCCTGAACAGGGCCCTTTGCGGGGCATGCCCCAAGAAATTCAGCTCCTTTTCCTGTAAAAAAACACATACAATACCCCCCCCCAAACATTACAACCCACCACCCACATACCCCTAATCTAACCCAAACCCCCCTTAAATAAACCTAACACTAAGCCCCTGAAGATCTTCCTACCTTGTTTTCCCCTCACCGGGTATCACACCGATCCATCCTGGCTCCGATATCTTCATCTAAGCCCAAGCGGGGGCTAGACATCCATCATCCGACGGCTGAAGAAGTCCAGAAGAGGCTCCAAAGTCTTCATCCTATCCGGGAAGAAGAGTAGATCCGGACCAGCAACCATCTTCTTCCAAGCGGCATCTTCTATCTTCATCCGATGAGGACCGGCTCCATCTTGAAGACCTCCACTGCGGACCCATCTTCTTCCGACGACGACTTCCCAACGAATGACGGTTCCTTTAAGGGACGTCATCCAAGATGGCGTCCCTCGAATTCCGATTGGCTGATAGGATTCTATCAGCCAATCGGAATTAAGGTAGGAAAATTCTGATCCGATCAGCCAATCAGATTGAGCTCGCATTCTATTGGCTGATCGGAACAGCCAATAGAATGCGAGCTCAATCTGATTGGCTGATTGAATCAGCCAATCTGATTGAACTTGATTCTGATTGGCTGATTCCATCAGCCAATCAGAATTTTCCTACCTTAATTCCGATTGGCTGATAGAATCCTATCAGCCAATCGGAATTCAAGGGACGCCATCTTGGATGACGTCCCTTAAAGGAACCGTCATTCATCGGGAAGTCATCGTCGGAAGAAGATGGGTCCGCGGTGGAGGTCTTCAAGATGGAGCCGGTCCTCATCGGATGAAGATAGAAGATTTAATTGTAGGTAATTGTAGGTATTTTATTTAATTAATTTATTGATAGTGTAGTGTTAGGTTTAATTGTAACTTAGGTTAGGATTTATTTTACAGGTAATTTTGAAATTATTTTAACTATTTTAGCTATTAAATAGTTCTTAACTATTTAATAGCTATTGTACCTGGTTAAAATAAATACAAAGTTACCTGTAAAATAAATATAAATCCTAAAATAGCTACAATATAATTATAATTTATATTGTAGCTATATTAGGATTTATTTTACAGGTAAGTATTTAGCTTTAAATAGGAATAATTTATTTAATAAGAGTTAATTAATTTCGTTAGATTTAAATTATATTTAACTTAGGGGGGTGTTAGTGTTAGGGTTAGACTTAGCTTTAGGGGTTAATACATTTATTAGAATAGCGGTGAGCTCCAGTCGGCAGATTAGGGGTTAATGTTTGAAGTTAGGTGTCGGCGATGTTAGGGAGGGCAGATTAGGGGTTAATACTATTTATTATAGGGTTAGTGAGGCGGATTAGGGGTTAATAACTTTATTATAATAGCAGTGCGGTCCGCTCGGTAGATTAGGGGTTAATAAGTGTAGGCAGGTGGAGGCGACGTTGTGGGGGGCAGATTAGGGGTTAATAAATATAATATAGGGGTCGGCGATGTTAGGGCAGCAGATTAGGGGTACATAGGGATAATGTAAGTAGCGGCGGTTTACGGAGCAGCAGATTAGGGGTTAATAATAATATGCAGGGGTCAGCGATAGCGGGGGCGGCAGATTAGGGGTTAATAAGTGTAAGTGTAAGGTTAGGGGTGTTTAGACTCGGGGTACATGTTAGAGTGTTAGGTGCACAAGTAGGAAGTGTTTCCCCATAGCAAACAATGGGGCTGCGTTAGGAGCTGAACGCTGCTTTTTTGCAGGTGTTAGGTTTTTTTTCAGCTCAAACAGCCCCATTGTTTTCTATGGGGGAATCGTGCACGAGCACGTTTTTGAAGCTGGCCGCTTCCGTAAGCAACTCTGGTATCGAGAGTTGCAGTGGCGTTAAATATGCTCTACGCTCCTTTTTTGGAGCCTAACGCAGCCATTCTGTGGACTCTCAATACCAGAGTTATTTTAAAGGTGCGGCCAGAAAAAAGCCAGCGTTAGCTACGCGGGTCGTTACCGACAAAACTCTAAATCTAGCCGTAAGTTACAAAATTAAAAAATCCTAACACTACGAAAAAATTAAAAAAATCTAAGATTACAAAAAATAATACATGAAATTAAACCTAATCTAATAGCTCTATAAAAACAAAAAAGCCACCCAAAATAAAAACATCCCCCTAATCTAACAATAAACTAGCAATAGCCCTTAAAAGGGCCTTTTGTAGGGCACTGCATTTTGTAGGGCAATCAGCTCTTTAGGGCCCATTAAAAATTAAAAAAAGCCCTAATCTAAAAAAAACACCCAAAAAATTAAAAACAAACCTAACACTAACCCCCAAAAATGTTCTTACAGTTCCTTAAGTCCGGACATCCATCTTCATCCAGCGGCGACAAGTCTTCATCCAGGCGGCGACAGCTTCATCCATCGTGGGGGCATCTTCTATCTTCATCCCAGTGGCGTGGAGCTGTGGCGGCGCAGAGCTGAGAAGAACCGTCTGCGACGACGACATCCAGCGCAGAGCCTCCTCTTCATGTGATCTCCGCCGCACACTGAAGATTGAATGCAAGGTACCCCTTTTTATATTTGGGGTACCTTGCATTTCTATTGGCTGAAATATTCAAATCAGCCTATAGGATGAGAGTTGCAAAAAAAACAAAAAAACAAATGTATGGGCTATATAAATTGATCATCTATAAAACATTTATGCAAAGAAAAAAGAAAAGGCTAGTGTATAATGTCCCTTTAACCCCTTGAGTGCTAACAACGGCTCTGAGCCATCGCAGAGTTTCTCACTCAGGTGCTAACGACGGCTCAGAGTCGTCGCTAGCACTCTCCCACCTTGAGGGAGATCTGGGGGCTCCCACCCGCTCCTACCCCGGCGATCGTGCCTATAAAGTGACAGGCATCGCCTGGGCTTCCCGTTTTGCGTGGTGACGTCACGTGTAATGACGTGATGACGTCACCGCGCAACTTTATGTAAAAAAACAGAGTGGACAATATAGGGAAAGGGGGCATGCTGCTTAGAAGCCTGTATCTCAGGCATCTAAGCAGCTACAGTTCAAATAATTTTTCATAATTTTAGTGTTTGTTTTCTTTTGTAATGTTAGTTTTTTTGGGGGGTTTCGTAGTGTTAGGACTTTTTAATTATGTAACATAGTTTTTTTATTTTTCGTTTATTTTTATTTTTTTAAATAGTTATGTTAGGTTTATTTATAGTTTAAGCTTAGTTTTTTTTATATCACAGGTAAGTTTTTATTTATTTTAAGATAGTTATTATGTAACTTTAATTTAAAGTTAGGGGTTTAGTTTAATTTAGTGTGTCCTGATGTGGGGGGTGGCGGTTTAGGGGATAATAGGTTTAGTTTAGTAGTTGCAACGTGGGGGCAGGCAGTTTAGGGGTTAATAGGTTTAGTTTAGTAGTTGCGATGTGGGGGGCCGGCGGTTTAGGGATTAATAGCTTTATTATAGTAGTTGCGATGTGGGGGCCGGCGGTTCAGGGGTTAATAGGTTTATTTAGGTGTTAGAGATGCGAGGGCGGTGGTTTAGGGGTTAATCACATTATTTAGTGTCAGCGATGTCGGGGGCGGTGGATTAGGGGTATTTAGGCTAGGGGTTTATGTTAGGTTTTTACATAACCTTCTTTTCTCTATAGACATCAATGGGGAATGTGTTATAGCGATCGCCATTCCGCAATTGCAGGTGTTATTTTTTTTTTCTAACACTTTCTCTCCATTGATATCTATTGGGAAAACGTGCACGTCAAGTCAGGCCTTGGCTTTTGTGCGGTATGGAGCTTAACGCACCATAACGCACAGCACAAGAAGGTTTTTGTGTAACTTGTAATGGCAGCGCTATGGAAAGGGCGGTACCGCTACATTTTTAGAGTTATTTACACACCGGGTTTAGCGCACAACTTGTTATCTTGGTGAATGTTGGTTGTGTAAAGCTGGGGAATGGGTAGTAAAGGTGTTATCTATCTATTTAAACAATAACAATTTTGTATAATATTCACAGCCTCTCTAAACTTCTTAACCAAAATATTCACAGCCTCCTATACTACCCTATCCCAAATGTCCACAGCCCATCAATTCCGTTTATCCCAAATACTGACACCTTTACTAACTTCCCCATCCAAATATTCACAGCTTCTGACTGCTCCTATCCCAAATATTCAGTCTCCTCTACTTCTCTTATTCCAAATATTCACAAACTCTCTAATTTCTCCTGCCCCAAATATTCACAGCCTCTAACAGTCTTTCTGATTACTCTTATACAAATCACATAGACCATTAGGGTCACATATGTAAACAGCCTCTATGGATACTCCACACTCAAATGGATAAAGTTGTTTTAAAAATAAAACATTGTTATGTGTAGAAGCAGGTAAATTATTCACTAGATCCCACCCATAAATTGACAGCATTCGTGCCAGCTCTTGTCCCAAATATTTCCAACCCCCTTACCTGCTCCTGTACAAATATTCACAGCTTGCTGACAGCTCCTCTTCCAAATAACCACAACTACCATTAATGTTTTAGTCTGAAATATTCTGAAATATTCACATGCTTTCCCAAATGAAAGTTTCTCTAAGTGATCTTTGCAATCCTATGCACCCATGGGTACCACAATCTTTTATATGGCAAAAACTAAAAAATATACAGATATATATAGACCCATAATAGTTTGCTAAGCAAACTTACAATCCTCCAATGGGCTAAAGGCAAATGTAAGTAAACATTAAAGGGGTAAAAACTGCTTATAAACTGTCACAATAACAGATGCATCACAAACTAACAACTATTTTTACAATATAGATGTATTAAACATTATCATTGCATTTTGATATAAATACCTAATACATTAAGTATTGCTCCACCCTTCAAAATATGAATCAAAATCATCCAATCAGTGCTATTATATGTACATATAACAGAATATTCATGACCTCCAGAACATGTACACTGAAACCCAAAGTCACAGCAATGTCACAGTAATTTTCTGTCACTCGCATCACAGTGAGGCTGCTGTCTTTCCAACTGCTAAAAACTACTGTTCTAGGTAGGGGTACAGAGCAGGACTGTTTTAGATAATAATGGTAAACAATTTATATTTATAAGCTGAAGAGTAGATCTTGTATATGTGAAGATTATTCACATGTGATTATAAAGCTAGATATGTATACACACACCTTTCTTTTCTTTTGGTATCCTTTGTTGAAGTTAACTGCTTTCCATGACAGGATACATATAGGTTCAGCAGTAAGCACACAACTTAAGCGCTATATGGCTACAGTGCATGTAACAGTGTTATAAATATAGTGCTCACGATATGTGCGAACTCTCTGTACTCTCATTGAAAGTATTTAACAATGGATACCAAAAGAAATATGTAAATGTGATCATAAAAATACATTGATAATATATTTTTTAAATGACCATTTTATCTGAATTATGGAAGATTAATTTTGATTCCATATACCTTTAAAATGGCTAAGCAGACTTTTTTTTATTTTAACATCATTTTTTTTTTTTTGCAAACATGCTTAGCAGATATTTTTAGGTCTATAGAGTTCAATAATATTTTGACCTGCACTATTTTTTTAATAATATTATTTAGCAATTATTTTGATTTTGGAAATACTCTGGATGTTAATGTTTTCACAATGTATTTTCTAAAACAGAAATAAGCTGAGTATTTAATCACGTTCTCATCCATAAATGAAATAATTAAACTAGACATCAAGTATCAGTTTAGTTGGTTTCTGTAACTCCCTAGTGCTACATAAATTATATCTTTCAGGATAATCTTGAAATAGATATTACTTTTATATAGAGAATTTCTTGCTCGCTCTTTACAATACTAAAGTGAATATCTGTGATAGGTTCATTCTTATCTGTGTGCACATGAATTACACACTAAGGCCTATATCAGTGATTTTTAACCTTTTTTTTTGCCGTGGCACACTTTTTTACATTAAAAAATCCTGTGGCACACCACCATCCCAAAATGTTAAAAAAATCACACATTGTAGCCTAATACAGCATATATATATACACATACAAACACACACACACACATACTGTATGTATTGTGCTGTTATGCCATGCCTCCTACAAACTACTCCTGCACTGGGAGTAAAAAACAAGCAAAGTTTAAAAAATATGTCACACCGTTGTCAGTCTGCCGCGGCACACTTGAGGATCTCTCACGGCACACTAGTGTGCCACGGCACACTGGTTGAAAAACACTGGCCTATATTACACATGGAGCACAATTATTAACAAACAGCACGTTATATTGGGCTCAGCCTCGCAAATCAATAACGCTCCTTTGGTTATTACATGTTGTTGGCTAAAATATTTAACTAAAGTATTTTAAGGTGCATGACACATATGAAGCATGCACTGTACTTGTAATAAATACTGTAAAATGCTTGTAGTACACTCATATCAGAAGTCGTTGTAGAGGTTTTGCCTTTTTGCGTAACCTGTTCCTATTCAACTCTTTTAAAAACCTGTTATTAACTTTCATACACCAAGATTACAAGTTTTGCGCTATACCAGTTGCGTAAGTTACGCAAAAAAATTAGCGTTATTGCACTTTCCATAGCGCTGACTTTACATGCTCGTGCACACTTTCCCCCATAGACATCAATAAAGAGAAAGTGTTAGAAAAAAACTAACACCTGCGATCGCAGAATGGTGATCGCTATAATGCAATTCCCATTGATGTCTATGGGGAAAAGAAAGTTATGTAAAAACTAACTAATAACACCCTAACATAAACCCCTAGTCTAAATACCCCTAATCCGCCGCCTCCCGACATCCCTGACACTAGATAAACGTATTAACCCCTAATCTGCTGCATACCCACATTGCTAACACCTAAATAAACCTATTAACCCCTAAACCGCCGCCCCGACATCGCCGTCACTAAATAAACCTATTAATCCCTAAATCTCCACCCCCCACATTGCTACTACCATAATAAAGTTATTAACCCCTAATCCGCTGCCCACCCACCTCACCAACACGATATAAAGCTATTAACCTCTAAAACGCCGGCCCCCACATCGCTAATACTAAACTAAACCTATTAACCTCTAAACCGCCGTCCCACCATATTGGGTTATCGTTGCATTCCTATTGGCTGAAAAATTCAAATCAGCCAATAGAATGAGAGATGCTTAAATCCTATAGGTGTAATTTTTACTATTTTTTTGTTTATTATTCTTTGTAATCTTAGTGTTTTTTTATTTTTAGTAATTTTAGTGTGTTTTTTTTTGGTAATAAAAACAAAAAAGGATACAGCCACACAACAGAAGAGACACCGAGAAAAAAGGCTGAAACCCCCCACCAAAAAAAACCTTTATTAAGTTAAAAAGTGCAAATACATATCAGGAAACTCCTGATTAGTTTCGTGCCACACCAGGCACTTAATCATAGGTTTACAATCTGGTTTCTGCCCTGGCCACGGGACCGAAACGGCACTCCTCAAGATCTGGGCTGATGCCCTCGAAGCAGCATATGAAGGAGAATCATGCCTCCTGGTGCTACTGGACCTCAGCACAGATCTTGAGGAGTCTACTGACACAGTAGACCACAAAACCCTGCTAATTCATCTTGCAGAAGTAGCCAGAGTCAGAGACTCGGACCTACCCTGGTTTGCATCCTTCCTAGAGAACCAATCCCAGATAGTGAAACTAGGCATCTTTACCTCAGAAGCACATAAAATCACATGCGGAATCCTTCAAGGATCACCCCTGTCACCCGTGCTCTTCAATATCTACCTCCGCCCACTCCTCAAAATCATCAGCAACCAGGACCTGCGCTATCACTCTTACGCTGATGACACTCAACTCTACCTGCGCATCACCAACAAGAAAGACCAATAACACGCCCTGGAAAACTGCCTCTCATTGATTGACGAGTGGATGACTGAGAGCTCCCTCAAACTCAACGGATCCAAAACAGAACTGCTCTTTTTCCACGCAAACGGAAATAAACACCCCAACACAACGTCAAACCCACCTACCATCCTCGGACAAACCATCATCCCCAGCCCCAAAGTCAAAAAGCCTTGGAGTCATCTTTGACTCAGACATGACAATGGATGCTCAAATAGGATCAGTAGTCAGCGAATCTCACCACCTTTTTCACCTGCTACGTCGACTAATCCCCTTCATCTCTGAAGGAGACACTGCAGCTGTAGTTGGAACAACCATCAACTCCCGACTTGACTACACAAACTCCCTCTACTTAGGACTCCCTAAATACCAAATCTCATGGCTGCAAGTCGTCCAGAACACAGCCTCCAGACTGGTAACTGGGAAAAACCCTGGGAATCGATCACCCAGTCCCTGAGGACTCTCCATTGGCTACCGTGAAGGAATGAGAGCTCAATCCTATTGGCTGATTGGAAGGATCCCGCTTGAAGGACCTGATTTGAGCAGGTCTCATCCTATTGGCTGTTCCAATCAGCCAATAGGATGAGACCTGCTCAAATCCTATTGGCTGATTGGATCAGCCAATAGGATTTTAACAGCTCTAATCCTATTGGCTGATTGAAATATTTCAGCCAATAGGAATGCGCAAGGGACGCCATCTTGGATGACGTCACTTGCATTGAAGTTCCAGTTTACGGCGGCGACCTTATGAAGAGGATGCTCCACGCCGGATGTCTTCAGGATGGACCCGCTCCGCACCGGATGGATGAAGATAGAAAATGCCGTCTAGATGAAGACTTTGCCAGCTGGATGAATATCGAAGAGGCCGTCTGGATGAAGACTTCTTGCCGACTGGATGGATCCTTCAAGCGGGACTTCAATAACTGTAAGTAGATCATCGGGGGCTAGTGTTAGGTTTATTTAAGTTTTTTTGGGTGGGTTTTATTTTTATTTTAGGGTCTGGGCATGTAAAAGAGCTAAATGCCCTTTTAAGGGCAATGCCCATACAAATGCCCTTTTCAGGGCAATGGGGAGCTTAGGTTTTTTTTGATAGATATTTTATTTGGGGGGTTGGTTGTGGGCGTGGTGGGTTTTAGTATTGGGGGGTGTTTGTATTTTTTTACAGGTAAAAGAGCTGATTTCTTTGGGGCAATGCCCCACAAAAGGCCCTTTTAAGGGCCATTGGTAGTTTATTGTAGGCTAGGGTTTTTTTATTTTGGGGAGGGGGGGGCTTTTTTATCTTGATAGGGCTATTAGATTAGGTGTAATTCTTTTTTATTTTTGATAATTTGTTTCTTATTTTTTGTAATTTAGTGGGGGGTTTTATGTAATTTAGTTATTTTTATTTTTAGTAATTTTAGTGTTTATTTTTTTTTTTTAATTTTAGGTTTTAGTGTAAGGCAGGGTTTTATTTCACAGGTAACTTTGTATTTATTTTAACTAGGTAGTTAGTAGATAGTTAATAACTATTTACTATCTAGTCTACCTAGTTAAAATAAATACAAACTTACCTGTGAAATAAAAATAAAACCTAAGCTAGATACAATATAACCATTAGTTATACTGTAACTAGCTTAGGTTTAATTTCACAGGTAAGTATTTAGTTTTAAATAGTTATCATTTAGTTAATAATTGTAAAATTTAATTTAGCTACATTTTTATTATGTTAAAGTTAGTGGGTGTTAGGGTTAGGCTTAGGGCTACATTAGGGTTAGGGTTACGTTAGGGTTAGGTTTAGGGGGTTAATGGATTTATTTAGTGATAGTGATGTGGGAGGCCAGAGGTTTAGGGGTTAATAACTTTAGTATAGTGGCGGCGACATCGTGAGCGGCAGATTAGGGGTTAATAGTTTTATGTAGGTGGCAGCGATGTTGGGGGCGGCAGATTAGGGGTTAATAACATTATGTAGGTGGCGGCGATGTTGGGGCAGCAGATTAGGGGTTAATAACATTATGTAGGTAGCGGCAATGTTGGGGGCGGCAGATTAAGGGTTAATAACATTATGTAGGTGTTGGCGATGTTGGGGGAGGCAGATTAGGGGTTAATAACATTATGTAGGTGGCGGCGATGTTGGGGATGGCAGATTAGGGGTTATTAACTGTATGTAGGTGGCAGTGATGTTGGGGGCAGCAGATTAGTGTTGTTAAGACTTGGGGATTATGTTGGGGCGTTAGGTTTAAACATTATTTTCTTTTTCCCCATAGCGCTCAAATCTTGTAATCTAGGTGATAGTGAATTGTATTCCCTGGAAATTTCATTAGATTTGTGTGAGTTAAAGGGACAGTCAACACCAGAATTTTTGTTGTTTAAAATGAAAGATAATCCCTTTATTACCCATTTCCCAGTTTTGCATAACCAACACAGTTATATAAATACACTTTTTACCTCTGTGATTATCTTGTATCTAAGCCTCCCTTATTTCAGTTCTTTTGACAGACTTGCTTTTTAGCCAATCAGTGCTCACTCCAGGCCGTGCATGAGCTCAATGTTATATATATGAAACACATTAACTAACGCCCTCTAGTGGTCAAAATGCATTCAGATTAGAGGCAGTCTATAATTAGCTTTCAACTAAGAATACCAAGAGAACAAAGCAAAATTGGTGATAAAAGTAAATTGGAAAGTTGTTTAAAATTACATTCCCTATTTAAATCATGAAATTTTGGACTTGACTGTCCCTTTAAGCTAAGATTTAATTGTGAGATTTGGACATAGGTGAGTCCAAACGTTGTTAAATAAGCTATATGTATTGAATTGGTTAATATTTCTGGCTAACTACAAATTGTTCTTGTAAACTTTAATAGTAATATTGGATGTGTAATTCATTTTGAGTTAAGGTTAATTTATATAAATATTGTGTCCATAATACTGGGGTACCAGACGATTAATTGAATATTGATTAATCTAAACATATTGCTTTATATAGAATATTGTAACAACTAGACATATATAATAAATACCATATTCTCTGCATAAATATAATAAATGTGTATATAAAGATTAACTGGTCAGAACTTAGAAATTAATTTAATTTGAGATTAAATATTAATTTTTATAATATTTTATCGCCATCATTTCTCAATAGCATTTTAGAATACACTACAGAGATTTAACATCTTACTGGAGTGTATTGACAAGATTCTGCTATAATAATTGGAGATATTGCTGACAATAATTTTATGATTTATTATTAATATTCATAATTCCATTAATCAAAAATATTGTTAAGTAGTATATAACACGTTCCTCCCACCAATTAATTCCATCAAACCTATGGAGGATAGTATCAACCCTTAATTATTTTTTTTAGTTACTTAAGCCTGAATAGCCCACTCATCATTTAAATATATATAGGTTCACCTAGGAGGAGCCAAGATCCCTTGAACTAAATTTTAGCTATTAATGTACTTTCTCACATTTCACAAATTCCATTTTCTCTCTTTCTGACCAGCACTCCCTACTACTCTCCCTCCATCTAACCATCTCACGAAACTCCACAGAAGCATCACATCATTAGATCCACAACATCTCTCAAACTCTCTCAAACCGCTGCTCTCTTCCATCTCCTCCTTTTTGCTGCCCTGGCCAATCTATTTGACACTATAACTCCACTCTTACATCAGTCCCTGACCATTTGGCCCCTCCTACAATATCTCAGAAATCATGCACTTATCCTCAGCCCTGGCATACTCCTCTGACGCACTACCTATGCAGATATTCCCGCACTGCTAAGCGACATTGGCGAAAGTCTTGCTGTTCAGCCGAATTTCCTCACTACAAGTTCATCTTGAACACTACTATTCTGCCCTTATCACGACCACTTAGAACCCTCCAGGAATCTTGTTTAATAGTGGAGGCGTATTTTCCCGAGGTATCACAGAATCAACTCAGCTGTTAGGTGGCTCTGAGTCAGCTATTATTAAGGAGGAAGAGCCGGTGAGAAAAGCGCTGCAGGTTGTCAGCTGGAATTAAGGGATCGATAAAGGGAGCGGTTGAGCCTAAGCCCTTTTATACAAGATTATGAAAACAGTGTCATGTTACTTAAAAGGGAAGGTACTAATAAGACAACAAGAACTGGAGAGAAAAATATCACATAACTCCTTCCCCCCATGAACAACTCTGTGGATCACGGGCGAGGATAGTCAGGGTTCCTCCTGTGGAAGGTTGACAGAAGACAGGGAGTAGAGAGATTGCAGGATGGTTCCCATGAGTCATCATCTTGGGAGTAGTCCCTCCAATGAACCAAATACTGTAGTTGGCCTCGAATCCTATGCAAATCCATTATGGATTTAAGTTAACTTTGTATTCCTGTTCAGGATTGACTTCTATGGGAGAGTTCCTGAAATCTTTTGGTGGATTTCGTGTCCTGTAACTGTTCAAATCCTTCCTTTAAATTACTAATGATATCATTGGCTTGAGGGCAATTACTTTGGCTGTCTGGGAAGAAGTGGAATGAAAAGGTGTTATATTTGTTGTTGTGTTGAGGGAGTAGTTATAAGCAAATTCGGCCGTTGGTAGAAGTGATGTCCAATTGTCCTGTTGGAAGGTACAGTAGCATCTTAAGTATTGTTCCAACCACTGATTGCTTTTTTTTAGTTTGTCCGTTGGTCTGTGGGTGGTATGCAGTGGTATATCTATTCTTTATTTGAAGTAACTTACAAAGTTGTGTCCAAAACTTGGAGGTGAATTGTGAGCCTCGGTCTGAGGTAATTGTAGATAGCAAGCCATGAAGCTTGACTATGTGCTCAAAGAAAACTTGGGCTGTTTGAGAAGCGCTGGGAAGACTGTGGAAAGGGATGAAGTGTGCCATCTTTGTTAACAAGTCTACAAAAACTAGGATAGTGTTGTTGTTTCCTGATCTGGGTAATTCCACATAAAGTCCATCCCTATGTCTTACCAAGGTCTACTTGGTATGGGGAAAGACATGAGGAGACCGTAGGGAGGGATCCTAGAATGTTTAGATTGTGCACAGGTACTGCATGTGTCAATACACTATTTTACAGAGGTGGACATGTGGGGCCACCAGAAGGCCCTTTTCTGAACCCCTGGGTGACCACCTAGAGGTGAGTCATGACTTCTTGTAAAATATTATACCTAAAAGACTGGGGAATATAAAGTTGATCCTGGTGGTACAATATTCCATCTGCATGTAAATTCAGGTTAGGTAATGGTACATTTGAATCATTCTGTTGAGCCTGTTTAATAGAGTCTAGGGAGTGAATAGTTATCCCTAGAAAGTTTTGGGACCTTAAAATAGTGGAAGGGGGTGGAGCAAAGAGCTGAACCTGCAGGACGCACATCAGAGAAGCTCCTGACCCACACATAGAATATATAAGTTTATTGAGGTTTTGATAAGATATCTGTAATTCTATAGTGGTTATAACTATAAGGGGCCTTAGAGGAGTACAAAAGATCCTTTCCAGATTGTATCTCTAGCCTTTGTTGTTCAGTCAAACCAAGCGATTCTGTCTGACAGGCCGCGGGATTTTAAGCTGCCGCATAGTTCCTCCAAGGCAACTGGGTTACAGAGTAGTCTGATTTGATTACACATACTACATGGAGATGAATACTAAAGTACAAGGGTTTGAAAAAGCGATTTGTGAGTTATTAGAAGATCATTATGCTGGACTGAGCCTCTTAATAGCGCAATGTTTTGCAAGTTGTTTCACCCCACGCGGCTCTCAAGATGGCAACAGGAAATCAGAGGCCTTTACCGATCGAATAGGACCTTATGATGTGTTCAATAAGCCCCAGAGGCACACTGGAAACGTGGAGACTATAATGGTATCAGAGCCAGAAGTAGCTTCCTTACCTGGCACTGTAAACGACATCATGCCTGCCGCTGTGAGCGAAGCTGCGGAGGAACATGATGTTGCTCCCCTGTACAAGGTAGAGATTGCTCAAACCCCTTCAGTGTGGGAGATGCTCGATGGGGGGAATAACTGCAGAGATCCAAGGACTTCTATCAGTGCCCCTACATAAGACGGCAGCTCACATCAATATGGGGCATTTCAAGGGGTTTTGTGCCTACAGTTTTCTGCAGAGGGGAAATCATATATCTCTTGTTTCCACAATCAGAAGACTTGCAATGCAATCGATGCAAGGGTTGACCCTAAACACGTACTGGAGGCTGACAGTGAAAGCAGGTATGGTGTCATGTCAAGGGCCCCAATGAAGGTTTCATGTAGCAATTCCCCTGGGATAGGCTTTTCTGAAACTTGTTGCTCTCCCTTTACCGTTGGGTGGTCAAGCCATTCCACTAGAAGTGCAAGTATACGTCTCAAGTTTGGATCAGATACTTTTCGATCCGGGAGGTGAGTTTTGTGTACCTTTTTCTGGCATGCTCTGTGAAACTAAGGGATACACTTACCATGCCAATACCCTAAAGACACAGCAATCCTGCTATGGAAGGCCGCATTAGAGAACATACGGCACTGCAGGGAGAACTTGAACTTACAGTTGCTGCCTATCGATGCAACCATCAGTGTGGATTACATTATTTCACAGTAACATTGCATCCTCAGTACTACAGGATCGTAGAACTCTCATGTCAGCCATTGGTCTACCTGCATTCCCCCTGGTTCTCTGCAGCTCCATAATGGGTTAAACTGCTGCAAACACACCACTTTTTTCCCTCTTAGGTGGACATCACATAAGTAATATACTACCTTGTTATTTCAACTTTGTTTATTTCAGCCTATTGCATAAGTTCCACTCTAGCTTGTGTTTTGAGTTTTATTGTGTTCAATGCCACTATATATGCTAAGACAGTTAATATTCAGGGCTCTACAGCAGAAGTGAATCATAATACATTCTCTGAATTTAGCTATGTTTAATTGCATCTACTTTAGGTCTTATGATTAATTAATTGTTTCACCCTCAATCTATGTCAGCAGACCATCTTGCCCTCATTAGACCACAAAACCTCTCTCTTCATTGTCATAATTTTTTTTTTTTAAAGATTTTAGTAAAGTTCAAAGATCAGAGATACATGACAATGCGTAAATTATGGTAAGAAGTGGGGACACGCAGGGAGGGAGGGATACAACACCCGTGTGTGCCTTACTGGTAGACGCGGAAAAAGCCTTCAACAAAGTGCTGTGGGAACATTTATTCCCAACATTAGAACGATACGGCATCACAGGTCCCTTCACACACTCAATTAGGTCCATATATAGTCGACCACAGGCGGCAATACTGGTGAACGGGGCCCCGTCGCAGCCTTTCAGCCTTGAGTGGGGGAAGAGACAGGGTTGCCCTCTCTCCCCCTCTTCTCTTTGACCTGGCCCTGGAGCCCCTAGCCATAAAACTCCGACAGGAAACAGAGGGGCTGTTGATAGTCAATAAGCGAATGCACCTCTCCCTATTTGCGGACGATATGGTGCTCTATATCCAAAACCCAGACATTAACATCCCAAAGATAATGGAAATCATAGAAGAGTTTGGGAAACTGTCGGGATATAAAGTAAACACTGACAAGACAGAACTAATCTGGCTGCACCCGCACCACAGACCATCAATACTGACTTATGACTTCAAACAGGTAGAAGGTAATTTTAAATATCTGGGGTCAAACTTAATGTGGACCCCACCAAATGGTATGAGGCTAATTATGCACCACTTAGAAAAGAGGCCCAAGACTTGGTCCAGCACTGGACCAGACTCCCCCTCTCCATGACGGGAAGAATCAGTCTGGGAAAAATGATTCTGTTCCCGAAGCTTCTATACCTAATGCAAATGGTACCTTATGTACTGCATAAAGCAGACATAATGTTCTGGAACTCACTGATTTACTCATTCATATGGGCGTCCAAGAAGCATAGAATCAAGCATTCTCGTATGGTCAGCACGGTAGAGGTGGGTGGATTTGCTGTCCCCAATATAGAAGCATATAGTTGGGCGACACAGGCCAAGTTTGTTTTAGACTGGATGACGGGACAGGACCATTTTACGGTTCCGGATCTAGAGCAGCAGGTGATATCCCCATGGTCCCGTCAAATGCTCCCTCACTTAAACCCACCCAAGGCAGACAAGTACCTTGAGGCATATCCCATGCTTCAACAACCAGTTTACGCCTGGAGAAAAATTTGCCACAAACTAGCAGTGAACCATGAGTTCACTAAATACCTACCTCTTCAGGGAAACCCCAATTTTATACCGGGCTTCACCACGCACATATTTAAATTGTGGAAATCATTAGGATTAGACACAATAGCAAAATTTCTGGACATAGGCGAGGGTGCAATTCCTTCCTTCGCACAACTTCAGACTTCAAAAGATATACCAAGAAACCATCACTTCGCATACCTGCAGGCCAAGCACTATGTAGCCGAAATACTGAACTCTAAGAGTCTTGCCAAAACAGACTGTAGCGTATACCACATCCTGTCCACATACATGCAAGGGAACACGTCCATCTTGCAAATATACAAGTCACTGATAGCAACAGAAAATGTACGTACACTACAGCATGTAAGCGACAAATGGAAGCAAAAGCTAAGTGTAGAAATAGGTCCTGAGCTAATTAAACAAAGTGTAACTAAAGTCAGGAAAGCCACCCTATCTGCTGATATTAGAGAGTCACACACAAAAATTCTGGAGTTAGCCTATATTACACCTAGAACAAATAAACGATGGGAGGCAAACTAGGGAGGGAGATGTCCACGATGCTCAGCACTGGGAGAAGACCTAATCCACATGCTCTGGTCATGCCCAAAATTGTATAGCTATTGGGGGAAAATAACACATTGGCTTCGTATCATTACGAAAGACCAGCTAGTTCTCACGCCCCAAAATGTCATATTCCTAGATCTCCAGACACCCAATAAACAAAACACGCAGTTCATACACAATACCATACTTATAGCCAGAAAAACTGTACTACAACACTGGCTGGAACACCCCCCCCCCGACTCACACTCAGCTGAAACATGAAATACACAGACAAATACTATTTGAACAGGCAGATGTGCTGGGCGACCTACAGGGCAGAATGGAAAGGTTCATCAAGAAATGGAAGCCTTACATACTCAACCTAGACACTACACAGCAACACTTGTTAAAGGATTACTTTCTGTTATAATTTTAAGCTAAACAACTAACATATTAAAGTTAATAAACATTAATTAAAACCTACTGACCTATATTTTCTCCAAAACGAAGTTTCATAACGTTCTAAAAGTTATATCTTTTATTCGCCGATGATGTCACGTTATCCTGCCCACTATTTTCAGCACTGCATGTTCAAAATACTTAAACCAATAACTTTGTGTTTAAAGCACCATTTTGAAACCTAGGTATTGTAAACAGATTGGTACAGAGCAAAGGATACCCACGGAGTGGGTTTGGAAAACAATTAAATTTGCAGACAAGATTTCTGATATACGGTAGAGATATGTTAATGAAATGCTATTGATAAAAAGCGTATTTGGGGTAGTTAGTTAGTAACAGGCATAGAAAATATTTACTTACAGTGGCCCTTTAATATATCCAATTAGGAACACAGAATACATCTTACAAGCCCAATTAGCTGGGGAACGTATGGTAAGAAGAGAAAAGGAAAACATTGTTATTCATGTGACAGGGTTGGGCACCCCGGGACCGAGAAAAATAGGTAGGGTAAATGGCATCCCAATCGAGGTGATCCTCAGGGGAGACATCTGTCCCTCGAATATTATAATGTAAGCCCCTGTAGGGGTGGGACAAAGGTGGGGAAGGGTTTTTTCTGTTGTGTTTGTATTTGACAGTATGATCATACTCAAAGGATCCGCTACATCGCCAAGCTACTCAAGTGGACTCTCATACTCTTCCATACCTAAAGAACTGTGACTCTGGGGAACCAGACATAGGGGGGACTGAATTGAATTGAAATGTTAGTTAACTAAATGTCCGGATCCTCATGGGCAGGGGCAAGGTAGTAGAAGGAGAATGAAGTGAGAAAATTGGGAAATTGAGGACATGTTGAACCACAATGTATTCTATGTTTAAATACCAGATTTAGGTATCAAATAATATCTTGTATTCTTAAAGCTGTTATTGTGTTTGATATGTTCTTCACATAAATAAAATATTTTTTTTAAAAAGAAGTGGGGACAAGCAAGTCCCCTATTCCAGCAGGCACAAAAGAGAAATATGTGGACATGCAGGTCTAAGTAAAGAGTCATAAATCTGTATATAGTCCTTCCATAGTATCGGAAGGGAGGTTTTTAACAGAAGAATTGAATCTGAGAGGGTTGATGCATTACATTTGTGTTATGATTATAAAGGGGACATAGGTGAGGGAGGAAGGAGAGGGTGGTTGGGGCTTCATTCAATCAATATGCTAAAAGGAGGGGGGGCAGTGATCAGTTAAATGTCGGGTAGGAGTCTTGTGTTACAACGACTGGATGTAATAGAGGGGAGGCCCTACAGTCGGTTAGGTGCTGTTCATTGTCATAATTTTATAGAAGGCTTGGGGCTGTGCTGTCAGCAGCTGTCATGATCCAGTCTAGAATTAAACCTGGGACCTGTCTCTATTTCTGCTGCTGTTCTTCCCCAGCCTGTTGTTTTACCACTTTGCCACCAGTTTGCTTGATCACAGGCTAAGAATATTGGGTTTTCTGTTTGCTGCAACTTTGACTCTCTGGCTCCACCTGCTTACCAGCTGAAACAAATCATATAATCAGCAGCCTGCTATATCTGGGAGGTTTGCTTTCAGTTCTGGTCCTTGACATTGAGTGTTACACTCTGACAGACCCTCTGGTCCTGTTTCCTAAGTGAATACAGATTTGTTGGATTTCCTGGTGCCTGATTTCTGCTTTATTTTGTGACTACTCTTCTGGATATTCCCTTGGCACTGTGTTTCATTTTTGGACTGATTTCCTGGCAATTGATCTTGGCTAATCTGCTGATATTTCCTAAGGACTGACTCAGGTACTTTTGCTTGCTTGTTACCTGTTACTACAGAGTTCCAGTTTGTAGTCTATGCAAGTTTCCTATCAGTTATTACAAAGTCTGCATTCCTGCCTGTTACTACAGAGTTCCAGTCTACAGCATATACAAGTATCTTGCCTGTTATTACAAAGATCTGCATTCCTGCCTGTTATTACAGAGTTCCAGTCTACAGCATATGCAAGTATCCTGCCTTATATTACAAAGATCTGCATTCCTGCCTGTTATTACAGAGTTCCAGTCTACAGCATATGCAAGTATCCTGCTTGTTATTACAAAGATCTGCATTCCTGCCTGTTACTATAAAGTTCCAGTCTACAGCATATGCAAGTATCCTGCATGTTATTACATAGATCTGCATTCCTGCCTGTTACTACAGAGTTCCAGTCTACAGCATATGCAAGTATCCTGCCTGTTATTACAAAGATCTGCATTCCTGCCTGTTATTACAGAGTTCCAGTCTACAGCATATGCAAGTATCCTGTCTGTTATTACAAGGATCTGCATTCCTGTCTGTTACTACAAAGTTCCAGTCTACAGCATATGCAAGTATCCTGCCTGTTATTACAAAGATCTGCATTCCTGCCTGTTATTACAGAGTTCCAGTCTACAGCATATGCAAGTATCCTGTCTGTTATTACAAGGATCTGCATTCCTGTCTGTTACTACAAAGTTCCAGTCTACAGCATATGCAAGTATCCTGCCTGTTATTACAAAGATCTGCATTCCTGCCTGTTATTACAGAGTTCCAGTCTACAGCATATGCAAGTATCCTGTCTGTTATTACAAGGATCTGCATTCCTGTCTGTTACTACAAAGTTCCAGTCTACAGCATATGCAAGTATCCTGCCCGTTATTACAAAGATCTGCATTCCTGCCTGATACTACAGAGTTCCAGTCTACAGCCTATAGACTTTGCCTTATCTAATTTGCATATCTCTGCATTGCTAATTATCCTATCAATAAAACCATCACCTTTTATTTCCTAAAACCTTGTACCTGTTTAATTATGCCAAAAAGGAAAGACTCACGCAGACAAAACACAGCTTTAACCCCAGAACCTGACACCTCTGCACAACAGCTCCCAACTCCTGAACCTGCTCCCTTGCAGAGTATGACAGAATGTTAAGGCCTTACATCGGAGCTTGCGGAGGTGATTCAATCTTTGACTGAAGTGTCAGAGAAAATTTTGTCTGTGGACTCTCATCTACTACAACTTAACCAAATTCTAAAGTCACTTCCAGGTGCATTGAAGCCACTTATCCAAGATTTCACTGCAGGATTCCAAACTTTACAGGATAGCCTGAAAGACTTTATCAAAAAAAAAATTTCTGGATTGGGCACTCCTACTCCTGTGTCCACTACCCCAAAGATTGTATCCTTATCAATCCAAAGGAGGATATCAACCCCTCTTACTACTCATGAAATGGCCAGAAGGAGAACTAATGGCTTATGTTTCTATTGTGGAGCTACTGGGCATGTAATATCCTTTTGTCCAGTGAGACCCCCTAAGAAGTCTGTTCTGGGGTCTCCACCTCTAAATCCTGATTCATCAAATAGACGGGCTACAGAGAGGAAGTCAAACTTTAATCCCACTTCGGATTCCTCTGGAGATGAGCTCTGCATGGGTTCTATTTTACATCCCCTATTTGATCATCCTAGGACTGCACCTTCCAAAGACTCTGATTTCTGTGAAGTACTAACATGTCATCCACAGAATCCTAGTACTACTATTCCAGAGACTTGCCTACCAAATGCATCTACATTCTTACCTTTGTGCATTTCAGAAGGAATGTCTAACTATTCAACCATTGAAGATGATACTGATTCTGACACTGAAGGGACGGTGCTTCAAACTGCTGTTCGGTCAAAAGGTCCTTTACCTTCTGTTCCTCAGACCCCCCTCTTCAGAACCTACAAGCCTAGAACTGCACAGAAACCAAAGATCAGTCCTGTTGGGGACCTCTATACTAATTCCAGTCTGCAGAATCCTCTTCTGGAGAACCCTTCAAAAAAGATAATACCCCCTGATTGTACTTATGCCTCTGATGGCACGCTAGTACGCATTAAAGATCTGGAGCTATATGAGAATCCTAAGTCAGCCCAGAGGTCGTCCTTGAGGAGGGGGTAATGTCATGATCCAGCCTAGAATTGAACCTGGGACCTGTCTCTATTTCTGCTGCTCTTCTTCCCCAGCCTGTTGTTTTACCACTTTGCCATAAGTTGGCTTGATCACAGGCTAAGAATATTGGGTTTTCTGTTTGCTGCAACTTTGGCTCTCTGACTCCACCTGCTTACCAGCTGAAACAAATCATATAATCAGCAGCCTGCTATATCAAGTTCCAGTCTACAGCATATAGACTTTGCCTTATCTAATTTGCATATCTCTGCATTGCTAATTATCCTATCAATAAAACCATCACATTTTATTTCCTAAAACCCTGTACCTGTTTAATTATGCCAAAAAGGAAAGACTCACGCAGACAAAACACAACTTTAACCCCAAAACCTGACACCTCTGCACAACAGCTCCCAACTCCTGAACCTGCTCCCTTGCAGAGTATGACAGCAGCTGAGGCAGCCTATGTCTGAAACCTAGAGTTTTAAGGTTGGGATCCTTTATATTTGTCTCAATGTTAATGCCTTAACCTCTTCTTATGCTATTTTGCCTGCAATTAGTTTATAGAACTAAGGTTATATATTTCTTAATTATGATCATAATAAAGAAGACTCACTACTGATCTAATATATATATCATAAGAGGACTTTAATCAACTATCTCATAGAGGACTTTACTTTACTTTAACTATTCTCCTATTAAGTTTTGAGATTTAGTGTTTATATTTTTTGTTACTAGATAATATAGGACCTCACGGCTCATGAGTTGCCTGTCAACCACTCTATAATAGCCCTCATATTATACAAGCAAATGTACATAGCTTATTCATCTCTAATAACCAATCTCCTATACACTTAGCTTTCATATTAGCCACTTGAGGTGGTGTGTACATTACGTATCTGCTAAAAGTTTAATAAGATATTGTATAGCTTTTTATCTACATAGTTTTTCATATATAAGTTGATGATTATACTAATATGGCTACAGCAACATAAATATAGGGGCCTATCACATGTTATTTGCCAGTTAATATGAGACCCATAATGTCTTCCACCTTTGTGTGTTTTGTATTACTTTGAGCACAGAAAATCTATATATCAGAACTCCATATCTATACTGTCTAGCTCTGATCCCCCCTCCCAACATAGCTTACTTGGTAATTATAGGAAAATATACCCCATTTGCATGTTTTTAACTACTATCTGATCCAAAGGCATATAAACAATTACATTTTCAGCCACCACCAAATATCTTTTTAAAATATCTTTATTTTTCTTAATTCTTGCCCCACTCTGGAAAGTGTGCTGTCTTCCCCTGTGGATAAAGATTTCCAAAGGTTTATAACTATAAATAAATAAAAGTAAAAAGAGGTCTTTCATTTGGGACACGAGTGGTCCCTTCCCATTTGTGATTACCTACTATAGCTTTATATGTTTTGCAACATTAAGTGGCCCAAAAGTGGCCTCATACACCATTCAGTAGGTATATAGTCTAATTGGCAAACATTCGGCTAGATTACAAGTGTTGAGGTACGGCTTTTAACGCTGAAAAAATGGCCATTCCAGCGTAATGACCAGGAACGCATATTACGAGTCTTGTCGGTATAGCTGTACCGCAAGCAATTACGTTTTTGTGTAGGATTTTCATAGCACTGGTATTACAGGTTGTGCGGTCCGGCTAAAAATGCTTGCGTTACAGCCTATACCGGCACAATCCATACCGCCATCTGAGAGCAGTAGTTATGGATTTTGCGAAACAAAAATGTTTCACAAAACTCATAACTAAAGTGTTACAAAGTACACTAACACCCATAAACTACCTATTAACCCCTAAATTGCCACCATCCCACATCGCAAGCACTATATTAAATTTATTAACCCCTAATCTGACGCCCACCCACCCACATCGCGACTATTAAATAAACCTAATAACCCCTAATCTGCCGCCCACCCACATCACCAACACTATTTAAATATATTAACCCCTAATCCGCCGCTCCCCGACATCGCCGCCACTATAATAAAGTTATTAACCCCTAAACCTCCGGCCTCCCACATCGTCGTCACTAAATAAACCTATTAACCCCTAAGCCTCCGGCCTCCCACATCGCTGCCTCTAAATAAACCTATTAACCCCTAAACCACGGCCCCCACATCGCAAAACACTAAATTAGACTATTAAAAACTAAACCTAACACCCCCCTAACTTTAAATTAAAATTACAATATAACTATCTTTAAATAAATAAAAACTTACCGGTGAAATAATAATAAACCTAACATTAAACTATAAATTAAACTAACATTACTATTCTAATAAAATAAAAAAATACTACCAATTTTAAAACCTAAATTACAAATTTAAAAAACCTAACACTACAAAAAAATAAAAAATTACAAAAATAATAAACACTAAATTACGAAAAATAAAAAACACTAAGCTTACAAAAAAATAATAAACGAAATTATCAAAAATAAAAACAATTACACCTAATCTAATAGCCCTATAAAAATAAAAACACCCCCTTGCCTACAATAAATTACCAATAGCCCTTAAAAGGGCCTTTTGTAGGGCATTGCCCTAAGTTAAACAGCTCTTTTACCTGTAAAAAAAAATACAAAGTCCCCCCAACAGTAAAACCCACCACCCAACCAACCCCCCAAAATAAAAAACCTAACTCTAAAAAAAACCTCTTTTACAAAAGCTCAAAGTCCTAATCTAAAAAAAAAAAAAACACCCAAATAAATGAAAAAAAAAAAAACTAACACTAACCCCAGAATATCTACTCACGGTTCCTGAAGTCCGGACATCCATCTTCATCCAGGCAGCGAGAAGTCTTCATCCAAGCGGCGATATCTTCATCCATCCCGGGGGCGTCTTCTATCTTCATCCCGGCGGCGCAGAGCGGAGACATCCTGGCAACTGATCCAATCCTGTGCGGAGCGTCCTCTTCATACAGTCACCGCCGTACACTGAAGTTGAATGCAAGGTAGCCGTTTCAAAATGGCCAATAGCATGCGAGCTACTGAAATCCTATTGGCTGATTTAAACAGCTGTGACCGTATGAAGAGGACGCTCTGTGCAGGATGGGATCGGCTTCCAGGATGGATCCGCTCAGCGCTGCCGGGATGAAGATAGAAGACGTCCCTGGGATACATGAAGATATCGCCACCTGGATGAAGACTTCTCCCCGTCTGGATGGAGATGGATTTCCGGACTTCAGGAACCGTGAGTTGATATTCTGGGGTTAGTGTTAGGTTTTTTTTTGGGTGTTTTTTTTTTAGATTAGAGCTTTGGGCTTTTGTAAAAGAGTTGAATGCCCTTTTAAGGGCAGTGAAAAATATCTGAATGGCCCTTTATGGGCAATGCCCATACAAATGCCCCTTTAGGGGCAATGTGTAGCTTAGGTTTTTTTTTTAGAGTTAGGTTTTTTTATTTGGGGGGGTTGGTTGGGTGGTGGGTTTTACTGTTGGGGGACTTTGTATTTTTTACAGGTAAAAGAGCTGTTTAACTTAGGGCAATGCCCTACAAAAGGCCCTTTTAAGGGCTATTGGTAGTTTATTGTAGGCTAGGGGGTGCTTTTATTTTGGGGGGCTTTTTTATTTTTATAGGGCTATTAGATTAGGTGTAATTGTTTTTATTTTTGATCATTTTGTTTATTATTTTTTGTAAGCTTAGTGTTTTTTATTTTTTGTAATTTAGTGTTTATTATTTTTTGCAATTTTAGATTTTTTTATTTTTGTCGTAGTGTTAGGTTTTTTAAATTTGTAATTTATATGTTTTAATTGGTAGTATTTTTTATTTTATGAGAATAGTAAGGTTAGGTTAATTTATAGTTTAATCTTAGGTTTATTTTTATTTCACAGGTAAGTTTTTATTGATTAAATATTGTAATTTTTATTTTAAGTTAGGGGGTGTTAGGTTTAGGGGTTAATAGTTTAATTTAGTGTTTTGCGATGTGGGGGGGCTGGTGGTTTAGGGGTTAATAAGTTTATTTAGTAGCGGCGATGTGGGGGCCGGAGGTTTATGGGTTAATAGGTTTATTTAGTAGCTGCGATGTGGGAGGCCGGAGGTTTAGGGGTTAATAGCTTTATTTAGTGGCGGCAATGTGGGAGGCCGGAGGTTTATGGGTTAATAGCTTTATTATTGTGTCTCGATGTCTGGGAGCGACGGATTAGGGGTTAACAGCTTTATTATAGTGTCGGGGAGCGGCGGAATAGGGGTTAATAACTTTTATTAGTGTGGGCGATGTCAGGAGCGGCAGATTAGGGGTTAATAACTTTATTTAGGTGTCGGCGATGTCGGGGGCGGTGGATTAGGGGTGTTTAGACTTGGGGTTTATGTTAGGGTGTTAGGTTTAAACGTAACTCCCCCCCCCCTTATAGACATCAATGGGGTTGCGTTACGGAGATTCTTCATTCTGCACTTCAGGTGTTTTTTTCTAACACTCTCTACCCATTGATGTCTATGGGGGAAAGCGTGCACAAGTACGTCAAAGCAGCCCTTGGATTTTGTGCGGTATGGAGCTTAATGCCTCGCACGCACAAGGAGGCTTTTCAGTAACTCGTAATGGCAGCGCTATGGTGAGTGAAATAACGCAACTTTTTTGGTGTTAGTTTCACACCCTGTTTAGCGCAAAACTCATAATCTAGGTGTATGTTTGTATTGATAGTGTAACTTGTCGTATAACCATATAATTGCTTGTTCTGTATAGGTTTCATATTCTGAAATTATTTTTCTCTCTATTGTGTATTAACAATTATTTTGCCTTTGCCTTATATTGAACCTCAATAAAAACATATAAAAAAAATAGTGGAAGGAGTATTGGTGATCTCCGGTTTCGGGTCTTTTCTAGATAAACTATCAGCTTTGATATTTTTTATCGCTGGTCTATAAGTGATGAGAAAATTAAACCTGGAGAAGAATAAACTCCATCTCATGTTTCTAGTAGTAAGGGTCTTATTGGTTTTCAGATATTCAAGATTTTTATGATTTGTGTAAATAAGTATTGGTAATTGAGTACCTTCTAGGAGGTGTCTCCAATTCTCCAATAATAATAATTCCTTTTCACCAATAGGATAATTTATTTGTGCCTGGTTTATTGTTTTGGAGAAAAAAGTTACTGGTTGAAGTAGTTCCTTCATGGATGGCCGTTGAGAGAGGATAGCGTCAACTGCATAATCCGAGGCATCAATATCCAGGGTGTATTGGAGTGTGCTTTCTGGGAATTGTAGGATAGGAGCAGTGGTGAAACAATTTTTTAGAAAATCAAAAGAATGTTGTGCTTCTTTTGTCCAATGAAAATATTTTTTTTTTCGTGTAAGTAAAGTCATAGGTTTGCATATGGCTGCAAAACCTTTTATAAACTTTCAATAGAAGTTCACGAAACTGAGGAAACTTTGTACTTCTTTTTTATTGTTAGGGGTTGGCCAGGTGGTAATGACTGCAATCTTGGATTAGGTCCATCTGTATACCTGAGGTTGTGATCTGATAACCAAAGAAGGAAATTTGAGTGGAATCGAAAATGCATTTGTCTTAGGGTAAAGTTGATAAATCCTGAGTCTGAAAAGAACAGAATGAACATGTTTTTTATGTTCTTCAAAAGTGCTGGAGTAAATTGGAAGGTCGTCTAGGTATATCACCAAACAAAAAGGCATGACAGTACTGTATATTCAAATAGGCCATAACGTGTATGGAAGGCCATCAACCATTCGTGTCCTGATTTTATGCTTATGAGGTTGTATGCTCCTCTCAAGTCCAGCTTCGTGAAGATCTTAGCTCCTTATAGGCATTCTATGAGTTCTGGTATGAGCATTAGTGGGTAATGTTTTTGACAGTACATTTGTTGAGTTCTCTGTAATCTATAATAGGTCAGAGGTTGTCGTCCTTGTTGCGGACAAAAAGTATCCCAGCACCCACCGGAGAAGATGAGGGTCTTATAAATCCTTTTTATGTTTTCGTCTAAGTAATTCTTCAAGTTGGTAAGTTAATTTTTAGATAGTGGGTAGACATGCCTGTAGGGTATAGTGCATACTTGTATTAAATCAATTCGGCAGTCATAGCTTCTATGAGGAGGCAGAGACTCCGCTTCCTTTTTGTCAAACACGTCTGAGAAATCTAGATGGAATGAAAGTGTTGGAAACTTGTAGAATATTATGTGAGGGGTAACAGGTTTGTGAACAGAATTCAGAATCTAAAGTAATAGAGAGATTATTCCAACATATAGTTGGTTGGTGTAACTTGAGCTATTTCAGCCCTAGAATGAATGGGAAGAGAGGAGATGGAATTACATCAAATGATATAAATTCCTTGTGTCCAGTCATTGCAGTGACTTAGATGGGAACGGTGTGGTAGGTAATGGGACCAGTGGGTATGTGTGAACTGTCAATAACACGAATAACAACTGGTATGTCTTTTTTAATTAAAGGTATTTTATTTAATTTGACAAGTTCTTTATTAATAAAAATTCCAGAGGCACCTGAGTCTATCACTGCTTCAGTTGCTAGAAGGTGGCATTCCCACTGTAAGGGAATGGGTGAAGTACAAAAAGTGCTAATGTTGGGGGTAGTGGATAAAAATTTGTTGTGTTATAAGTCTTTTACCCTTCTTTTTGTGTGAAAGTAGGGGACATGTCTTTACTTCATGATCTAGTGAAGCACAGTATAAACAAAGGTTGTTTGAATGTCTTCTATTCTTTTCCTTGGCAATAGGGGTCCTCTGGCAAAACCAATATCCATTGGTTCAGAGGACTGTTTTGGGGTGGCAATATATAGAGGGGCGGTTCTCTTAAAGGGAGTGTCAGTGTGATATCTTTCAGAATGCATCTCTCTTAGGCGTCTATCAATGGTTATAATTTGAGTGATCAATGCTTCTAGAGTACTGGGCAATCCTACTCTAGCCAATTAAACCTTTAAAGGTTCTGATAAACCTAATCTAAACTGGTTGCGTAAGGATATGTCATTCCATGAACTGTCTTTTGCCCAACATTCAAACTCTGCTATGTAGTCCTCTACAGGACGTTCGCCTTGTTTAAAGGCTCTCATGGCGTACTCACCACTGAGCTGTTTATTGGGGTCCTCATAGAGAAGGGCCATAGCAGAGAAAAACGCATCAATTGGGTCAAGTATGGGGTCATTACATTCGAAATAGGTGTTGGCCCACGCCCTAGGCTCTGACCTTAACTATAAAATAGTGGTGAGTACCCTCTGTCGGTCAGTGGTGTATGTTTTTGGCTTTATGGTAAAGAGTAAAAGGCAGGTATTTTTGAACTGACGGAATTCAGCTCTATCACCCTTAAATATGTCTGGGGGGCACACTAGGGGCTCTGGATTATGTTCTGGGGGTGTAACCTTAATTGATAATGTTTCTTTAAAAAAACTACGTAAATGTAGATTTTCCATTTGGAGACCTTGTGTGAGTAGATCAACTCTTTGAGTTAGATTATGCATGTGATTTGCAATCTCTGCTTGATCCATATTTTCAGGCTTGGTAATACGTCACAACCACTTAGAACATTCCAGGGATCTTGTTTAGTGGTGGAGGCGTTTTGTTTTCCGAGGTAACTCAACTGTTAGGCGGCTCTGAGTCAGCTGTTATTAAGGAGGAAGAGCCGGTGAGAAAAGCGCTGCTGGTTGTCAGCTGGAGTTGAGGGATCGATGAAGGGAGAAATTCAGAAGGAGACTTGTTTGCTCTTTGAACTAGAGATTTTGAGAGACCGTCTACAAACAGTAGCGGTGCGATTAGATGATTCCTACCGAACAACTTCAGGAGGTATGACTCGTAGTCTGTCAGGAAGAATTCCGGAAATAGAGGGCTTAGGATCACCTGTGAGTGTGCCGTAGTAGCACACAGCAGGAAAATTACCAAGCATAGAGCAGTCGAGCCTAAGCCCTTTTATACAAGATATGAGAACAGTGTCAAGTTACTTAAAGGGGAAGGTACTAATAAGACAACAAGAACTAGAGAGAAAATATCACAGCCGTTATCCTCTCTAAGCAGGATTACTTCTTTACTCTTATCTCTTACTCTTTCTTTAAATCAACAACATCTGTTCTGCACAGTTAATACCCTTCTCTATTCACCCCCACCTCCTATTAACACTTCTCTCTGAGCTCAAGATTTTGCCAGCCACTTCAACAACAAAATTGATTCCACCAAAAACAAAATAATCTCTCAAAATACTACCAGTCACCAATCCCCCCCAAATGTTCACAAGCGTTGAAATTTCACAAAGGCACAAATTCAGCTCTTTTGTCCTTGATATTGAGGATGACGTTTCTGCCCTTATATCATCCTCTCACCTCACCACCTGTCCCCTCAATGATCCCATCCCCTCACAACAACTGCCCTTCCTCTCTTCTACTCTTACTCCAATCCTCACACACATTTTCAATCTCTCCCTTAGCACTGGTATATTTCCCCTCATCCCTTAAACATGCACTAGTCACACCTATCCTCAAAAAACCTTCTCTTAATTCAACCACCACTCTATTTTCCACCTCCCCTTGCCTCAAATGTTCTGGAAAGGCTAATAAGCAAGCTTATTTTCCCTCATAAAACTCCCTCCTTGATCAATTGCAATCTGGATTTCGACTGCAACACTCCATAGAGACTGCAATCATTAAGGTTACTAATGACCTACTTACAGCAAAATTGAAAAGCCACTTATCTCTGTTATTCTTTCTCAACCTGTCTGCAGCCTTTGATACTGCTGACCACCTTGTTTTGCTCCAATCCTTCAGAATTTGCTAAACAGACCTTTTGTGGTTCTTCTGTTACCTGTCTAATCATACATTTAGTGTCTTCTCTGGCACATCCTCTGCCTCATTACCGCTTTCTCTCAAGGTACCACAAGACTCTGTCCTTGGTCCCCTTCTATTCTCAATCTATATGTTAAACTTAGGTTCCCTTATAAAGTTCCATGGGTTTCTGTTTCATTTGAAGGCAGATGACACCCAAATCTACCTCTCTGCATCAGACCTATCCCTTCATTGCTAATTCGTTTCACTAACAGTCTTTCTATTATGTAATCCTGGATGTCCTCTTACTACTTTAAGTAAAATCTCTCCAAAACTGAGCTCCTTATATCCTCCTTTATTAAAAATCTCTACCCCTTAACTTTCTATAACTGTCAATGATAACGTCATTGCCCCAACCCCGCATGCCAAATGTCTTGGTGTCACACTTGACTCAGTTCTTTCATTCACTCTTCACATCTATTCTTTAGTCAATTACTGCCATTTCCACCTTAAAAACATCTCCAAAATGTTTCCACCTTAAAAACATCTCCAAAATGTGCTACTTACTCACACAAGACACAACTAAGATTTTAATCTACCGCTCATTATTTCTGCCCTTGACTATTACAACTCCATCCTATCTTGCCTCCCTATCTGCTGTCTATCTCCTTTACAATCCAGTGCTGGTTTAAAAATAAATAGAGTTTATTGAAAATAACAATAAACAAAATAATAAACAACAATAGGAAAATCCAGGACGTAGTCGGTACCAAGCTAGAGGTCAGATGCCAAAGCAGGTAGTCAGCCAAGCCGGGTCAGGGAACACAGAGAGCAGGAACAATGGGAACAATAGACAGAATAGTCAGGAACCAGGAAATCAGTAAACAAATGCCAGGGTCATACACAAAATACAGGAATGCACTTGGTAGGTCTGGACTCACACAAAGTGGAGACAAAGTGGACTGGGTGATGGTTATAAAGTAAGTTGGCATTACATCATCACTGAAAGACAGGAAGTTACCAGAAGTTGCCAGCAGTTGCAGAGTGATGATGTTCACAAATTTGCCCATAAGAGGGCATGTGAGAGGAATACACAGTGTCAGAAACACACACTGCAAGAGAAGCCAGAAACAGGCATGCACTCCAAGTGAAACAAGGAAGGGTGAGTAACCCTGACAATTGTGTGACACAAATCAAGGTTTAAACAAAGTTCTGGATAGTGGTAAGCTTGTTTTACGATGCAAAACATATAAGGGAACAGCTATCCCGCCTTAGAATCCCTTTGCCACTATTTCCTGTCATTTCCTACTATTTCCACCCCCCCTTTTTTTTTCCTTCCCTCTCCTCTCCCTTGTGTCATTTGCCGAGATTGTCCTCCTCTTAAGATTTTGAAGGTAGCATTGCTAAATTGTAATTCTTGAACTAAATAGGTGTTTTCTGGTAGTGCAGATATTTTAATTATAATGAAGTCTGCTTTTGTTGTGGAAAGGGGATACCACAGAACTTGTTGACTTTGTTAGACATCTAAATGATAATGGAGCAAATTTGAGGTTTACATATGAGTCGTCACTTGACTCTATTCCATACTTGGATGTAAAATTGAGTCATGAAGACAATGTGGTGATCACAGAGGTACATAGGAAGGAGGTTTCTGGCAATACAATCTTGAGAGCAGATTCTTCACATCCGTACCATTTGAAGAAGGGCATACCGAAGGGACAGTATAGATGGGTACTGGAAACTTGCAGATTTACTAACTAATAGATTATGTGATAGAGGTTATGATCCAATTCAGTTGAGAGAAATGTCCCTAAATGTTTCCAATATAAATAGGGAGTTATTACTGAGAGAAAGAAAGAATATGGATAGGGATAGAGGTTTCAAAAGAGGAGGTATCAACTTTATTACAATGTACAGCAAACAATATAACGAAATATGCAGTATAATTAAAAAAAGAATGCCTATACTTGAGAGAGATTTAGATCTGAAAAATGTCTCCAAAATGTGTAATTTCATTTCAATGAAATCTAAAACAATAGGTGATATAATCCAAAGAAATTTTGGAGAAAGTGTGACAAATGAAAAATTGAAAAAGAATTGGTTAACAAATAAGAATGGTTTCTTTAAATGTGGAGGCAATCCATGTAAGAGTTGCAAATATATAGACACAGGAGATTGTTTTGTATCAACACATACAGGACAAAAGTATAAGATACAGAGCAGGATAAATTGCAACACAACTTTTGCTGTTTATTTGATAACCTGTAAAATTTGCAAGATGCAATACAAAGGTTTGACCTCAAGATTATTGAAGGATAGAATCCGTGAGCATCTTTTGTCCCTGGAGACCGAGGTACCAAAAACACTGGTAGCAAAACATTTTGCAAAACATGATAATAAATTTGATGCATTCAGGGTCCAGGGAATTGAACATGTTACACTAGGTTTAAGAGGGGGTGATAGATATGTTGCACTAAATAAGTGTGAGATCTATTGGATACACACCCTTAAAACTGGACATCCATATGGCATAAATAAAATAAGCGATTTAAAATTGTTTATTGACCAGACTTAAAATGTTTTTCTTATTCTTTAGTAATTTAAGAATTAATAGATGTATTGGGAATACATTTTGGAATTAGGAATAAGAGCTAAAACAGCAACAGGGTAGGAAAGATCTAAAAATATCTCCATAATAATGTATCTCTGGGAGTATGTTATTGTATATCCACCGTATATGAATATATCTTTTTATATATACACATATAGAGTTCGTTTCCTCAAATACATTAATTTCTTCTAAAATTAATAATAATTTTTTGCAAAGCGTGGATTACTAGTGAAACCCTGTCATTTAAATTTTATACGAAACTGGGAGTTTTCTTTATATCCTTGCTAACATACAGCAACAGTGTATTCTCTTAATTATGAGTATTTTTGATAAAGGAATCTTTTCAATGAAGATTAGCTTAAGTCGACCACTTATTATAACATGTCAAACTATAGTTCTCTTGTCCTGATAAACAAATAGTACCTGAGTCCAAATCGTAGTTCTGTTTTAAAATGATGAATTGTTTAGGAATGATGTATGTATCATGTTAAATTGTACGAAGATAGACAGTGAGAGGGAAGAGAGTTATTTGATGGATAATCATTGGTGTATGTAACCAACTCCTTCTTGTTAAATAGTTCTGAGAATGTTATGGTAATCAGCTCTGATGAAACGCCTTGTGGACGTGAAACGCGTCAGCTGTGGACGCCAGGTACGCTGAGTACTGTGCCTTATACAATCCCCCAGTGGATTTATCCTTTTTATCTTTTTTGTATATGATAATAAAGACTTTCTTTTTAAAAATTCTACAAGTGGAGTCATGCACCTTTTCTTAGACCACTCTGAAGCTGCCCACCTTGGAGAAATTGTAAATTGTAATTCTGTTCTGTCAAACTGTAAGTTTAGGTGGAGGTACCATGGGACGGATAATTTCTCATATTATAGTATAGCTTAAATGGAAATTTACTCTCTAACGATGTTACAGCTTATTACCCCCTTTCAGTTATAAAGTGTATACTTTAATACTTTAGCATAATTACTATCCCATATGTGACTAAAGAAGATTTTATTTTGTGAGGATTTAGATCTGCGAGGAGATATGTCCACAATTTATCAGTTAAAATATGTTATACTTGTTAAACATTTAGACATCTACTGTCCTGAAAAGATACAGTTTTGACATATTGTATATTTGTGGTACAGGTGGCCCTCGTTTTACAACGGTTCAATTTACACCATTTCAGAATAACAACCTTTTTTTCCAGTCATGTGACTGCTATTGAAAAGCATTAAGAAGCAGTGCATTTATTAAAATAGCCAGTAGGTGGAGCTGTCCGCTTGTGTTGCAGCAAAGCCAAGCAAGCTGAAATTAATCAGTTTAACCAGACCTGAGCTATCGAGCAGATTTCAAAGGAACAAGATCTTCCTGTTTATAAATCAGTCCAGAATGGAATGCATAGAAAGAACTGTTTGCAGAAAAATGCAAGTGAAGTCTGTGTTGAGTGATTATTTTATTAGGTTTATAATGCTGTTTAGCAAATGTTTTTGTTAATTTAACTTAGTTTAATTATATATTCTGTGTTGTGTGATTATTTTATTAGGTTTATAATGCTGTTTAGCATTTAAAGTCTTCATTTCAAAGCTTTAAAAATAATGTATTAGGTGTTACTTATGACAATTTTGAGAGGGGCCTGGAACCTAACTCCCTCACTTCCCATTGACTTACATTATAAACTGGGTTTCAATTTACAATGGTTTCGATTTACAACTATTCCTTCTGGAACCTAACCCCAGCGTAAACTGAGGGCTACCTGTACATCGTTTATTGGATGTATGTAGATTATCTTGTTCTGTTTTGTATTCATTTCATTTTGATTGTCAAGTTATGTGACAAATATTTTGAAACTCAATAAAAATGTATTAAACCCCCCCCCAAAAAAAACATAAGGGCAATATCTGACCCTATAGAAAATAAGCTGAAAAGCCATTTTCTCCAGATTGCCCTGAAAAAACAGTAGCACTATAGGAATTCAAAAGGAATTTTAGCTCTATCTTCTAGCAGCACACCAGGATAGAAAGATTTGCCAAACCTTGTAATATATGTGTCTGTAACAGGCATTCTGATCTGAATTAGAAAATCCATAACCTCATCAGATAGCCCTCACTAGGTGCTAAATCACCATACTGTCAAACTTTGCACTTTGAGATCCTGATGAAAGAAAGGGCAAGAGGACATTTGAATCAGATCTGTATATCAAGTCCTGTGAGGTCACGTCAAAGCAAACAAAATGACTGAAGCTCATTTTGGCTATCACTCTGGATAACAACACAAATGGAGAAAAGATGAAAATCATATTGAATAATCAAGAAACTACTAAGTCATCTGTTTGTTCGGCTTGAGGATCCCGAGACCTGGCACAATACCAGGCCAGCTTGTGGTTCAAGTGGTATGCCATGATATATATATACTGTATATATATATATATATACACACATATAAATAAATAAATATATATATATATATATATATATATATATATATATACACACACACACACACATATATATATATATATTAGCCCATTACCCCAGATGAAGACACTAACGGCTGAGATAGTCTGCCCCCCAACTGTCCACTCCCAAGATGTGAATAGGTGAGATCATGTAATGATTGTGTTCTGCCCAAAAGATAATGCGGGCCACTTTCTTCATTGCCAGAGAACTGCGAGTTCAGACTTGGTGATTGATGTAAGCTACTGCTGTGACATTTTCTGATTGGAATCTTAGAAAAGATTCCTGCCAACTCTGGAGAGCCCTGAAAATGAGTTCAAGAAAGTTTATTGTTTACATCGCTTATCAAGGAGACCAAACACATTGTACTCTCTGTAACCTCCAGACCACACCCCAATCTGTAAGACTGGCTTCTGTGGTGATAACCAGCCATGTTGGCCTGAGGAAGGAGGCCCCCTAGATAAGGGATTGGTGAGACTTCCACCAACTCAGGGGCTACCTTGTCTTGTAGTCCAGCAGGATTGTCTAAGACAGAGATCCTCATAATCTCCTTTCCATTGATGCAACATTTTCAATTTGGGAGGTTGCAGATGGAATATGACAACGGAACTGCATCTGGAGAAGCTACCATGAGGCTCACCACTTCCATGTATTGAGCTACTGAAGGAAGGGGTTTGAGTTGTAGAAGGGCACAGGCTCTTTGCAGCTTGAGTCTGTATTTTCTGTGAGAGAGTCTCATTGTACTTGAATCGATTATAGACCCTAGGAAGGATACATGATTATATAAAGTTAAGGTTGATTTTCCAACAGTGACTTTGAAGCAGTTGAAGAACCTTTTGTGTGTGATCCCTTGTCAACTTGAGGGAGGGTGCATGTACCAGAATATAGCCTAGGTAGGAAACCACAGAAATTCACTGAGCTTGCACCACCTTCAGTAGATCTCCAAGAACTTTTGTAAAGACTCTGGCGTGGTTGCCAGACCAAAAGGAATTGATAATGCCTGTTTATGAAGGCAAATCTCAGGAACCTAACATAATCTCTGTAAATGGGGATATAAATAATATTTTTTTACGTTGATGCTAGAAATAAACTGACCTTTCTGTGCTAAAGGAAAAATAATTGGAGTAGTCTCCACTTTGAAAGTTGCTACTTTCAGGAATATTTTTTTGCCTACCCCTAGTAGTCTGGAGTGTAATTCCCACATGTGATGTCATGTCAGGCACAAATCCATATCAAATCCATGCATTGAAGGAAACATTCCCCAATCTACTGGTTGCTCAGTGCTAATACAAGTCAATACATTCTGCCATGTTATAAAGGGATAACCAGGGGCATAACCAGAAACTACTGGGCACATGGGACAATTTTGATGTCCTGTCCCTTCCTTTCTTTACGTCAGTATTTTATATCAGGGTGTCTCAGATCTCCACCATAAGTCATGCACACTAGAGAGTGAGAATATTCCTCATTGCCCATTTATCTTGGGTCACAAACTCTCCTAATGTTGAAAAGCTTTTAGAAGTTTTTTCTATGTATACTTTACATTGTTTTCATTTTACATTCTTGTATTGCATCATGCCTTAAAGGGACATAAATATGCAAAATGAAAATGATGTAACATATTCAAGCTTTTGTTGCTTGCACATAAATATCTAAAGCTCTCCACTCAGGCAAGAGGATCTAAAAAGTCTCATCAATACGTAGAGGTCCCTCAAATAATTTTAGAAATGCAAATATTAGCTTGAGAATTGTTTATCCCTATATGCAGGGTTCTGTGAGTGAAGGAGAGACCCCTATATTACAATATAAGGTGTAAAAAAGTCTCAATGATTTAACGTGATTTCTCTCCATGCTGGTGAGTTTTTTTATCATAACCTAAGTGGGGTTAAACACATAGTTTAAGTCATTTCCAGAACAGCAATGCAGTGCTGGGAACTAGTTAAACACAATATTGGTGTATAGCGCTAACAGATTGTGCAGTGCTATACACATGTGCAGCAAATCAGTGCAATACACAAATTGCAAGAGGCAATAGACCAGATGAATGGGTAGAGGACCCTACCCGTGATTTGCCAACTGGTGTAGGTCACCTTGTATAAAGGTTGTTAACAGGACAACTGGGCTTGTAGGTTTATCAAGAGAATCTGATAGAAGTAAATTGAAAAGCCACTTAAAATTGCATGTTCTATTTAAATCATGATAGTTTAACTTTGACTATCATGTCCCTTTAATTAAATTCACAGCCATTCAAAAAATAATTCAGATATGTCACATACATTTCAAAAGTATATTTAGCAGCAAAACATTACAAAAAATCAGGATTTATTCTCTGCAGCTTATCATGACATATTATGAATAAAATGTATTTCTTGGTACAAAAATAGAAGCTATTTATAGGAATGGAAAATAATGCATTGTCTGACAGCAAAAATGAGCATACAGTTAGGTGGATGAAAAGCAAATAAAGGGTAAATTTCAGGGCATTGTGTGGATGAACTATGATACATACTAATATATCACTAGAACAGCTTGTCACTTCTGGAAGAAACACTTCATGCACTTGCTGAATTGAACTAAATATAAAATACAATACTGGCTGTCATCTGGCACAATTTATTGAAAATAGAGAATTTTTTGTTCATGGACAACCCTGTCTGGGCTCTTCCTATTTTTAGTTTTGGTGAAGAAGGGAAGGGGCTGTACAATGTGCAACATTAATTTTGATAGCAAACATAATAAAAGTATTTGTGTTATAAATATGTCAATATATATATATATATATATATATATATATATATATATATATATATATATATATATATATATGAAGCATAAAATAATTATTGTATTAAAGGGACTGTAAAAATTAAACTTTCATGATTCAGATAGTGCATGTTTTTTTAAACATTTGTCCCTTTTACTAATTTATGATCTAATTTGCTTCATTCTTTTGCTATACTTTGTTGAAAAGCACACATAGCAATGCACTACTGGGAGCTAGCTGGTGATTGGTAGCTGCACATTGTCATTGGCTCACTTGATGTGCTCAGTTAGTGCCCAGTAGTGTGAGAGAATGAAACATATTTAATCAAATGGAATGCTCTATATGAATGTGTCAGGGTGCCAGGAATCAGACTGAGACGAGAAGTGCAAAAATAATCACACCTTTATTAATAACAAAAATAATAAAAAGTCCATAAGTCAAATAACAAGCCAGGAGTCAAAACCAGAGCTGGTAGTCAGGCGAGCCGAGTCAGGAGCCAAAGCAAATAGTCAGACGAGCTGAGTCAGGAGCCAAAGCGAGTAGTCGACGAGCCGGAATCAGGAACAAGGCGAACAGCAGAGTTAGAAACAAGCCAGGGATCAGGAACCACGAGGGACGTCAGACAGCCATGTAATACACAGGCACAGGAACTCACAAACAGGTCTGAGACAATGCAAGGGCAAAGCATACTGCACAGAGGCCCTTTAAATAATAAGTGATGACATCACAATTCAGAGACTGCAACCTGTCTCACACGGATGATGTACACCAGTCTGGCCATAAAAGGATGTGCAGGAAATGAGCAGCATCACACACTATGCAACAAAGGCAGCAAGAGAGGTGAGTAAAATGGCTGTCAGCAGCACATGGCAATCAAAGCAGGGAAAAAATCCTGACAGAATGTTGAAAGAAATATGTTGGGTTTCATGTCCCTTTAATGTGTGTGTTTTAGTCAATATTAGAGCAACACATTATACCATTTTGCTTTTGTTTGGAAGATGGTGGGATTCAGAAATTTAGCAACAGGTCCTCTAACTTCTCTATAATACAAAACGTTAGGGAATTTGCATGTGATTTTAGAACCTTTACACTTTCAGGCTCACTGGTTTAACTCCTTAAAAACAGTTGTCTACATCAAATAACAAGGCTGAGCCGAGCCTTGATTGAACACTTATCAATTCACAAGAGCTTTTGTTAAAAAATAAAAACAAAAAAAAACAGCAGAAAAGTTTTTCTTGCATTCATTCGCCTAGAATTAGAGTTTTGCGGCCAAAGGGGTGCGTTAGCTACGCGTGCTTTTTTCTGGCCGCACCTTTTAAATACCGCTGGTATTTAGAGTTCACAGAAGGGCTGCATTAGGCTCTAAAAAAGAAGCGTATAGCATATTTACCGCCACTGCAACTCTCAATACCAGCGGTGCTTACAGACGCGGCCAGCTTCAAAAACGTGCTCGTGCATGATTCCCCCATAGGAAACAATGGGGCAGTTTGAACTGAAAAAAAACCTAACACCTGCAAAAAAGCAGCGTTCAGCTCCTAACGCAGCCCCATTGTTTCCTATGTGGAAACACTTCCTATGTCTGCACCTAACACCCTAACATGTACCCCGAGTCTAAACACCCCTAACCTTACACTTATTAACCCCTATTCTGCCGCCGCCGCTATCGCTGACCCCTGAATTTTATTATTAACCCCTAATCTGCCGCTCCGTACACCGCCGCAACCTACGTTATCCCTACGTACCCCTAATCTGCTGCCCCTAACACCGCCGACCCCTATATTATATTTATTAACCCCTAATCTGCCCCCCACAACGTCACCGCCAGCTACCTACAATAATTAACCCCTAATCTGCTGACCGCACCTCAACGCTACTATAATAAAGTTATTAACCCCTAATCCGCCTCACTCCCGCCTCAATAACCCTATAAGAAATAGTATTTACCCCTAATCTGCCCTCCCTAACATCGCCGACACCTAACTTCAATTATTAACCCCTAATCTGCCGACCGGATCTCGCCACTACTCTAATAAATGGATTAACCCCTAAAGCTAAGTCTAACCCTAACACTAACACCCCCCTAAATTAAATATAATTTAAATCTAACGAAATAAATTAATTCTTATTAAATAAATTATTCCTATTTAAAGATAAATACTTACCTGTAAAATAAACCCTAATATAGCTACAATATAACAAATAATTATATTGTAGCTATTTTAGGATTAATATTTATTTTACAGGCAACTTTGTATTTATTTTAACTAGGTACAATAGCTATTAAATAGTTAAGAACTATTTAATAGCTAAAATAGTTAAAATAATTACAAAATTACCAGTAAAATAAATCCTAACCTAAGTTACAATTAAACCTAACACTACACTATCAATAAATTAATTAAATACAATACCTACAAATAACTACAATTAAATAAAGTACAAAAAATAAAAAAGAACTAAATTACAAAAAATAAAAAAATATTTACAAACATTAGAAAAATATTACAACAATTTTAAACTAATTACAGCTACTCTAAGCCCCCTAATAAAATAACAAAGACCCCCAAAATAAAAAAATGCCCTACCCTATTCTAAATTAAAAAAGTTCAAAGCTCTTTTACCTTACCAGCCCTGAAAAGGGCCATTTGCGGGGCATGCCCCAAATAATTCAGCTCTTTTGCCTGTAAAAAAAACCATACAATACCCCCCCCCCAACATTACAACCCACCACCCACATACCCCTAATCTAACCCAAACCCCCCTTAAATAAACCTAACACTAAGCCCCTGAAGATCTTCCTACCTTATCTTCACCATGCCAGGTTCACCGATCCGTCCTCCGAAGTCTTGATCCAAGCCTCCGAAGTCTTCATCCAAGCCCAAGCGGGGGCTGGCGATCCATAATCCGGCTGAAGTCTTCTATCAAGCGGCGGCTGAAGAGGTCCAGAAGAGGCTCCAAAGTCTTCATCCTATCCGGGAAGAAGAGGAGATCCGGACCGGCAACCATCTTGATCCAAGCGGCATCTTCTATCTTCATCCGATGACGAACGGCTCCATCTTGAAGACCTCCGACGCGGATCCATCCTCTTCTTCCGACGTCCAACTGAAGAATGAAGGTTCCTTTAAGGGACGTCATCCAAGATGGCGTCCCTCGAATTCCGATTGGCTGATAGGATTCTATCAGCCAATCGGAATTAAGGTAGGAAAATTCTGATTGGCTGATGGAATCAGCCAATCAGATTCAAGTTCAATCCGGTTGGCTGATTGGATCAGCCAATCAGATTGAGCTTGCATTCTATTAGCTGTTACCAATTTTACATTGCGTTAAAATATTAAAAAAATAATAATTATTATTAAAAATTATTATACACGCAGTATATTATATATACTGTATATATATATATATATATATATATATATATATATATATATATTCTATGGATTATTTAGCATTTTTTACAGAATGTATAATAATTTTTAAACTTTTCAATTTAAAAATTGTAATACGCGTGCAACTCGATGTGTGCAAAAAGCTTACTTCTAGCGAGCAGGAGCATTAAATATTGCACCACTTGTAATCTGGCTCTAAATGTACAAAATTGTATAGATTTTACTAGACATGGGCATTCGGCAGCTTCATTATCTGCTAAATCCGACTAAAAAACAGATATTTGTTTAGTTTTAGTATCCAAATGAATGCACCAACGAAATTGAAAGAAAATGAAAAAATATGACGAAAGTATTTATTCATGTTCTTTAAATTATCTTTAAGGGATTAAATACCTACCTTTAGCATCCTGGAGAGCTGTGCTAACCTGGTCCCCTTCTTCACAGAGCGCTGTGCGCACTAATAGGAGGCTCAGTGGGGCCGTTCCCAGTAACTGCAATAAAGGAGAAGGTCTGTTAGTGCCGACCCTGTGAGACACCGTGCTAAGCCTCCTATTAGCGAGGCCAGGGTTCTGTGTAGCAGAGGAGCGGTTTAGCGTGGCTCTCCAACACGCTAGAGGTAAGTTTAGGTTACAGGAGAACCTTTTCACCTCTAGATTAGGAACATTTACATTTGTTTAACGTAAATTAATGTTCTACAAATATTCAGTATTTATTTCATTTAAAACAAAAGAAATACAGAATAGTGCAGCCAACAAATTTTCAGGTACAACAAATTTCTTTGAATATTTGTTATAAAATATTTATATATATTTAATTCTATTTTGCTGTAGTTTTTACAAAGGTTTGTTTTCCGTGGGTTTTCAAACCTCTGCAGCAAGTCTTGAGCTCTGTACAGTTAAATGTTCACAGGAAGTGATCTGTTAACAAGGAAGAGAAACAGAATGGTATTTATATACTAAGCTGTAATTTGGGGGATCTATGTGAACTCTTATCTGGTCCCATTTCCAGGAAAAGAGCATATTGAGGGCAATCTCAGGTCTCAGGAAAGAAAACTAATTTGTGAATGTAAAAACAAACAAACCCAACAAGCAATAAGTTTGCAAACAACTGTGAGCAACAGCTTTTATCACAAGTGTGATCCAGAAACACCTAACATTAACAAAATAAATTCCACAAGAGTAACTCAAACCTGATAATTGTATTCCGCACTCCCTTACCTAACTAGATAAATATAATACAGTACCTTTACTTACTGCCTGGCTGTGTTAAATATACTATGTAAATACTAGTACAATTATTTTGTGTTAAACAGTTGGTAAAACCACCTACACTGGAAAATGCAGCATAAAAGAGAATCTGACGAATGGCTACAATTCGATATTTTATCTGTAACATAAAATAAACGCAATTATTTTATTAGCAGCTCTTTATGCTATTGTACATTTCTGTGTGTTTCCACACTTGGGCCTCTAGTTATGAAGCCGTCTACTTACCTGCATTCGCCGGCCCAATACGTTCGCCTAAGCTCGCCTACCATTGCTGCCGCGGATAAATATATTAACCCCTAAACCGCCGCTCCCGCACCCCGCCGCCACCTACATTATACCTATTAACCCCTAATCTGCCGCCCCCTATACCGCCGCCACCTATATTCAAGTTATTAACCCCTATCCTGCGGATCCCGGACCCCGCCGCAACTATATAAATTGTTTAACCCCTAAACCGCCGCACCCGGAGCCCACCACCACCTATATTAAAGTTATTAACCCCTATCCTGCCCCCCACTAGACCGCCGCAACCTACATTAAACTCATTAGCCCCTAAACCTCCGCTCCAGCGGACCCCGCCGCAACTAAATTAAATGTTTAACCCCTAAACCGCCGCTCCTGGACCCCGCCGCCACCTATATTAAACTTATTAACCCCTATCCTGACCCCCTACCGCCGCCACCTATATAAAACTTATTAATCCCTAAACCTGTCTAACACTAACACTAACATCCCCCTAACTTTAATATTATTTTAATAAATCTAAATAAAACTTACTATTATTAACTAAATTATTCCTATTTAAAAATAAATACTTACATATAAAATAAACCCTAAGATAGCTACAATATAACTAATAATTATATTGTAGCTATTTTAGGATTTATTTTTATTTTGCAGGCAACTTTGTATTTATTTTAACTAGGTAGACTAGTTATTAAATAGTTATTAACTATTTAATAACTACCTAGCTAAAATAAGTACAAAATTACCTGTAAAATAAATCATAACCTAAGTTACAATTGAACCTAACACTACACTATCATTAAATTAATTAAATTAATTAACTACAATTACCTAAAATTAAATTAAATTAAATAAACTAAACTATAGTACAAAAAAAAAACACTAAATTACAGAAAATAAAAAAGAATTACAAGAAGTTTAAACTAATTACACCTAATCTAAGCCCCCTAATAAAATAATAAAGCCCCCCAAAATAAAAAAATTCCCTACCCTATTCTAAATTACAAAGTAACCAGCTCTTTTACCAGCCCTTAAAAGGGCTTTTTGCGGGGCATTGCCCCAAAGTAATCAGCTCTTTTACCTGTAAAAAAAAAAATACAACCCCCCCAACATTAAAACCCACCACCCACATACCCCTACTCTAACCCACCCAAACCCCCGTTAAAAAAACCTAACACTAACCCCCTGAAGATCACCCTACCTTGAGCCGTCTTCACCCAACCGGGCCGAAATCTTCATCCAAGTGGCGCAGAAGAGGTCCTCCATCCAGCCGAAGTATTCATCCAGGCAGCGTCTTCAATCTTCATCCATCCGGAGCGGAGCTGAGCCATCTTCCAAGGAGCCGACGCGGAGCCATCCTCTTCAACCGACGACTGAACGACGAATGACGGTTCCTTTAAATGACATCATCCAAGATGTCGTCCCTCGAATTCCGATTGGCTGATAGGATTCTATCAGCCAATTGGAATTAAGGTAGGAAAAATCTGATTGGCTGATTCAATCAGCCAATCAGATTGAAGTTCAATCCGAAGATCAATCCAGGAGCGTCAGTTTAGGGGTTAATAAGTTTATTTAGTTGCGGCGGTGTAGGGGGGGCAGATTAGGGGTGTTTAGACTCGGGGTACATGTTAGGGTGTTAGGTGCAGACATCTCCCATAGGAATCAATGGGATATTGGGCAGCAGCAAACATGAGCTTTCGCTATGGTCAGACTCCCATTGATTACTATGGGATCCGCCGCCTCCAGGGCGGCGGATTGAAATCCAGGTACGCTGGCCCGGAATAGTGGCGAGCGTACCTGGTAGTAGTTTGATAACTACCAAAAGTAGTCAGATTGTGCCGAACTTGCGTTCGGAACATCTGTAGTGACGTAACCATCGATCTGTGTCGGACTTAGTCTGGCGGATCGTAGGTTACGTCACTATATTCTACTTTTGCCGGGCTGTAGGGCTTGATAACTAAGGCGAATCAGCCTCGCCACAAATACGCTGCGGAATTCCAGCTTATTTGCAGTTGACGGCTTGATAACTAGAGGCCTTGGACTCAAATATCATACAACTTTACTGATTTTGCTGGGACAGTCCTCCTGGTTTTTGACCTTCTAGCCTGTACTATAATTGACCTATGGTTCTGTCCCAGATTGTAAAAATCTGCCCTGAGTCATAGGTTTAGCAAGGATGTCTGTGACTATGGCAATCAGACATGATGAGGTGTTTTTTAGACTTATTTTTATATTTATTTGTATATTGTGGCACATGAAACTCCTGCACTTTGCAGTGCCTTGCAAAAGTATTCACCCCTGGCATTTATCCAATTTTGTTGCATTACAACCTGGAATTAAAATTAATTTTTTGGGGGGTTTGTAACATTTTTATTTACACAACATGCCTACTACTTTGAAGATGCAAACATTTTATTATTGTGATACAAACAAGAAATTAGACCAAAAAAAAGAGAAAACTTGAGCGAGCATAACTATGCAATACTGTAGAGTCACCTTTTGCAGCAATTACAGCTGCAAATCTCTTGGGGTACATCTCTATAAGCTTGACACATCTAGCCACTGGGATTTTTGCCCATTCTTCAAGGCAAAACTGCTCCAGCTCCTTCACGTTGGATGGGTTCTGCTGGTGTACAGCTATCTTTAAGTCATACCACAGATTCTCAATTGGATTGAGGTCTGGGTTTTAACTAGGTCATTCCAAGACATTTAAATGTCCCCCCTTAAAGCACACACATGTTGCTTAAGCATTATGCTTAGGGTCATTGTGCTGCTGGAAGGATAACCTCCATCCCAGTCTCAAATGTCTGGAAGGCTGAAACAGATTTCCCTCAAGAATTTCCCTGTATTTAGCACCATCCATCATTCCTTCAAGTCTGACCATTTTCCCAGTCCCTGCCGATGAAAAACATCCCCACAGAATGCTGCCACCACATGCTTCACTGTGGGGATGGTGTTCTCGGGTGATGAGAGGTCTTGGGATTTGCTCCAGACATAGGCTGCCTCAATGCCCCATCATTTCAGGTCCACCTGAAATGGAAGTTAAGAAGCAGCGGTCGTAAGACCGCTGCTCCTTAACTTCTCCACCTTTTAGGTGGCAGAATGAAATCATCCCGATCCGATTGCCCACCAGTGAGCAGGGGGCAGCATTGCACTAACGTATGCTGTCAGCATTTAGCGAGGTCGAGCGGACATGATTTGCTACAGCAAATTATGTCTGCTCGACCACTAATAAATCTACCTCATAGCGTTTTCCTTGATGACCAAATACTAAAGAGTACCTTCTTTCATATGTTTGGGGAGGCTCCCACATGCCCTTTGGCAAACATCAAACGTCTTTGCTCTGTGAAGTATATGGCTTAAAGTGGTTAGATACTCCAATCTCCACTGTGGAGCTTTGCAGCTCCCTCAGGGGTATCTTTGTAGCCTCTCTGATTAATGCTGTCCTTGCCTGGTCCATGAGTTTTGGTGAGTGGCTCTCTCTTGGCAGGTTTGTTGTGGTGCCCTATTCTTTTAATTTTTTAATAATGGATTTAATGGTGCTCCCTGGGATGTTCAAAATTTCAGATATTTTTTATAACCCAACCCTGATCTGTTCTTCTCCACAACATTGTCCCTGACCTGTTTGGAGTGCTCCTTGGTCTTCATGGTGCTGCTTGCTTAGTGGTGTTGCAGACTCTGGGGCCTTTCATAACAGGTATATATACTGAGGTCACGTGAAAGATCATGTGACACTTAGATTGCACACAGGTGGATTTTTTTTTTAACTAATTATGTGACTTCTGAGGGTAATTGGTTGTACCAGATCTTATTTAGGGGCAAGTGCCCATCCTGTAAGCGGTACTTTCTTTTTATAATTCAAATTTTTATTCATTTTTAAAGGTTAACAGTAACAATTGGGGACACGCAGGACCCCTAATCTGATAAACACAAACGGGAAATTCGATTACACATGCCTAGAAATATTGAACATACATTTAGCACAAATAGGTGTAACCATATGCAGAATCAGAAACATCCACTCAAAAGGTAAATAAGATAATTCTAGCAATGGGGAGATTATGTTCCTACGAAGTAAAAGGGTTTGTGGCGAAAAATAGTCCGCCTAATTTGAACCCTGGTGTGGGCTCTATAAGTGTGTGGGGGGAGGTAAACTAGTACAGAATATCTAATGCAGCTGAACAGAAAGGGTGAATAGGCAAACCATAATATAGGAGTTAATAGTAGGCGTTACTTAATCTACCTACAGTATCATTACCTTAGTTGGCCTTTGTGTACATCATGACCTAGAGAATTATGGGTAGCGTTTCCATGGGCATCTTACTGAGTCTAGGGCCCATCTACCATGCTATGGGGTCTTGTCGTATAACCTCATTATACTAAATGGCTTAAACTTAAATCTATCTTGCGGGTATGAGGTATCTCATGTGTATTACAACCCCTAACTACAAAACTGGGGTCTCCATGTTAGTGTAACCAGCTCCCTTACATAGCCCTTCTCCCCGCTATATGTAAGAGTTTATATAAGTTGATCTTTGGTTGGCGTGCTTGTGGGCTATACTTCCTTTATGCGGGATCCCTCCAGACCCTGGCCACTGGTCCAGAAGGGGGAAAGCAAGTTATGCAAGAAATGCCTCAAGTGACAGTGAAAGGAAAATGATACGTAAAGAGGCAATGGCAAAATATACCTATCCCTTTTGAGGGCCCCCACAAACCTCCAAACTGGGCATACACGTATACATGATTTAGCAGTATCACTGAAGGTATTATGTCAGAAACCCCCATATAACACAGTTATTACGTAACCGCTGCGGCAGTCGTTACACTTGTACCAGTGTCTCTCCTGGGGCTCCCCTCTTAACCCACCGGAGAGGTGCGAAGACTAGGTGTCCGCAGCCGCTAACATATAAAACATCAGCCAACCACATGATAGAAACATATAGCAAGTTAAGATAGCATAAGGGACCCACATCATTATTAAACAGGGTTGTCTTTAAACATCTCTTGTACGCATTTCCTTGGATCTACAGACATTAAGGTAGAGGCATGGTCTAGATCATAGATTTTGAAAGGCGGTATGCCTGTTTTTGGGCTCTTGATATTGGCAACCTACAATATATAAAAAATGTACACATTGGCCTATGTACTTTGTGAAACAATACAAAAGAACACTAGCTGTAGGTGTGAAACATCCTATACCCAGATTAACAAGAAATAGCTAGGGGGGGAAAAAAACAACAAAAAAGGACAAACAGGTGTTGCAAACGTTCCATTCAGCAAAGGAATGTCCTTATGATGTAGAGTTCAGTTCACTCTGGGGTATGCGGGGAGCGTTCAAATAGAGTACCTTAAAGTTATTGAATAGGAGGCCAAATTGTCCTTTTCAAAAACAGTAATGAGATAGTAATATCTAGGCCTCAGAACAATCCCCTTCCTCTGTGTAAATTAAATCTTAACCCACTCCGGCCCTGATTTTTATTGCGAGCTGTAGGCTAAACTTAGGCATGGACAAAGAGCAGAATTTGCTTGAGAAAGAATTATGAGAAGGGCAAGAGCAGAGTCTTGTAGCAGTAAAGGTGTATATGCTCACCGGACCAGACTGCAGGCCTGAATTTGCATAGTGATCGATAAGTGCCATATGATTCAATGCAGTGTCATGCACCCGCCGCTGACCCGATCTCCGTGTACCCAGGAATAAGAGCCCGACATCCAGCCGCGCCATCTCGAGGGCCTGGACCTCTGCCGTCCGCTCTGATGTACAGTATGCGACCCCAATTTGGGTAGGTTCCGAGATGAGATCCCCGTGTATCTTCGGTGGCCGGCTCCTCAGGTGAGTTGGGACCTGCCGCCCCAATGCCGTTTTAGTTGGTACTAAGGGTATCCCAGCTCTCGGGTGTGACCCCTCATTGGGTCTCTGCCCAAGCGCTTGTGCTTCACCATCGAGGAGGCACCCAGAAGGAGCTAAAGGGTCATCAGTATCCCACGGCGCATCAGGAGCCAAGTCCCGTTGGTTCAGTTGTGAATTTGTAATACTCCTCACTGGGTCGATCGCATCCCTCAGGTTCCCCCATTCTGTCTGAATCACCGTGCATAGCTGTTGAAAGTGGTGTTTCAGAATGTCTTCCACATCTCTTAGGAGGAGCCGGGTGGCGTCCGCCATCTTGGTGGGGGGACAGTCTGTAGAAAACATTTAATTGCAGGTAAAATCCTGTAGAGAGAAGGTTAGTGGGCTGTAGAAGTATTCCCAGCTGCTGGGAGGTGGTTGCAGCTTGTCTTAGATCAGGGCAGCAGTAAACTCAATCTCTGATCAGCTTTTGTTGTTCGCCCGCTGCAATACTATGCAAAGTATCATGGCGCATTATATTGGGCCCCCGTTTTAAAGTCGTGGCTGAGCTGCCTGACTCCTCTCACTCAGTCTGAGCGTCAATGTCCATGGTATTTAGGTTCCTCAAGTTTTCTGATTACCAGGGTCAGTTGTGAGTGTTAACTCCATTATAAACTTCTTTGAAAATGCCTTTTTGGAGCTATTTGAAGCAGAGCTCATGGTGTGTGCGACCATTCTGTTCAGCGGTTAGCTCCGCCCCCGTAAGCGGTACTTTCTAATAACCCTTGGTCAAATCCAATGTGATAAGTTACCTGGCTCTCCAGAGTCTCTCCATGAGTTCATCAACCCTTGGCATAGGGTATGTCTCAAACTTGGATATTGCATTAAGTTTCCGGTAATCATTGCAAAACCTGATTGTGCCATCAGGCTTTGGTACAAGCACAATTGGGCTACTCCAGTCACTTTGGGATTCTTCGATTTCCCCAAGGTCCAGCATTTTCTTTACTTCTGATTTGATTGCTTCCCTTCAGGCTTCAGGTATTCTATATGGCTTTAGATGTATCCTTTTTCCCGGTTTAGTGACAATGTCATGCTTTATTATCGTAGTTCTCCCTGGGATTGTGGAGAAAACATCTTTATTTAATCTGATGAAGTGTTTTAACTCCCTCTTCTGGTGGATAGTCAGGGTTTCTGAGATATTGACTACGGGTTCATTCTTCTCTATTGTAAGGAGGTCTGCTGTTTTTACAGCCACAAATGTTTCTCTTTCTTTCCACGGCTTAAGTAAATTCACATAGTAAATCTGTACCTCCTTTCGCCTCCCAGGCTGTCTTACTTTGTAATTTACTTCCCCCACTCTGTCAATGACTTCATATGGTCCATGCCAAGTTGTCAAAAATTTGTTCTCTATGGTGGGAACCAGGACTAGCACTATATCTTCTGGGTTAAACACACAAACCCTGACACTTCTGCTATAGCTGTTCTGCTGGTGCTGTTGGGCATTTTTCATGTGTTCTCTAACTATGGGCATAATGGCTGTCATCTTTTCCTGCATCTGAGTTATATGTTCTATCACACTTCTGTAAAGGGTTGACTCCTGTTCCCAAGTCTCCTTAGCTATGTCTAGCAACCCTTTGGGGTGTCTTCCATATAAGAGTTCAAAGAGTGAAAACGTAGTAGAAGCTTGAGGGACCTCTCTGATAGCAAACATTAAATAAGGCAAAAGGAAGTCCCAGTTTTTCCCATCTTTATCAATTACTTTTTTGAGCATAGCTTTTAGTATTTTATTGAATCGTTCTACCAGACCATCAGTTTGCGGGTGATATACTGATGTTTTCAGATGTTTTATATGAAGGAGATTATGCAACTCCTTTGTAATTATCAACATAAATGGAGTGCCATGGTCTGTTAATATTTCTTTGGGAATCCCAACCCGGCTGAACATTAACATTAACTCCTTAGCAATCACTTTTGCTGAAGTAGTACGCATGGGTATTGCCTCAGGGTAATGGGTAGCATAATCTATTGCTACCAATATGTACTGTTGTCCCCGTGAAGACTTTACAAGAGGACCCACAAAATCCATACCAATGCATTCAAATGGGACCTTAATTATGGGTAAGAGCACCAAGGGGCTATGGTATGCTGTAAGAGGGGCAGTTAATTGGCATTCAGGACAAGAAAAACAATAATTTGTGATAGATTATTATTATCAGTTATTTATATTGCGCCAGCACTTTACACAGCGCTATACACGTAATAATAGAACATTACAGGTATGCATTACACACACAAACAAACAAGTAAAGTATATGGGTACATTACAGTTGTAGGTGCAATAATTGAGTTATACAAAAACAGAGGAATCCCCTGCCCTTGAGCACAATCAGTAGTAGTTCACTTTAAATACAAAGTGGCCTACATGTAGAAAGGCTCTCAAGCTTACAATCTAAAGGAGAGGGAATGGACACAAAAGGTGAGGGAGAAGGGAATTATGTTTGATATAATGCAGTGTAAACTGAGAGTGAGTGAAGTGTGTGATGAGTAAATGAGGGTAGAAAAAGTGTAAAATAATAGGGAAAGGTGTCAGTAGAGAGGCTGTGAGTGTGAAGTATTGTCTCTATCCTGGTTCATTAGTGACAGGTACCTAATTGCTGTTAGGAGGTGTTTATATATTAATGTAAACCCCAGGGTGGGTGGTGGAGGGAGGATTGGAGTGCTAGTGCTTGCAGATGGGCTGGAATACTGCATGTTGGAGTGTAAGCTGTGTGAGAAAGAGAGTTGTAAGTTAAAACTTCCTGTTGATAAGGTGTGGGGGGAGGTGTAGCTTGAAAAAGGGCAGAGGGGGATTGGGGAATGTTAAAGGTTAAAACCAATTCCATATTAGCCCAACAGATATAAGAAAAAAATGCACTCATTGTCTTGATTGGAGCTAACATTCAGATGAATTACCTTTAAAGTTAGGTTGCTTGCAGAGGCTTGCAAAAAGGCTAGAATACTGCTTGTTGAAGTGTAAGCTTTAAAGTTAGGTTGCTTGCAGAGAGGCTGGAATACTGCTTGTTGGAGTGTAAGCTTTAAAGTTAGGTTGCGTGCAGAGAGGTTGGAATACTGCTTGTTGGAGTGTAAGCTTTAAAGTTAGGTTGCGTGCAGAGAGGTTGGAATACTGCTTGTTGGAGTGTAAGCTTTAAAGTTAGCTTGCGTGCAGAGAGGTTGGAATACTGCTTGTTGGAGTGTAAGCTTTAAAGTTAAGTTGCGTGCAGAGAGGCTGGAATACTGCTTGTTGGAGTGTAAGCTTTAAAGTTAGGCTGCGTGCAGAGAGGCTGGAATACTGCTTGTTGGAGTGTAAGCTTTAAAGTTAGGCTGCGTGCAGAGAGGTTGGAATACTGCTTGTTGGAGTGTAAGCTTTAAAGTTAGGTTGCTTGCGGAGAGGCTGGAATACTGCTTGTTGGAGAGTAAGCTTTAAAGTTAGGTTGCTTGCAGAGAGGCTGGAATACTGCTTGTTGGAGTGTAAGCTTTAAAGTTAGGTTGCTTGCAGAGAGGCTGGAATACTGCTTGTTGGAGTGTAAGCTTTAATAGATGCCATTACACCTGGCCAATAAAACCTACTAAATATTCTCTCTCTTGTTTTTTCAATCCCCAGGTGTCCCCCAAGTATGTGGCTAGGTGCCAGGTTTAATGCAGTGTGTTGATATGCATGGGGTACTAATAGCTGTTTGACAGACTCCTTTTTTTAAACTCTGTACAATAAATAATTTTCCACTTCAAAGTATGGATAGGTGAGGGTTTAATCAGCATTAACGGGGGTACCATTTCTTATAGAGATATGGTTTCTAGCCACAGCTAAAGTTGAATACTCCCATTGTACAGCCCTAAAGTTACTTGGGTTATCCTTTAGGTCAGTTATTTCTACATCAGGTTCAGATATATTAGATTGACCTGTATTATCCTGTTCAGTGTTACCTCCAACTAGGGTTTCCATAGGGGTTGGCTGTTTCCATCTATGAGCAGTTATTTTGTCTAAGTCATCCCCCAATAAATCAGAAAAGGGAAAAATCACAAACAGCGCCCTCTACTAAATCCGGTGAATCTTTCTCAGCAGCATCCCATAGATTTAAAAAATGGGGAAAATCTCTGCCTATTATCATTTTATGGACTGATTTATCCACTAAACAAACTCTATGGTTAATAGGGCCATTTTGTATGTCCCCATGGACACAGTTAATATCTAGGTTCTGGTAATTATCAATAGGGGTATTTCTCAACAGACCCTTGTCTATTAGCGTAGCCATGCTACCAGAGTCCAGCAAGGCTTTAATTTTATTACCTTCCACCCTTACAGTGCACTAAGGGTGGCCATTTAGACAATCATTTTTGGTAACTGCATATACTAAATGAGAGTACAATGAATAATTGTCCCTCATATTGCCAACATTCCATTCCATAGCAACATCATTCTCAGTGCAGTCCTTTGCAAAATGTCTATACTTTTTAAATTGAAAACATTTAATATTAGCATTAGACAGAAAATGAACAAGGTGAGGGGAGCTTGAGTGTGGTGATTACCACAATTTCAATTGTGATCAAAGAATTATATAATTAGTAAATAAAATGAACGACAGATGCATCTTAAATTAAAATTACATTTATTTAAAAAATTATATAAAAAAGATTATACGAATAACACATTGGTATAGAGCTCTAATACCATATATAAACAATTATTGTATGATAAGTAATGTTATACCAAGCACAATATGATGAGTTAAAACAATTTTTCTAAGTACAGAACTATTTCTATGTACAAGATAATCTGAGTGTTAAAGTGCAATGTGAGCAATTAATATATAAGAAAGTCTTGTGTACCAATATGATATCTTATGTCCAAAAATTCTGAGTATAGTCCTCCGTTATCTTGGAGTGGTTATAGCGTTAATAACTCTAAAATAAACTTTTGTGATATCTTATTAGAGTTAAGTTGGGCATAAGTGGGTACTCACATTTAGAAGAGATGTCCAGATTTACCAAGCTCTTTAGTTGGCTCACAAGTAAATTTTTCACAGTACTGTAAAACAAAGCATGTGATTGGTTAAGAGTGCTCAGCCTTTATGTAGATTAACCCCTTAACGACAGAGGACGTGCAGGGTACGTCCTCAAAAAAAAGGCAGTTAACTGCCTGAGGACGTACCCTGCACGTCCTCGGTGTGGAAAGCAGCTGGAAGCGATCCTGCTCGCTTCCAGCTGCTTTCCGGTTATTGCAGTGATGCCTCGATATGGAGGCATCCTGCAATAACGCTAGATGGCCATCCGATGCAGAGAGAGCCACTCCGTGGCCCTCTCTGCACCGGACATCGATGGCCGGTATCGTTGGTGGGTGGGAGCCGACTTGGGAGGCGGGTGGGCGGCCATCGATGGGCCGGGTAATGTAGAGGGGGGCGGGATCGGGGGCAGGGCCGATGGGGGCGCGCACGGGCGCGCGCGTGCACGGGGGGGGGGGGGGCGGCGGGCGGGCGCGTGCACGGGGCGGGAGCGGGTGGGAACGCTACACTACAGAAAATCAAAGTGTGAAAAGTTTGAGAAAAGGGTATGTTAATTTAAAAAAATATATAAATCGAATGTTTCTTGGAGGGGGTGGGGGGTTGGTCTTTGGTGGGGCAGGGAGCTACACTACAGAAAAGGGGAAAAAATGAAAAAATATAAGCAATTTTATTTTAAACTGGGTACTGGCAGACAGCTGCCAGTACCCAAGATGGCGGCCATTAAGACAGGGGGAGAGTTAGAGAGCTGTTTGGTGGGGGATCAGTCAGGTTGGGGGCTAAAGGGGGGTCCTACAGAGCAGCATATGTAAATATGCCTTTTCTTTAAAAAAAAGCCCAAATATAGCTTTTATTTTAGTACTGGCAGAGTTTCTGCCAGTACTTAAGATGGCGGGGACAATTGTGGGGTGGGGGAGGGAAGAGAGCTGTTTGGGAGGGATCAGGGGGTCTGATGTTTCAGGTGGGAGGCTAAGCTCTACACTAAAGCTAAAATTAACCCTGCAAGCTCCCTACAAGCTACCTAATTAACCCCTGCACTGCTGGGCATAATACACGTGTGGTGCGCAGCGGCATTTAGCGGCCTTCTAATTACCAAAAAGCAATGCCAAAGCCATATATGTCTGCTATTTTTGAACAAAGGGGATCCCAGAGAAAATTTTACAACCATTTATGCCATAATTGCACAAGCTGTTTGTAAATATTTTCAGTGAGAAACCGAAAGTTTGTGAAAAAGTGAACGATTTTTTGTATTTGATCGCATTTGGCGGTGAAATGGTGGCATGAAATATACCAAAATTGGCCTAGATCAATACTTTGGGATGTCTTCTAAAAAAAAATATATACATGTCAAGGGATATTCAGGGATTCCTGAAAGATATCAGTGTCCCAATGTAACTAGCGCTAATCTTGAATAAAATGGTTTGGAAATAGCAAAGTGCTACTTGTATTTATGGCCCTATAACTTGTAAAAAAAGCAAAGAACATGTAAATATTGGGTATTTCTAAACTCAGGACAAAATTTAGAAAATATTTAGCATGGGTGTTTTTTGGTGGTTGTAGATGTGTAACAGATTTTGGGGGTCAAAGTTAGAAAAAGTGTGTTTTTTCCACTTTTTTCTCATATTTTATAAAAATTTTTATAATAAATTATAAGATATGATGAAAATAATGGTATCTTTGGAAAGTCCATTTAATGGCGAGAAAAACGGTATATAATATGTGTGGGTACAGTAATTGAGCAAGAGGAAAATTACAGCTAAACACAAACACCGCAAAAATGTAAAAATAGCCTTGGTCCCAAACGGACAGAAAATGGAAAAGTGCTCTGGTCACTAAGGGGTTAAACCAGAGAGCAAAAAAGAGCAACTTTCGAGTATTTTTCGTTGTGGTAATATGATGAAATCTGGAGAAATCTTTTTGAGGGCTATTACCAGTCAGTGTGTGTCAAGAAGATTATAACTGGATACAAAGTCTCTTTTGAAAAGATGCAGCTGAACACCTCCTTGAGGTTTGCTGGGAAGCCGGTTTTAATGGACAAATGTCCGTTGGTCCTTGAGACTGTATACCCTATTGAGGAGTTGGAGCTTTTTTTTTTAAAACTCTTGTAGGGTTTGCTGGAGTCTCCAAAAGACTTATGGTCCAGATGTGAGGTCTTGTGTGGATATAAGTTTAATCCGTTATCCGGTTTATTGCTGTAAAAGATCCTGGATATTGGGAACGCTGTACCTTTGTAAGGTCTGTAGGCGTCTCAGGATACTGTCTATTTCGCTAGCTTGGTCTGAGCGCTGTCGAATTGTTGCGGCTAACTGGATACAATGTCTCTTTTGAAAAGATGCAGCTGAACACCTCCTTGAGGTTTGCTGGGAAGCCGCTTTAAATGGACAAATGTCTGTTGGTCTTTGAGACTGTATACCCTATTGAGCAGTTTGGAGCTTTTTTGAAACTCTCGTAGGGTTTGCTGGAGTCTCCAAAAGACTTATGGTCCAGATGTGAGGTCTTGTATGGATATAGGTTTAATCCGTTATCCGGTTTATTACTGTAAAAGATCCTGGATATTGGGAACGCTGTACCTTTGTAAGGTCTGTAGGTCTGTAAGCGTCTCAGGATACTGTCTGTTGCGCTAGCTTGGTCTGAGCGCTGTCGAAATGTTGCGGCTATTTGCCGACTAAAAGCTTCTGATTAACTTGACTTTTGATGGTACCCGAACTTGGGGTACAACACTCAGGAGGGCAAATCTACGCGTTTCGATCTTGATTAAGGCCAAGGCCGAAACGCGTAGATTTGCCCTCCTGAGTGTTGTACCCCAAGTTCGGGTACCATCAAAAGTCAAGTTAATCAGAAGCTTTTAGTCGGCAAATAGCCGCAACATTTCGACAGCGCTCAGACCAAGCTAGCGCAACAGACAGTATCCTGAGACGCTTACAGACCTACAGACCTTACAAAGGTACAGCGTTCCTAATATCCAGGATCTTTTACAGTAATAAACCGGATAACGGATTAAACCTATATCCATACAAGACCTCACATCTGGACCATAAGTCTTTTGGAGACTTCAGCAAACCCTACGAGAGTTTCAAAAAAGCTCCAAACTACTCAATAGGGTATACAGTCTCAAAGACCAACGGACATTTGTCCATTTAAAGCGGCTTCCCAGCAAACCTCAAGGAGGTGTTCAGCTGCATCTTTTCAAAAGAGACATTGTATCCAGTTAGCCGCAACAATTTGACAGCGCTCAGACCAAGCTAGCGAAACAGACAGTATCCTGAGACGCCTACAGACCTTACAAAGGTACAGCGTTCCCAATATCCAGGATATTTTACAGCAATAAACTGGATAACGGATTAAACTTATATCCGCACAAGACCTCACATCTGGACCATAAGTCTTTTGAAGACTCCAGCAAACCCTACGAGAGTTTTAAAAAAAAAGCTCCAACTCCTCAATAGGGTATACAGTCTCAAGGACCAACGGACATTTGTCCATTAAAACCGGCTTCCCAGCAAACCTCAAGGAGATGTTCAGCTGCATCTTTTCAAAAGAGACTTTGTATCCAGTTATAATCTTCTTGACACACACTGACTGGTAATAGCCCTCAAAAAGATTTCTCCAGATTTCATCATATTACCACAACGAAAAATACTCTAAAGTTGCTCTTTTTTGCTCTCTGGTTTAATCTACATAAAGGCTGAGCACTCTTAACCGATCACACGCTTTGTTTTACGGTACTGTGAAAAATGTACTTGTGAGCCAACTAAAGAGCTTGGTAAATCTGGACATCTCTTCTAAATGTGAGTACCCACTTATGCCCAACTTAACTCTAATAAGATATCACAAAAGTTTATCTTAGAGTTATTAACGCTATAACCACTCCAAAATAATGGAGGACTATACTCAGAATTTTTGGACTTAAGATATCATATTGGTACACGAGACTTTCTTATATATTAATTGCTCACATTGCACTTTAACACCCAGATTATCCTGTACATAGAAATAGTTCTGTACTTAGAAAAATTGTTTTAACTCATCATATTGTGCTTGGTATAACATTACTTATCATACAATAATTGTTTATATATGGTATTAGAGCTCTATACCAATGTGTTATTCGTATAATCTTTTTAATATAATTTTTTAAATAAATGTAATTTTAATTTAAGATACATCTGTCGTTCATTTTATTTACTAATTATATAATTCTTTGATCACAATTGAAATTGTGGTAATCACCACACTCAAGCTCCCCTCACCTTGTTCATTTTCTATTTAAGCCACAGACGGTTATTTGAAAGAACGACCGTCATTTTGTAGGGTTTTGAGCGCCACAATTAACTCACAACTTTTAGGTGCACTCACTCTATACTGTTTTTTTATTCATATTAGCATTAGACAACATCTTTGAGGCTATTGTGGACTCTTCCTGCCTCACAAAACTCTTGCCCCTTGCTGTAATGTCCCTCGGGTTGTCGAAACCCATCTGCTTCTCCCAAGATCCCCTTTTCCCTGGAACAGTTTTACCCAATCTGGATCTTCGGGGGTTCTAGGTCTTTCTTGATTGGGGATTTGTAGAAATTCTCCTGCAGCCAAATAGCATTCCACCAGGGCAACTAGACCATCAGCAGTTTTAGGTTCACTCTGGCTGACCCACCGCTGTAGGGGAACAGGTAATCCTCGCAGGAACCGGTCTATCAGAAGTTGTTCCACAATGTGACTAGCTGAGTTGACTTCTGGCTGTAGCCATTTCCTGGCAAGATGTATCAAGTCAAACATCTGTGACCGCAAGGCTTTGCCTTGATTATAAGTCCAGGAGTGAAATCGCTAGGCCCTCACTGCTGTCATTACTCCCAGGTGGGCCAAGATTTCTGCTTTTAGCTATTTTGTAGTCACTGGCCTGCTCAGGCTCCAAATCATAATATGCCTTCTGAGGTTCTCCACTCAGAAATGGAACAAGGAGGCTTGCCCATTCAGACGCAGGCCACCCTTCTCTTTCGGCTGTCCTTTCAAAAGCCATCAGGTAAGCCTCCACATCATCTGTAGCCACCATCTTTTGCAAATAGTTACTCACTCTCAGCGTCTTAGAACTATGTTGTTTTCTGCAGCGCACCTGCCCAGTCTCTCAGATAGGCCTTGGAACTCCTGCTGCATGTCACGTGTGATATTCTGCTGTTCCTCTTTTTGTGTTAACACCAGTTGTTGTAGTACTGCAATATTTTCTTGCTGGGTGGCAGTGGCCTGTTGCTGTGTGGCCGTAGCCTGTAGTAAATCCTTTACAACTTCCTCCATTTTTGAGTGTGGTATTGTTTCCTTAACAGACTATCAGTGTGTTTGCCGCTGCCTCCACCATATGTGACCTGGAATCTTGCAATGACACAGTCTTTAAAGCTGGAAACACCACACAAAGTTGTAGCTTCATAAAATATAGTCCATTTATTTACAGGTCTGGCAAAAACAGGCAAAATAAACATAAAGAAAACAAAAGAGGCTTGCTCCACTGAGCACTTACTAACAAGTACAACTGTCTGCACTAAGTTGGCTTTTCACAAAATACAAATGCACAGACCTTTCAAACTTTGTTTTCCTTTTAGAGATAATTCATCTGAGGATAGTGTTGCAGTATCCCTTACTGCTGGCATTCTGACTCTGAATCCCTGACTGGGGATTTATATTAGCACCTGCTGACAATTACCACATGCAGGTGAGTAGCTAGCTGGGTGAGGCGGGATTCCTGGACTGGACTTTCTCACATGAGGTGCTGCCTGAAAACTGCGGGGTGGAGCACTGGCCCGCCCTACTCTCCAAATGCTCCACCCCAGGGACCCAGAAATAAATCACATATTCTCTTTATGTGGTAAACAAACACAACTATTCTCCCTGGGGTTCTCAGACCATACCCTGGACTGCAGAACTTTTGGGGGAATATAGACACCTTCCAATAATATGCCTTGGGTCTGTCACAAAATATATATATATATATATATATATATATATATATATATATAGTTTAGACACCCCTGTTCTACAAGTTACAAGAACATAGATTAAGATCAGTTATCTTTGCTATGCTAAGAAAAGGAGAAGTATAAACTAATTTCTATGTAATTTCTACCCATGCATGATCCCAGAGATGTCCAACACATTACCACCTAGAATTGTTACTAGATAAGCTGTAGGGTCAATATTAAAAAAAATATGATGGCAATTAATTAATTGTCAATTCATAGTGAGGCAAAACCACAGAGATTTTAGAATGAGGCCGAATTACATTATATTAGGCTATGACCCACTGACCCAGTGCTGCCTTTCCAGTAGTTTTTATAGCATAAAAAATGTGAACAGTCAAGGGTGAAAGTGCCCACCAGATTCAATGGAATGTCCTCCACTGACCTCAGACTGATGTACTTTCCAGTCATATATAAAAACAGGATCCAAGGTAATGCCTGAAGAACAACCAACATGTGAACAATAAGGCTAAATTCAAATCTAAACCATAAATTAACCATATACATGCAATAAGTAATGTACACCACCAGAGGAATGCATTGCAGCCCAAATGTGAAAATACAGGAAACAACAGAACAACAGAACAGTCTGCTGAACACATGAAATGCATATGACTTACTTACCTTCAGCATAATTAGGTGGGAGCAAAAATAGGCCTGGATATTTTAAATTGACTGTGTACTGTAACCCCCCCCCCCCCAATGCATTTCTAATGACTTGTTATACCAACTGCAGAGTATTAAATGTATGAAAACTTGCATTTTCAGGTTTATTTGTGTATATTAATAAGCTGATTTTGTGCTTTCAAACTACAACCTGTTAAAATGGGTTGAGCTTGCAGGTAAAATCAGATCTATTTATTTTATCACTTTGTGTACACACACTTGCTTCCTTATTTTATATCTGTAAACCAAAGCTCAATAGTTAAGAGAAAATAATGGAAAATTAACATTTTATTACGTGTCTCTGCTATACCCCACAGGGAGTGTAATTTCTTCTGCTGGCTGTGTTTACATAGCTTGTCAATAGCCTATACTTAAGTATAGAAACTTGCAATATAGGTAAGACACCACAGGCTAAATGAGCTATTTCAAATGCTGAAATAAAGGTTAAGGAGCTATTTGTAAACCATTTAATACACTCCAGCAGGTGAAATGGATCATTGGGAACAAATTAAAGGGGAGAAAGGTTTGGGGTAGGCTGTCCCTGTATTGCAGAGCAGCTAACTCCTTTCCTTTTTATTTAACCATACCCCAAAACTGACACGTAGAATGTAATAGTTTTATTTGCAAAAACCATTTAACATTTGCAACACCCCCTGTCACTTTATTTTGTAAACTGTTGTGATTAAATAGTAAAGAAGTGAAATGTAAAAAAAAAACCATAATGTATGTAAGAACTTACCTGATAAATTAATTTCTTTTATATTGGCAAGAGTCCATGAGCTAGTGACGTATGGGATATACAATCCTACCAGGAGAGGCAACGTTTCCCAAATCTCAAAATGCCTATAAATACACCCCTCACCACACGCACAATTCAGTTTAACGAATAGCCAAGTAGTGGGGTGATAAAATAAGGAGTAAAAAAGCATACAAAAAGAGGATCTGGATATAAAATTGTGCTTTTATACAAAAATTATAACCACCAAAAAAAGGGTGGGCCCCATGGACTCTTGCCAATATGAAAGAAATTAATTTATCAGCTAAGTTCTTACATAAATTATGCTTTATGTTTTCTTTCATGTAATTGGGAAGAGTCCATGAGCTAGTGACGTATGGGATAGAAATACCCAAGATGTGGAAGACCACAGAAGAGTCACTAGAAAGGAAGGGATAAAATGAAAAAAAAAACAGCTATTTCCGCTGAAAAAATTAAATCCACAAAAAATAAAATAAGTCTCTCTCATACATTTCAGGAAAAAAACGTAAATCATGAGCAGAAGAATCAAACTGAGACAGCTGCCTGAAGAACTTTTCTACCAAAGACTGCTTCAGAAGAAGCAAATACATCAAAATGGTAAAATTTAGTAGATGTATGCAAAGAAGACCAAGTTGCTGCTTTGCAAATCTGATCAACCGAAGCTTCATTCTTAAAAGCCCAAGAAGTGGCTGGCGACTGAGAATGAGCTGTAATTCTCTGAGATGGAGACTGTCCCGCCTCCAAATAAGCCTTGTGAATCAAAAGCTTTAACCAAGATGCCAAAGAAATGGCAGAGGCTTTCTGACCTTTCCTAGAACCAGAAAAGACAACAAATAGACTAGAAGTCTTCCTGAAATCCTTAGTAGCCTCAACATAGTATTTCAAAGCCCTTACCACATCCAAAGAATGTAAAGATCTTTCAAGAGTATTCTTGGGATTAGGACACAACAATTTCCCTACTAATGTTGTTAGAATTCACAACCTTAGGAAGAAATTTAAACGAAGTCTGCAAAACAGCCTTATCCTGATGGAAAATCAGAAAAGGAGACTCACAAGAGAGAGCAGACAATTCAGAAACTCTTCTAGCTGAAGAGATAGCCAAAAGAAACAACACTTTCCAAGAAAGTAGTTTAATAGCCAAAGAATGCATAGGCTCAAAAGGGAGGAGCCTGCAAAGCCTTCAAATCCAAATTAAGACTCCAAGAAGAAGAGATTGTTTTAACAACAGGCTTGATACGAACCAAAGTCTGAACAAAACAATGAATATCAGGAAGTTTAGCAATCTTTCTATGAAATAAAACAGAAAGAGCAGAGATTTGTCCCTTCAAGGTACTTGCAGACAAACCTTTATCCAAACCATCCTGAAGAAACTGTAAAATTCTAGGAATAGTAGTACATTTAAAAAGAGTAGAAATAGCCCCATCAACCTTAGGGACTTTTCCCCAAAATTCTAATTTAGCCACTGGCAAAGGATACAACTTTTTAAACCTTGAAGAAGGAACAAAAGAAGTACCAGGCCTAGACCATTCAGAAATAGCATCAGGAACAGGAAAAACCTCAGGAGTAGTCACAGGAGGTTTATAGACAGAATTTAAACATTTACTTGGACCAGACTCCTCAATATCCAAAGTTCTCAACACTTCTTTTAACAAAGAACGAATATACTCCATCTTAAAAAGATAAGATGATTTATCAGTGTCAATGTCTGAAGTAGGATTTTCTGAGTCAGAGAGATCCTCATCAGAGGAGGATATATCAGTATGTTGCCGGTCATTACAAATTGCACCAATATTATGAGAAGTTTTAAAAGACCTTTTACATTTATTTGAAGGCGATATACCAGCCATAGTCTTCTGTATCGCATCAGCAATATTATTTTTCATATCAACAGGGATATCATGTACTTTTGATGTTGAAGGAACAACAGATACTGTACTAGCACTAATAGAAACCTTTTCTGCATGCAAAAGCTTATCATGACAACTGTTACATACTACAGCTGGAGATATAATCTCCACTAGCTTAAAACAGATACACTTAGCTTTGGTAGAACTGCGTTCAGGCAGCATGGTTCCTACAGCAGCTTCTGAGACAGGATCATATTGAGACATCTTGTAAAATGTAAAAAAATAAAAAATAACATTTAAACAGAAATATCTTATTTCCCCATATATCAATTTCAGGAATGGGGAAAAAATGCAAATGCTAAAATTGGCAAAAAAAAAAAGCAAATAGCATAGGCCTCTGAGCATAAAGAAGGAAAGGAACATATAGGAAGTGAGGTAAAATAAAAAAAAAAAATTTGTATGTAAGTATGATGCACAACGCAAAAGGAAGTTGAGAAAATTTTGGCGCTAATAAACATCCAAAAATGATGCAGCTCGCGTCATAACAAACACAATTTCGCGCCAAACAACCTAGCGTCAACTAAGACGCAGGAAATGACGAACTTGCGTCATTACAGATGCAAATTCACGGCAAAACAAATCTCGTGCCAAGAATGCCGCAATAAATAACCGCATTTTGCGCCCTCGCAAGCCTAATTTGCCCGCAAGGTTTTCAAGAAAAAACAAGTCAAATTGAAAAAAAGACTATACCCCAGGTAAGACAAGCTTCCTAAAACATGATTCCCATAATGAAACTGCTAGACTGCAAAGGGAAATAAACATAGACCTGACTCATGGCAAATATAAGTAAAATACAGTAAAAAAACATTATAATAATACATAAAGCACCAAACCATAGCTGAGAGTGTCTTAAATAAAGATACATACTTACCGAAAGACACCCATCCACATATAGCAGATAGCCAAACCAGTACTGAAAACTATCAGCAGAGGTAATGGTATATAAGAATATATCATCTATCTGAAAAGGGAGGTAGGAGATGACTCCCTATGACAGATAACAGAGAACCCTTGAAAAGATTTCCCGCGAGGGAAACCATACAATCAAATAGGCGATACTCTCTTCTCATCCCTCTGACAAATACTGTACTCTGAGAGGAATTGGGCTTCAGAATGCTTAGAAGCGCTTATCATAGAAGAAATCATAAAAATCAAGCACAAACTTACTTCACCTCCATAGGAGGCAAAGTTTGTAAAACTGAATTGTGGGTGTGGTGAGGGGTGTATTTATAGGCATTTTGAGGTTTGGGAAACTTTGCCCCTCCTGGTAGGATTGTATATCCCATACGTCACTAGCTCATGGACTCTTGCTAATTACATAAAAGAAACTGCAGCTAGTGAAGTTCACATTTAAATAGAGAATAATCACTCATTGCTCATCAGTCTGTATAGTTGCAGTCACTCAAAAGAACAGGCACTTGTCATCACATGTAAGCTACACTAGCAAAAAGAAATAACATACACAGACATCTACAAGCACACACACGCACACAAAACATCCTAGAGATCAAAAAATCAATCAAAAACAGACACTCACAGACGACAACAGGCAGCACAGAGAGAAGCTGGTTCTCTGTGACTGCCATCTTTCATTTTCTATTTACCACTTTTGCAGAGGGAGCACACAGAGAGGCAAAACATGATGCAGGTGGTGCATAGGCACCATTGCCCCCCCCCCCCCCAACTCTGCAGGAATGCCACTACTAACAGAAGGGGCCTAGATATGGGCGCCCAGTCTCAACTGAAACCTGTGAGACTTGTGTAGTTATGCCCCCGCCCAAGGGGTAGGACACAGGTAAACCCAAAACTACAGTTTACAGATAGACACAAAGTGATAACACAAAGGGAGAAGTATGGAAGTGCATACTAGAGGGCAACCAAAAGGCAGAAACTAGGTGATAAGACATACAGACCCCAAGAACAATAAATATATGAGCAGTATTACTCCATGCATATGTCTTACCTACACAGATGTTACGCTGTCTGAAGCTGTCACACACCATTCCTGCACTGAATGCAAACCCATGAGAGGAGACAGCTCTGCAGTGATTTATCTAAATGGCTCTGTTCCCAGACATATAGGTTATTAATCTGTGGTGCCACTAAGGGGCTTAATATACTTGGAGTACCAGGCTGAAAAATTAATTCTAAATGTGCTACTGATAAATATAAATGCACTTATTATAAATATAAATAAAAATATTCCAAATATGAAATAAAATGCTACAATTCCTATTACGTGCAAACTAATTACGGACTCCACCTGTATGAGGAGTCGCTACTATGTAGCTAAATGTTGGAGGAAACTGCCCTATATAAAACAAAAGCTGGCGAACACCAGCAACAACAAATGGCTATATCTAAATGATGAGACCAGCTTAACACTAATGAATGAATACAACAATAGTTAACACTAATCTATATAGTATCAAAAACTAGCCCTGAAATTGTATCAGCAATAGTAAATACTAATGAATGTAGTATCAGAAATACAATATCCCTAAGTTTTAAAAAACATTTAATAAAATACCATAAAATACGTTAAAACAACAAAAGAAAATTAAACATAATAAAATCAGCTAAGTTGAAGAATAATTGGAGGGAAAAGAAAAATAATTTATTGGGTGGGGGGGGAGTGTCAAAAATAGGCCATGAGCTAACAAAAAAGTAGTGAGGTATGTAGGACATCATGAACAAATAATAATAATTCTGGCAACTGGGCGGGGCTAAGGCAACCAGCCCTATACTTAGTCCAGACATTAGCATATTTAAGGGATATAAAAGTGAATATAAAATGTGCAGCAGTTAGAAACAAATTTACACTTAGTGGCCGATTTATCAAACAGTCAATCGGCCCCAATGCACCATCAGGCTCACCGGAAACAGGAGTTAAGAAGCAGCTGTCTTAAGACTGCTGCTCCTTAACCCATACGGCTACTCTGAGGCTGCATGTACAATCGGGTTGATTGACACCCCCTGCTAGCGGCCCATTGGCCACAAATCTGTAGGGGGCAGCATTGCACAAGCAGTTCACCAGAACTGCTTGTGCAATGTTAAATGCTGACAGCGTATGCTGTCGGCATTCAGCGATGTCTGGCAGACATGATAACCTACAGCGGATCATGTCCGCCAGACATTGATAAATCGGCCCCTATGTTTGCATTACATGGTGCCTTGTAAAAGCCATCACCAGAACTCAAGTATGCTTGTGTCAGATGTGCATGGCCTGTGTAAATATGCTCAAGTGGTCATATGCACATGCTATGCCATTACAAAACCTGCATTAACTTTTGAAAGAAGGATTTTTGCTTTAACTGATGCAGTTTCTGAAAAGTTATCATCTACCTACACAATAATTACATTTTTATAATCTGGCATGTAAAGGTGTCTAGCCCCGGCAGTTTGTGGTCTGAGGGTGGGAGTTAATCCTGAGAAAGTGTATGGGCGGTCCGTGGGTGAGTCCAAATCATTTGAGGTGAAGAAACTGGGACATAAATAAGATATAATAATAATAATAATAATAATAAATAAGAAAGGAAAGAATCAGAACCTCTGATTCAGATCAATCCTACATATTGCAGGGCCATTAGGAACTCTGGATACATAATGAAACCTAACGGCTAGATTACGAGTTTTACGGTAAGAGCTGTGCGGTGCTAACTTGCACGTTATTGTCACCGCTCACTTCCCTATAGCGCTGGTATAAAACCCGGCATTATCAGGCAAGAAGTGAGCGTAGAGCAAAATTGTGCTCCATACCGCACTCCAATACCAGCGCTGCTTAAGTCAGCGGTGAGCTGGTTTTACGTGCACGATTTCCCCATAGACATTAATGGGGAGAGCTGGCTGAAAAAAAGTCTAACAACTGCAATAAAGCAGCGTAAAGCTCCGTAACGCAGCCCCATTGATTCCTATGGGGAAACAAAATTTATGTTTACACCTAACACCCTAACATGAATCCAGAGTCTAAACACCCCTAATCTTACACTTATTAACCCCTAATATGCCGCCCCCGACATCGCAGACACCTACATTATATTTATTAACCCCTAATCTGCCGCTCCCAACATCGCCGCCACCTACATTATTCTTATTAACCCCTAATCTGCTGCCCCAACATCGTCGCCACCTACATTATACTTATTAACCCCTAATCTCCCGCCCCCAATGTCGCCGCAACAAACCTACACCTATTAACCCCTAATCTGCCGCTCCAGACATCGCCACCACTATAATAAACATATTAACCCCTAAACCGCCACACTCCCGCCTTGCAAACACTAGTTAAATATTATCAACCTCTAATCTGCCGCCCCTAACATCGCCACCACCTACCTACATTTATTAACCTCTAATCTGCCGCCCCCAACGTCGCCGCCACTATACTAAATTTATTAACCCCTAACCCTAAGTCTAACCCTAACACCCACTAACTTTAATATAATTCAAATAAATCTAAATAAAAATTCCTATCATTACCTAAATTATTCCTATTTAAAACTAGGTTTTATTTTACAGGTAAATTTGTATTTATTTTAGCTAGGTAGTTAGTAAATAGTTAATAACTATTTAGTAACTATTCTACCTAGTTAAAATAAATACAAACTTGCCTGTAAAATAAAAATAAACCCTAAGCTAGCTACAATGTAACTATTAGTTATATTGTAGCTACCTTAGGATTTATTTTATAGGTAAGTATTTAGTTTTAAATAGGAATAATTTAGGTAATGATAGGAATTTTTATTTAGATTTTTTTAAATTATATTTAAGTTAGGGGGTGTTAAGGTTAGACTTAAGTTTAGGGGTTAATAAATTTAATATAGTGGCGACGTTGGGGGCGGCAGATTAGGGGTTAATAAATGTAGGTAGGTGGCGGCGATGTTAGGGGCGGCAGATTAGGGGTTAATTATATTTAACTAGTGTTTGCGATGCAGGAGTGCGGCGGTTTAGGGGTCAATATGTTTATTATAGTGGCGGCGATGTCGAGAGTGGCAGATTAGGGGTTAATAATTTTATTTTAGTGTTTGCGATGCGGGAGGGCCTCGGTTTAGGGGTTAATAGGTAGTTTATGGGTGTTAGTGTACTTTTTAGCACTTTAGTTATGAGTTTTATGCTACAGCTTTGTGGCGTAAAACTCATAACTACTGACTTTACAATGTGTTACGAATCTTGTGGGATAGGCTGTACCGCTCACTTTTTGGTCTCAGAGAAAAAACTTGTAATATCGGCGATATGGAAGTCCCATTGAAAAAAGACTTTACGCAAATTGCGTAATTTAATTTGCGGTACGGCCAAAAAAAGTGTGCAGTACAGCTGTACCTACAAGACTCGTAATAGCAGCGCTAGTGAAAAAGCAGCGTTATGACCCATAACGCTGCTTTTTTACACATAACGCAAAACTCGTAATCTAGCCGTTAGATAATTTCTTTATCTACCTACATGATATTAAAGGGGCATTAAACACCTCAATACATTAATAAAAATAGTTTAATTACATGTACTATAATAACTTTGCAATATACTTACATTTTTTATTTTGTTCTCCTTTCATGTAATTTAATTCGGAATATTGTGGCCCTACCAATTCATGTTAAACATGGAAGTGCAGATACAGCTATATTCCACACAGTCATTGGTTGCACACTCTAGTAAGCCATTTATAACCATTCCTAATTGGCCTCAGCAGAAAAGGTAACATAAGTTACAATATGGCGGCACCCACTGTTTTATGGATATTAACTTTACCCTTATTTTTTTAATATTTAAACCACTAATATAATTTTTACAAATACATGTACACATTATTCTCAGGCTAATCTCTGAATACATTCAAGCAATTTATTTAGTGTTTAATGTCTCTATAATTCATCCAGGGACTGGGAGGGGCAGAATCTTGGCCAATGGGAATAGCCATACTGTCTTTGGGTGGAGCTTTTGGATATTTAAAGAAAAAGTAAAAGCATCAACAAGGAAAGCGGGTTTGAGCTCCCACACCAGGACCACAATGCGGGTCAGTTGTAGTAGCTCTCTATTCACCAATGTGTAACCTGATGGCAAAGTATAAGACACAGCAAATAGGAACCTATGTTTTTGTTATACTCTTCAGTTCAAAACTATGTAATATGTTATAAGCAGCTAGAACACAGATATGGGTGGTCTGGTTATCACTGTGTGGTTACAGAAATATACTGTATTTGCTTGTGGTAAGAGACTCTCCCATTACCTCACCTTTCACTTCCTATAACGTTTGTTTTTTGCCTCTCAGTTGCTGGCAAAGCATCAGCTAACATGGCTTTGTTTAGGAGAACAGTCACTGTTTAGTGAGGTCAGATCCAGGTTAAAAGATAAATCTACTTACTTTCCATCTATCTCCTGTCTCCCAGCACACTCAGCTAAATACATAAATAGCCCAGACTGTAAGTTACTGCAGGTCACAAACAAAACGGGAGTCTCAGTGTCTTCCTCCTGTACCGGTTTTCACAGAGGCTTCTCTAGATTTCTCATTGAGCAAATACAGCTGCACACAGACATGAGGGGTTTACTTTCACTCATGACTCCATTTAAAAAGACAAAAAATGGCTAACGTTGTCACATATTTATGCTTAACGGTTTAAAAATGTAATTTAAATTTTATTTTACGTTTAAAATATACTTACAGGGCAAGTAAGTTGAAAATGAAGCTTTCATGATGTAGATAGAGATTAAAAAAACAGGCTTAGGAGCATGCACTTGTCTTTACCATTTCATGGCAACAGGTTGCAACAATGTATAACATTGCTACAGACATTGGCGCCCATTTAACAAGCTCCGTAGTGAGCTTCTGGGCACGTGTTTCTGGTGAGCCTTCAGACTCGCCAGAAACAGCAGTTATGAAGCAGCGGTCACAAAGACCGCTGCTCCATAATCTGTCCGCCAGCTCTGAGCAGGCGGACAGACATCGCCGGAAATCAACCCGATCGAGTTGATTGACACCTCCCTGCTGGTGGCCCATTGGCCGTGAGTCTGCAGGGGGCAGCTTTTGTGAGCTGCTGGTGCAATGCTAAATACGGAGAGCGTATTGCTCTCCGCATTCAGCGAGGTCTGGCGGACCTGATCCGCCCCTACAAAGATTTACTCCTCAATAAATTATGCGAGAGAGAGCAAAGCAAATTAATTTTATTTAGCTTAAAGCATTACTGATTTATCTGCAAAATGTTCTTTTGTGATTCAGGCAGAGCATACTTTAAAAAAAAATGATCCAATTGACTTCTATTATCAGATTTGCTTTATCCCCATGATATTCTTTATTGAACCTAGATAGGTGTCTTGAGCACTACATGGCAGGAAATAGTGCTGCGATCTAGTGCTCATGCATTTGGATAACATTCTTGCAAAACTGCTGCCATATAGTGCTTTGGACACATGCATGGTATTGAGCTTACCTTCCTGCTCTTTAACAAAAGATTCTAAGAGAACAGAGAAAGTGTGATACTAGAAGTAAATAAGAAAGTTGTTAAGCCACCTTTAATTGCAGAACAAGCCCTTTTCATCATGCAGGGGGATTGAACACTATTTTTAATGATCCCCGGACTACAGGTCATTGGTGACCTAGTGGGCGGCTCTCCCAGGCTTCATGGCAGTGACATCACAAAAGGGGCTGAACCAGGATGCACCAGTAGCTGCTAGGGAGCTGGATGGGGGAGGCTTTACAAACCCCTCAATCTCAGCTTCCTTAGCAGCTACACAAACACATATATATATCTACCCCTTCCCAGTCCTATGCCTTTTCATATACCTTATCCCTTTAAATCTACCACATATCTTTTTTTTTTTTCTAAATTAATACTTTGTTTCTTTTGTATTAAGTTTAAATTCACTCCCATTCTTTTATTTCCATAAAATGTGTTTAATGGTTTTTTTATGCACAATAGCCAGCAATAATATTTCCTAAAGTACTAAATTTATGTTGCAAAACTAAACCTACGACTTATAATACAAGTGTAATGACCACTTTGCACCATCCACTAAAAGTATATGGCATGCTAAATACGTATTGGGAGCTTTAAAAAGTGTTTAACCAACTACTTATTACCAGATTGTGTGTTATTGTTTGCGCAAGGTCAAACATAATATAACGTAACGCACTCTACTTGTAATCTAGGCCAATGCTGGTTTAATTCTTTAGCATTCATTGCTGCTTGACTTGAGAAATATTATAAAATAAGCTACAAATATTAAGTCTGTAGGATAAAACAACTATAAAAACCATTTGCTGTACACAATACAACAAACATTTACAGAAACAAATAAGAACCAAATTGCCCATACTGAAGTGTAATCTTAATGTATATTTAGGTAAGCTTTATTCATATCCCACCCATTATTGTATTACCACCTTTAAGGGAAATCTATTCTTTTAATCACCCACCCTCTCTTTAAAGAAATGCTTCTGCAAATTACTCTGGAACCTACTAACCTCCAAATTAAGATCATGACCACTTGGTTTTGTGTTGCTCTTTTAGTGAAAAATGTTTTCAGAAAATGTTAGTGAAAAATGTTTTCAGACTCATCTTTACTAAGTTGAAACCTTCTCTCCTCTAAGCAATGCATATTAAAGGGGCAGTGTACTCTAATATTTTGTTCCCAATTACCGATTTTACCTACTGGATTTTACCTACCTTCTTCACCTTTATTTTCTTATTTGAAATAGCTGTTTTTCCCTGTTATATCCCAACCTATACAGAAAATTTCTGAACTTAAAGGGACAGTTTACTTGAAAATTGTTATTGTTTAAAAGATAGATTAAAACCTTTATTACCAATTCCCCAGTTTTTCATAACCAACACTGTTATATTAATACACTTTTTATCTCTGTGATTACCTTGTATCTAAGCTTCTGCAGACTGTCCCCTTATCTCAATGACTTAGAAATCATTTTATGAGCCTACCTAGGTTTAGCTTTCAACAAAGAATAACAAGAAAACAAAGCAAATTTTATGATAAAAGTAAATTTGAAAGTTGTTTAAATTTGCATGCCCTATCTGAACTATGAAAGATTAATTTTGACTAGAATGTTTGAAATGCAAGAATGTAAGTTTAGATGCCGGCCCATTTTTGGTGAACAACCTGGGTTGTTAGATGCTTTCTTTTTCAAATAAAGAAAGCAAAATAACAAAGAAAAATTGATAATGGGAGTAAATTAGAAAGTTGATTAAAATTGCATGCTCTATCTGAATCACAAAGAAAAAAATTGGGTTTTTAGAAAGACAAATCTTAACTTGAGAAATATTTATGTTGCTACGTAGTGTTCTTTATGTGAGACAGAGACTCCTACATTACAATACAAAATTCCAAAGATTGTGCGTGATTTCTTTACCTGCTGGTGAGGCTTTGTATATCAGGCCCTAAGGCAGTGTTTCCCCAACTCCAGTCTTTAGGACCCTTAAAGGGACACTCAATCAAAATTAAACTTTCATTATTCAGATAGAGCAGCCATTTTAAACAACTTTCCAATTTACTTCCATAAACTAAATGTGCACAATCTTTTTATATTTAAACATTTTGAGTCACCAGCTCCTACTGAGCATGTGCAAGAATAAGTGTGTATGCATTTGTGAATGGCTGATTGCTGTCACATGGTACGTGTATGCATTTGTGAATGGCTGATGGCTGTCACATGGTACGTGTATGCATTTGTGATTGGCTGATGGCTGTCACATGGTACAGGGGGAGTGGAAATAGACATAACTTTTAAAAATGTCAGAAAAAAAATCTACTACTCATTTGAAGTTCAGACTAAGTGCTATTGCATTGTCTTGTTATCTTGCATTTGTTGATTATGCAAATCTACTGGGTTGACTGGTCCTTTAACAGACCACATATTCATTATATCTTAACTAGAGCACAGGTGAAATAATCAGTTCACCCATCAGCTGATCAGTTCACCTGTGCTCTAGGTAAGATCTAATAAATATGTGGCTTGTTAAGGGTCCTTGCGTACATATGCAACCCCATCTGCCCCAGCTCACCTCTAGCAGGCAGCAATGCGCTGCCGGAATGTAAGACTTAAAGAGACACTGAACCCAAATTTTTCTTTCATGATTCAGATAGAGCATGACATTTTAAGCAACTTTCTAATTTATTCCTATTATCAATTTTTCTTCATTCTCTTGGTATCTTTATTTGAAAAAGCAAGAATGTAAGCTTAGGAGCCGGCCCATTTTTGGTTCAGCACCTGGGTAGCACTTGCTGATTGGTGGCTAAATGGAGTTGGGAAACACTGCCCTAAGGGCTCAATTTATCAAGCTGGAGCGGATAGGGGGCATACATATGCACCCCCGTCTGCCCCAGCTCACCTCTAGCAGGCAGCAATGTGCTGTCGGAATGTAAAATTTAAAGGGACGCTGAAACCAAATCTTTATTTCATGATTCAGATAGAGCATGCAATTTTAAGCAACTTTCTAATTTATTCCTATTATCAATTTTTCTTCGTTCTCTTGGTATCTTTATTTGAAAAAGCAAGAATGTAAGCTTAGGAGCCGGCCCATTTTTGGTTCAGCACCTGGGTAGCGCTTGCTGATTGGTGGCTAAATGTAGCCACCAATCAGCAATCGCTACCCAGGTGCTGAACCAAAAATGGGCTGGCTCCTAAGCTTACATTCCAAACTTTTCAAATAAAGATACCAAGAGAATAAAGAAAAAATTATAATAGGAGTAAATTATAGAAAGTTGCTTAAAGGGATATAATACGCATATGCTAAATCACTTGAAACTGATGCAGTATAACTGTAAAAAGCTAACAGGAAAATATCACCTGAACATATCATCTATGTAAAAAAGGAAGATATTTTACCTCACAATTTCCTCAGCTCAGCAGAGTAAGTGCTGTGTAAAAAAATATACTTCAGCTGTTGCTCAGCTGCAGGTAAAAAAAAATAATTAAGAAATGAACAGCAGCCAATCAGCTTCAGCAGTACTGAAGTCATGAACTCTTTTACTGTGATCTCATGAGATTTCAGTTAACTCTCATGAGATTTCATTGTAAACTTCCTTAAACTGAATAGGGAAATAAGATGAGTGTGCACGTAAGCTCACTCCCTTAGCTGTCCCAGGACAGACATACTGATGTGCTGCTAAGAAGTTCTTTACAATGGGATGTGGCTACTGAGGAATTTTTGAGGTAGAATATCTTTCTTTTTTACATAGAGATGTTCAGGTGATATTTTCTAGTCAGCTTTTTACAGCTATGCTGCATCACTTTCAAGTGTTTCAACATTTGGGTATCATGGCCCTTTAATATTGCATGCTCTATTTGAATCATGAAAGTTTAATTTTGACTAGAGTCACTAGACTATCCCTTTAATCTAAAGTAAGACTTTAAGATGACTAAGGTGTAGACTGTCCCTTCAGCCTTTGTATTTGTATTATAATGTTATACCTCGTCATGTAGAATTTTAGACCTCTTTCATTAGTCCAATCCTGCAGTTTTTTTTCCTCTCTAATATCACATTAAAGGGACAGTACACTATAAAAAAAAGTTTCTATTAATGTATTTTCAATGACTTGTTATACTTGTAAAGAATTTAATACACTCTAGCAGGTAAAATGGATCATTGGGAATAATTTCAAGGGGAGAAACATTTTGGGTGAACTGTCCCCTTAAGTACATTTCAGAGTCTAAAATAAAACAGATATGTTAAAAATACTTTAAAGGGAAGATTTAATGAACTTTTAATGTGACTTTATCTTAATGGAAAATCAGATAGGGCATCTTAATGAATTAGTCCTGTAACTCTGATACCCACCTGGCTAGTGAAGACATTATGAAAAGTTTATTTGTGGCATCTTACAAAAGACAAGACTGCATCAAAGTGCACATCACTAGCAGTTATAAAGAAAGGCAGATCTGAAATCTCATGCTTTATTCCCCAATAACTGCTTGACACCATATGAACATGATACATATTTAGTTTTTCCCCTTGATCTCAGTGTCTGTAGAGACATGATCATTATGTTCAGCGCTGGTAAATAAACACCAGTTAGTTCTAGGGCAATAGTAGTTCTTGTACTATCACTTACCTAGGTCAGATTTTATAACAAATGAGGGAAGTAGCAGTGATCTTGGCTTTCGGTCATGTATCTATTGGGGCACGCTAGAAATCCTCTTAACAACTGTATATTTAAATCTACATTTGCTACATCATGCTTTAAAGAGACAGTAAAATCTAAATTAAACTGATTCTGATAGGACATTCAGTTACAAACAATGTTCCTTTGTTGAAAAGCATACCTAGGTATGTTCAGGAACAGCAATGCATTTACTGGGAGCTAGCTGGATGTATCTGCCTCTTGTCATTGGCTGGCTCACCTGATTCAGCTAGATCACAGTAGTGTACTACTGTTCCTGCCTACCTAGGTTTACTCTTTAACCAAGAATAGAAAAGAGCTGAGCAAATTTAGATAAAATAATTTTTATTAACCGCCATCTTCCTCCTTGTACATCCGGAAAGTTACATATAGCGTACAATGAAAAAACATCAAATATCAAAACACATAGTGCTCTTCTAAAGATGCGATGGTTCTCGTCTAAGAACAGTTCTCTTATTAAGGTTTCCCAGGAAACCACATGCAATCTTCCTTATCTGTCTTTCATTGAGATATCAACAATCTTTCTTAACATCTTAAGTTATTGCAATCTATCTCAGGCTATATGGAGGATCTTCTCATTTTCAATACTTTTCCTCTAATTACTCCTTTTATATGTCAGTGAATATAACAGTCTATATCGGAGATACATGTCCGTGGGGGGTAATATTCTTATAGTTTTAGCAAAACAATGACTTTAATAAGAACAAACAAACAAAACTTAATAAACTAGGAATCACATAATATAGAACTAATGGAATCACGGGTAAATACCGCCCTAATCTCTGTCTAAATGGCTAATAGTGGCTCACTCATGAACCTTTTCCCTATACTGAATAAGCCATCATACTGACTATCAAACTCCATCATCAAAGAGCTCCTTACATCCTATTTTACCTTGTTCTTGTACTACCATTAAGTATCCAATAAAACCATATCCTCTGGAACGCAGGCTCTGTGTCTTGTATAAATGCTGCTGTCTCGTACATCGAGTAGACCATCTGTATCCTAGCTAAAATCTCTGTTCACAACGGTATCCCTTTTTCCAATATTTAGCTATAGCTATTCTTGTGGTAGTGCAGAGGATTCGAATAAAAGTATTTATATGCTTGTTTAATCTCGGAACGGTCTCGTGCAATAATGCCTGAGCCGAAGTGAGAGAGATTTGTTCATCTAATAATGTGCTCGAGCTGAGCAAATTTAAAGGGACACTGAACCCAAATTTTTTTCTTTTGTGATTCAGATAGAGCATGCAATTTTAAGCAACTTTCTAATTTACTCCTATTATCAATTTTTCTTCATTATCTTGCTATCTTTATTTGAAAAAGAAGGCATCTAAGCTATTTTTTGGTTTAGACCCTGGACAGCACTTGTTTATTGGATGGTTAAATTAATCCACCAATCAGCAAGAACAACCCAGGTTGTTCACCAAAAATGGGTCGGGATCTAAACTTACATTTTTCCTTTTCAAATAAAGACACCAAGAAAATGAAGAAAATTTGATAATAGGAGTAAATTAGAAAGTTGCTAAAAAAATACATAAGAGCTGCCTCTCCATAAAAAAGATTTCTTAAAATGAGACTCTGACACTTTATCCATTGCAAAGTTTGTTTTAACGTTTAACAATGAAGCACTTAATTAAAACACAACTGTTATTAGTCCTCGAGGTAACATGACATAAAACTAAACAACAATTCTTGGCAATAGCACAAAGAGATTAGAAATAATCAGTCATTAGAACATGAGTATAGGGCACTGATAAAATGCTGGTGCAAAAATTAAATGGGTAGTTCCCTATTGAGGCGCACATTGATATAAGTCCAACTTTTGTAGTTAACTTATTTATGTAGATTTTAGGGTGATCACCTTCCTGTATCTATATAAATGGTCAGCCAGGCATGGGTGTCTATAGGGGGAGATATACCCCAGATATTCTCTCCCATCCTTACCTCTGTATTCCAATGTGCCCATATTCTGCTACACTTCTCTAAGTTCTTTGACTTGCTAATAGTATTTCCCTATCCTTACTCTTTGCTACATTTTTAGATTCATTTTAACTCAAGTTCACACTGTTAATACATCTGACCTGTCTTATTTTTCTCTCTAACCTTTCTTCTTCGTATAAATGTGCAATTTATTAATAATAATAACTTGAACATACATCTGTAGTCTGATCCTGGGGTGGGTAATAAAAAATAACTTAGTTTAGACCTTCAATCTAATTAGCATGAATCATCTCATTGGGGAAAGGAAGAAACTAAATTAGGGGGTCACAAATGCTTGCAAATATATATGATGGTTAATGTAAAGATGGGTAATGTGTAACCCAGTAGTCAGGGTCGTAACTACTGGTGATGCGACAGACGTTTCTGCGACCCAGCCCAGGAGGTCCCTCCCACAGGGGTGCCCAACTTCAGGTTTTGTTTTGTTTTTAAAATGTAATTATTGTTTTTTTGTTTTTTTTTGTTTCCAATACTGTCTTTAACTCCGGCAGCACAAACTTTCTTAGAGCTGCCGGCTGCCGCCCGGAACTCCCCATTTTGGCTTCTTTGGCGTGCATTGCCGCACAGAAATGCTAGAGTAGGCCTCCTCCTCCTGACTGACTGCATGTGTAGTCTCCTGAATTGGCTCGTGACTGCACGTGCAGTCTAGCCAGTAGGAGTCTGGGTTGGTCCTTCTTAGATTCTTGCACCTGGGCCCTGTGGTTTCTAGTTACGCCTCTGCCAGTAGTTACCAGGTTTAAAATTAGAAAGGGAGATGGGCACCAGAGCTCAGCAGATATATCTGCCAACAAGTGACCCACTTGATACTAAATGGTCTTCCCAGCTCAAACTATCCTGAGGTTCTTTAGCCCCAGAACAAGTATACAATATATTGGCGGATAAAAAATTACTTTTTTAACTCTGAGAACGGTATCACTAGACTGAGCTGGTAACAAGTAAATACTCTGATGAGCCCGTACATACTGTGCACACACTTCATTTACAGGGAAGCTCACATGGGCCCCTAGTTATTAAGGTCTGTCGGACCTGATCCGACAGTGTAGATCAGGTCCGACAAACCTCACAGAATATGGCGAGCAATACGCTCGCCGTATTCAGCATTGCACCAGCAACTCACAAGAGCTGCTGGTGCAACGCCGCCCCCTGCAGACTCGCGGCCAAAAGGCCGCCAGCAGTGGGGTGTCAATCAACCAGATTGTACTAGATCGGGTTGTATTGTGGCGATGTCTGTCCGCCTGCTCAGAGCAGGCGGACAGGTTATGGAGCAGCGGTCTTTGTGACCGCTGCTTCATAACTGCTGTTTCTGGCGAGCCTGCAGGCTCGCTAGAAACACGGGGCATCAAGCTCCATTCGGAGCTTGATACATATGCCCCATGGTGTGTATATATTAAAGCAGAAGCTTGAATTCTTTAAGACTGGTGCCTTAAAGGGACAGTGTACACCAATTTTCATATAATTGCATATAATTGACACTACTGTAACGAAGAATATGCACAGACACTGATCTAATAATCCAGTATAAAACCTTTTAAAAACATACTTAGCTCGGTTTATGAGGTTAGGCTGGGACACCCAGTGAATGGGGCTGGGAAAGCAAGAAGAGCAGACACTCTCCCCCTTCCCTGCATATGAAAAGACAGATGATATTGTCAGGAGCAGCAGGAGTCTGTAAATGAGTGTATACATCTGGCACTGTGGGGCTTAGTTCAGAGTCTGAAAATGAGCACAATGTTATTAAAAAATAAGCAAAAGCATACATTGTCACAAAACTCTCCCAGATAGGTTATACAAATTGATCAAATACAAAACATTTATGTAAAAAATAAAAATCTAGTGTACAATGTCCCTTTAAGTGTGCTCCTTATCTCAGTTTTTTTTACAGCATATATATATATATTACAAACCTGAGGTCTTCCTCCTCTTAATTGGCTCTTTATGTATAGAAGGGACTAAGAACTGAAACTGAACCACTAACTATATAGCATCTTGGTCTTTTTTGTAAAACTGTAAAATTTAAATAATCTTTATAAAGTAGAATTAGTTTATTTTCCCTACTAATTTCTAATCATAATACTAAGGGGCCCATTTATCAAGCTCTGGACGGAGCCTGCAGGCTCACCAGAAACACCAGTTATGGAGCAGCGGTCTAAAGACAGCTGCTCCATAACCCTGTCCGTCTGCTCTGAGCAGGCGGACAGACATCGCCACAAATCAACCCAATTCGAGTACGATCGGGTTGATTGACAACTGATTGGCCGCGAATCTGCAGGGGGCGGCGTTGCACTAGCAGCTCACAAGAGTTGCTGGTACAATGCTGAATACTGAAAGCGTATTGCCATCCGCATTCAGCGAGGTCTGTCGGACCTGATCCACACTGTCGGATCAGGTCCGACAGACCATTGTTAAATAGGCCCCTATGGTTTGTTTTTCCCTTACGGCATGATGTACTATTGTCACATGTCCATATGTCAGTATTTTATTAAAAGGACCCAGTCCAGCTAATTCCCTTTAGTATGTTAAATCATGTTCTCATTGGGAGTTTCAAGCTCTGAACTATCCAAATCAGAGTAGCACTGACCTACATAAAAAAAATAAAAACATTAGGCAGTTAAATTATAATAAAAAATCATATGCTCTAATTCGTTCGATCACATCATTTTAAAAATAAGGAGTCTGCACCTCTGTGCGTGAAACCCCTGCAAAGGGTTTAATACCGAAAGTACTGCTCGGGAGCCACCAACAACTACTGGACTCAAGCGGGAACTGTCACTGACCCATTCATTAGTGCTATTTGCTCTACAGGGTTTAAACACATACGGCTAGATTACGAGTTGTGCGTTAGGCTTAAAAAGCAGCCGGTCCCAACGCTGCTTTTTAACGCCCGCTGGTATTACGAGCCTTGCAGGTACAGGTGTACCGCTCACTTTTTTGGCCAGACTCGGAAATACAGCATATCCACTTATGTCAATTGTGTATCCTATATTTTCAATGGGACTTGCATAGCGCCGGTATTACAAGTCTGACAAAAAGTGTGCGGTAGACCCTCTCCTGTCAAGACTGGAACGGCAGTTAAAAGTCAGTAGTTAAGAGTTTTACACTACAACACCGTAGCATAAAACTCTTAACTAAAGGGCTAAAAAGTACACTAACACCCATAAACTACCTATTAACCCCTAGACCGAGGCCCTTCCACATCGCAAACACTAAAATAAATATTTGAACCCCTAATCTGCCGAACCGGACATCGATACCACTATAATAAATATATTAACTAAACCGCCGCACTCCTGCATTGCAAACACTAGTTAAATTTTATTAACCCCTAATCTGCTGTCCCTAACATCGCCACCACCTACCTACATTTATTAACCCCTAATCTGCCGCCCCCACTATAATAAATTTATTAACCCCTAAACCTAAATCTAACCCTAACCCCACCTAACAAATATAATTTAAATAAATCTAAATAAAATTACTACAATTAACTAAATAATTCCTATTAAAAACTAAATACTTACCTATAAAATAAACCCTAGGCAGGCTACAATATAACTAATAGTTACATTGTATCTAGCTTGGGGTTTATTTTTATTTTACAGGCAACTTTGTATTTATTTGAACTAGGTACAATAGTTGTTAAATAGTTATTAACTATTTAATAACTACCTAGTTAAAATAAAGACAAATTTACCTGTAAAATAAAACCTAACCTAAGTTACAATTACACCTAACACTACATTACAATTAAATTAATTACCTACATTAAATACAATTAATTACAATTAAATAAAATTATCTAAGGTACAAAAAAAACAAAAACGCTAAATTACAGAAAATAATAAAGAAATTACAAAATTTTTAAACTAATTACACCTAATCTAATCCCCCTAACAAAATAAAAAAGCCCCCCCAAAATAAAAAAAGCCCTACCCTACACTAAATTACAAATAGCCCTTAAAAGGGCCTTTTGCGGGGCATTGCCCCAAAGTAATCAGCTCTTTTACCTGAAAAAAATTACAATCCCCCCCCAACATTAGAACCCACCACCCACACAACCAACCCTACTCTAAAACCCACCCAATCCCCCCTTAAAAAACCTAACACTAGCCCCCTGAAGATCACCTTACCAGGAGATGTCTTCACCCAACCGGGTCAAAGTCCTCGACGAAGCTGGGAGAAGTCTTCATCCAAGCCGGGCAAAGTGGTCCTCCAGACGGGCAGAAATCTTCATCCAGACGGCATCTTCTATCTTCATCCATCCGGCACGGAGCTGGTCCATCTTCAAGACATCCGACGCGGAGCATCCTCTTCTTCCGACGGCTAAACCCAGAATGAAGGTTCCTTTAAATGACGTCATCCAAGATGGAGTCCCTTCAATTTCGATTGGCTGATAGAATTCTATCAGCCAATCGGAATTAAGGTAGAAAAAATCCTATTGGCTGATGCAATCAGCCAATAGGATTGTACTGGCATTCTATTGGCTGATTGGAACAGCCAATAGAATGCCAGCTCAATCCTATTGGCTGATTGGATCAGCCAATAGGATTGAACTTCAACTTTTTTTTCAGGTAAAAGAGCTGATTACTTTGGGGCAATGCCCCGCAAAAGGCCCTTTTAAGGGCTATTTGTAATTTAGTGTAGGATAGGGCTTTTTTTTTATTTTGGTTGGGCTTTTTTATTTTGTTAGGGGGATTAGATTAGGTGTAATTAGTAAAAAAAATCTTGTAATTTCTTTATTATTTTCTGTAATTTAGTGGGGGTTTTTGCACTTTCGAAATTTTATTTAATTGTAATTAATTGTATTTAATTTAGGTAATTAATTTAATTGTAGTGTTAGGTGTAATTGTAACTTAGGTTAGGTTTTATTTTACAGGTAAAGTGGTCTTTATTTTAACTAGGTAGTTATTAAATAGTTAATAACTATTGTACCTAGTTAAAATAAATACAAAGTTGCCTGTAAAATAAAAATAAACCCTAAGTTAGATACAATGTAACTATTAGTTATATTGTAGCTAGGTTAGGGTTTATTTTATAGGTAAGTATTTAGTTTTAAATAAGAATTATTTAGTTAATTGTAATAATTTTATTTAGATTTATTTAAATTATATTTAAGTTAGGGGGGTTAGTGTTAGACTTAGGTTTAGGGGTTAATAACTTTATTATAGTGGCGGCGACGTTGGGGACGGCAGATTAGGGGTTAATAAATGTAGGTAGGTGGCGGCGATGTTAGGGACGGCAGATTAGGGGTTAATAAAATTTAACTAGTGTTTGCGATACGGGAGTGCGGCGGTTTAGAGGTTAATATATTTATTATAGTGGCAGCGACGTTGGGGGCAGCAGATTAGGGGTTAATAAATATAATGTAGGTGTCGGCGATGCTGGGAGCAGCAGATTAGGGGTTCATAAGTGTAAGATTAGGGGTGTTTAGACTCAGGTTTCATGTTAGGGTGTTAGGTGTAGACATAACTTTTATTTCCCCATATGAATCAATGGGGCTGCGTTAGGAGCTTTACGGTGCTTTTTTGCAGGTGTTAGGTTTTTTTTCCAGCCGGCTCTCCCCCATTGATTCCTATGGGGAAATCGTGCACAAGCACGTTTTACCAGCTCACCGCTAACGTAAGCAGCACTGGTATTGAGGTGAGATGTGGAGCTAAATTTTGCTCTACGCTAACTTTTTTGCGGTTAACGCCGGGTTTGTAAAAACCCGTAATACTAGCGCTGTCTGTAAGTGAGCGGTGAGCATAAACTGCTCGTTAGCACCGCACAGCCTCTAACCCAAAACTCGTAATCTAGGCCACAGAAATGTAGGGTCACTAGATTTAAAATTACTTACAAATAAGAACATGTAATTTTTCTTCTATAATGTCCTTTTAATCTTATTTTTCATCAAAATACTTAGCATCCTGGTCCCTATTATCAAATAACTAGTAATGCTCCAGTTTGTTTACTAAATATGTTGGAAGGTTAGGTATTAGATTTACAACATGTATTTGATCTAACTAAGCACATTAAAAAATAAATATAACGTTTTGGTGCAAATGACAATTAAAAAAAAAAGTGTTGGGAAATTTGCACGATTTTTGAAGTTTGCAAAGTAACTGGGTCTTGATATATTTATTAGTTATTTATTATTAGACAATAAAGAGACATAAATGGTACATATTAGAGGTTATGTCTTCCTGTTTTTTAGATGCTGCATTTAGAAGGTTTTTTTTTACAAGTGCTTTTTATTGCCCCTTATTGTATTCAGCTAGCGCCTGATACTGGAGTATGGTCATGTGTGCACATCTGCTCTATATATGCACATATCAACAGTGATGCCGTGCAACATGTCACTGGCTCTTAAAGGGACATGAAACCCAATTTTCTGTCATGATTCAGATAGATTTGTGGATTCTTCAACATCTGCTGTTGTTTTTATCGGGAGATATAAATATATAATATGAAACACAAAACATTTCTTTTGTGATTCAGATAAAACATGCAATTTTTAACATTTTTTTACTTCTATTATCAAATTTGCTTTTTTTCTTCTGGTATCCTTTGTTGAAGGAGCAGTAATGCACTATTAGGAGCTAGCTGAACACATCAGGAAAGCCAATGACAAGAGGCAAACATGTGGAGCCACGAATCAGCAGCTAGCTCCCAGTTGTGCTTTGTTGCTCCGGAGCTTACCTAGGTATTATTTTTAACAAAGGATAGCAAGAGAACAAAGCAAATTAGATGATCCCTTTTAACAGAACAAATAAGTCCAGGCAAAGGGATATGCCTGAAGCTTACAGCATTTGTTTTTGTGTGTGGTAAAGGATGTGGGAGTTGCTCTTTTCCTTCCCTGATTTTGTAAATAATAATATTCCTAATAAAGCAAAGTATAACAATTTCTGGAGCCTAATTCCCTACATAACGCTTACCCAATGCCTGTACGGCTTCATCTAGTCATGTGTTTCTCATTATCTAGATTTATACATTCAAAACTCCCCATGATATAGAAGAATACACAAAAAGGCACTTTTTCTGTCAGATTATGTTTAGTTTGAGACAGCAATTTAAATCGCCAGAAAATAATTTTAAGAATATCATATCAGTGTCATATATTTTGTAAAAAAACGTGTGATTTGCAACTTGTTTAGAAATATCTCTGCCGCTTAAAAAAAACTGGCTACCCCTAGTGCAAGTGTGTAGTCAACCTGGAAACACGTAGATTAATTGTCCCCCTAGGTAGACCTGGTACAACGAAACACTGAGGAATTATAAAGTGGGTTAGTTGATGATATTTACAAGAGAATTTGTAAGTGGTAAAAGAAAAGACTACAATATCGTGCAGCTGGTGGCAGTAAACAGTGCAGTAAGATAAGACAATTCCACAGGACGTTGACTGGATATGATGTGCTGTAACTAGATGGTTGGAGATTTTCTACAGGTGCAAGCACACATTTTAACGTAAAAGATCCCATAGTTTCAAACAGCAATATTAGCTTAGTAGTACATATATGAAATCAATTAAACAAAATATATATCTATATATCTACTGAAAAGATCACTATGCACAGCTGTAGACAGAAACTGTAACAATAATTTAAAAGCAGTATTTTTTTTTCACGGCATAATTTTTTTCACACACTTCTTTGTTTCACATGCGTATTTTGCTGAAGTGCACATTTTTTGACGCACATTGTTGCATGCCGGCCTTCGGGTCTGCGCACTTCGGCGTGATAGTGTGCGTACTTTTTGGTGCCTTTTTCTATCATATATGATGTACGTTTGACGTGTGCCTCACTTTACAAGTGTGCTATCTGGATGCAAGATGTATTTGTCTTGTATTTGTGATTTTTTCAATTGTAAGTTTTTAAGAGTTTCTTTCAGATATTATCATTTAACTGTATGTTTTCTGCATTTAACTTTTCTGCAGTTATGTAATTCTGTCCCTAAATCTGCCTTTGAAGTTGGGTTATTTGAACATTTTATTTCCAGTGTTAAATGTTTACATAGTTATATGCTAAGGTTTCATTCAGCAAAAAAAAAGTGGAAAAAACAACAACCACTTAACTCGTTCCCCAACTGATCGTTTATTCTCAAGTGCACTAACCTGACATGAAAATATGAATATGTTCTTCACATACAAGAATATCTTCTATTTATTCTTAAATAAATATTGCTACATATATCTGATGATATTTTGGTACAATATATATATATATACATGATTATATAAAGGTATAGATATATAAAGATATATATATGAATATCTATTTAGAAATACATAGAACAAATTCTGCTATGTGCAGAACATTGGAATGGGAAATATTTATAACAAAAAACATAATTTATGCTTACCTGATAAATTTATTTCTCTTGTAGTGTATCCAGTCCACGGATCATCCATTACTTGTGGGATATATTCCCTTCCCAACAGGAAGTTGCAAGAGGATCACCCACAGCAGAGCTGCTATATAGCTCCTCCCCTCACATGTCATATCCAGTCATTCGACCGAAACAAAACAAGAAAGGAGAAACCATAGGGTGCAGTGGTGACTGGAGTTTTAATTAAAATTTAGATCTGCCTTAAAAAGACAGGGCGGGCCGTGGACTGGATACACTACAAGAGAAATAAATTTATCAGGTAAGCATAAATTATGTTTTCTCTTGTTAAGTGTATCCAGTCCACGGATCATCCATTACTTGTGGGATACCAATACCAAAGCTAAAGTACACGGATGATGGGAGGGACAAGGCAGGAACTTAAGCGGAAGGAACCACTGCCTGTAGAACCTTTCTCCCAAAAACAGCCTCCGAAGAAGCAAAAGTGTCAAATTTGTAAAATTTTGAAAAGGTGTGAAGCGAAGACCAAGTCGCAGCCTTGCAAATCTGTTCAACAGAGGCCTCATTCTTAAAGGCCCAGGTGGAAGTCACAGCTCTAGTAGAATGAGCTGTAATTCTTTCAGGGGGCTGCTGTCCAGCAGTCTCATAGGCTAAGCGTATTATGCTACGAAGCCAAAAGGAGAGAGAGGTTGCTGAAGCTTTTTGACCTCTCCTCTGTCCAGAGTAAACGACAAAAGGGAAGAAGTTTGACGAAAATCTTTAATTGCCTGTAAATAGAACTTCAGGGCACGGACTACGTCCAGATTATGCAAAAGACGTACCTTCTTTGAAGAAGGATTAGGGCACAATGATGGGACAACAATCTCTTGATTGATATTCCTGTTAGAAACCACCTTAGGTAAAAACCCAGGTTTGGTACGCAGAACTACCTTGTCTGAATGAAAAATCAGATAAGGAGAATCACAATGTAAGGCAGATAACTCAGAGACTCTTCGAGCTGAGGAAATAGCCATCAAAAACAGAACTTTCCAAGATAAAAGCTTAATATCAATGGAATGAAGGGGTTCAAACGGAACACCTTGAAGAACTTTAAGAACCAAGTTTAAGCTCCACAGAGGAGCAACAGTTTTAAACACAGGCTTAATCCTAGCCAAAGCCTGACAAAAAGCCTGGACGTCAGGAACTTCTGCCAGACGCTCTGCCAGACGCTTGTGCAAAAGAATAGACAGAGCAGAAATCTGTCCCTTTAACGAACTAGCAGATAAGCCCTTTTCCAAACCCTCTTGTAGAAAGGACAATATTTTAGGAATCCTAATTTTACTCCATGGTAACAGGCTTCCGTGCCTGTATTAAGGTATCAATAACTGACTCTGAGAAGCCACGCTTTGATAGGATCAAGCTTTCAATCTCCATGCAGTCAGCCTCAGAGAAATTAGATTTGGATGGTTGAAAGGACCTTGTATTAGAAGGTCCTTCCTCAGAGGTAGAGACCATGGTGGACAGGACGACATGTCCACTAGGTCTGCATACCAGGTCCTTCGTGGCCACGCAGGCGCTATCAGAATCACCGATGCTCTCTCCTGTTTGATCTTGGCAATCAGTCGAGGCAGCAGCGGAAACACATAAGCCATGTTGAATAACCAAGGGGCTGCTAGAGCATCTATCAGCGCCGCTCCCGGGTCCCTGGACCTGGATCCGTAACAAGGCAGCTTAGCGTTCTAGCGAGACGTCATGAGATCCAGTTCTGGTTTGCCCCAACGATGAATCAGTTGAGCGAACACCTCCGGATGAAGTTCCCACTCCCCCGGATGAAAAGTCTGGCGACTTAGAAAATCCGCCTCCCAGTTCTCCACGCCTGGGATGTGGATCGCTGACAGGTGGCAAGAGTGAGACTCTGCCCAACGAATTATCTTTGAAACCTCTAACATCGCTAGGGAACTCCTGGTTCCCCCTTGATGGTTGATGTAAGCCACAGTCGTGATGTTGTCCGATTGAAATCTGATGAACCTCAGTGTTGCTAACTGAGGTTCATCAGCTAGAAGCTAGAAGAGCATTGAATATTGCTCTCAACTCCAGAATATTTATTGGGAGGAGTTTCTCCTCCTGAGTCCACGATCCCTGAGCCTTCAGGGAGTTCCAGACTGCACCCCAACCTAGAAGGCTGGCATCTGTTGTTACAATCGTCCAATCTGGCCTGAGAAAGGTCATGCCCTTGGACAGATGGACCCGAGAAAGCCACCAGAGAAGAGAATCTCTGGTCTCTCGATCCAGATTTAGTAGAGGGGACAAATCTGAGTAATCCCCATTCCACTGACTTAGCATGCATAATTGCAGCGGTCTGAGATGCAGGCGCACAAATGGCACTATGTCCATTGCCGCTACCATTAATCCGATTACTTCCATGCACTGAGCCACTGACGGGCGTGGAATGGAATGAAGGACATGGCAAGCATTTAGAAGTTTTGATAACCTGGACTCCGTCAGGTAAATTTTCATCTCTACAGAATCTATAAGAGTCCCTAGGAAGGAGACTCTTGTGAGTGGTGATAGAGAACTCTTTTCCTCGTTCACTTTCCACCCATGCGACCTCAGAAATGCCAGAACTATCTCTGTATGAGACTTGGCAATTTGAAAGCTTGACGCCTGTATCAGGATGTCGTCTAGATACGGAGCCACCGCTATGCCTCACGGTCTTAGAACCACCAGAAGTGAGCCCAGAAACTTTGTAAAGATTCTCGAGGCCGTAGCTAACCCAAAGGGAAGAGCTACAAACTGGTAATGCCTGTCTAGAAAGGCAAATCTTAGGTACCGATAATGATCTTTGTGAATCGGTATGTGAAGGTAGGCATCCTTTAAGTCCACTGTGGTCATGTACTGACCCTCTTGGATCATGGGAAGGATGGTTCGAATAGTTTCCATTTTGAATGATGGAACTCTTAGGAATTTGTTTAAGATCTTTAGGTCCAAGATTGGTCTGAAGGTTCCCTCTTTCTTGGGAACCACAAACAGATTTGAGTAAAATTCCTGCCCTTGTTCCGTCCGTGGAACAGGGTGGATCACCCCCATTACTAGGAGGTCTTGTACACAGCGTAGGAATGCCTCTTTCTTTATCTGGTTTTCTGATAACCTTGATAGATGGAATCTCCCTCGAGGAGGAGAAGCTTTGAAGTCCAGAAGATATCCCTGAGATATGATCTCCAACACCCAGGGATCCTGGACATCTCTTGCCCACGCATGGGCGAAGAGAGAAAGTCTGCCCCCCACTAGATCCGTTTCCGGATAGGGGGCCGTTCCTTCATGCTGTCTTAGGGGCAGTAGTAGGTTTTCTGGCCTGCTTGCCCTTGTTCCAGGACTGGTTAGTTTTCCAGGCCTGTCTGTAACGAGCAACAGTTCCTTCCTTTTTGGAGCGGAGGAAGTTGATGCTGCTCCTGCCTTGAAATTTCGAAAGGCATGAAAATTAGACTGTTTGGCCTTTGATTTGGCCCTGTCCTGAGGAAGGGTATGACCCTTACCTCCAGTAATGTCAGCAATAATTTCTTTCAAGCCGGGCCCGAATAAGGTCTGCCCCTTGAAAGGAATATTAAGTAATTTAGATTTAGAAGTCACGTCAGCTGACCAGGATTTAAGCCATAGCGCTCTCCGCGCCTGGATGGCGAATCTGGAGTTCTTAGCCGTTAGTTTAGTTAAATGTACAATGGCATCAGAAACAAATGCATTAGCTAGCTTAAGTGCTTTAAGCTTGTCCATAATTTCATCCAATGGAGCTGTATTAATGGCCTCTTCCAGAGACTCAAACCAGAAAGCCGCAGCAGCAGTGACAGGCGCAATGCATGCAAGGGGCTGCAAGATAAAACCTTGTTGAACAAACATTTTCTTAAGGTAACCTTCTAATTTTTTATCCATTGGATCCGAAAAAGCACAACTATCCTCCACCGGGATAGTGGTACGCTTAGCTAAAGTAGAAACTGCTCCCTCCACCTTAGGGACCGTCTGCCATAAGTCCTGTGTAGTGGCGTCTATTGGAAACATTTTCCTAAATATAGGAGGTGGGGAAAAGGGCACACCTTGCTAATAATTTCTGTAAGCCTTTTAGGTATAGGAAAAACGTCAGTACACACCGGCACCGCATAGTATCTATCCAGCCTACACAATTTCTCTGGAATCGCAACTGTGTTACAGTCATTCAGAGCTGCTAAAACCTCTCCTAGCAATACCCGGAGGTTCTCAAGCTTAAATTTAAAATGAGAGATCTCTGAATCCGGTTTCCCTGGATCAGATCTGTCACCCACAGAATGAAGCTCTCCGTCCTCATGTTCTGCAAACTGTGACGCAGTATCGGACATGACTCTCACAGCACCCGCGCGCTCTGTTCTAATCCCAGAGCTATCGCGCTTGCCTCTTAATTCTGGCAATCTAGATAATACTTCTGTCAGGGTATTATTCATGATTGTAGCCATGTCCTGTAAAGTGATTGCTATGGGCGTCTCTGATGTATTTGGCGCCATATTAGCACGCGCCTCCTGAGCGGGAGGCGAAGGTACTGACACGTGAGGAGAGTTAGTCGGCATAACTTCCCCCTCGTTGTCTGGTGATAATTCTTTTACAGATAAAGACTGATCTTTATTATTTAAAGTGAAATCAATACATTTAGTACACATATTTCTATGGGGCTCCACACTGGCCTTCAAACATAATGAACAAACAGATTCATCTGTGTCAGACATGTTTAAACAGACTAGCAATGAGACTAGCAAGCTTGGAAAACACTTTAAAATAAGTTTACAAGCAATATAAAAAACGCTACTGCGCCTTTAAGAAGCACAAAAACCTGTCTCAAGTTGAAATAACAATGAACCAAATCAGTTATAGCAACCAAATTTTCACAGTAAATGTATTAAGTTAGCAGAGCATTGCACCCACTTGCAAATGGATGATTAACCCCTTAATACCCAAAACGGATAATAAATAGAGAAAAAAACGTTTTTAACACAGTCAAACACACTGTCACAGGTCTGCTGTGACTGATTACCTCCCTCAAAATGACTTTTGAAGTCCCTTGAGCTCTCTAGAGACGACCTGGATCATGCAGGAAAAAGCAGGAAGACTGAGTCTGAATTTTTACTGCGCAAAAAAAGCGCTAAAATAGGCCCCTCCCACTCATTATTACAACAGTGGAAAGCCTCAGTTAACTGTTTCTATGCAGAAAATAAGTCAGCCATGTGGAAAAAATTATGCCCCAATAAGTTTTATCACCAATGTACCTCAAAAAAAACGATTAAACATGCCAGCAAACGTTTTAAACATCCTTTTTTAAAGAGTATGTATCTCTATTGACAAGCCTGATACCAGTCGCTTCTACTGCATTTAAGGCTTACTACATTACTTCAGTATTAGCAGCATTTTCTTAGTCAAATTCCATTCCTTAGAAAATTACTTTACTGCACATACATTAATAAGCCTGATACCAGTCGCTTTCGCTGCATTTAAGGCTTTTACTTACATTACTTCGGTATCAGCAGTATTTTCTTAGTCAATTCCATTCCTTAGAAAAATATTTTACTGCACATACCTTAGTTGCAGGAGACCCCGCACGCCATTCCCTTTCTGAAGTTACCCCACTCCTCAGAATGTGTGAGAACAGCCAGTGGATCTTAGTTACTTCTGCTAAGATCATAGAAAACGCAGGCAGATTCTTCTTCCAAATACTGCCTGAGAAAAAACAGCACACTCCGGTGCCATTTAAAAATAACAAACTTTTGATTGAAGAATTAATTAAGTATAAAACACCACACTCCTCTCACGACCTCCATCTATGTTGAGGGTTGCAAGAGAATGACTGGATATGACATGTGAGGGGAGGAGCTATATAGCAGCTCTGCTGTGGGTGATCCTCTTGCAACTTCCTGTTGGGAAGGGAATATATCCCACAAGTAATGGATGATCCGTGGACTGGATACACTTAACAAGAGAAACATAGTTTTTAACACCTTTATTAAAAATTAATATTGCATAAATATGTTTTTACATGTTTTCATCTACTTAAGTGGAAAGGAAGGGCTCCAATACGCTTACATATATCTATATATGTATTTATGTCTTTCTGTGTGTATATATGTCTGTAAATACATATATACACATAAACACACACACACACATATATATATATATTTAGACATGTATATGTATGTATGTCTATGTTAAATCCCTTTGCCTGCCTTTTTGTTTCTAACTCTTAGACCTCATATCTTTGAGCCCTTATGTTATGAGTGTAACTGTTCTTTGAATTATATTTTTGCTTTGCTATACTTTTTTGTTTCGCAAAACAGTTAACCAGAGCTCTGAGGATGCTGTAATCACTCTAGAATAAATGCGCTCAAGCGATTGCATTTACTTTCAACTTGTAATACCAGTGGTAAGCCCAATGAGCACAAATACCATATCATTTGCACCTAACTGTTAGAACACCACTCGTATTCTGGCCCTAAGTGTTTTAGGCACTGTTTTTTAAACTCTTGGTTAAATCTCTTGATGTGTTTCTTGTCCCTGTTGCAGTTTCTGAGATTATTTCAAGAGATTGGATTTAGCTAGGTATACTTTTTATTCCTTGTGCAAGGTTTAGGAATTTGTATAATTTTCAAGCTTCTATTATTGAGCTTTGGGAAGCTATTCCCAAAGTGGTTGGGGACATTTTTACTCTGGCTAAATGTACTACCATTCCTTTGGAAGATAGTTCTTCCTTTATATTAACCTTGGGATGGGAAGTTAAAGTTATTCCTTAGGAGCGCTTATTTGCAAGCAAGTTATATTTTCAGTTCAGCAATATCTATTGCTTATTTGTAAGTTTCCTTATCTTTTGAATATATAGGCCTCTAGTTATCAAGCCGTCAACCTCAAATACGCTGGAATTCCGCAGCGTATTTGTGGCGAGGCTGATTCGCCTTAGTTATCAAGCCCTACATACCGGCAAAAGTAGAATTTAGTGAAGTAAGCTTCGATCCGCCGGACTCAGTCCGACACAGATCGATTCTTATGTCACTCCATTTGTTCCGCACACAAGTTCGGCTCAATCTGACTACTATCAAAAAACTAGCAGGTACGCTGGGCACTTTTCCGGCCCAGCGTACCTGGTTTTCAATCCGCCGCCCTGGAGGTGGCGGATCCCATAGGAATCAATGGGAGTCTGACCATAGCGAAAGTTCATGTTCGCTGCTGCCCGACATCCCATTGATTCCTATGGGAGCTGTCTACACCTAACACTCTAACATGTACCCCGAGTCTAAACACCCCTAATCTGTCCCCCCTACACTGCCGCAACTAAATAAATGTATTACCCCTAAACCGCCGCTCCCAGAGCCCGCCACCACTCTAATAAACTGATTAACCCCTAAACCGCCGCTCCTAGACCCCGCCGCAACTATAATAAATGTATTAACCCCTAAACCGCCACTCCCGGACCCCGCCGCCACTCTAATAAACTGATTAACCCCTAAACCGCTGCTCCCGGACCCCGCCGCCACTATAATAAATATGTTAACCCCTAAACCGCCGCTCCCAGACCTCACCGCCACCTACATAATACCTATTAACCCCTATCCTGCCCCCCCTACACCGCCGCTACTATAATACATTTATTAACCCCTATCTTGCCCCCCCTACACCGCCACAACCTATAATACATTTATTAACCCCTATCCTGCCCCCCCCACACTGCCACCACTATAATAAAATTATTAACCCCTAAAACCTAAGTCTAACCCTAACCCTAACACCCCCTAACTTAAATATTAATTAAATACATCTAAATATTATAACTCTTGTTAACTAAATTAATCCTATTTAAAACTAAATACTTACCTTTAAAATAAACCCTAATATAGCTACAATTTTAATAATAATTATATTGTAGCTATCTTAGGATTCATTTTTATTTTACAGGCAACTTTCAATTTATTTTAACTAGGTACAATAGCTATTAAATAGTTATTAACTATTTAATAGCTACCTAGTTAAAATAAAGAGAAATTTACCTGTAAAATAAAAACTAGCCTAAGTTACAATTACACCTATCACTACACTATAATTAAATAAATTATTCCTATTTAAAACTAAATACTTACCTGTAAAATAAACCCTAAGATAGCTACAATGTAATTAATAATTACATTGTAGCTATTTTAGGATTTATATTTATTTTACAGGTAACTTTGTATTTATTTTAGCTAGTTAGAATAGTTATTAAATAGTTATTAACTATTTAATAAATACCTAGCTAAAAGAAATACAAAATTACCTGTAAAATAAATTCTAACCTAAGTTACAATTAAACCTAACACTACACTATCATTAAATTAATTAAATAAATTAGCTACAAATAACTACAATTAAATACAATTAAATAAACTAACTAAAGTACAAAAAAATAAAAAAAAATAAGTTACAAAAAAAAAAATAAGTTACAAACATTTCCAAAATATTACAACAATTTTAAGCTAATTACACCTAATCTAAGCCCCCTAACAAAATAACAAAGCCCCCCAAAATAAAAAAATGCCCTACCCTATTCTACATTAAAAAGTTAACAGCTCTATTACCTTACCAGCCCTTAAAAGGGCCTTTTGCGGGGATCAGCCAATCGGATTGAACTTCAATCTGATTGGCTGATGAAATCAGCCAATCAGATTTTTCCTACCTTAATTCCGATTGGCTGATAGAATCCTATCAGCCAATCGGAATTCGAGGGACGCCATCTTGGATGACGTCACTTAAAGGAACCGTAATTCGTCGTTAGTCCATCGGTAGAAGAGGATGGCTCCGCGTCGGGTCGTCTGAAGATGGCTCTGCACCGGATTAATGAAGATTGAAGACGCCGCCTGGATGATGACTTCAATCGGACGGAAGACTTCTTCAGCGCCCCTTGGATGATGACTTAAATCGGATGGAAACTTCTTCAGCGCCCCTTGGATGAAGACTTTGGCCGCTGCGGATGTCCTCTTCTGTTCCATCGGTGGTCGGCTGGCTGAAGATGGCTAAAGGTAGGATGATCTTCAGGGGGGTAGTGTTAGGTTTATTTAAGGGGGGTTTGGGTTAGAGTAGGGGTGTGTGGGTGGTGGGTTTTAATGTTGGGGGGGTTGTATTTTTATTTTACAGGCAAAAGAGCTGTTTTCTTTGGGGCATGCCCCCCAAAAGGCCCTTTTAAGGGCTGGTAAGGTAATGGAGCTGTTAACTTTTTAATGTAGAATAGGGTAGGGCATTTTTTTATTTTGGGGGGCTTTGTTATTTTATTAGGGGGCTTAGATTAGGTGTAAGTAGCTTAAAATTGTTGTAATATTTTGGAAATGTTTGTAACTTATTTTTTTTATTTTTTTTAACTTAGTTTTTTTTTATTTTTTGTACTTTAGTTAGTTTATTTATTTGTATTTAATTGTAGTTATTTGTAGCTTATTTATTTAATTAATTTAATGATAGTGTAGTGTTAGGTTTAATTGTAACTTAGGTTAGGATTTATTTTACAGGTAATTTTGTATTTCTTTTAGCTAGGTAGTTATTAAATAGTTAATAACTATTTAATAACTATTCTAACTAGCTAAAATAAATACAAAGTTAACTGTAAAATAAATATAAATCCTAAAATAGCTACAATGTAATTATTAATTACATTGTAGCTATCTTAGGGTTTATTTTACAGGTAAGTATTTAGTTTTAAATAGGAATAATTTATTTAAGTATAGTGTAGTGTTAGGTGTAATTGTAACTTATGTTAGTTTTTATTTTACAGGTAAATTTCTCTTTATTTTAACTAGGTAGCTATTAAATAGTTAATAACTATTTAATATCTATTGTACCTAGTTAAAATAAATTGAAAGTTGCCTGTAAAATAAAAATAAATCCTAAGATAGCTACAATATAATTATTATTTATTTTGTAGCTATATTAGTTTTTTTTTTTTAAAGGTAAGTATTTAGTTTTAAATAGGATTAATTTAGTTAATAAGAGTTATAATATTTAGATGTATTTAATTAATATTTAAGTTAGGGGGGTGTTAGGGTTAGACTTAGGTTTAGGGATTGATAATTTTATTATAGTGGCGGCGGTGTAGGGGGGCAGGATAGGGGTTAATAAATTTATTATAGGTTGCGGCGGTATAGGGGGGGCAAGATAGGGGTTAATAAATTTATTATAGGTGGCAACAGTGTAGGGGGGGCAGATTAGGGGTTAATAAGTTTAATATAAGGGGTTAAACAATTTATTTAGTTGCGGTGGGGTCCGGGATCAGCAGGATAGGGGTTAATAAATTTATTATAGGTGGCAGTGGTATAGGGGGGGCAGGATAGGGGTTACTAGGTATAATGTAGGTGGCGGTGGGCTCCGGGAGCGGCGGTTTAGTGGTTAATACATTTATTATAGTTGCGGCGGGGTCTAGGAGTGGCGGTTTAGGGGTTAATAACTTTATTTAGTTGCGGGGGGCTCTGGGGGCACCGGTATAGGGGGTAGAACAGTGTAGTTTAGTGTGGGTGCTTAGTGACAGGCTAGCAATAAAGCTGGGAAAAAGCCGAAGAGCAGCGAGATCGGATGAGTGATAACTATCACAGTCCACTGCTCATTGCACTGTACTTGGTGCGCGGCTTTTTGACAGCTTTATTGATAACTTTGGCGAGATTATTCAGGTCCGCGGCGGCGATGGTAGGCGAGCTTAGGCGGGCGTATTGGGGCCGGCGATGGCAGGTAAGTAGACACGTTAATAACTAGAGGCCAGTGTCTTTCTGGGCAGTTTTCTTATGATTTTGACAGTGAAGATTTTTTTAACCCCTTAATGAATGAGGACGTACGCCATATGTCCTCAGAAAAAATACAGTTAACGCCTGAGGACATATGGCGTACGTCCTCGGTTTGGAAAGCAGCTGGAAGCAATCCTGATCGCTTCCAGCTGCTTTCCGGTTATTGCAGGATGCCTCAATATCGAGGCATCCTGCAATAACAATTTGTACCCCTCCAGTGCAGAGAGAGCCACTCTGTGGCCCTCTCTACACCGGACATTGATGGCCGCATTCGTTGGTGGGTGGGAGCTGCAGTGGGAGGGGGTGGGCGGCCATCGATGGTTTCTGAGACACAGAGGGGGGCGGGATCAGGGGCGGGACAGTCAGGGGTGCGCACAGACACGCACGCACAGACACACAGACACGGGGGCGGGCGCGTGCATGGGGAGGGAGCGGGTGGGAACCGCTTACACTACAGAAATGATCCTGTATAAGAGGGAGGAAGGGGGGGAATAAATGCCCCAAAAAAGTAATCTAAGGGATCTGGGTGGGGGTGGGGGTTGGTCGTGGGGAAGCTACACTACAGAAAAAAATAAAAAAGGGGATCCCAGAGAAAAATTTACAACCATTTATGCCATAATTGCACAAGCTGTTTGTAAATAATTTCAGTGAGAAACCTAAAGTTTGTAAAAAAAAATGTGAAAAAGTGAACGATTTTGTATTTGATCACATTTGGCGGTGAAATGGTGGCATGAAATATACCAAAATTGGCCTAGATCAATACTTTGGGATGTCTTCTAAAAAAAAAATATATACATGTCATGGGATATTCACGGATTCCTGACAGATATCAGTGTTCTAATGTAACTAGAGCTAATTTAAAAAAAAAAAATGGTTTGGAAATAGCAAAGTGCTACTTGTATTTATGGCCCTATAACTTGCAAAAAAAGTTGTAAACATTGGGTATTTCTAAACTCTGGACAAAATTTAGAAACTATTTAGCATGGTTGTTTTTTGGTGATTGTAGATGTGTAACAGATTTTGGGGGTCAAAGTTAGAAAAAGTGTGTTTTTTCCCATTTTTTCCTCATATTTTATAATTTTTTTATAGTAAATTATAAGATATGATTAAAATAATGGTATCTTTAGAAAGTCCATTTAATGGCGAGAAAAACGATATATAATATGTGTGGGTACAGTAAACGAGTAAGAGGAAAATTACAGCTAAACACAAACACACCTCAAAAAATGTAAAAATAGCCTTGGTCCCGAAAGGACAGAAAATGGAAAAGTGCTGTGGTCATTAAGGGGTTAAACCTTTTTATGTAGTTTAAATGTGCAAATGCTTATTTTGTAATGTCTGTTTTGACATAATTCATTAATGCTAGAGTATGTCTTTAGCTGTTCTTTCTAGAGCATCATGGCTAGAATCTTGGTCTGTTGACATACTTTCTAATTTCAGACTTTTACCTCTTTCTTTACAGGGAAATTTTTTTTTTGGTTTCCATTATCTCTACAGTGTCTGGGGGTTAAGGAGCTTGTTCTTCTTCAGAGCAAGAAGTCCAAGGGTACATCTAAAGGTCAGTTTTGTGTTTTGTCCCTTTCGCCATAGCAGGGCTCAGAAATCTATTTGGTCCACACAGTATCAGAATTAATCTGGAAATAGATAGAATATAATTTGCAAAATGCTTCAGCTCCTGTAACTTGAGCACTAAACCCTCTGCTTGCAAGGCTCCAAATCTAAATCCCAGGTAAATCTATATGTTCTGGAGAATGCTGACAGTTTTATCTGGAACAGGTCTAAGCAGTCCAAGAAGTCTTCTCTCCCATGCAAGTCTGCATATGTAGGTGTGGCCCCTATACCTTTTTCAGGAAGCTTGGTTTTTGTCTGTTCAGGCTCCTTAACGTCTAGATTACGAGTTCGGTGTTAGCTTTAAAAAGCAGCGTTAAGGGGTCCTAACGCTGCTTTTTAACGCCTGCTGGTATTACAAGTCTGGCAGGTACAGGTGTACCGCTCACTTTTCTTCCGTGACTTTTCCATACTGCAAATCCCCTTACGTCAATTGCGTATCCTATCTTTTTAATGAGATTTTCCTAATGCTGGTATTACAAGTCTTGGAAGAAGTGAGCGGTACAGCCTCTACCTCCAAGACTCCTACCGCATATAAAAGTCAGTAGTTAAGAGTTTTATGGGTTAACGCCGGAACATAAAGCTCTTAACTACAGTGATAAAAAGTACACTGACACCCATAAACTACCTATTAACCCCTAAACCGAGGCCCCCCCACATCGCAAACACTATAATAAAATTATTTAACCCCTAATCTGCCGACCGGACATCGCCGCCACCTACATTATACCTATGAACCCCTAATCTGCTGCCCCTAACATCGCCGCCACCTACATTATATTTATTAACCCCAAATCTCCCCCCCCCAACGTCGCAGCAACTATATTAAATTTATTAACCCCTTATCTTCCACCGCCAACGTCGCCGCTACTATATTAAATGTATTTACCCCTAAACCTAAGTCTAACCCTAACCCCAACACCCCCCCTAACTTCTATCTATTTGTAATAAATCTAAATAAAATTACTAGAATTAAATAAATTATTCCTATTTAAAAATAAATACTTACCTATAAAATAATCCATAAAATAGCTACAATATAACTAATAATTACATTGTAGCTATTTTAGGATTTATATTTATTTTACAGGCAACTGTATTTATTTTAACTAGGTACAATAACTATTTAATAGCTACCTAGTTAAAATAATTACAAAATTACCTGTAAAATAAATCCTAACCTAAGTTACAAATACACCTAACACTACACTATCAATAAATTAATTTAATACATTAACTACAATTATCTAAAATAAAATACAATTAAATAAACTAAACTATAGTACAACCCCCCCCCCACTAAATTACAAACAAAAAAAAAATTACAAGAGGTTTAATCTAATTACACCTAATCTAATCCCCCTAATAAAATAAAAAAGCCCCCCAAAATATTAAAATTCCCTATCCTAAACTAAATTTCAAATAGCCCTTAAAAGGGCTTTTTGTGGGGCATTGCCCCAAAGTAATCAGCTCTTTTACCTGTAGAAAAAAGAAATACAATACCCCCAACATTACAACCCATCACCCACACACCCCTACTCTAAAACCCACCAGATCCCCCCTTAAAAACCTAACACTACCCCATTGAAGATCACTCTACCTTGAGCCGTCTTCACCCAGCCGGGGACCGATGGGGCAGAAGAGGACATCCGGACCGGCACAAGTCTTCATCCGATCCAGCCAGAAGTCTTCATCGAATCCGGGCAGAAGAGGTCCTCCAAGCGGCAGAAGTCTTCATCCAAGCGGCATCTTCTATCTTTATTCAATCGGAGCGGATCCATCTTCAATCCAGCCGACACGGAGCCATCCTCTTCTTCCGATGTCCTAACACTGAATGAAGGTTCCTTTAAATGACGTAATCCAAGATGGCGTCCCTCGAATTCCGAATGGCTGATAGGATTCTATCAGTCAATCGGAAATAAGGTAGGAAAAATCTGATTGGTTGATTTAATCAGCCAATCGGATTGAAGTTCAATCCGATTGGCTGATTGGATCAGCCAATAGATTTGACCTTGCATTCTATTGGCTGATCCAATTATCGGATGAAGAATTGTGCTGGTCCGGATGTCCTCTTCTGCCCCATTGGTGCCCGGCTGGGTGAAGGTAGGGTGATCTTCAATGGGGTAGTGTTAGTTTTTTTTTAAGGGGGATCGGGTGGGTTTTAGAGTAGGGGTGTGTGGGTGGTGGGTTGTAATGTTGGGTGGGGGTATTGTATTTCTTTTTTTACAGGTAAAAGAGCTGATTACTTTGGGGCAATGCCCCTCAAAAAGCCCTTTTAAGGGCTGGTAAAAGAGCTGATTACTTTGGGGCAATGTCCCGCAAAAGGCCCTTTTAAGGGCTATTTGTAATTTAGTTTAGGATAGGGAATTTTATTATTTTGGGGGGCTTTTTTATTTTATTAGGGGGATTAGATTAGGTGTAATTAGATTACACTTCTTGTAATATTTTTTTTGTTTGTAATTTAGTGTTGTTTTTTTGTACTATAGTTTAGTTTATTTAATTGTATTTGAGTTTAGATAATTGTAATTAATTTATTCATAGTGTAGTGTTAGGTGTATTTGTAACTTAGGTTAGGAATTATTTTACAGGTAATTTTGCAATTATTTTAACTAGGTAGCTATTAAATAGTTATTAACTATTTAATAGATATTGTACCTAGTTAAAATAAATACACAGTTGCCTGTAAAAAAATATAAATCCTAAAATAGCTACAATGTAATTATTAGTTATATTGTTGCTATCTTATGGTTTATTTTATAGGTATTTATTTTTAAATAGGAATCATTTATTTAATTCTAGTAATTTTATTTAGATTTATTAAAAATAGATTGAAGTTCGGGGGGTGTTAGGGATAGGGGTTAATACATTTAATATAGTAGTGGCGATGTTGGGGGCGGAAGATTAGGGGTTAATAAATGTAGTTAGGTGGTGGCGACATTGGGGGCGGCAGATTAGGGATAAATAAATATAATGTAGGTGTCGGCAATGTTAGGGGCAGCAGATTAGGGGTTCATAGGTATAATGTAGGTGGCGGCAATGTCCAGTCGGCAGATTAGGTGTTAATAATATAAGGCAGGTGGCGAGTATGTCGGGGGCGGCAGATTAGGGGTTAATAAATGTAAGGTTAGGGGTGTTTAGACTTTGGGTTCATGTTAGGGTGTTAGGTGTAGACTTAGAAAGTATTTCCCCATAAGAATCAATGGGGCTGCGTTAGAAGCTGAACGCTGCTTTTTTGCAGGTGTTAGGTTTTTTTTCCAGCCGTCTCAGCCCCATTGTTTCCAATGGGGAAATTGTGCACAAGCACGTTTAGCCAACTTACCGCTGACTTAAGCAACGCTGGTATTACAGGGAGAAGTGGCGCTAAATTTGCTCAACGCTCACTTTTCTGAGGCTAACGCAGCCATTCAGAAAACTTGTAATACTAGCGTTGTTTAAAGTGAGGGCTGGAAAAAAAAGGAGCGTTAGCAACGCACAGCTTTACCGACAAAACTTGTAATCTAGCCGTAAGTTTTTAATATAGTCTCAATGATATCGAATATGTTTTAGAACAAGGCCTTCCAAGGGAAGGTTTATTCTGTCCCATGTTCCTAGAAACCCAGTAAAGGTTTAGGTAGATGGGAACTCCAACCTATTTTCTGTTCCAAAGAAGGAGGGAACTTTCAGGTCAATTCTGATTTAGAAACTCTAAGCAAGTATCTCAAGTTCCTACTTTTGAAATGAAAACTATTCTGACTATTCTGCGAGATCAGTTTATGTCCACAATATATTTTAAGGATGCTTACCTTTATGTTCTTATTTCAAGGTACATCATTGGTTTCTGAGGTTTGTTTTTTAGTCAAGCATTTTTAGTTTGATCTGGCTATGGTTCTCAGAATATTCTTCAAGGTACTGCATACCCTCTTATCTGTAATCAGGTCTCAGGGTATTGCAGTGTTTCCTGACAAGGATGATATCTTGGTTCAAGCTCCATCTTTACATTTAGATGTATTTATCTCCTGCAGACTGTTGTTGTTTCTTCAACCAAATGGTTGGGAAGTCATTTTTCCAAACAATTTATGAGTCCCAAAAGATAAAGGTTACTTTTCTGGGGGTCCAAATAGATTCAGTTTCTATGAGACTTTATTTGAAGGAGCAAAAATGGTTGAAACTTGTGTTTGTCTGTTAGAACATTTAGTCTCTCTCTTTTCCTTCAGTCGTTTTTTGCATGGAGGTGTCAGGTCTCATGCTTGTGGCCTTGGATGCTATTCCATTTGCTAGCTTCCATATGAGCACTCTTCAGCTTTGTATATTTTGCCATACTCAGTTGTTTCAGAGGACTCTTTTACATTCCAGAACAAGTTGTTTCTGTCTTGGTGGCTGAACTATTTGCTCTTCATGCAGGGGGCTTCTTTTGTTCATCCTTCTTGGTTTGTATTCTCTACAGATGCAAGTTTTGTCAGGATGGGGAGCCATCTGGGGGTCTCAGAAGGCAAAGGGAGTTTAGTTTCTTTGAGAGGCGAGGTTATCTATTAATGCTTTAGAAATCTGTGCAATATTCAGGGCCCTTGAGTGTTGGCCTCTGTTGAGAAGGGAATCTTTTCTCCATTTTCATCTGTAACTTATGTCAATCATCAGGGGGATCTTACAGTCCCCTAGTTATGCAGAAGGTATCTCAAAGGGTATCGCAAAGTCTTTCCTTGGCAGAAGCCGATTGCTTGTTGATTTATGCTATTCATATTCCAACACTGATTAACTGGGAAGTGGATTTCTCAGTTGTCAGGTATTCCGTCTGGCATAAGTGGTCTTTTCACCTGGTTATGTTCAATCAGATAATAGATCTTGGGGTCGCCCATAAATAGTTGGGATGGCTTCTCGGTTAAATCTTAAATTTTAATTAGTATGTAGGTCCATGGATATATCAACTGTGTTTGTGGATGCTTTGATAGTTCAGTGCTCATTTTGGGTAGCCTATATTTTTTTTCCACCTCTGGTCTTTTTTTCCCCAGAGTGATTACCAATATCTGTCAGGAAGAGTTTTGGTGATTTTGATTGCTCAAACTTATTCCTGTAGAATTTGGTATGCAGATCTGGTTCTGATGTCCAGTTTCTCTACTTGGCTGCTTCCTTTACATCCAGACATTTTTTTCAAGGTCTGCTTTTTCATCTGGATTCTAGATCTCTCACCTTGTTGTCATGGAGATAGAATAAGAAACCCTCTGTGTCTTTGAACTATCCATTCAATTACTGAGTTTCTTATACGGGCTTTTGAGTCTGTGAGTAGAGGAATTTGTTTATTTAAAGGCCTGGAAGGCCTTTATTTTTTGTAGTTTGAATCAGGATTTTTCAAGGCATTCCTAGGATTCTTGCAGTTCAGATAACTGTTTATCCGCCTGTTCTTTGAAAGATCAGTTTTCTGCCCTTTTTAGTTATGTTCTGTAAGAAGATTGCTGATCTTCCTGACATTTGGGATTTAGTTCAAGCCTTGCCTAGAATTAAGCCTATGATTATCCAATATTTTCTCTTTAGAACCTTAATTTGGTTTTGAGGATTTTGCAGGTTCCTCCTTTTGAGACTGTGCATCAGGTTGATGTTATACTTCTTTCTGGATGTTTTGTTTCTTTTAGCTATTTTATCTGCTAGAAGAGTTTCTAAGTTTCTACTCCTTCTTGTGTTCCTCTTTATCTTATTTTTCTTCAGGATAAGGTTGCGTTTTATGACAATGTATGTTGTTCCTTTTTTATGTCTTATTCCTATGAATTATTCAGAGATCTCTTCATGTTTTTGAAGTGTTATGTAGACACTACTAAGGATTTCAGACAAACTTTTAGTTTGTTTGTTAATTTTGCTGGTTCTATGAAAGGGCAGGAAATTTCTGTAGTTTTTTTGTTTAAGCTTCTGTTTCATATAGCTTTCTTGTAGGCAGGTGAGCCTCCACCTAGATAGATTTCTGCTCATCCTACCAGATCAGTTGCACTTCTTTTTTAGAATATTTTATCAGTGGACCAAAATTGCAAGGCAGTTACCTGGTCTTCTTTGCATATTTTTTCTACCATTTTGATGTTTTTGCTTCTTCTGAGGCAGCCTTTGGTAGGGTCTTTTTCATGCAGTTGTCTCTGGTTGATTTGTTTTTTGCCTATTTATTTTTTTTTTTTCCTTTTTTAGGCTCTTTTGGGACTGTGGATTTAGATTCTCAGTAAAAAAATAAGTTTTTTTAGATCCTACCCTTTATGTTATTACTCGTGGACTCCACAGCTTGGGTATTAGTTCCCTTGAGTAATGGATTGTGGACTCTCACCTCTGTATGAAAGAAAACATAATTTATGCTTACCTGATACATTTCTTTCTTTCATGGTAGTGAGAGTCTTTGAGACCTCACTCTGTATTTTTCACAGTTGTTTTAAATAAATAAATGCTTGTTCAATGTTAAATGCCGAGCGATGTCTGGCTGACATGATTTGCTACAAAATATTAAAAAATAAGTATGGATTTCAGAATAATTCTGGATTTGGATATTTCTCACCTGTAAATAGTTTGTGTGAGTTTCTCATTAAAAATGACCTACACAAGGGAGGCGGAGCTAACTAGCGAAGAGAACAGTCGCACTGAACAAGAGCTCCTGGGGAAAAAATAATTTTACATTGATTCCTAATCGATTATTTGAAGCCAATCCACTTACAAATCAATAGAAAAACTCTATATTGTGTTGGAAAAAAATTAACAGCAAGCGGGGGCCAGCTTGTACACTTCAGCCGGTTTTGAAGAGAGAAACCTGGTCTTCTCAATAAGGGAAAACAGAAGGAAAGCTGAATTGCACAACAAAACTCTGTGTTTGGATACACTCCGGGGGCTCAGGGATCCGTCCCGGAGTGTGTGACGTAGCAGGGCAATAACGGTAAACCGAATACCACAGAATCAAAGACCCAGCTGGATGGTGAGATCTGAGAGCTAAGGCAGACAACATCAAACCACGAAGCAGTGAGTATTCAAAGAATTCTCTCACGTCACATCAACAAACACCTATGTATGTGTGGAACACTAAGCCTATTACACAACCCAAAAGCAATCACGGCTTACCCACAGCTTAACAGGCAGCTCCTAAAATAAAAATATTCTTTTGGCGCAAATTGCCATTTTGATTGCTGTCTTGGAAAGCGGCCTAGATCCGCAACTACCCGATAATCGACCTCAACTCATTTACACCATAAGCTCCTCATAACTGCAAAACGGAGCGATAGTTTTATTCTTTGGACAGCACTGGCCTTGAGTTAGAGGTCTAGCACATTGCATCAGAATTGCAGATGATAGTACACAGTGTTCATAACATAAGAGAGGCCCAGAGAAGACACAGACAGAGACTCTTTAACTATACATGTCATAAAAAGTTGTCTCATTCATATAAGGACCACGACTTGGTCAATTGGTTATTCTTTATCACTAACGCTGTGTTGATTCATAGTGCACTCTCCCCCTCCCTTTCCTGCTATTATCTCAATTGGCAGGTCATATCCCAAGATCCATTTTCCGTTAGCGTCCTGTGCGGACAAACTCCCCGAGGAGTAGTGTACTGTTAAGAAGCTAAATGCTACTGAAGAAGCATGAGAAGTCATAAGATACGGGAGTGAGACTTAATTCAGTGCAACATGTTGAATGATTCATTAGCTATTAAGACTTAGGGGAAGTCAGATTGTCTCAGATACCTCATTGAACATCCAATCTATAAACACTATACTTCCTACCCTGACCCACATTACAAGTCAGTAAAGAGCCAGGAAAAGATTAGGATGTCTCTCTGAGATAATTTTGAGCTACAACACACAAACCCTGATTTTGCCCTAGGAACAAAGACATTGTTTATCTAACAAATAGCAAGAAAGCTGGGAAACATGCTACATTCTAATCCATGAAATAAATAATGCTGCATAATAGTGACAAGTAACATCAATTACTTGATTTGAAGATTTACCCTCCCTTTGACCTCCTAATTTCAGCATAATAGTGTATCTCCATCAATAATATACATTGGAGCTTATTTCTGGCATCAAACCTACAAGTACCTTACATAATTTCATTCATAATTCCTGTCAGAGTTCATTTTTGAGCTAACCCCAACATGAAAAGTAGAAGTCACTCAGTTAAGGACTACTTAGCAAAGGCTTAATCTAAACAAAAATTAACAGACAAAATGTTATCTCCAGCAAAATAAACTTCTTCTCAAGACCAAATTGATCCAGAAATTCAAAGTTCATCAGCTATAAAAATAGAGACTTACTCTCACAAATAAAAGACATCTTCCAGGAGGAATTTAAATCTGCTTTGTCAGAACTAAGAAGATACATACAAGAAATAGGGCATAAAACGTCTGACATAGAAGAAAAACATGACAGCAGGCACCCACACGGGGGGAGTACTAGCAGAACCACTACCCCTTGAGGAGGGGCCATCAGTCACAGTACCAAAGGTACCAATAGAAGGTATAGTCAACCTCTCAAACTATGTACTATCAAAGACAGAGGAGAAGGTCTTGAGCTTGGGGCTAGGCTTTGTACCGTCCAATAATTTCAATATTTTTAATATATTATTGGATGTGAATAAAATGATAAGAAACATAACATTATATAAGTTCCATAAAAATAGCCACTCTGAAGGGTACCAACAAGTTGATGTATAGGATACTCAGATTTCTGAGCATAATCTGGACTTTATGGAGGATTGTGATAGAGTAGCATTAGAAACACTTTATCAAGAAGGCTCTACCGTTGAAGTAGGAGGCACCCACACGGGGGGAGTACCAGCAGAACCGCTACCCCTTGAGGAGGGGCCATCAGTCACAGTACCAAAGGTACCAGTAGAAGGTATAGTCAACCTCTCAAACTATGTACTATCAAAGACAGAGGAGAAGGTCTTGAGCTTGGGGCTAGGCTTTGTACCGTCCAATAATTTCAATATTTTTAATATATTATTGGATGTGAATAAAATGATAAGAAACATAACATTATATAAGTTCCATAAAAATAGCCACTCTGAAGGGTACCAACAAGTTGATGTATAGGATACTCAGATTTCTGAGCATAATCTGGACTTTATGGAGGATTGTGATAGAGTAGCATTAGAAACACTTTATCAAGAAGGCTCTACCATTGAAGTAGGAGGCACAAATGGCTTTCCACATTTTAAGCATAAGTCCAAGTTTTACCAGATTCACAATCGGGGTGAAACCATAGTTGCCTTCCAAAGAAGGGTAGAAAGAGATCTTACAGCACTCAAATGCCAAATGAATAACTTGACCTCACAAACAAAGAGACCAAATCTTTCAAGGAGATAGATGCATTACTAACCCTTAAAGAGAATAGAAATCTTGTAATTAGATCGGCCGACAAGGGGGATCTGTCGTTGTAATGGACAGGGTTTTTTTGTACAGGAAGCCCTTCGGCAACTAAATGATCAGACCCAGTATATCCAGCTGAGTGCCAATCCCACTTTGAGATTTTTTAGGGAGTTGAAGCATCTTGTGGATGATGGCAAGGAAGGTAGATATTTGGATGACGATACAGCAAGGTTTCTGATTGTGGAGAAACCTGTCATCCCCATCTTCAATCACCTGCCAAAAATCCACAAATCTATCTCTAAGGTAGAGGGACGCCCGATTGTAAGTGGGATTGGCTCTCTGTTGGAAAAACCATCACAATGGTTAGACGAGATATTGCAGCCACTAGTGATTACACTCCCAAGTTATCTCAGGGACACAAAACACCTTTTAGGCATGGTCCAAAATATGGAATGGCTAGACTATTACTCGTGGCTTACAGTGGATGTTAGGGCGTTGCATACGTCTAACCAACATAACAAGGGATTAGAGGCAGTAAGATTCTTCCTGCAGGGGTAAATGCTGTATGACGAGGACAGCTGTGCGAACATACTTAGAGTGACGGAATTCCTCTTGACTCATAATTACTTTATATTTGAGGACTGTTTCTATCTCCAAAGATGTGGGACAGCGATGGGGGCGAAGTTCACCCCCTCCTATGCCAACCTATTTATGGGGTAGTGGGAGCTGTCCCACAAATTTGGAGAGGGAAATCCCTTCAGAAAGAGCATCATATTTTACAAAAGGTATATAGATGATTCGATTCTGATCTGGAGGAGAGAAGAGAGCACGGCTGTCCTCTTCATGGATTGGCTAAATACCAATGATATAGGTATCAGTTTCACCTATGAATTTCAAAACATAAGGTGAACTACCTAGATGTCACTTTGGCTGGAGAGATTGATGGAGAAAAAGGAATGGTTAAATCTGAAATGTAAAGGAAACCCATCACAGGAAATACGATACTCCATGCCAATAGTAACCACCCAGACAAAGTGTTTAAGGCAATTACGAAGGGCCAAATGCTTACAATAAAGAGAAACTGCACTACACAATCACAGTTCATGGAACAATCAGAATTGTTATTGAACAGACTTGAAGGGACAGAGAATATCCAACACCCATGGTACAGGGGGTTAGGAATTCTGTGGCAACCCTAGATAGGAAAGTTCTACTGAAAAGGAGAAACAGATAAAGGAGGAAAAAAATCAGGCCAGAGAGACTAAACAAGCCCTTTTTCTGACTACATATAGTAATCAGTTTGATGAGGTATGCAGGATAGTTAACAAACATTTTAAAATGTTAGCTGCCGATGAAGATCTGACAGACCTAGTGGAAAGGGGGTGTAAATTTTTATATAGAAGGGGTGCCACAATAGGGAACATGGTTTCACCAACAGCCCTAAAGACAACAGCACCTGTAACCAGTTCATGGTTAACAATGAAAGGCGTGTATAGATGCCACAATCACACGTGTAAAGCATGTGAATATGTGTCATTAGGGGATATATTTAAGTGCGCAATGACAGGAGAGAGGTTCTCCCACAACAAGTGCTACAATTGTAGAATGTCATACGTGGTATGAAATTCAATATGTAGGTATGACTACAAGGGACAACAGAACCAGGATAAGGGAACATGTTGGTAATATTAAATTGGGTACCGTGTCTACACCGTTAGTCAGACACTTTAGGGATTTTCATCAAAAAAGACCAGATACACTCAGGTGGACAATAGTAGAACAAGTCCAATTTGGCAGCAGAGGAGGAGACAGAGATCAGACACTTGCAAGGCAGGAGATTTTTTGGATCTTTAAGCTGAAAACTAGCACACCAAATGGTCTAAACTCAGAATTTGATCTGATCATCTTCTGGGAATAATCTGTCTTGAATTATATGTGGATTTGATTCCATGTACTAACTCAGAACTTGATTGGATCTTTTTCTGGGAAGGATTCTCTAAAAATCTAAAATTTAAATTCTTTTCTCTTTTAGTGAGTATATTCCCCCCCGCCCCCCACAATCAGAAGCATTAACCATGTATGGTGGAACAACCTAACAAGGATTAATTAGAAGTAGTGGTGGTTAGGAGGGGATACCTGGTTTAGGAGGGGTGTACTTCGATGTATTTTATACATTCTATACATTGGCGTATATGTGTGTGCATGTACCTATATACTCATAAACTGCTAACAATGGTACATAAGGAAAGGAATATAAGGGCCTTCTGGGGCAGATTCTAGGACCCACGCTTTTAAGAGCAATGCTATGAGTATACCTGGCTCGTGCTATTTATACTACCTGGCCCATGTGTATATAGGTACATGCAATGCTATGAACATATCTGGCTCATGCTGTTTACACAAGGCATTAAGACAAAACAAGGGGCTGAGTGTAAAGGAAGGTTGGTTCAGTTCCGACATGGCACATATGCTTGTATGTATAATAAACGAACAATACAATACATAACATAATGTTAGAAATTAGATTAATTCATCTGAACAACGGGATCTGATCATATAGTGGGTTTACTAATCCACTGACATTCACTAATGTTGCCTTTACTATCACTGCTATTATGTGTCTTGAATGAAACAAAATAAGGTTAAAGTAATGTGTTAATAAATTGGAATGTACATTTACATGTGACCAACCAGTATGAATTTGACAGACTCCATAAGGAATATATAACAAGTAATTGTATAAATAATAATACTAAACATGTATTCGTTGAAGGGATCCCACCATATCTATTTATGTATGTATACATTATTGTAAGATACGCTAGAAAAGCTATATGTTATAGAATCCCCATATAGGGGCTGTTACTATACCTGAAGCCAAATCCAGTAGGCGTGGCCAATACTTTGTTTTAACAAGTGTTTTACCCAATCACAGCTCTGTTAGGGCTATGTAAATAGGGTGTGACTGTGAGATCATTAGCTATGACAACGGCATAACTGCAGAAATGCATCAGCAGACCTCACAGCCACAGCCTACCTATGTGTGCTTTTTAATCAAATAAAGGATACCATTTTTTAATAAACACTCCTGGACCTTGTTTGCTCTTTTCCTGATAGAAGAAAAACTGGATGATATAATGGAGGAGATCCCACAAATCAAGACCACTCTTCTAGATCATTCTATCTATTCTAGAAAGTTAGAGGATCAAATAGAGACCTAGAGAATAGGTCACAATGCTCTAATATAAGGATTAGAAATTTAACGGAAACCTTTAAGAACTTACAGGAAGATGCAACCAATTTTTTTAATTGGTTAGAAACAGAGATAGAGATTCCTATGCTCCTCATGGATAGAGCTCACTGAGCTTTAACTAAACCCTCTCAATCTGTAACCTGAGATTATTACATACATATTACATATGTCCCTTAACCTCAAAGAGGAAGAGGTAGTTAGAGATAAGGAAGGAAGATTTCTCATTATTAGAGGCTATATACAAAATATCCCAATACTTTTAGCGAATGTTTATACTCCCAACGATAACCAAGCCCAATTTATATCTAAGCTTAGTAAACTCATCACACAATGGAAAAAAATATAAGATTATTATAGGGGGAGATTTCAACATGACTTTAGACAACAAAATAGACAGAACCTCTAAAGAAGACTGTTCACCTACTGGTCATAAAAATTCCAAATAATGACTAAAAGATTTCCTTTTAGACCAAAATTTAATAGATGGCTGGAGAGCCCTAAAGAAAAACACCAGAGACTACACATATTTTTCAACAGTACATAACACATACTCCAGAATAGATTACATCCTACTAAGCCAAATTATGCAGCCTTTATTAACTGGGGCAAAAATAATTAATTGTTCTTGGTCAGACCATTCAATAGTTGAATTAAAGGATTACTTTCTGTTATAATTTTTAAGCTAAACAACTAACATATTAAAGTTAATAAACATTAATTAAAACCTACTGACCTATATTTTCTCCAAAACGAAGTTTCATAACGTTCTAAAAGTTATATCTTTTATTCCCCGATGATGTCACGTTATCCTGCCCACTATTTTCAGCACTGCATGTTCAAAATACTTAAACCAATGACTTTGTGTTTAAAGCGCCATTTTGAAACCTAGGTATTGTAAACGGATTGGTACAGAGCAAAGGATACCCACGGAGTGGGTTTGGAAAACAATTAAATTTGCAGACAAGATTTCTGATATACGGTAGAGATATGTTAATGAAATGCTATTGATAAAAAGCGTTTTGGGGGAGTTAGTTAGTAACAGGCATAGAAAATATTTACTTACAGTGGCCCTTTAACACTAACAGGATTATTAAACCCACATAGAATTAGATCTTGGTCATAACACCCAAGTCTTCTAAAAGGTAACATTATCTTACAAAAACTTCAGAAAGACATTACAGAGTTTATTGTCATCAATGAGGGCTCTACTGCAAACCCAATTTATACTTGGGGGGCTCTTAAACTGTTTGTTAGAGGTCTCTTGATTTTTGAATCCAACAAATTAAGGATTTGTGAAAAAGCTAAAATAGACAAACCTAATCACTACAAAATCCTAGCAAAAGCATAACCAAAAAACTTAAAGATAAAAATGAAGAATTAAACGAAATACTTAACAAAGAAGCAGTATATGCTATTAAAATTATAGACACCCAATACTATCTTTATGGTAATAAGCCTGATAAAATGCTATCCAACAAATTAAAAGACATTACCCGAAATACCTCAGTCCCCCAAATAAAACAAAAAGATGGTACGATCACAAATGACCCTCTAAAAATAGCAAACACTTTTGCAGAAATCTACAATGATCTATATAATCTTACTTTTAACACCATAAACTCAGATAAACTTAAAGAATTGGATAACTTTATAAAATCGTCTCACTTGCCAAAAATAACTTTAGAGGATAAGGATGTTCTGAATGCCCTAATAACGTTTCAGGAAGTCTCCTCCGGAATTAAGGATCTTAAAAGAAAAAAAACTCCAGGTCCAGATGGATTTGCAGGCTCCTTTTATAAAGATCTACAAAAAATTCTCATCCCACAATTAGTTAAACTATTTAATCTAATTATGCAATGACATCCCCCAGACATGTTACTAGCCCGTATCTCAGTTGTCCCCAAACCAGGTAAAAGCCTGCAATATTGTCAGAATTATAGGCCCATTTCCCTTATAAACCAGGATATCAAACTACTTACCAACATTTTTGCAAATAGATTGAACACAGTCATTAAGATAATGTCCGGAAAATTATAGATCTTATAAATTATGCACAAGCCAGAGAAATGCCTTCTCTGTTCCTCTCGTTGGATGCAGAGAAGGTATTTGATAGACTTAACTGGGATTACATGCACGCCATCCTATCCAAATTCGGTATTGTGGGACCTTTTCATGATGCAATTTTAAAATTATACTCAAACCTTGAAGCATTTACTAGATTAGCAGGTTACTAATCCAAGAGAAAAAAAGTTAGAAATAGGACAAGACAGGGTTGCCCCTTATCCACTCTTTTATTTGCACGTAGTATCAAACCCTTAGCAACTAGAATTAGAGATGACACAGATATTGCGGGAATCCCAGTTGATTCACAAAATTTTAAGATTTCCTTGTTTGAAACAGTAAATGTAAAACAAGGAAATGACATCATACTCTCAATCACCAAACCACTCTTGTCACTTCCACCTCTATATTCAATTATTCACAAATTCGGACAACTTTCAGGCTATAAAATTAATGAAGAAAAATGTTAGGCTATTGGAGTACAATTACCTCAACATACAAAAAAGTTATTAGAGATAAACTATTCCTTTAAATGGCCCAAAAACAAACTTAAATACCTAGGAATTAATCTAACGGCTAATGTACATAATCTATATTAAAAAAACTATATAACAATGTTTAAACACATTAAAATTAATGAATAGATGGGTTCAATATAAAATCTCTTTATATGGTAGAATTGTTGTGACTAAAATGACATTATTCCCTAAAATATTATATCTATTTAGATCCCTTGCCATATCAGTTCCGATCCAAGAACTCTGTAGAGTCCAGAAGGAAATCTTGAATTTTATTTGGCAAGGGAAACAAGCACAAATTTTTAATAAAAATCTGATGAATAGAAATAGAAAGGAAGGAGGTGTAGGCGTCCCTAATCTGGTTGCATATTACTATGCGGCCCGAATGGCTCAAACATTGCATTGGAGCAAACCTGATAGTGAGAAACAATGGGTTAAATTGGAAACAAATCTTATTGAAATAGATCAGATAATCAAAATTCTGTGGTCTTCTAAAAAGTGTAGACCTCTACGGTATAAATTGTTTATAGCAATAGAGTACACCATCCATTTATGGGATGTCTTGACACGTAAGTTCCCCCTACTTAGTCCTAAATCTTTGTTGACTCCCCTAATAACTCTAGGATCTCCAATAGAGGAATCAGTCAAGAGTAAATGGGCTAACAAGTGATTATATAGAATTGCAGATGCTTTTCAACAAAATAAACTCCTAACTTTTGCACAATATGCGAGTCTGGATCAGATGATAATCAACTTTGGTTTCATTATCTTTCATTAATTTATTTATCCAAACAAAATATGTAAAACACAATCACAAATCTCCTAATAAGGAGAGCAAACCAGCTTTTATCAGGAGATGGGAAATTGAATTGAATAATACATGACCTTTAGGGAAACAAATTTGTTTAAAGGATTGTCCTTCACCATAAATGCTTGCCTGAAGGAAAACTATTAGGTGGCTTTCAGATGGTATCTATATCCAACAAGATTCCATAATGGGGTAAACATAGAGAGTCAACCTTGTTATAGAGATTGTGAAGAAGAGGGAACATACCTGCATATGTGGTGGGAATGACCCAAGGTCAAAGAACTTTGGGATCAGACCTCCCGACTAATGAGTAAATTATTCTCTAAATCCATAATCCTTAAACCTGAACAAGTCCTCTTAGAATTTCCAATATAATGTATCCTCCCACACCAGAATAAACTCACTGCAATGATATGTACTATTACCAGATTAAGTATTGCGAGATACTGGAAATCAGAACCTCCTCCATTTAACTATATTTTACACAAATTAGAATATCATTATCACAGAAGTAGCTTAACAGCTAATATTTTAAATCAACAAAATAAATGTGTTATGGTTTGGGAACCTTACATTATGTTTTATGAAGAAATAAGGAGTAATAATAGAAGAGGTATAACTGTTAATCTTGTCTAAAGGTTTGATTGCAATAAGAAAAGGTGTAAATTTACATAAGACGATCTAGCTAACATTGTTCCTGGTGCAGAATTCTAGTTGCATAAATTATTTTTTATAAAGATTATTCTAGGTTATATTAATATTGATGTAAACAGTACTAAGGCTCATGAATGTAAATTTTTGACTCAGTTGTCTCTTCTTTGTGTTTTTCTTTTTCTTTTGTGCTTCTCAAACGTGAATGTATTGTATAATTGTGCAATATTTGAATTAAAAATTATTTCATAAAAAAAAAAAAAATGACCTACACAAGGACTTAAGGGGACATTCAGATCAAATGCACATAGATGAATTACAGCTTTGAATAGAAACATATTTACAATATAAATGCATTGGCAAAAATTATTCTAGTAAAAGTTATTACTGTTAAAATCTGCACGTGCATGTGAGGCATAGCTAGATATTCTCAGTGCACCCCATTTAAAATATTGCAGCTGCTCAGAGTGCAAGTGGGGCTTGTATCACGTCAGCAATTGACAAATTGAGTCATTACAAGATGGTACAAGCACCTTAATCTCTCTTAGCAAGTGCTGTGTTTAAAATGCTGTTGCATGGTGCGTACTTAAATACACATTTGAAACAGCTATAGCTTTTACTATGAGCATGTTTGCTAATACATGTATGTAGCAAAAATGCTTCTATTCAAAACTGAAAAATTCCAATGTGGATTCCAATTTTGGCTGGGATGTCCATTTAAATATGAACAGAACACTCAAAAAGAGCTAAGCACAGGGGTAGAAATGGCTCAGCATTAAAAGGGTTATTTACCAAACAAATTGATGACAGATAAAAAAAACAACAACAAGGTAATACAGTATATATTAACCAGTGTTTTTTGGTACTTGAATATAGCTCAGTTATAAAAAAACGATTGGGCGTGTGGTCTTGGCATTTCTAGTCCGTTCTACTAAACAATTGACAGTGGCACTACAGACAGTTTCCTGGAAATTGATTCATTTGGCCGGACTTATAGGGAATGATATCCTGCTATTCGACACATATCTGTTTTTTTATTATTTTAGAAACTATTTAGGAGATTGGGACATTTGCTGACTATAAAAGTTACCTCTAAGAGTCACAGATTATGCATTTTGTACACCAGTACACTCAACAGTACTCTTCAAAGAAATACAAGGCCCTTTACTTATTCTGATAACTGAGACATTTATTTAAAGGGACAGTCTAGTCAAAATTAAACTTTCATGATTCAGATAGGACCTCCAATTTTAAATAACTTTCCATTTTACTTTTATCATCAAATTTGCTTTGTTCTAACTTTTCCCCCTTTTTCATTTTAAAAATTCTCCCTTTTCATGTCTCAAACAACATACAAGCACCTACTTTTTAAATAACTTTTGAAAAAAAGATGCTTCATGTAACTTTCTCTAATGATACAATGATGAAGATTTAATTTGTTTGTTTTACGTTTGTTCAATAAAAAATACTTAAAGTGAATCAGCTGAAAAATGTACAAGTGGTTAAAGAAAATGCAAACAATCACTGGCAGTAATGCTCACTAATAATTCAAAAGTGCTGGAAAATGGCTAAATTTGTTCCTTAGTCTCAATTTTGATAGACAGTGTGTACTTAGACTAAACGTAAGACAAAGTGATCAGCGATATGGTTCTACTTCTATCAACAATGGACAACACAAAATCTTGTGTTATATACTAAGCGACAATGTCCTAGTTTCCATTGAGATGGTAAAGTCTGGTAACTGGTGTTAACATAAACATTCTTCATAGACTTTAATGGAGATAAATGTTTTTACCACCAGTTCCGAAACATTACCACCTCAATGAAAACTTGGCCAATGTCAGATGAGGAAGATGCAACTTTTTCTTGTCAAATATGGCCCTGAACGTATTGCCCATGTACAGAATGTATGTATTTATTCTGCATGGAGAAATGAAACACAAATTTTCATACTTCGTGGGGAGCTGCTATTTTTCTTGCAGGTAAATTTAGGTAAACAAAGACCAGTCCTGTATTTAAAGACAGTTACATGCACGTCTCTATTTATCCATAGTACTCATATATACTGAATTTCTGGCTCAATCTTGTTGTTTTGTGGCTTCTTGCTGTTTGTCCTATCAATCATTTGCCCTTATTCTGGAATTGGTGCTATAATATGCCCCTCTGTCATGACTTATTTATACAATGTTTTTGTGATATACCTTTAAGGTATCTCCCTTCATGCACCTTACTCCTTTAAAAGGGAGCCTCCTACAATTAATCTTTGCCTGATTATTGAAGTTCAACAGCCTGGAGGCTGTTCCCCTTTGTTACTACTCAGGTCACTTCGTTTCCTTTCAAATTTATGTTTGGGAATTATACCTTAAGTTGTTAAACTTTGAACTGAATATCCACAGCTACCTCTGTGTTATTAACCAGTTACTAAATTTCTGTGATTACCGCTCTGCACAAAAATCCCTTTTCAGGTCTCCCTCTGCAGCTCCTGTCAGTTATTTTTTCACATCGCGGAACCTCCGCAACTTTCCGACGCTGGATCCTCAAACCGGAAGTGAGTCACACATTCACCGCAAGCGGTTCTCTCCTGCAACAGGCAAGCTCTCTCTGACTCCTTGGTCACAGGTAACCTCTGTTTGTTACTATTTCTGGATATCGTTTGCATCGGTTATTCCTCTTGTTGCCACATATATTCAAGTTGACTCTCTCTAAATATGTTGCTATACACATGGGATGTGAATCACTATACCGGTGCATATTAATTCCACAACAAATACTGCTTACAAGTTACATATTTGGATAAACCTAAAGTTGTAATAAGCAATTCGTGTGAGTGACTTTGTATATATTTTATTGGGTGAATGTGTGTGAAGTATACGGGACACTGAATCAAGGTTTACAGAAGTTATACGATTCATCCACAAATCAACCCTTTATCTATCTCCTGATTCTGGGCTATCAGAGTTAGAGTTCTAAAACCTATACTACTGGCTATTAATTGCTCACTGTTACCATTTCTGTTCAAACTAAGTCTGTGTTTGCAGAGATAGATATACAAAAGAGCTACAAATATTCTATTTCTGGTTTGTGTGTGAGTGGATTCGTTACATAATAATCAGGCCTAAAACTGATCCTGTTAAATTACTAAAACATGGATCCCACAGAAGTAAAAAATGAATTCACTAATGTGTACCAGAAATTAGATTATTTAGGCCATGCTATACAAGAATTACAGACTGACAATGTAGCCATAAAAGCAATGTTAAAGGATTTCATTACACCTAAACCTATGGATATACCTGAACCCCAAGTACATACACCAACACCATTTTCTGGAAAACGATCTGAGTTTCGTGATTTCAAAAACGCATGTAACTTGCTATTTTCTTTGAAACCACGCACCTATCATTCAGACAGGATTAAAGTTTGCACCACAATTTCATATATGACAGGAGAGCCACGTTCCTGGGCTAACAGATATTTTGAACAGAACAACCCTATTCTAGATTCATTAACTGATTTCTTTTCAGCAATGACAAGTTTGTATGAGGATTCAAACAGCCAAATACTAGCTGAGACCAAATTACGGTCATTAAAACAAGGCAAAAGGACTGTAGAGGAATATACAACAGACTTTCAGATGTGGGCCTCAGACTCATTGTGGAATGAGGTAAGCTTACGTAATCAGTTTCGCCTAGGTTTGTCTGAATCTCTAAAAGATGAACTCTCACGATTGGAAATGCCTGAAACACTCACCGGCTTAATCAAGCTAAGCACCACATTAGATAGACGTCTGAGGGAAAGGAAAGCTGAAAAAAGCATGTATGACCCCTCTATCAGACGCTTTCATCCATCCACAGTCTCTCAAGACAGAAATCAGACTTTTAGCACCCCAATGGAGATTGGGACAATCAAAGGACCTCTGACTCAAGAGGAAAAAACAAGAAGGAAATTAGGAAATTTATGTCTTTACTGTGCTCACAAGGAGCATACAGTTGCAACCTGCCCCCTCTTATCAAAACAGAAGAAGGGTAAGGAAAAAAATATAGTATCAATATACAATTTATCTACTGCAACCCAGCTCACTGTCTCTCTTTCTTTACAGTGGGACCGTCTCCACATCCAGAGTGATGCGTTAATAGATTCTGGTGCTTCAGGGATATATATTGATGATACATTTGTTAAAAAGAATAAAATACCCACAGTGTGTAAACAGCAACCAATTTTTGTGAAGTTAATAGATGGTACTCTGATCCAGAATGGTCCTATCACACATCACACTATACCTTTACTTACTACCACAAAAAATGGTCACACAGAATACCTTACATACGATATCATTCCTATTGATAGACATTCTATTATTTTAGGATATCTGTGGTTAAAGACACATAATCCTAGCATTGATTGGTTAAAGGGTGAGATAAATTTAACATCTAGATATTGCACTAATACGTGTTATCCACACTGTTCTATATCTTCTATTGAGAATGGTATACCAGCGGCATATTCTGATTTGGTAGATGTATTCGATTTAAAAGAGGCTGAATCATTGCCGCCACACCGTGAATTTGACTGCCCCATCGAATTAATACCCGGGTCTCAAATACCCTATGGCAAAATATATCCTCTGTCCCAAGATGAGTTAACCCATTTACGCACTTACCTGGATGAAAACCTTAAAAAAGGTTTTATATCACATTCAACTTCACCCGCAGCAGCTGGTATTTTTTTTGTTAAAAATAAAGATCTAAGTCTAAGACCCATAATAGATTACCGAGCCTTAAATGCAATAACAGTAAAAAACCGTTACCCATTGCCTTTAATACCAGAATTACTGGAAAGACTCACTAATGCTACCATATATACCAAACTGGATTTGAAGGGGGCGTATAATTTGATTCGCATTAGAAGTGGAGACGAATGGAAGACAGCTTTTCGCACACGATACGGGTTATTTCAGTACAATGTCATGCCTTTCGGGTTGAGTAACGCACCAGCTACTTTCCAACATTTCATCAACGAGATATTCCGAGATTTAACTGACATATGTGTTGTAATTTATCTAGATGATATTCTAATATATTCCACAAATTTACAAGACCATGAAAGGCATGTACGATGGGTACTCACCCGACTAAGACAACATAGATTGTTTGCCAAACTGGAAAAATGCAATTTCCATGTTAAACAGATTAAGTTCCTTGGTTATATCTTATCTCCTCAAAAGATCCAAATGGATCCTGAAAAGATAAACACAATCCAGGAATGGACCATACCACGCACGGTTCGAGAACTACAGAGGTTTTTGGGTTTCTCAAATTTTTACAGAAAATTTATCAGAGATTTCTCTACTATTGTAAGACCATTAACCCAACTCACAAGGAAATCCCAAAGATTTCATTGGAATGAAGAAGCTCAAACTGCTTTTAACAAGCTAAAGCACTGTTTTTCCACTGCCCCAGTGCTAACGCTGCCAGACTATCAATCTCAATTCATTTTAGAGGTTGATGCCTCCAACACTGGTATAGGAGCAGTTCTTTCACAAAAAATCAAGGAAAACCAAGAAATGCATCCTGTAGCTTTTTATTCCAGAACCTTGCTCCCAGCCGAAATAAATTATAGCATTGGAGACAAAGAGCTTTTAGCAATTAAAAGTTCCTTAGAGCACTGGAGGCATCTATTAGAAGGGTCAAAAGAACCTTTTCTCATTTTTACTGATCACAAAAACCTTGAATATTTAAGAAAAAGTAAAACTCTTTCTGCACGCCAAGTCAGATGGTCTTTGTTTTTAGATCGCTTTAATTTTTTGATTACTTACAGACCAGGACATTCTAACACTAAAGCTGATGCCCTCTCCAGAATGTATGATTCTACGAATATCTCCGAGACCCTCAATCCAATCATACCAGAAGAGAAATTTATATACTCACTTTCTAACTTAGAAAGGGACATTCTACTGGAAACTCAAAAAGAAAAAGTCTGCCCTCCAAATTGTGAGAAAGATTCCACATCAGGGTTGTTGTACCACAAAGATAGTTTATATGTACCTAAGGCTCTTAGAATGATGATATTAAAACATTATCATGACAATGTTATGTCAGGCCACAAAGGTGTACAAAAGACCACCAACTTGATCAAAAGACACTTTTGGTGGCCACAGCTAAATCAAGATGTTATCCATCATTTGAAAAAATGTGATATATGTGCAAGAAACAAAGTGGCACACAAAAAACCTATTGGTTTATTAACTACCTTACCAATACCAGATATGCCATGGTCCACCATATCAATGGATTTTATTGTTGATCTTCCAGTCTCACAAAAGTACACCACTATTCTAGTGGTTGTAGATCACTTAACTAAATTAGGTCATTTTATTCCACTAACAAGTTTACCCACAGCCATTACTACAGCAAAAGTCTTTTTGGATAATATAGTCAAATTACATGGATTACCGACTACAGTGATCACAGATAGAGGTACTCAGTTCACCTCAGCATTCTGGAGGTCTCTGTGCAAACTGTTACAAATAGATACTCGTTATACCACAGCCTTTCATCCTCAGTCAAATGGATTGACTGAACGTCTGAATCAGACACTAGAACAATTCCTACGATGTTATCTAAGCCATCTTCAGGATGATTGGGTAGATTACCTCCCAATGGCAGAGTTCTCATACAACAACTCGATTTCTACCTCAACCAAAGTATCACCATTCTTCGCCACATATGGTTTCCATCCAACCACTATCACATTATCACATACTACAGTGAATTGCCCCGGAGCAATGGATTTTAGTAATTCCTTACAAGATAGACTTTTGTTGCTTAAGACTCACTTGCAGGATGCTCAAGAACACCAAAAGAAGTACTATGACTTACATCATTCCCCTAGTCCCACTTATGCAGTAGGAGATTTGGTTCTATTGTCCACCAAGTATCTGAAACTTCGTGTGCCATGTAAAAAATTGGCCAATCAATTTATTGGTCCGTTTCCGATTGCAGCAATAGTCAACTCGAACGCTGTTCGGTTGACTCTGCCCAAAGATCTCACCGTTCATCCTACATTTCATGTATCTCTGATTAAGCCTTACGTAGGAAACCCTTCATTACAACTGGCAGATCCTCCTCCACCCATTTATCACCAAGATCAGTTGGAATATGAAGTGGAGTCCATCTTAGATTCCCGGATACGTCGCGGTCATGTACAATACTTGATACAATGGAAAGGCTATGGTCCTGAAAGCAATTCATGGGAATCTCATGAGGATGTTCACGCACCTGATCTACTCTCCGCTTTTCATCGGCGGTATCCTGGGAAGCCATATTTCCGCACCCCTGTTGACTGCCCTTGAGGAGGGGGGTATGTGATATACCTTTAAGGTATCTCCCTTCATGCACCTTACTCCTTTAAAAGGGAGCCTCCTACAATTAATCTTTGCCTGATTATTGAAGTTCAACAGCCTGGAGGCTGTTCCCCTTTGTTACTACTCAGGTCACTTCGTTTCCTTTCAAATTTATGTTTGGGAATTATACCTTAAGTTGTTAAACTTTGAACTGAATATCCACAGCTACCTCTGTGTTATTAACCAGTTACTAAATTTCTGTGATTACCGCTCTGCACAAAAATCCCTTTTCAGGTCTCCCTCTGCAGCTCCTGTCAGTTATTTTTTCACATCGCGGAACCTCCGCAACTTTCCGACGCTGGATCCTCAAACCGGAAGTGAGTCACACATTCACCGCAAGCGGTTCTCTCCTGCAACAGGCAAGCTCTCTCTGACTCCTTGGTCACAGGTAACCTCTGTTTGTTACTATTTCTGGATATCGTTTGCATCGGTTATTCCTCTTGTTGCCACATATATTCAAGTTGACTCTCTCTAAATATGTTGCTATACACATGGGATGTGAATCACTATACCGGTGCATATTAATTCCACAACAAATACTGCTTACAAGTTACATATTTGGATAAACCTAAAGTTGTAATAAGCAATTCGTGTGAGTGACTTTGTATATATTTTATTGGGTGAATGTGTGTGAAGTATACGGGACACTGAATCAAGGTTTACAGAAGTTATACGATTCATCCACAAATCAACCCTTTATCTATCTCCTGATTCTGGGCTATCAGAGTTAGAGTTCTAAAACCTATACTACTGGCTATTAATTGCTCACTGTTACCATTTCTGTTCAAACTAAGTCTGTGTTTGCAGAGATAGATATACAAAAGAGCTACAAATATTCTATTTCTGGTTTGTGTGTGAGTGGATTCGTTACAGTTTTTGTTACTACTGAACATTTCTTAAAGTTTAATAAACCAACATTTATGCACAATTAATTGTTAGAGATAATGTTATACAATTAGTAAACAATAAGGAATGCTTTAAATATCAGTAGAAAATTATCTGTAGGGTAAATATGATACTGGGAGATGCAGGGTCTCACTTTCCATTTAAAGACATTTCATAATATATTATAATGAATTCAATTTTAAATTTACCCCTTCGCTACCGGGAATTTCAGAGAAAAACTTGTTCCCAGTACGAGAGAATTATTAAAATGTTTGCTATCACTCGTTTAAACAGAGCCTTTTTTTTTTCCTATGAAAATTATAAATATATATTTAAAATAGACAACCCAAGGTATCTAAACCCATTTTGGTATATCTCATGCCACTATTTGGCCGCCAAATACGATCATATTAAAAAATTGTTAACTTGCTTGTGACTGGAGCAATATATGGCAGTAGTTTTATAACTACTATACAGTGAAGCCCGACAGGTATGGTTAATGCAATTATTAGATCTTGTGCTGACAAAATTTTTTCTCTATTTGAGGATACGTTCTACAATTAAAAGACTGGGACGGCTATGGGGTCGAATGTGGCCCCTGCATATGCCTGCCTAGTCATGGACACCATTGAGGAAAGATTTGTATATGGAGACCCATTGTTCACACAGTATTGTTAGGGTTGGTTCCGCTACATTGATGATTTGTTCATCGTGTGGCGGGGCCCCCCTGAAAAACTGAGAGAATTGAAATGAAATATTGAGGAGGCTATTCCTTTTTTTAAATTCAGTAGTAAAGAAGATTATCAGAAGGTTGAATTCCTAGACACAATGGTCTCCAAATACAATGGCAATTTAACAACTGACCTGTATGTAAAGCCCATGGATAGAAACACCCTGCTACACAGAAAGAGTTTTCACACCCCAAGGGTATTTGAAATTGTTCCTAAATCCCAGCTAATTAGGGTGGATAGGATTGGTTCTTGACCCTGAAATAAAGCAGGCTAGGTCTGCAGAAATGGGGACCAAATTTACCCAGTGAGGATATGCTAGGCAGCAATTAGGCAAAATTGAGGAATCCCTGAAAGGTCCCCCCAAGAGATATACAAATCCATCTCAAAAGAGAATTAATTTTGTTAGCTTATATAATGTGATGAGTCAAAACGTTTTTAAATTGATTAAGAAAAACTGGTTTCTCCTAAAGGAAACATGTCCTGAGATTGAAGAGTTCCAGACTATTCATAGAGCAGCATACCGGAGGGGCAGTACCATAGGCAGGAGTTTAGTGCATGCTATGCCTAGCCAGGGCCCTAAGTAGGCTCATAAGAAATTCTTTGGTAACCCTAAGAATGGTACTTTCCCATGTCTGAGTTGTGCCCAGTGCAGTAGTGTTATCAAGGGAGGTGCAATCTCACATCCATATACAGGCAGAAAGTTCCTTATTAATGGATACTTTACATGCAATTCGAATAAGAGGGGGTGATAGGGCCAACGACCTTTTAAATAAGGAGACCAGGTGGATTTGGCATCTAGATACCATGCACCCCAGGGGGTAAAACAGAGAATTCAACTTGCTTCCATTTATATGAATAGGGGATAGTATGAAATTACACCAGTAGATTTATGAGTAAGTTCATTGAAGCATTAAGATTGCATAGGTTAATGGGTTTTCCCCCTTTGTATGTATAGCAACTTGCTGCAATTGTTTTTAATGAGGTGATACTTTCTGAACTAGGATGGAGAGGTTTAAAAATGAATAGGAATTAAGTTTAGATGATGTCAGCTGTGACTTCATCATTGGTTAACCCCTCCCAGTACCATTTAATGGGTCACCTCTGTTTCATGTTTTGTCTATAAATGGTGTTTGATATGCCCATGAATTTAGCTTGAAAAAAGAGGCAGGAACCCTGAAACATTGCTCACTTTAATAAAAGGTACAGTTACCTGACTAAGTGCCACCTTTGTGTTTTTTTGTTTTATAACTATTTTATACATTTGCAAGAACAATAGGTGGCAGCAGTGTTTCCTGTCATTTCCTGCTCGCTACCTATCTAGATATCTTTTTAACATAAAATTAAAGGCGATACACAATTATAATGACCACCACATTTTAGTGAATAGTAATATAGAAATTGTTTCCCATTGGCATTAACTCCCTTCATAGAAAACCTGGGTTAAAGTCACATTCGTATAACTTACATGGTCACATGGTTTTCTGGCTCTTTCCCTTTGGTGTTTTATGCAAAGTCACATCGTTTTAACCAGTGCTTAGATTAAATACAAGGAAATTAACTAAATGAGCACAGGAAAAGAAAGGAAAGCGTGCAGCATACTTCCTTAGAATTAAAGGGACATTCAAGTCAAAATTAAACTTTCATGATTCAGATAGGGCATGTAAATTTAAACTACTTTCCAATTTACTTTTATCATCAAATTTGCTTTGTTCTCTTGGTATTCATTGTTTAAACTTAAGCTAAACCTAGGTAGGCTCATAAACTGATTTCTAAGCTACAAAGGCCACATCTTATCTCAGTGCATTTTGAGAGTTTTTCTCAGTTAGACAGTGCTAATTCATGCGTGTCAAATCGATAACATTGTGCTCACTCCAGTGGAGTTGGCACTGATTGCCTAAAATGCAAGTCTGTCAAAAGAACTGAGTTAAGGGGCAGTCTACAGAGGCTTAGATACTAGGTAATCACAGAGGTAAAAAGTGTATTAATATAACAGTGTTGGTTATGTAAAACAGGAATGGGTAATAAAAGGATTATCTATCTTTTTAAACAATAAAACTTATCAGGTAGACCGTCCCTTTAAATGAGGTGTGAAACTTTGTATATGTTTGCTCTACATAACAATGGCCCTTTATCAAAAATATAATCCTATGTTCAGTAAATAATATGTGGACTTTTGCAAGAAGCTTTTATAATACTAAAAATAATGTTTAGAAGCTCTGTGTCCACCGTCAGTCAAGATACTTTTGGAATATAAAGGTGACTGGCTATGCAAAGTTGTTAATTTCCTACCATCTGGAAAATGGCTGCTGTTCAAAGTTCAGACATCCTCAACATCTAAACACTCTACAAGCCAGACCATTAATACACGGATTCTTTTCCAAAACAAAATATTTGGCAGCTTCAATTAACCTTGCAAAGTCCAACCAATCGCAGCTACGCCATATAATATGAGACTCGTGCACCACGGCTGAAATATCTGATAAGATTTATGACTGTTGGGAGAACTGATCTTAGACTGGAAATCAAGTAGTTAGAAATGAAAACGTTAGTTGCAAGAAGCAAATTGTTGAGAGAATTATACATACTTTCTGTATAGATCTCTTCCGTGTGGGTTACTTACATTCTTAAACAGTCACACAGTTATTATTAGCACTGTGATACTTCACATTGTGTACAGTACATGCTGGCCTTAATCAAAGCATCACACGGTCTTAACATCCTTTTAACATCTGACTCAGAAAATGGCATAAATTATTATGCTTGATTTAATGGGGAGCCACAGTGGGAGGTTTTTTACTCCTGTGGTGCTATAAGAAACAGGCTGCTTCGAGAGTCTTGAAGACAGGGTATAAACTAATATAAACCCTCCTTGGATTTCTAGGTTCCTTCAACAACTGATATTTTAAAGAGACACGAAACCCAAATTTTATCTTTCATGATTCAGATAGTGCATGCCATTTTAACGTGAAGGTCAATTTTGACGAATTAGTGCCCGGTTTTTAAGAATTCTATTAAAAACAAGGGCACTTTAATTCATCAAAATTGACATTTCAAGCATTTTCTTCAAAAACTTACCTTTTTAATCCTGACTTATCTCTTTCTCCGCCCGTCGCAAGCCCTCTTCACGGGGGAACGCTGTGATTGGAGGAAGCCGGATTCGTAATTTCTGACGTAAGCAGAGGCTTCCGACGGCCGGGAGAATCGATGGAGAAGCTTTCAGAATTAAAAGGTAAGTTTTTGAAGAAAACGCTTGAAATGTCAATTTGGATGAATTAAAGTGCCCTTGTTTTTAATAGGATTAATAAAAACCTGGCACTAATTCATCAAAATTGAACTTCACTTTAAGTAACTTTCCAGTTTATTTCTAGTATCTAATTTGTTTTGTTTTATTTGTATTCTTTGTATAGCTAGGTAGTCTCAGAAGCTGCTGATTGGTAGTTGCACATACAGTATATGCCTCATAATTGTCCTTTAGCTAACTCCCAGTAGTGCATTGCTGCTCCTTCAACAAACGATACAAAGAGAATGAAGCAAATTAAACAATAGAACTGCATTGGAAAGTTGTTTAAAATTGTATGATCTATCTGAATTATGAAATAATTTTTTGGGGTTTCATGTCCCTTTAAACTTTGCCATTACATCAGTTACCAACACCATATGGTAACATACCAGCCTAACAAATCACCAGCACATCTGGAATCCATAAAAAAAAAAAGTCAACTACATATTTCACTTAAAAAGAAAGAGAAACCTGAAATGTCTATCAAAACGCCACCTGCGCTTGAGGAAATGACCCATATAGAAGATGGTAGATACTTGAGCCACAAGATCATAAAACTGGCCATAATTAAAAGGACAGTCTAGTCAAAATTAAACTTTCATGACTCAGATATGGCATGTCATTTTAAGCAACTTTCCAATTCACTTTTATCATCAAATTTGCTTTGTTCTCTTGGTAATCTTAGTTGATAGCTAAACCTAAATAGGCTCATATGCTAATTTCTAAGCCCTGGAATGCCACCTGTTATCTCAATGCATTTGACAGCTTTCACTGCTAGAGGGCATTCTTTCTTGTGTGCCATATAGATATTTTTGTGCTCACGCCTGTGGAGTTGCTTATGAGAGGGCACTGATTGGCTAAATTACATGTCTGCCAAAAGAACTGAAATAAGGGAGTAGTCTGCAGAGGCATAGATACAAGGTAATTACAAAGGTAAAGAGTTTATTAATATAACTGTGTTGGTTATCCAAAAATGAGGAATGGGTAATAAAGGGATTATCTATCTTTTTAAATAATAAACATTCTGGAGTAGACTGTCCTTTTAAATAGAAACATAAGGAAACTAATATATCACTTCACCTGTTATTTTAATAGATGCAAAAATAAATCCTGTCATCCCACAGTAGGAAATAAAGAACTCATACTGTCTGCTTGTTAAAGGAAAAGAAATATCCTGTTTAGTAAAAGAAAAGAAAACCTCTATTCATCTAGAAATCACCACTGAGGTCTGGTAAACGGTCAATGTACAGTCCAGATTATAAAATATATAATACATTATGAAAAACAAGTTATTCCTACAACACAGTTGCATTGTTTTGGCAATAAACTGATTAAACCCGTCATCCATTAATCTCTATTGCTGGGATTCCTCCAGTTCTTTTCACATAAACAAACAGCAGACAACTTGATCCTTGTTGTTGTTATTTCTGTGTCCATTAGGCAAATATACATTAGTTTGCACAAGGCTTCCTGTTACTTTATATTGCTGTCACCAATGCTGCACAAAAAGGGTTAAACTTATATCATTTAAGAGCCCTGCCAATAATGTGTACTGTACAACAGAAAACAATGTTCACCTAATAATCTGCTTTAGATCTGTTCTTTCTGAAATTCTGGAAACAGCGCTACATAATCTGTTTATGTTACATGGATATATTTAAATAGAACTTTTGAAGTTCTTTTGATCAGGGACTGTGTAAAAAATACTATTGTATGTATCTATCCTATAATTTATCGCGCTCACCCACTCTTTGTATACTAGCCATATCAGAGACAATAGCAGGAAAGTGGAAACCGCGAAAGGAACTACAGCAGGTTTTGTTTATTATTGAGCTCTTAATTATATCTTCATTATTTAAACTTTTTAAATTCTGGCATGGCTTTAAATAATATGAATTACATAATATTTCCTCTTTGCTAAGAGGTTAACCTGAGGTAACTCATACTATACAAGTTGTGAGCTTGTTCTGACCTCTCTACAACCTTGTTCTCACAACAGTTTATTTTCTTGTTTAGAGTTGCACAAGGTTATCAGAGCAAATGTCACTTGGACAAGCAACCCATTTGGTAACATCTGTACGTTCTCAGATACATCATGTTAGTTTCTAAAATACATGACTACACTTGGAAACTCTCAGGCTATGTCAGATAATCAGAAATTTGGTCTACACATTCCAATAATCATGGCTTGGCATCGTATGTTCACTCTAACCTAATAGCATCAGGTAATTTGGAGACTTGGGGGCCGATTTAACATGTTGCGAATGTAGCAGAAGCAGCGGTCTTAAGAGTCGGCAGACAGCAATGATTCCGATCAGATATGATCGGGATAATTGACACCTGCTAGCGTCCGATTGGCCGCAAATCTGCAGGGGGCAGCATTGCACAAGCATTTTCTAGAAATGCTTGTGCAATGTTAAATGCAGACAGCGTATGCTGTCGGCATTTAGCGATGTTGGGCGGACATTATGCGCTACAGCAAATTATGTCCGCCCGCATCATAATAAATCCGCCCCTTACTGTTCTGCTATAGCAACACATCTAGCTACAGGTCACAGTTTTCTATTTGTTCAACTACCTCCAGAAAGGCTGGAGTTCCTCACGCATATTGGAGTTTGCTGAAACTTTAACTGTGCCTGCAACATCCTACACAGTCAAACACAAAAAAGGAAGCTATTAAACCACCCTTGATAGTGGGCACCAATAAGTAAAAATTACTGGAAAATACCAAATTTAAAAAATACCAAATAATTATGCTGTTTGTAGATCACCTTCTTTAGAGCTGACTACAACAGTGCGACTCTTGGCAGGGCCTTCTACCCGTCTGATCCCTATAAATGTTTCCTTGTATTCCGCTTATGTTTATAGCGCTGTGGAATCTGTTGGCGCTCTACAAATAACCGATAATAATAATATGACAATTTGAATAGATATATAGAAAATAGTAACAAACCAATATTGTTTGATAGTCCAGTATTCCAGTCCCAAATATCATAAAGAATTCCAGTATTCCAGTCCCAAATATCATAAAGAATCAGGATAATATTCATAGAGCCGCTCTTTCTACAATACTTCTTCAGTGAGAAAAATCTAAGTGACAAAGAAAAAACACTTCCACGTGTGTCTATCAGGAAAAAACATCACAAGTATACTCACAAGCAAGTGATGCAGCACTCTGTCGTACTGATAGTGTTGTTTGTTATTTACATCCTACACAGTGATTGTATAGATCAAAGCACAATGATTCCCAATTCTTACATTAGGAGTTAATACGCCTGGAAAGAACAAAAATTCCTGGCACTCCAGGGTTTAAAAACAATAAAAACACATTTATTGAAACATATTAAAAAATACTCCTGCCCCAATGTAGACCTAAATTACCAGTTAATCTCTGTTCATCTGACTGTTCAGCCTTCAGATTGTGAATATAATAAATACAAACCTGTTTTTTAATGACAAAGCAACTTATCAATATATTGATGAAATCTCCCTAGTTTAAAGCAAATTACACTTTCTTTCATGTAAGTGGCAAGAGTCCATGAGCTAGTGACATATGGGACATACATTCCTACCAGGAGGGAGCAAAGTTTCCCGAACCTCAAAATGCCTATAAATACACCTCCCACCTCACTCATACCTTTTACAAACTTTGCCTCCTTTGGAAGTGATGAAGCAAGATGTGTTTGATTTCTTCTATGATAGGCGCTTCTAAGCATTTTTAAGCCTAGTTCCTATAAAAGTACAGTGTTTGTCTGAGGGATGTGAAGGGGGTATTGCCTGATGACACCATGTTTTCGCCTATGGGAAATCTATTCTAAGGCTCTCTGTAAATCGGTTGCAGGGATTCATCTGCTGCCTCCCTTTACAGATTGACATTATACTCCTCTACCATTACCTCTGCTGATATGTTTCAGTACTGGTATGGCTGTCTGGTAAGCATATATAATTTTTTAAGACACTCTCAGCTATGTTTGGCACTTTATGACGTTTTTAATATATATTGCACATATTTGCCATGAGTCAGGTCTATGTATATTTCCCTTTGCAGTCTAACAGTTTCAGCATGGAAATTATGTTTATGGGAGAATTTAGGTATTTTTTTCTTACCTGGGGTTCCAGTAAGTTATAACTTGGAGTCTGTTCTTCAAAATTTTCGTGGGATAACTAGGCTCGCGATGTTATCGCTAAGTCACGCCTGTTATGATGCGAGTTGCGTCATTTCATTGTGTTAGCTTTGGCGCCAAAAGTTTTTTCCTCTGCATTTGTGTCATTCTTGGCACCAAAATTTGTTATATTAAGTCTCTCTCTCTTTTGCTCACTGCTCTCATTTGTTTATAGAGGGCTATGATGTTTGCTTTTAATTTTACTTTTGTATAAGAATTTTATCATAAGCATTTTTCCCATTCCTGAAACTGCTATTTTGAGGAAATTGGATATTTTTTTTATATGTTACTTTTTCTTTTTTGTTACATTTTGCAAGATGTCTCAAACTGATCCTGCCTCTTATGTTACTGTAGGAACTAAGCTGCCTGAACACAATTCTACCAAAGCTAAGTATGTTTGTTGTAAATTAGCTGATCTTACTTCTTCAGCTCAAATATGTGACACTTGTTATGACAAATTATTACATGCTGATAATGTTCTATTAGTGCAAATACATCTACTGTTATTCCTTCACAGTCTAATGTACATGATATTCCTGTAGATATGAAAAAATATATTGTTTCAGCCATAGAGAAGGCTATGACTGCTATTACGCCTTCTAATAAACGTAAATTGTCTTTCCAAACTTCTCATAAATCTGATGAAATTTGTATTGACCGACAGCATACTGAAGTATCCTCTGCTGATGAGGATCTCTCTGGCTCAGAGGATGCTGCATCAGACACTAAAATTGACAAATCTTTTCTTTTTAAGATTGAATATATACGTTCTTTATTAAAGGAAGTATTGTTTACTTTGGGCATTGAGGAGTCTAGTCCTCTTGATAACAAAAATAGTAATCCTTTGAATCCTGTTTTTAAAACTTCTGAGGTTACTCCTAAAGTTTTTCCTATTCCAGATGCTATCTCTAATATGATTACTAAAGAATGCTCTAAGCCTGGTGCTTCTTTTAACCCTTTTTATAGGTTTAAGAAGCTGTATCTTTTACCTGTGGCCAGTTTAGAGTTTTGGGGAAAAGTCTCTAAGGACTTGATGGGGCTAGTTCCACTCTTGCCAACATACTACTATTCATATGAAAGATAGTACTTCCTTTATGGCTCTTTTAGATAGGAAGATTGAATCTTATATAAGAGCATATTTACATACTGGCTATATTCTTAGATCTGCTATTTCTATGGCTGATGTTGCTGCTGCTTCAACCTTTTGGTTGGACAGCTTAGCACAGCAGTTATTAGATCCTAATCAACATGCTAATCATTTAATTTGTGATGCTATATTTGATGTAATTAAAATTAATATTAAATCTATGTCTTTAGCTATTCTTACTAGAAGAGCTTTATGGCTTAAAGGACCAGTCAACACAGTAGATTTGCATAATCAACAAATGCAAGATAACAAGACAATGCAATAGCACTTAATCTAAATTTCAAATGAGTAGTAGATTTTTTTTCTGACAATTTAAAAAGTTATGTCTATTTCCACTCCCCCTGTACCATGTGACAGCCATCAGCCAATCACAAATGCATACACATACCATGTGACAGCCATCAGCCAATCACAAATGCATACACACTTATTCTGTGAATTCTTGCACATGCTCAGTAGGAGCTGGTGATTCAAAAAGTTTAAATATAAAAAGACTGTGCTCATTTTGTTAATAGAAGTAAATTGGAAAGTTGTTTAAAATTGCATGCTCTATCTGAATAATGAAAGTTTAATTTTGACTTGAGTGTCCCTTTAAATCTTGGAATGCTGACATGGTGTCTAAATCTAGATTACTATCATTTCAGGGTAATACTTTATTTGGATCTCAATTGTATTATATTATCTCCACTATCACTGGGGGAAAGGGAGTTTTTCTGGCCCAAGATAAGAAATCTAAGGGTACGTTTAAAACTCCCAATAGTTTTTGTTCCTTTTCTTCAGAATAGAGAACAAAAAAACTCTCCTTCAAGAGGAGGTTATTAAGGACAAAGAAGGTAGTTTCCTCATTGTAAGAGTGCAAATACAAAATATCCCGATACTCTTAGTTAATGTGTACATACCCAACACTAACCAGGCACCCTTTATCACAAAACTAAATAGGCACCTCACACAACGGGAAAAACACAAAACTATAATGGGGGAGACTTCAATTTAACCCTCAATAACAAAATAGACAGGTCCTCGGATGGTATGATTGGAATAATATGAAATAGATCAGCACAAAATATCCTCCATGATTTTCTTTTAGATCAGAATTTAATTGATTGCTGGAGATCCCTCAATAAAATGACCAGAGACTATACATATTATTCATCTGTCCACAAGACATACTCAAGGATAGATTGTATCCTTATTAGTCAAATTATGATACCATTGCTGGTCTCTGCTGACATCATTAATTGTTCATGGTCAGACCACTCTATAGTAAAAATTAACCTCAAGGGATTAGTCAACCCTAATAGAAGTAGAGCTTGGTCTCTCCACCCTAGCTTACTAAAGGACCCTATCCTCCTACAGAAATTACAGAAAGACATAACAGAGTTCATCTCTATTAATGAGGGCTCTACTTCAAACCCGATCTACTCCTGGGGAGCGCTCAAATTGTTTGTTAGGGGAATCTTAATTGCAGAATCTAATAAAAAGACAAAATAAGGCCAGAATAGATGAACTTAAAAATCCAATCTCAGCACTACGTAGGGAATCCCTACACAATCCAGGGAAAGCTGTTACCAAAACACTTAGAGAAAAGAATGAGGAGTTGAATATACTTTTAGACAAAGAGGCATTACAAGCTATTAGACTGGTAGACACACAATATTACATGTATGGCAATAAGCCAGACAAGATGCTTGCGAACAAACTAAAAGACATAACAAGACACTCTTCAATTCCACAAATACAACAATCTGACGGCGCAACCACCAATGACCCTCTAAAGTTAGCTGACTCGTTTGCTGACTTCTATTCTGACTTATACAATCTACACTCAGTTAACAGCAATCATAATAAGAGGTTAGAACTGGATAGGTTCCTAGAGGAGTCCCGACTGCCAAAGATAATGACGACTGATAGGGAGACTTTAAATGCAAGGATAATGGCTAGGGAAGTCTACACAGTCATTAAAGACAGGAAAAGAAATAAAACCCCAGGTCCAGATGGCTTTTCTGGTTCCTTTTACAAAGATCTCCAACAGATCCTCGTTCCACAGCTAGTTAAGATGTTCAACCTAATTATGCAAGGAAATAAGATACCATCAGACATGTTGTTAGCCCGCATTGCAGTAGTCCCTAAACCTGACAAAAGTCCTCAATATCGCCAAAATTATAGACCCATATCACTCATAAATCAGGACATCAAACTATTTACCAAAATATTAGCAAACAGACTAAATTCTATCATAGGAAAAATAATTCATTCAGACCAAGTAGGTTTCATCAAACATAGAGAGGCCCCAGATAATACCCGCAAAATTATAGATCTCATAAATTTCGCTCAAACTAGGGAGGTGCCTTCTCTGTTCCTAGCCTTGGATGCAGAGAAGGCATTTGATAGAATAAATTGGGATAATATGCACGCCACACTAGATACGTTTGGGATCACAGGCTCAGTCCATAAGGCGATTTCAACTCTATACTCAGACCCAGAAGCTTTTATCCGACTAGCGGGATACCAGTCTAAAAATGTAAAAATAAGGAATGGCACAAGACAGGGTGTCCATTATCACCTCTTCTATTTGCTCTTAGTATAGAACCACTTGCTGTAAGAATTAGAGATAACCCAGACATTGCCGTAATACCATTAGGCCCCCAAAATTACAAAATATCACTATTTGCAGATGATATCATACTAACACTCACTAAACCACTACTGTCTTTGCTGCCTTTATATTCCTCTATACACAAATTTGGGCAGCTATCAGGATACAAAATAAATGAAGAAAAATGTGAAGCTATAGGAATAAGGCTCCAACAAAAGACAAAAAAAACTACTATAAATAAATTTTGCATTCAGATGGCCTAAACAAAACCTCAGATATCTAGGGATAAATTTGACTGCCAAGACATATCACTTATACAAAAAAAATTATACTCACATGTTTAAACATGTTAATCAATTGATGGATAAATGGTCTAGGTCAAAAATATCACTTTATGGCAGAATTATCAAGACTAAGATGACGGTCCTCCCTAAAATACTATATCTGTTCAGATCCCTACCTATAACAGTTCCACTGGTTGAATTACACAAACTTCAAAAATATATACTTCACTTTATATGACAAGGTAAGAAAGCACTCATAAATAAACAATCAATGATCAGAAGCAGAGTAGAGGGAGGAATATGGGTCCCCAACTTGAGAGTGTATTATCAAGGAGCATGCATGGCACAAACGCTCCATTGGGCTAAACTAGAGGGAGATAAGCAATGGGTTGGTTTGGAGTCTAAGATTATGGGGATAGATAGAATCCTTTGGATCCCTAAAAATAAAAGACCACAGAGACAAGGAGTATTCATAGCAATTGAACATACTATACAGATGTGGGACAAATTGACCCAAAAGTTTCCTATATTAAACCGAAACTCCACACTCACACCACTTGTGGAATTAGACTCTCCAGTAGAGAAAACCTTGGGAACCAAGTGGGTCAATAAAGGTTTATACAGGATTGCAGATGCATTAGTGAATAACAAACTTATTTCCTATGACCACTATTTAAAACTAGACAGTACAGAAGGCTATCAATGGTTTCACTATCTTCAGTTAAAATCCAGGGTGGGGGAAGTGTGGGGTGGAGAGGCAGACGAGAGCTGTACTAGATTTGAGGAATTATACCTTTCTAGGAATGTTATAAAAAGCTTAATCTCCAAGCTATACTCCATATTTAACACAAATAATGGATCCACTAAGTCGACCTTTATGATAAAATGGGAGGAGCTAAATAACACCTGGCCACTGCCTTCTCAGTGAATGCATTATTAAAGGGAAATTTCATAAAAGTAGCGTACAAATGGTACATCTACCCAGTAAGATTCCACAATTCATCAGAATCAGGAAGTCAACTATGTTATAGAGGTTGTGGGGAATGGGGCACATATCTACATATGTGGTGGAGCAGCCCCAAAATTAGAGGCATATGGGAGGAAAACAAGATTTTTGGGAAGGTTACTTTCTAAGGAAATAACGCCTACTCCAAAACAAGCTATTTTGCACTTCCCAAATAAAGACATCCTTAAACACCAACACAAACTAGCAGAAATGATATACACTGTGACGAGACTGAGCATAGCCAAGTTTTGGAAATCATCCCCCCCATCCTAAGCGTATGTATTAAACAAATTAGAATACCACTATCATAGATCTGAAGTAACAGCGAACATCTTAGGCAGACAAAATCAATTCATAGCAGAATGGGAACCCTATATAATGTTCCATGAGGAAACAAGACGGGAAAATAGAGAATTAGTGTTAGGAACATAAACTAGAAATTCTTGGATGTATAGATTTATTTTGGTATAGACCATTAGAATTGACTCTGAAATGTGTACAATTGTGCATTGTTTTTTCTTTTTGTTGTACTCGTTTTATATATTTTAATAAATATAAATTATTTCGTTAAAAAAAACAAAAACCTCTCCTTCTCCTAAGGCCTCTGGCTGTAATTGGAGACCATCTCCGAATTGAAATAAATCCCAGCTTTATAAGAAACCAAATCCAGCCCCTAAGACTGCATGAAGGTGCGGCCCTTAAACCAGTTCAACTGGTGGGGGCAGATTGAAATTATTTCAAGACATTTGGGAAGATTCTGCTAAAAATTAGTTGATTCAGGATATTGTTTCTCAAGGGTATCGAATAGGTTTCAGAATAAGACCTCCCATGGGAAGATTCTTTCTTTCTCATGTTCCAACAAACCCTGTGAAGGCTTTCGGAAGTGTGTTTCAGACCTTGAGATTTCAGGGGTGATTGTCCAAGTTCTTTAGCAGGAACAGGCTTTTGGTTTTTAAGGTTTAAACAAGCTTTATTAAATTTTGACAAGAGTGACATTCAACAATAATCAATGTACATTGCTTGCTCATTCGTTATGTAATGATCTTATACACAATACAAAGTAGCGAGCATTTCTCCAACATTACTATCGATTCAAGTTTTGTACATGGTTTTCAGAAAGAAGATGTTGTATATATAAAAGTCCAATAGTTCTCTTGGTCTCTTGCCTTCTTTACTTTAGGTGCAAAAAAAAAAAGGTGCAAAAATCTTGAGCTTGTTTCCACGAGCTAACAGCTTGTGGTATTAAATAAATAGTGTAATCAACTAAAACATAAACTTAGAAGTTTGACATCAGATATTTAAGCAGATTGAGACATATTTATTTTCAGCATGCTTGCTTCATGCTGCTGAAAGTATCCTAAGGTCTGATGTCACCATTCATGCAGAATGCGTGAGCAGAGCTAAAAGCAGAATAGGAATAGTAATAGAAGGGAAAGAAGAGTAAAGGGGAAAAAAAAAAAAAGAAAGAAAGGGGAAAGAGATGGGGAGAAGGAGGGGGCGAGGGAGGAGAGGGGAGTGTATAGGGAATTTCCCTGAGAATTGTTTCAGAACTATATGAGTGACAATCATAGTTTCTTGCCCTCCCAGGTTAGTGTCATCATCTCATGGGTGACAAGTAGTGATGTTGCGAACATAAAATTTTGGGTTCGCGAACGGTGAACGCAAATTTCCAGAACTGTTCGCGAACGGGCGAACCGCCATAGACTTCAATAGGCAGGCGAACTTTAAAACCCACAGGGACTCTTTCTGGCCACAATAGTGATGGAAAAGTTGTTTCAAGGGGACTAACACCTGGACTGTGGCATGCCGGAGGGGTATCCATGGCAAAACTCCCATGGAAAATTACATAGTTGATGCAGAGTCTGGTTTTAAGCCATAAAGGGCATAAATCACCTAACATTCCTAAATTGTTTGGAATAACGTGCTTTAAAACATCAGGTATGATGTTGTATCGATCAGGCAGTAAAAGGGTTACGCCCGCTTCACAGTCACAGACCAAACTCCCCGTTTAAAGGGACAGTCTACACCAGAATTTTTATTGTTTTAAAAGATAGATAATCCCTTTATTACCCATTTCCCAGTTTTGCATAACTAACACATTTATAATAATATACTTTTAACCTCTGTGATTATCTTGTATCTAAGCCTCTGCAAACTCCCCCTTTTTTCAGTTCTTTTGACAGACTTGCAGTCTAGCCAATCAGTGCCTGCTCCCAGATAACTTCTCGTGCACGAGCACAGTGTTATCTATATGAAATACGTGAACTAACACCCTCTAGTGGTGAAAAACTGTTAAAATGCAATCTGAAAGAGGTGGGCTTCAAGGTCTAAGAAATTAGCATATGAACCTCCTAGGTTAAGTTTTCAACTAAGAATCCCAAGAGAACAAAGCAAAATTGGTGATAAAAGTAAATTGGAAAATTGTTTAAAATTACATGCTCTATCTGAATCATGAAAGTTTATTTTGGCCTAGACTTTCCCTTTAACGCACCGCAAACAGTCCATTTGCACAACCGCAAACTCCCCATTTGCACAAGGTTGGATACCAAGCTAACCATGTCACGTTCCTTGTCCTCACTGATGTCATTGAAGGTCTCTTCCTCCACCCAGCCATGTACAACACCAAGGATCCCCGAAAGGTGACAACAAGCCCCCTGGGACGCCTGCTGTGTTTGGTCTTCCACCTCCTCAAAGCCACCTTCCTCCTCTGACTCCTCTTCTTCAGACTCCTCTCTCTGCGTTATTATGAGGTGTGTTAAGTAGTACTATTCCTATCAGTTTAATCCCTGTAACGTCCCCTATCAGGGGACGTGTATATGGCATCGATTTTAGGAACCGGGAGATGGAAAAAGATGCTTGGTCGGTCCTCCTACTTCAAATTTGGGGCACTGCGCGTGCAATCTAATGTGCCACCAGCTAGGAGTGGTGTGTTAAGTAGTTCTATTCTTATCAGTTTAATCCCTGTTACGTCCCCTATCAGGAGACGTGTATATGGCATCGATTTTAGGAACCGGGAGATGGAAAAAGATGCTTGTTCGGTCCTCCTACTTCAAATTTGGGGCACTGCGTGTGCAATCTAATGTGCCACCAGATAGGAGTGGTGTGTTAAGTAGTACTATTCATATCAGTTTAATCCCTGTTACGTCCCCTATCAGGGTATGTGTATATGGCATCGATTTTAGGAACCAGGAGGTGGAAAAGGATGCTTGGTCGGTCCTCCTACTTCAAATTTGGGGTACTGCACGTGCAATCTAATGCGCCACCAGATAGGAGTGGTGTGTTAAGTAGTTCTATTCTTAACAGTTTAATCCCTGTTACGTCCCCTATCAGGGGACGTGTATATGGCATCGATTTTAGGAACCGGGAGATGGAAAAAGATGCTTGGTCGGTCCTCCTACTTCAAATTTGGGGCACTGCGCGTGCAATCTAATGTGCCACCAGATAGGAGTGGTGTGTTAAGTAGTTCTATTCTTATCAGTTTAATCCCTGTTACGTCCCCTATCAGGGTATGTGTATATGGCATCGATTTTAGGAACCAGGAGGTGGAAAAGGATGCTTGGTCGGTCCTCCTACTTCAAATTTGGGGTACTGCACGTGCAATCTAATGCGCCACCAGATAGGAGTGGTGTGTTAAGTAGTTCTATTCTTAACAGTTTAATCCCTGTTACGTCCCCTATCAGGGGACGTGTATATGGCATCGATTTTAGGAACCGGGAGATGGAAAAAGATGCTTGGTCGGTCCTCCTACTTCAAATTTGGGGCACTGCGCGTGCAATCTAATGTGCCACCAGATAGGAGTGGTGTGTTAAGTAGTTCTATTCTTATCAGTTTAATCCCTGTTACATCCCCTATCAGGGGACGTGTATATGGCATCGATTTTAGGAACCGGGAGATGGAAAAAGATTCTTGGTCGGTCCTCCTACTTCAAATTTGGGGCACTGCGCGTGCAATCTAATGTGCCACAAGATAGGAGTGGTGTGTTAAGTAGTACTATTCTTATCAGTTTAATCCCTGTTACGTCCCCTATCAGGGGACGTGTATATGGCATCGATTTTAGGAACCGGGAGATGGAAAAAGATGCTTGGTCGGTCCTCCTACTTCAAATTTGGGGCACTGCGCGTGCAATCTAATGTGCCACCAGATAGGAATGGTGTGTTAAGTAGTTTTATTCTTATCAGTTTAATCCCTGTTACATCCCCTATCAGGGGACGTGTATATGGCAACGATTTTAGGAACCGGGAGATGGAAAAAGATGCTTGGTCGGTCCTCCTACTTCAAATTTGGGGCACTGCGCGTGCAATCTAATGTGCCACCAGATAGGAGTGGTGTGTTAAGTAGTTTTATTCTTATCAGTTTAATCCCTGTTACGTCCCCTATCAGGGGACGTGTATATGGCATCGATTTTAGGAACCGGGAAATGGAAAAAGATGCTTGGTCGGTCCTCCTACTTCAAATTTGAGGCACTGCGTGTGCAATCTAATGTGCCACCAGATAGGAGTGGTGTGTTAAGTAGTTCTATTCTTATCAGTTTAATCCCTGTTATGTCCCCTATCAGGGGACGTGTATATGGCATCGATATTAGGAACCGGGAGATGGAAAAAGATGCTTGGTCGGTCCTCCTACTTCAAATTTGGGGCACTGCGCGTGCAATCTAATGTGCCACCAGATAGGAGTGTTGTGTTAAGTAGTACTATTCCTATCAGTTTAATCCCTGTTATGTGCCTTTTTTTTGGTTTGGTTTTTGAAGCCACAGTGCAGCACCAGAGGCCAGAAAAATTAGGCATGTACACATGACTGAAAAATTAGGTATTGTTGCAGCCGCTGCTGTAGCAGCGGCCAGAAAAATTGATGTTTGTTTCCCAGGCAGAAAGTGCCCTAAAACATTGCGGCTTGAACCCTAGTTGGTGGCGGATAAGTCATGCAAGTCATCCGGCATTCAGAGATAAAATACAGCAGCGTGTGGACCATTTTTAGCCCAAGGCAGCTCATCTCATCAGGCCTTTTTTAGTCGAATGTATCGCCCACTGTCAGTCCCTTCGGGATCCATCCCTCATTCATCTTAATAAAGGTGAGGTAATCTAGACTTTTTTGACCTAGGCGACTTCTCTTCTGAGTGACAATACCTCCTGCTGCACTGAAGGTCCTTTCTGACAGGACACTTGAAGTGGGGCAGGCCAGAAGTTCTATCGCAAATTGGGATAGCTCAGGCCACAGGTCAAGCCTGCACACCCAGTAGTCAAGGGGTTCATCGCTCCTCAGAGTGTCGATATCTGCAGTTAAGGCGAGGTAGTCTGCTACCTGTCGGTCAAGTCGTACTCTGAGGGTGGACCCCGAAGGGCTGTGGCAATGCGTAGGACTTAAAAAGCTCCGCATGTCCTCCATCAACAACACGTCTGTAAAGCATCCTGTCCTTGCCACGTGGTCGTGGGAGGAGGATTACTTTCACCTCTTCCCCTGTTAGATTCCCGTTGTGCTGTGACATCACCCTTATACGCTGTGTAAAGCATACTTTTTAATTTATTTTGGAACTGCTGCATCCTTTCCGACTTGCGGTAATTCGGTAACATTTCAGGCACTTTATGCTTATACCGGGGGTCTAGTAGCGTGGACACCCAGTACAGGTCTTTCTCCTTCAGCCTTTTTATACGAGGGTCCCTCAACAGGCACGACAGCTGAAAGACCCCATTTGCACAAGGTTGGATGCCGAGCTACTCATGTCTTGTTCCTCGTCCTCAGTGATCTCACTGAAGGTATCGTCTTCCCCCCAGCCACGTACAACACCACATGTACCAGATAGGTGACAATGAGCACCCTGGGATGCCTGTTGTGGTTGGTCTTCCTCCTCCTCCTCAAAGCCACATTCTTCCTCTGACTCCTCTTCCTCACAATCCTCTTCCGGCGTTGCCGCAGGTCCAACAAGCGATGCTGATAAGGCTGTTTCTGGTGGTGATGGTGACCACAACTCTTCCTCTTCACGCTCATCTACGGCCTGATCCAGCACTCTTCGCAGGTCACGCTCCAGGAAGAAAACAAATGGTATGATGTTGCTGATGGTGCCTTCGGTGCGACTGACTAGGTTTGTCACCTCCTCAAAAGGACGCATGAGCCTACAGGCATTGCGCATGAGCGTCAAATAACGTGGCAAAAAAATTCCCAGCTCCGCAGAGGCTGTCCTAGCACCCCGGTCATACAAATAGTCGTTAACAGCTTTTTCTTGTTGGATCAGGCGGTCAAACATTAGGAGTGTTGAATTCCAACGTGTCAGGCTGTCACAAATCAAGCACCTCACTGGCATGTTGTTTCGCCGCTGGATATCTGAAAAGTGCGCCATGGCCGTGTAGGAATGCCTGAAATGGCCACACACCTTGCTGGCCTGCATCAGGATGTCCTGTAAGCCTGGGTACTTATGCACAAAGCGTTGTACGATCAGATTACACACATGTGCCATGCACGGCACATGTGTCAACTTGCCCAAATTCAATGCCGCCACCAAATTTCTTCCGTTGTTACTAACCACTTTGCCGATCTCCAGTTGGTGCGGAGTCAGCCACTGATCCACCTGTGCATTCAGGGCACACAGGAGTGCTAGTCCGGTGTGACTCTCTGCTTTCAGGCAAGTCAACCCCAAGACGGCGTGACACTGCCGTATCCGGGATGTGGAATAGTACCTGGGGAGCTGGGGGGGGGGGGTGCCGTTGATGTGGAGCAAGACGCAGCAGCAGAAGAGGACTCAGCCGAGGAGGTTATGGAAGAGGATGGAGTAGGAGTAGAGGAAGTGGCAGCAGGCCTGCCTGCAAGTCATGGCGGTATCACCAACTCCTCTGCAGAGCCACGCATTCCATGCTTGGCAGCCGTCAGCAGGTTTACCCAATGCGCAGTGTAGGTGATGTAGGTGATATACCTGCCCTGACCATGCTTTGCAGACCAGGTATCAGTGGTCAGATGGACCCTTGCCCCAACACTGTGTGCCAGACATGCCATTACTTCCTTTTGCACAATAGAGTACAGGTTGGGGATTGCCTTTTGTGCAAAGAAATTTCTGCCGGGTACCTTCCACTGCGGTGTCCCAATAGCTACAAATTTTTTGAACGCCTCAGACTCCACCAGCTTGTATGGTAAAAGCTGGCGGGCTAAGAGTTCAGTCAAGCCAGCTGTCAGATGCCGGGCAAGGGGGTGACTTTGTGACATTGGCGTCACGCTCAAACATGTCCTTGACAGACACCTGACTGTGGGCAGATGAGCAAGAAATGCTCAAGGCGAGACACGGAGTGGCAGATGGTTGAGAGGGGGCAAGGAGGACAGCAGTGGTTGACGTGGCTGAAGATGCTGGACCAGGAGGAGGATGGCGGCTTTGAGTTTGTGTGTTGCTTGTACTCATGTGTTGATCCCATAGGCGTTTGTGATGTGCGATCATGTGCCTTCGCAAAGCAGTTGTACCTAGGTGGGTGTTGGACTTCCCACGACTCAGTTTCTTTTGGCACAGGTTGCAAATGGCATCGCTGTTGTCAGAGGCAGACACACAATAAAAATGCCACACTGCTGAGCTCTGCAATGACGGCATTCTGGTGGTGGCAACAGCATGCGTTGATTGGCGTGCTGTCTGGTTGACCCCGGGTGCCGATGCATGCTGTCTGACTGTGCCACTAGCTCCTTGCGACGACCTCCCCCTCTTTCCAACTCGTCTCCTCCTAGTCTCTGTCTCCCCATCTGAACTTTCCCCCTCTTCTTCTCTTCTAGCGGGCACCCACGTGACATCCACGGACGCATCGTAATCATCAACCGCTTCACTTGTATCTGACAACTCAACAAAGGAAAACAGCAGCGAGTACAACATCATCATCATCACACTGTACATCCATGTGTGTAATGCTGCCTGACTGAGACATATCCCTGTTATCTACATCCTCTGGCAATAATGGTTGCGCATCACTATCACTCATTTCTTCCAACTGATGTGTAAATAACTCCTCTATAAAACAGAGGGGTACCCAGTTGGTAGAAATAGCAACTCTTTAAGTGTGATAATCCCCAATGATCACACTAAAATTAGAAGAATGTACAAAAGTTAAGAGTGCGCTCGAAAGAGCTCTACCATAACAATAATTTATAATATAAAAATATAAAAATAGGATTGGAATCAAGCCTAATATTATAAATGAAATTTTATTTCAATATGTATTCCACTAAAAACTTTATAAGCATTAAAACACAAAAGCATATATATGATATAATAAGGTGCACCTTATATTTACCACACAATTAGCACAATTTATTTAAACCGTATTATATTAACGGAAAAAATATTAGAGGTATAGTTCAGCGTGTAGCTTTTATTTGTGTCCAAGCTTTGCAACAAAATGTTTAAGCAGCTCTGGAATGGTGTATCAAGTCTTTAAAAGTGTTGAATAATTACTCAATTGAGCGAAATGTTATTTATTTCCAGGTGAATATATTGTAAGTGTCTCTTGTATACTTTTATCATCGAAGATTAATATTGCCCATACAGATGGTTTACTCACCAGAATTCGAAAGTTTACAGGAATCACTTCTGTCTTTCTCTGACCCAGTACTTTCCCAGCACTTTCCTCTTTGTGTAGAGTATTCGGCGTTCTGTTAGCCGTTAGGTCGGATTCTGACGTGTCTCAAACACGTGCTATGCTCATCCGCCAATCACTGGGTCAGATTACCGGTGAATTTGTTTTTCAAAAGAGCAAAATGTTCCGTGAGTAGAAATATGTCAATAGATGTTCCAAGGGCAATGATCCACCAATGTAGGTCACTGCAACACCTTTACTCCCTGGAAACTTGCCAATAGTTCAGGTCGTGTCCGGATCGGAACTTTACGTAATATCGACTTTGATCTTTTTTCAGATGCAATCCAGTGCTTTCTTTATGAGACGTCCACATCAAGCTGGCCAGCTTTCATAGGTCTGAATCATCTACGCGTTTCAGCAGAAATGCTTTTTTCAAGATGTGCCTGTGGACTTCCCATCATGCCTTTATACCTGTCTCATTTAAGTTGCAAATTGTTTATTGGATATTTGATATTAGAAATTTATTTGACACGCTTATACCTCATGATAAACAGGCTATTCTCTATACAATAAAAAAATATTTATAAACAATTATAATTATAATAGCTCCATTCTAAACAGAAAATAATTGTTAAAAACACATAGAATACTTTATTACGAATTGAATTAATACTTGATAAACATATAAATATATATGATAAAAATTCATGATAAAATTATATAAATATATTAAAAATTCCAAATGAATATTAGACGATTTCCATACTTTATTTGCCTATACCTAAAAATCATATTTAATACAATTCCTAATTATAAAATACATATACAACTAATTTGTTAAAATAATTTATTTTGTGAAAATTAATTTATAATTTTTAAAACTAAATTTATGTTGTTAAAATTATAAATGGACGAATTAATTATCCTCAAATTTATTCTATAAATTTATTCTATAAAACATCCAGTGTATATTGGAAATATATTCTCTAAAACATCTAGTTATATTAGAAATGGATTAGATAAAGGGGTTAAGATCCAGTTCTGCATTTAACCCTAGAGGTGTCAAAGTTTTAAATTTAAAAATTAGTTCAGCTTCAGTTTTTAAAAGTTTTTTATTTAGATCTCCGCCTCTCCAATCCTGTGTGATTTTCCTCAGGCCCCAGTATTTTAGTCCCTTAGGGTTTTCATTATGGACCTCTTTGAAGTGTTTGGAGAGTAGGTGACCTTCCACTCCATTTTCAATATTGAGGAGGTGCTCCCTAATTCTGTCCCTCAACATGCGTGAGGTCTCACCTAAATATTGCATTTTACACGGACATTCTATTAGGTAGACTACATTTTTGTCACAGCACCTAATTAAGTCCTTAATTTTATATTCCTTCTGTGTCACTGTAGATTTTACACTAGTCTTTTTACAACTGAATTTACAGGCTTTACATGATATGCAAGGATAATAGCCTTCTAATTTATTGCCTTTTAAGTCCATATCTGTACTTTTTATTTTTCTTCGCTTGAAAGTGCTGGGTGCTAAAATTGATTTCAGATTTCTAGCTTTTTTAAAAACAACTCTTGGTCTATCCGTGAGGGACTCTCCTAAAAATGGGTCTCTTTGTAGCAAATGCCAGTGTTTATTAAGGACACCTCTTAGTTTGTTGTGATCAATGTTAAAATCAGTTATAAACGGTATATCTAATACACCCTCTGTAAATTCTTTAGGTTGTTTTCCTAACCTAACGGCTAACAGAACGCTGAATACTCTACACAAAGAGGAAAGTGCTGGGAAAGTACTGGGCCAGAGAAAGACAGAAGTGATTCCTGTAAACTTTCGAATTCTGCTGAGTAAACCATCTGTATGGGCAATATTAATCTTCGATGATAAAAGTATACAAGAGACACTTACAATATATTCACCTGGAAATAAATAACATTTCGCTCAATTGAGTAATTATTCAACACTTTTAAAGACTTGATACACCATTCCAGAGCTGCTTAAACATTTTGTTGCAAAGCTTGGACACAAATAAAAGCTGAACTATACCTCTAATTTTTTTTCCGTTAATATAATACGGTTTAAATAAATTGTGCTAATTGTGTAGTAAATATAAGGTGCACCTTATTATATCATATATATGCTTTTATGTTTTAATGCTTATAAAGTTTTTAGTGGAATACATATTGAAATAAAATTTCATTTATAATATTAGGCTTGATTCTAATCCTATTTTTATATTATAAATTATTGTTATGGTAGAGCTCTTTCGAGCGCACTCTTAACTTTTGTACATTCTTCTAAATAACTCCTCTGACAGATCAAGTGAAGCGGTTGTGGTGCTAGTGTTGGTGGTGGCGGCAGGCGGGCGAGTGGTAACTTGAGAGGTGCCCGAAGCTAAGCTGGAGGAGGATGGTGCGTCAAGGTTCCGAGCGGAAGCTGTGGAATATTGGGTGTCCTGTGTTAGCCAGTCAACTATGTCCTCAGAAATGTTCGAGTTCGGGGTACGTGGCCTCTGAACACTGGGCATTATTCTAGGGCCAAAGGGAATCACAGCACCACGAACACGACGGCCCCTGCGGGGTGGCCTGCCTCTGCCTGTCATTTTTTTTTAGTGGTACTATGCGTGCAAGCTACTGTGACAACAGATATGAGTGGCACTGTGCACTGGCAGAAGTTGGCAGAGTAGACGCTGTAGGCCTGACACACACGCTTGCAGACAACTAACTGCTATTCAAACTATTACAGTCAAATTTTTTTTTTTTTTTAAATGTACACTACTGTTACACCAGATATGAGTTGCACTGGTGTGACACTGTGCCCTGGAAGGCACTGAAACGCACACGTGTGAAGGAAACTGACTACTATTATTTAACACAGTCAAAAAAGTGTTGTTTTTTTTAAATGTACACTACTGTTACACCAGATATGAGTTGCACTGGGGTGACACTGTGCCCTGGCAGGCACTGAAACGCACACGTGTGAAGGAAACTGACTGCTATTATTTAACACAGTCAAAAAAGTGTTGTTTTTTTAAATCTACACTACTGTTACACCAGATATGAGTTGCACTGGGGTGACACTGTGCCCTGGCAGGCAGGCCCTGAAACGCACACGTGTGAAGGAAACTGACTGCTATTATTTAACACAGTCAAAAAAGTGTTGTTTTTTTAAATCTACACTACTGTTACACCAGATATGAGTTGCACTGGGGTGACACTGTGCCCTGGCAGGCAGGCCCTGAAACGCACACGTGTGAAGGAAACTGACTGCTATTATTTAACACAGTCAAAAAAGTGTTGTTTTTTTAAATCTACACTACTGTTACACCAGATATGAGTTGCACTGGGGTGACACTGTGCCCTGGCAGGCACTGAAACGCACACGTGTGAAGGAAATTGACTCCTATTATTTAACACAGTCAAAAAAGTGTTGTTTTTTTAAATCTACACTACTGTTACACCAGATATGAGTTGCACTGGGGTGACACTGTGCCCTGGCTAGCATTTTTGATTGGTCTGATGGCTGGAGCTAATCAGCCTACCATCGGCGTATACGTCAGACGCCGGACAATCACGGAGGATTGTTTACCTTACATGATCCGTGTGGCGGTTTTCTGTTTAATGCTATATTGTGTGAATTAGGCGAATATTGTGGAAAAATGTTAAGAGGATCCACAGTGAAACATAGAAGACTGAATAGAGAAATTAGGTATTGAGCACATCTTATTATAAACTTTTCAGCTGCGCATTACGTTAAACACAAGCAGACAGGTATGAACATTTTATTTTCTAATAGAATGAGGCTATCATTAGATTAAATGAGGTATTGATCTATAGCCATGCACACTATACTTGGTGTGTATCTATAATAATAATAAATATATATCTATTGTATTATGGTCTTAAATTGGGGTACATTTCAAAAAACATTTAGTTTGCTCTTCCCTCCCATTGAAGTATAATACTGATACAAGTTTATTAAGCTTATTAGGGTAGGGGATGAGAAGTGTGCAGGTGCATCAACTAATGGGCAATTAAACAAAGGGCTTTTGCGATTGGTCTTTTTGGTATGAAGGGTGGGGTAGTACAGGTAGCTCAGGTCTTTATAAGATGTTTGTTTAGATCAAGAACACATGCCTGATGAAACGGTTGAAACCGAGAAACGCGTTGCATGTCACCTACTTATAGTGCATTTTTTAACCATATATCCTCATTGCTACTGATTATTTCATCTTCTGAGCTACCTGTTGATCCTGAATGTTGCAGAGTTTCCTGCTTCACATCCCACACAGCCAGCTGGTTTGCTGAGAAAGCCAGCCTGTTTCTATTGGTACAATTGAGTGCCGCCACAGAATGTGAGTACCCTGCACAGATTGCAAATTTACTATTGTACCCTCACAGATTCACACAGTGGTGTGCCTTTGTTTGCACCTAGCTCCTGCTTCCATATTGCTGGACCCAGCAAATACAGTCTGCTAAGACATAGAGATCCCTACCTTAGGATATCCTGGATTGCCGGTTCAGCTAGCTGGTTTGCTGTGAATACCAGCCTGCTCCTATAGGCACATTGGAGTGCCTTTCCATATTGTGAGTACCCTGCACTTGTTCTATATCTGATGTTAGCTGTTTCAGATTCACACATACGGCACCTCTTTCCTTGTGTTTTATTCTACACCAGATATGAGTTGCACTGGGGTGACACTGTGCCCTGGCAGGCAGGCACTGAAACCCACACGTGTGAAGGAAACTGACTGCTATTATTTAACACAGTCAAAAAAGTGTTTTTTTTTTTAAATCTACACTACTGTTACACCAGATATGAGTTGCACTGGGTGACACTGTGCCCTGGCAGGCAGGCACTGAAACACACACGTCTGAAGGAAACTGACTGCTATTATTTAACACAGTCAAAAAGTGTTTTTTTTTTTTAAATCTACAATACTGTTACACCAGATATGAGTGGTGGCACTGGGCAAGTGGGCACAGTATACGCTGTGAGCCTGACACACACGCTGGCAGGCAGGCAACTGCAATTAGATTACACAAGGAAAAAAAAGAAAAAAAGCAGACTGATGTTCTAGCCCTAAAAAGGGCTTTTTGGGGTGCTGTCCTTACAGCAGAGATCAGATGAGTCCTTCAGGACTGTAGTGGACACTGAATACACTAGCCTAGCTATCGATTTCCCTATTAACTCAGCAGCAGCTACACTGTCCCTCCTCTCACTAATAATGCAGCTTCCGAATGAATCTAAAATGGATGCTGTCCAGGAGGTAGGAGGGTCTGGGAGGGAGGGTCTGCTGCTGATTGGCTGGAATGTGTCTGCTGACTGTACAGGGTCAAAGTATTACTCAATGATGACGAATAGGGGGCGGATCGAACATTGCATATGTTCGCCCGCTGCGGCGAACGCAAACATGCTATGTTCGCCGGGAACTATTCGCGACATCACTAGTGACAAGCCTCCAAGTCTTAAGAAAATGGTATCGCTCCAATTTAAGCAGGTCTCCCACTTTGTGTCTCCATTCCTGAACAGTCAGAACCTGAGGACTCTTCCAATGTGCCGGTATGAGCCCCTTCGCGCCACTCAGCATCATAAGGAAAAGTATGTGTCTATCTACTACTCCCACCACCTTAGGCAGATCATGATAAATCAAGTATGTTGGTTTGGGGGGAATGATGACTCCAAGAATTTTGATCATTTCTCCAAGCACCTCCTCCCAAAAGGGCCTTATTCGTGGACAAGTTCACCAGATGTGAAGAAGAGATCCCTCCTCTAAGTAGTTTGTAGTGCATTTCCAACATTCTCGCAGAAACAGAGGCTTTCTTGATCTTTTTAAAAATCTTCAGCCAGTCTCCAGCAGGTATGTCCACTCCCAACTCTGCCTGCCACATAGAAGTGTACGTCGGGAGGGCAGTGCCTCCCCTGCTCATCAGGAGTTGATATAAATGAGAGATTAAGTGTGTCGGCGTGTGTTGCATAGTACACAGAACTTCAAAGGGTTCTGTTTCTAGCCAGTGCTTCCCGATCTCTACAAGTTTAGTAATAATGTGTGACTTGTGCCATCCTGTACCATGACGCAAATATCGTCCGGTCCCATTCAACTAATTCCGCTTGTGTTTTGAGTTTATTTTGCTGCAGAACATTAGAGAAAGCTGTTTCAGCTTAAGTGTGAGTTTTTCCCACAGCGCGTCTTGGACGCTCCATTCCTAAGTCAGGATTTTCCTGCACAGGACTGTTTGGTGAGATACGAGTGGACACGTAAGTGCCTTCGTCTAGTACCCTATCCCATACCTTCAATGTATCATTTATCATCGGATACAAGGCGAGAGATGTTGGGCGATTCTGAGAAGAGATCCAGGCCAGGGCCCCAGTGTTTCCGTGCTGTGAGATTTCGTTGTCAATTTGAATCCATAGTTTATCATAGGAGTTTCGGCTCCACTCCACTATCCTCTGAAGGAATATCGCTCTTTGATATTCTCTTAAGAGCGGGACCCCCAGTCCGCCTCTCTCTCTGGGCATATATATTGTGGATCTTCTGACTCTAGGCCTGATTCCATTCCATATATATGTTTCAATGCCCGCTTGCATTTGTTGACGATAGTGAGAAGCCGATACCGCTGGAATGGTCTGCATAATATAGAGAATTCTTGGCAGCACATTCATCTTGACTATTCCTATTCTTCCCAACCATGATATTGTTTTCTTTTTCCAGTTAGATAAGTCCCTAAGAACCTCATCGCTGATTTTTTTTATAATTGAGGTAGATTATTTCAGGGGGACTGGGCGTGACAATAACACCCAAATATTTAATGCTATGTGTGGCTACTTTTATCGGGCAGTTTGCAGTTGAGATAGCAAACTTATCCGGGGGCTCGGTGATATTTATAATTTCAGACTTCAAAGGGTTAAGAAGGAAGTTCGACATAACTCCGTATTTTCTGAAATCTGCTAAAGCCTCATCTAATGATGTAGCCGAGTCCGCTAATGTTAGGAGGACATCGTCAGCGTACATCGAAAGTTTGTGTTCGGTGCCACCGACAATCAGACCTCTCACTGCCGGGTTAGCCCTGATCTTATTTGCAAGGACCTCGATCGCGAGGGCAAACAGGAGGGGTGACAGGGGACACCCCTGTCTTGTCCCGTTCCTGATAAAGAACATCTCTGAGAGGGTGCCATTCACTCTCACTCGTGCGTTTGGTGTCGAGTACAGGGACATGACGACATTAATGAAACCAGGTCCAAAGCCGAACCTACCCAGCATCAATCGGATAAACTTCCAGCTAACCCGATCGAACGCTTTTTCCGCATCTGTTGTTACCAAAGTGAGCGGTAGGTTGTGTATGTGAGCATATGTTATTAACTGCTGCACTTTGAGGGTATTATCCCTAGCCTCCCGGGCAAGGACAAATCCTACCTGATCAGCAGAGATTAGCTCAGGGAGGAGCTTATTCAGACGAGTAGCCATAATTTTCACAAAGATTTATACGTCAGAATTGAGAAGGGATATTGGCCTGAAATTTTCAGGCCTATCAGGGGGCTTCCCAGGCTTAGGGATTACTGCGATATGCGCTTCCAACATAGAGCCAGGAAGCCTGGGAGTCTCCGATAGTGAGGCAAACATGCTCGCCAATTCTGGGACAAGGACATCCGAATAGACTTTGTAATATTTCAGACCAAATCCATCAGGCCCAGGGCTCTTGCCCGCTGGAAGGTCTTTAATGGCTTTCTGAACCTCCTCTGTTGTAATTGGAAGCTCTAGAAGCTTCCTATCTTCTTCCGAGATCACTGGGAGGTCAGTGGTCTGTAGGTAGTCACTGATGCCGTTTTCTTCTAACTGATGCGCGGGGAGGGCCCCCCGTCCCCTATGGGACTTTTCAGGTTATATAGTGATTCATAATATCCCCTAAAAGCTTCAGCAAAAGAGTCTCCATCAACCCTGCTGCCTCCCTTGGCATCTACGACGTGATGAACATAAGCTTTTAATTTTTTCCTAGCTATCGCTCTTGCAAGAAGCTTCCCAGGTTTATCCCCCTGTTCGAAGTATAGCTGCCTCAACTGAAGAGCTTGCTTTTGATAGTCCTCCTGCAGGAACTGCAGGAGATCCTTCCTGGCCCCATTTAGACGTACCAGCCCCGGCTCGACACTGTTTGTGGTATTGTTCTGATTTTTCTACCTGCTTTAGGAGACTATTACAGGGAGTGCAGAATTATTAGGCAAATGAGTATTTTGACCACATCATCCTCTTTATGCATGTTGTCTTACTCCAAGCTGTATAGGCTCGAAAGCCTACTACCAATTAAGCATATTAGGTGATGTGCATCTCTGTAATGAGAAGGGGTGTGATCTAATGACATCAACACCCTATATCAGGTGTGCATAATTATTAGGCAACTTCCTTTCCTTTGGCAAAATGGGTCAAAAGAAGGACTTGACAGGCTCAGAAAAGTCAAAAATAGTGAGATATCTTGCAGAGGGATGCAGCACTCTTAAAATTGCAAAGCTTCTGAAGCATGATCATCGAACAATCAAGCGTTTCATTCAAAATAGTCAACAGGGTCGCAAGAAGCGTGTGGAAAAACCAAGGCGCAAAAACAGAATTTATGTTTACCTGATAAATTACTTTCTCCAACGGTGTGTCCGGTCCACGGCGTCATCCTTACTTGTGGTATATTCTCTTCCCCAACAGGAAATGGCAAAGAGCCCAGCAAAGCTGGTCACATGATCCCTCCTAGGCTCCGCCTTCCCCAGTCATTCGACCGACGTAAAGGAGGAATATTTGCATAGGAGAAATCATATGATACCGTGGTGACTGTAGTTAAAGAAAATAAATTATCAGACCTGATTAAAAAACCAGGGCGGGCCGTGGACCGGACACACCGTTGGAGAAAGTAATTTATCAGGTAAACATAAATTCTGTTTTCTCCAACATAGGTGTGTCCGGTCCACGGCGTCATCCTTACTTGTGGGAACCAATACCAAAGCTTTAGGACACGGATGAAGGGAGGGAGCAAATCAGGTCACCTAGATGGAAGGCACCACGGCTTGCAAAACCTTTCTCCCAAAAATAGCCTCAGAAGAAGCAAAAGTATCAAATTTGTAAAATTTAGTAAAAGTGTGCAGTGAAGACCAAGTCGCTGCCTTACATATCTGATCAACAGAAGCCTCGTTCTTGAAGGCCCATGTGGAAGCCACGGCCCTAGTGGAATGAGCTGTGATTCTTTCAGGAGGCTGCCGTCCGGCAGTCTCGTAAGCCAATCTGATGATGCTTTTAAGCCAAAAGGAGAGAGAGGTAGAAGTTGCTTTTTGACCTCTCCTTTTACCAGAATAAACAACAAACAAGGAAGATGTTTGTCTAAAATCCTTTGTAGCATCTAAATAGAATTTTAAAGCACGAACTACATCCAAATTGTGCAACAAACGTTCCTTCTTTGAAACTGGATTCGGACACAAAGAAGGCACGACTATCTCCTGGTTAATGTTTTTGTTAGAAACAACTTTCGGAAGAAAACCAGGTTTAGTACGCAAAACCACCTTATCTGCATGGAACACCAGATAAGGAGGAGAACACTGCAGAGCAGATAATTCTGAAACTCTTCTAGCAGAAGAAATTGCAACCAAAAACAAAACTTTCCAAGATAATAACTTAATATCAACGGAATGTAAGGGTTCAAACGGAACCCCCTGAAGAACTGAAAGAACTAAATTGAGACTCCAAGGAGGAGTCAAAGGTTTGTAAACAGGCTTGATTCTAACCAGAGCCTGAACAAAGGCTTGAACATCTGGCACAGCTGCCAGCTTTTTGTGAAGTAACACAGATAAAGCAGAAATCTGTCCCTTCAAAGAACTTGCAGATAATCCTTTCTCCAAACCTTCTTGAAGAAAGGATAGAATCTTAGGAATTTTTATCTTGTCCCAAGGGAATCCTTTAGATTCACACCAACAGATATATTTTGTGGTAGATTTTTCTAGTTACAGGCTTTCTGGCCTGAACAAGAGTATCAATGACAGAATCTGAGAACCCTCGCTTTGATAAGATCAAGCGTTCAATCTCCAGGCAGTCAGTTGGAGTGAGACCAGATTCGGATGTTCGAACGGACCTTGAACAAGAAGGTCCCGTCTCAAAGGTAGCTTCCATGGTGGTGCCGATGACATATTCACCAGGTCTGCATACCAAGTCCTGCGTGGCCACGCAGGAGCTATCAAGATCCCCGATGCCCTCTCCTGATTGATCCTGGCTACCAGCCTGGGAATGAGAGGAAACGGCGGGAATACATAAGCTAGTTTGAAGGTCCAAGGTGCTACTAGTGCATCTACTAGAGTCGCCTTGGGATCCCTGGATCTGGACCCGTAGCAAGGAACCTTGAAGTTCTGACGAGAGGCCATCAGATCCATGTCTGAAATGCCCCACAACTGAGTAATTTGGGCAAAGATTTCCGGATGGAGTTCCCACTCCCCCGGATGAAATGTCTGACGACTCAGAAAATCCGCTTCCCAATTTTCCACTCCTGGGATGTGGATTGCAGACAAGTGGCAGGAGTGAGTCTCCGCCCATTGAATGATTTTGGTCACTTCTTCCATCGCCAGGGAACTCCTTGTTCCCCCCTGATGGTTGATGTACGCAACAGTCGTCATGTTGTCTGATTGAAACCGTATGAATTTGGCCTTTGCTAGCTGAGGCCAAGCCTTGAGAGCATTGAATATCGCTCTCAGTTCCAGAATATTTATCGGGAGAAGAGATTCTTCCCGAGACCAAAGACCCTGAGCTTTCAGGGGTCCCCAGACCGTGCCCCAGCCCACCAGACTGGCGTCGGTCGTGACAATGACCCACTCTGGTCTGCGGAAGCTCATCCCCTGTGACAGGTTGTCCAGGGACAGCCACCAACGGAGTGAAACTCTGGTCCTCTGATCTACTTGTATCGTCGGAGACAAGTCTGTATAATCCCCATTCCACTGACTGAGCATGCACAGTTGTAATGGTCTTAGATGAATTCGCGCAAAAGGAACTATGTCCATTGCCGCTACCATCAAACCTATTACTTCCATGCACTGCGCTATGGAAGGAAGAGGAACAGAATGAAGTACTTGACAAGAGTTTAGAAGTTTTGATTTTCTGGCCTCTGTCAGAAAAATCCTCATTTCTAAGGAGTCTATTATTGTTCCCAAGAAGGGAACCCTTGTTGACGGAGATAGAGAACTTTTTTCTACGTTCACTTTCCACCCGTGAGATCTGAGAAAGGCCAGGACAATGTCCGTGTGAGCCTTTGCTTGTGGAAGGGACGACGCTTGAATCAGAATGTCGTCCAAGTAAGGTACTACTGCAATGCCCCTTGGTCTTAGCACCGCTAGAAGGGACCCTAGTACCTTTGTGAAAATTCTTGGAGCAGTGGCTAATCCGAACGGAAGTGCCACAAACTGGTAATGCTTGTCCAGAAATGCGAACCTTAGGAACCGATGATGTTCCTTGTGGATAGGAATATGTACAATTGAGACCTGTGGAACCTCCCCCTTGGGGGAAGTCCCTTGAATTCCAGAAGATAACCTTGGGAGACTATTTCTAGCGCCCAAGGATCCAGAAAATCTCTTGCCCAAGCCTGAGCGAAGAGAGAGAGTCTGCCCCCCACCAGATCCGGTCCCGGATCGGGGGCCAACATCTCATGCTGTCTTGGTAGCAGTGGCAGGTTTCTTGGCCTGCTTTCCTTTGTTCCAGCCTTGCATTGGCCTCCAGGCTGGCTTGGCTTGAGAAGTATTACCCTCTTGCTTAGAGGACGTAGCACTTGGGGCTGGTCCGTTTCTGCGAAAGGGACGAAAATTAGGTTTATTTTTGGCCTTGAAAGACCTATCCTGAGGAAGGGCGTGGCCCTTGCCCCCAGTGATATCAGAAATAATCTCTTTCAAGTCAGGGCCAAACAGCGTTTTCCCCTTGAAAGGAATGTTAAGCAATTTGTTCTTGGAAGACGCATCTGCTGACCAAGATTTTAGCCAAAGCGCTCTGCGCGCCACAATAGCAAACCCAGAATTTTTCGCCGCTAATCTAGCCAATTGCAAAGTGGCGTCTAGGGTGAAAGAGTTAGCCAATTTGAGAGCATGAATTCTGTCCAAAATCTCCTCATAAGAAGAATCTTTATTGAGCGCCTTTTCTAGTTCATCGAACCAGAAACACGCTGCTGTAGTGACAGGAACAATGCATGAAATTGGTTGTAGAAGGTAACCTTGCTGAACAAACATCTTTTTAAGCAAACCCTCTAATTTTTTATCCATAGGATCTTTGAAAGCACAACTATCTTCTATGGGTATAGTGGTGCGTTTGTTTAGAGTAGAAACCGCCCCCTCGACCTTGGGGACTGTCTGCCATAAGTCCTTTCTGGGGTCGACCATAGGAAACAATTTCTTAAATATAGGGGGAGGGACGAAAGGTATGCCGGGCCTTTCCCATTCTTTATTTACAATGTCCGCCACCCGCTTGGGTATAGGAAAAGCTTCGGGGGGCCCCGGGACCTCTAGGAACTTGTCCATTTTACATAATTTCTCTGGAATGACCAAATTCTCACAATCATCCAGAGTAGATAACACCTCCTTAAGCAGGGCGCGGAGATGTTCCAATTTAAATTTAAATGTAATCACATCAGGTTCAGCTTGTTGAGAAATTTTCCCTGAATCTGAAATTTCTCCCTCAGACAAAACCTCCCTGGCCCCCTCAGACTGGTGTAGGGGCACTTCAGAACCAATATCATCAGCGTCCTCATGCTCTTCAGTATTTTCTAAAACAGAGCAGTCGCGCTTTCGCTGATAAGTGGGCATTTTGGCTAAAATGTTTTTGATAGAATTATCCATTACAGCCGTTAATTGTTGCATAGTAAGGAGTATTGGCGCACTAGATGTACTAGGGGCCTCCTGTGTGGGCAAGACTGGTGTAGACGAAGGAGGGGATGATGCAGTACCATGCTTACTCCCCTCACTTGAGGAATCATCTTGGGCATCATTTTCTCTAAATTTTGTGTCACATAAATCACATCTATTTAAATGAGAAGGAACCTTGGCTTCCCCACATACAGAACACAGTCTATCTGGTAGTTCAGACATGTTAAACAGGCATAAACTTGATAACAAAGTACAAAAAACGTTTTAAAATAAAACCGTTACTGTCACTTTAAATTTTAAACTGAACACACTTTATTACTGCAAATGTGAAAAAGTATGAAGGAATTGTTCAAAATTCACCAAAATTTCACCACAGTGTCTTAAAGCCTTAAAAGAATTGCACACCAAATTTGAAAGCTTTAACTCTTAAAATAACGGAACCGGAGCCGTTTTTATATTTAACACCTTTACAGTCCCTGGTATCTGCTTTGCTGAGACCCAACCAAGCCCAAAGGGGAATACGATACCAAATGACGCCTTCAGAAAGTCTTTTCTGTGTATCAGAGCTCCTCACACATGCATCTGCATGTCATGCTTCCCAAAAACAAGTGCGCAATAGAGGCGCGAAAATGAGGCTCTGCCTATGATTAGGGAAAGCCCCTAGAGGATAAGGTGTCCAATACAGTGCCTGCCGGTTATTTTACATAAATCCCAAGAATAAAATAATTCCTCAAAGCTAAGAAGTATTAAAATATGTTTATATATCAATCGTTTTAGCCCAGAAAATGTCTACAGTCTTAAAAGCCCTTGTGAAGCCCTTTTTTTCTTATGTAATAAAAATGGCTTACCGGATCCCATAGGGAAAATGACAGCTTCCAGCATTACATCGTCTTGTTAGAAATGTGTCATACCTCAAGCAGCAAAAGTCTGCTCACTGTTTCCCCCAACTGAAGTTAATTCCTCTCAACAGTCCTGTGTGGAAACAGCCATCGATTTTAGTAACGGTTGCTAAAATCATTTTCCTCTTACAAACAGAAATCTTCATCACCTTTCTGTTTCAGAGTAAATAGTACATACCAGCACTATTTTAAAATAACAAACTCTTGATTGAATAATAAAAACTACAGTTAAACACCAAAAAACTCTAAGCCATCTCCGTGGAGATGTTGCCTGTACAACGGCAAAGAGAATGACTGGGGAAGGCGGAGCCTAGGAGGGATCATGTGACCAGCTTTGCTGGGCTCTTTGCCATTTCCTGTTGGGGAAGAGAATATCCCACAAGTAAGGATGACGCCGTGGACCGGACACACCTATGTTGGAGAAATAACTGCCCATGAACTGAGAAAAGTCAAGCGTGCAGCTGCCAAGATGCCACCAGTTTGGCCATATTTCAGAGCTGCAACATCACTGGAGTGCCCAAAAGCACAAGGTGTGCAATACTCAGAGACATGGCCAAGGTAAGAAAGGCTGAAAGACAACCACCACTGAACAAGACACACAAGCTGAAACGTCAAGACTGGGCCAAGAAATATCTCTTGACTGATTTTTCTAAGGTTTTATGGACTGATGAAATGAGAGTGAGTCTTGATGGGCCAGATGGATGGGCCCGTGGCTGGATTGGTAAAGGGCAGAGAGCTCCAGTCCGACTCAGACGCCAGCAAGGTGGAGGTGGAGTACTGGTTTGGGCTGGTATCATCAAAGATGAGCTTGTGGGGCCTTTTCGGGTTGAGGATGGAGTCAAGCTCAACTCCCAGTCCTACTGCCAGTTTCTGGAAGACACCTTCTTCAAGCAGTGGTACAGGAAGAAGTCTGCATCCTTCAAGAAAAACATGATTTTCATGCAGGACAATGCTCCATCACACGCGTCCAAGTACTCCACAGCGTGGCTGGCAAGAAAGGGTATAAAAGAAGAAAATCTAATGACATGGCCTCCTTGTTCACCTGATCTGAACCCCATTGAGAACCTGTGGTCCATCATCAAATGTGAGATTTACAAGGAGGGAAAACAGTACACCTCTCTGAACAGTGTCTGGGAGGCTGTGGTTGCTGCTGCACGCAATGTTGATGGTGAACAGATCAAAACACTGACAGAATCCATGGATGGCAGGCTTTTGAGTGTCCTTGCAAAGAAAGGTGGCTATATTGGTCACTGATTTGTTTTTGTTTTGTTTTTGAATGTGAGAAATGTATATTTGTGAATGTTGAGATGTTATATTAATTTCACTGGTAAAAATAAATAATTGAAATGGGTATATATTTGTTTTTTGTTAAGTTGCCTAATAATCATGCACAGTAATAGTCACCTGCACACACAGATATCCCCCTAAAATAGCTATAACTAAAAACAAACTAAAAACTACTTCCAAAACTATTCAGCTTTGATATTAATGAGTTTTTTGGGTTCATTGAGAACATGGTTGTTGTTCAATAATAAAATTAATCCTCAAAAATACAACTTGCCTAATAATTCTGAACTCCCTGTATATCGCTCTCTCCGCATTTTTTTAAGTCTTGCTTTGCGCTCTATCAGGAGGCCTCTTATGGTGCATTTATGCGCTTCCCATATAATGGGACCGCCTATCTCCTCGCTCTCATTTAAGCGGAAGTATTCGGACAAGGACTTCCTAATGTCTGTGTTAAACACCGGATCATCTAGAAGCGTGTCATCAAGTCTCCACACAAAGGGAGTGATAGGCGTGTTGGGCCATTGAATGGTACAACCCACTGGGGCATGATCAGACCATGTGATCGCAGAGATTTTGCTAGTTTTAGTGATAGTTAAACCTATGGAGTCTGTGAATAAATAATCTATCCTGGAATATTTTCTGTGTGGATGTGAGTAGAAAGTGAAGTTTTTGTCCGTTGGATGATGTGTGCGCCAGATGTCATGTATCCCTAGATCAGCCAATGAGGCGGACATTCGCTTAAGTGTTTTGTGCGTGGCACTGGAGAGACCGCTGGAGGTATCAAGGGTGGGATTGAGAGGTGCATTAAAATCCCTTCCAAGGTATAAGATTCCTATTTGCATTTCAAGGATTTTACGGGAGACCTTTTGAAGAAAGAGGTGCTGGGAGGTGTTCGGGCAGTATATGTTGGCTAATGTAATGGGACTGCTAAACAGGGTGCCTGTAAGTACCAGAAATCTACCCTCAGGGTCCTTATAACTTTTTGAGAGCTGGAAAGGTACTCCTGCACTAAAGATGATCCCAACCCCATTTTTTTTTTCGTATTCGAGGCAAAATGAGCTATAGGGTATTGTCGACTGTACCATTTTGGTTCATGTGCTATCGCAAAGTGAGTTTCCTGTATGAAAACTATGTCCCCTCCCATTCTCTGTAGATCTCTTATTACTATGGCGCGTTTGGAGGGGCTATTAAGTCCCTTTGCATTAATAGTTATAAGCTCCATCGGATATGGCTTACGTCTAAAACTCTGACTTGCCATGCTCACCTAGATTGCTTGGTAGTGGTCGTGAGGGCAAAGGAGCAGTCCCAGAGGGGTGAGAAGTGAAGAGAGAAGAGAGAGAGGAAGAAGAGAAGAAAGAAAAAAAAAAGGGGGGGAAGAGGGGTGGGTGGGAAGGGGAAAGAGATGGGAATAAAGAGAGGTAAGGGATAGAAGGTCAGGAAAGGCGGGAAGAAAGAAAGAGAGATAAGTCTTGCCTAGCAAAACTAGAATAACAATAAGTTGATATCGCTTATTATGAACTGTACAACGTGACTTTGAACAACAATAACAGTCAATAACAGTTCTATCGTTAATAAATACTATAACAACTACTTCAGTTACTCAGGGGTAGTTGTCCCTGTGTGTATCGCATAAAAACATAAACATTTAACATAATTCGTAGAAACCTAACTGACCCTCCATTTCTAATTGAGCTTGCTAAAGTGCTCTCCCTGTATCTAAACAATTCGGTTGTCAGTATGAAAACGCTGTTTAACTGTACCACCATCCTATCATATGTCTACTCTGCATGTGCCTAGTTAACCTCTGGATTGTCCCTTACAATTAGCCTGCTCTAGTGCGGATAAGGTCCAGTTTGAGAGTGCCCTGAAACTATCCTAGTAGTGTTCTCTCCCCTCTCCAGAATGATAAATAAGTAAAGCGTAGCTCAAGCGAGTTGGGGGAGAGTATGCAGGGGCCAGTGTCATCTATGCGGGATAGTTTATTTACTAATATATGTTCTAGATATTTAAGACATACCAGCACTGGCCTGTTATTGCTATCCACTCCAATGGGGGGTTCAGGAAGTTATAAACTTAATCCTCTCCAATCCATCTGATGAATATTTCCTTTTCTATTAAACTAGGGCTACCCCTTTATGTGTCTGTAAGTCCCCTACCCCCTTATATATGAAAACGTATACAAGAACCTTGCAATAGAGAAAATAGAAACATTGTTATATGGCTTGATTATGCATATGGGACCCGGCTAAGATAATGCATATGGGAATGCTATAGCAACAGGGTACTTTTACATATTAAGTTAAGGTGGCACACTCTGTAAACACGTTAAAGGCATAACATAGAAGTAAGATAAACAGCAATAAAACTATAGAATATATACGACCTGAAAGTTCCTCAAAAGAGCATAAAGTTTTGTCCCAGGCAAAAGTCTGTTAAGTGCAAAGGTCCTTACAGATCTATTGTGACTAACCTAGAAAAGGGAGAAAAGAAACCAGCAAACAAGCCCTGATCCCTTTGCTTCACCCACGGAGCTGCTGGGCCTCTCCGTGATCTATATCGATAGGTGCTCTGCGAGCAGAATCCTCATGACGTGGGGGTTCAATCTCTAGGCCCAAGGCCTGGCTGAAGCTAGGAAGATCTTCCGGACATCTGAGGGTGTGCGAGACATTATTTCTTGTGGCAATTAGACAGGTGGGAAATCCCCACCTGTATGGGATCTTTTTCTCCTTCAACACTGAAGTGATATATCTCATGTCTCTCCGCTTTTGCAGCGTTGTAGGACACAAGTCTGAGTACACTTGAACTTCTGTGCCTCTAAAGGAAATTCAGTGTTTTGCCCTTGCCAGTTTGAGCACTTCTTCTTTGTCCCGGAAAGATACAAATTTAATTATTATGTCCCTGGGAGGGGCCCTATTTGGTGGCTTAGGGCGCAGGGCCCTGTGCGCTCGCTCTATTTGTATATCCTGTGCCGAGGCATTATTTTTCAGATATCTAATGAGCTCTTGAATGTAAGGCTGTAGTGCTGGAGGATCAACTGTCTCTGGTATACCACGGAGACGCAGATTGCTCCTTCTGCTCCTATTTTCTAAATCTTCTATGCGGTCCATAAGGGATTGAACCGTGCCTTCCTGTGCTTGCAAAAGACTAGCTTGGTGCTGCACGTCAGAGCTAAGTGACTCCTGTTTTTCTTCTACCTGTATGACACGGTGATTTAAGGCCCCCATGTCTCTTTTGAGCTCCCCAAACATGCTTTTAAAGTCTTGCATAGCGTTTTTAATATCCTCCTTGGAAGATAAATGGGTGATGTCATCCTTTGTGAGATAACTGTGAGAGTTTTTGGGCCTGTGTTCGTGAATCTGAGCAGCTAATAACAGGCCCTGTGGGTCCTGTACTGATTTGTTAGATGACTGAGCAGGGTCTGCGGGTATCAGATAGCTCTCCATTATAGAAGGCTGTGAGCTTTTGGGAGGTTTAGGGTTTCTTTTGCTAGTCATTTCAAGTATGGCGCCTCAATTTTTATAAGCAGAATTCCCTTTGTCCGTATAGTATTAAGCTTTATCGTGTACTTGATGTATATAAAGTTGCAGTAACTTATTTATGCTTATCTTCTATGTGCAGAGTGTCTGCGTGCTTGCCCAGCTATATAAGCTTGTGCTTAGAGTTCAATTAGGGCCAGCCCTTCTCCTTTCCACTTTATTCTCTCATGAACAGCCCTGTGTGCCTGCCTTTAAGAGGACTACCAGTTCCTCTGTTTCCAGAGTTAATATGTCCTGCTGTGATCGTACACCCAGATCCAGGCCGTAACCTTCAAAGGTGATGCAGATATGCAGTTATGGCCCACTTCTGATTAGCAGTACACAGGCCGCACGCTGAACTCACCTCCACTCCTCAACTGATCGCCGCTCAGTGCCACAGAGCCCTCCCGCCAGCAGGAAGCCAGCTTCCTCAAACGTGCAGTCCGGTTAGAAGTCCCGGTAAGCAGAGGGCTCCTTAGGTCAGCGGTATCCGGAATGTGCAAACTTCTATTCTCGTGAGGCCACGTGGTCGCGGCTCTGTCACCGCTGATGAGGAGAAAATGGTGCGGCTCAGCCGCCAAGGCCCCAAAATCGCTCAGGAGATCCAAGGCACAGATGTCCCATGCAGCAGAGCCGGAAGTACTCCTCTGAGGTATGCACACTGGGAGTCTGTGTGACTGGGTGCTCCACGGCCAGATCCGGCGCTGACTTGGTATGACGCTCTGCTTCTAAGCAGATCAGCAGTAAAACTCACCCCTTTGTTTTAAAAGTGGTAGCCCGTGGCTCCCAAGGGTTAGGGTATTAATATCAGACCTTATGATGACTTGATGTAATGGTGGATCAGTCAGATTTTAAGCGATGGGATTACAGAGCTCTGTTAATTTGCAGCCATCTCGGATCGTGGCTAGGCTCCGCCCCCCCAGGCTTTGGGTTTTTATTCAAATCTGTTCATTGTCCGAAAGAAAGAAAATTCGTTTAGACCAATCCTGGATCTGAACATTTTAAATCGTTTTGTAAGAGTCCCAATTTTCAAGATGGTGACTATAAGGACTATTCTGCCTTTTGTTCAGCAAGGTCATTTCATGTCCAAAACAGACTTACAGGACGCTTATCTTCACATTCCGATTAATCCAGACCACTATCATTTTCGGAGATTCTCTTTTCTAGACAAGCATTACCAATTTGTCGCTCTTTCGTTTGGCCTAGCGACAGCTCCAAGAATCTTCTCGAAGGTTCTCGGTGCCCTTCTATCTGTAATCAGAGAGCAGGGTATTGCTGTGTTTCCTTATTTGGACGTTATCTTGGTACTAGCTCAATCTTTTCATTTAGCAGAATCTCACACTAAACAACTAGTATGGTTTCTTCAAAGACATGGTTGGAGGATCAATTTACAAAAGAGTTTCTTGATTCCTCAGACAATGTTCACCTTTTTAGGTTTCCAGATAGAGAAAGAGTCATGGACACTGAATCTAACAGACAAGAGACAAATGAAGTTGGTTTTAGCTTGTCTCTATCATTCCTTTCAGTGGCTATATGCATGGAAGTTTTAGGTCTCATGACTGCTGCATCGGACGCAATCTCCTTTGCTCGTTTTCATATGAGGCCTCTACAGCTTTGCATGTTGCACCAATGGTTCAGGGATTATACTCAGATATCACAGTTGATATACCCAACACTCAACTCTCTCTGACTTGGCGGTTAAACCATCACTCCTTTATCCGTCCGTCCTGGACTGTGATCTCAACAGATGCAAGTCTTACAGGTTGGGGAGCTGTCTGGGGGTTTGGAATCCTCAAGAGGCGATGTTACCAATCAATATTTTAGAACTCTGTGCTGTTTTTAGAGCTCTTCAGGCTTGGCCTCTATTGAAGAGAGAACTTTACATTCTTTTTCAGACAGACATTATCACAACAGTGGCATATGTCAATTATCAAGGAGGGACTTGCAGTCCTTCAGCAATGTAAGAAGTATCTCAGATGGGCGGAATCAAATTCTTGTCAAATTTCTGCGATTCATATCCCATGTGTAGACAACTGGGAAGCGGATTATCTCAGCCATCAGACTTTACATCCGGGGGAGTGGTCTCTCCACCCAGATGTGTTTTTTCATCTTGTACAGATGTTGGGTCTTCCAGAAATAGATCTGATGGCCTCTCGTCTAAGCAAGAAGCTTTCTAGATACCTTTCCAGGTCCAAGGATACTCTGGCAGACATGGTGGATGCTTTTAGCAGTTCCTTGGTTTTACCAACCTGTTTACATTTTTTCGCCTCTGGTTCTTCTTCCAAGATTGATCTCCAAGATTATAATGGAACAATCTTATGTGTTTCTGATAGTACCAGCATGGCCTCATAGTTTTTGGTATGCGGATCTTGTCCGGATGTCCAGTTGCCAGCCTTGGCCACTTCCTTTAAGGCCAGACCTTCTGTCTCAAGGGCCGTTTTTCCATCAGGATCTCAAATCTCTAAATTTGAAGGCATGGAAATTGAACGCTTAGTGCTTAGTAATAGAGGTTTCTCTGACTCAGTGATTAGCACTATGATACAGGCTTGTAAGTCTGTTTCAAGGAAGATTTACCATTGGGTTTGGAAAACCTATATTTCATGGTGTTCCACTCATGATTATTCTTGGCATTCTTTCAGAATTCCTAGAATTTTACAGTTTCTTCAGGATGGTTTGGATAAAGGGTTGTCTGCAAATACTTTGAAAGGACAAATCTCTGCTCTTTCTGTCTTATTTCATAGAAAGATTGCTAAGCTTCCTGATATTCATTGTTTTGTTCGGGCTTTGACTCGTATCAAACCTGTTATTAAATCTATTTCTCCACCTTGAAGTCTCAATTTGGTACTAAAGATTTTACAGGCTTCTCATTTTGAGCCTATGCATTCTCTAGATATTAAATTACTTTCTTGGAAAGTGTTATTTCTTTTGGTTATCTCTTCTGCAAGAAGAGTTTCTGAATTGTCTGCTCTCTCTTGTGAGTCTCCTTATCTGATTTTCCATCAGGCTATTTGGGTACTTCTTTTAAATTTTTGCCTAAAGTTGTGAATTCTAACAACATTAATAGTGAAATTGTTGTTCCTTCCTTGTGTCCTAATCCTAAGAATACTCTTTAAAGGTCTTTACATTCTTTGGATGTGGTAAGAGTTTTTAAATATTATGTTGAGGTTACTAAAGATTTCAGAAAGACTTCTAGTCTATTTGCCACTATCATTTCTCTGGCATCTTGGTTGAAACTTTTGATTCACAAAGCTTATTTGGAGGCGGGGCAGTCTCCGGCTCAGCGAATTACAGCTACTAGATCAGTTGCCACTTCTTGGGCTTTCAAGAATGAAGCTGCAGTTGATCAAATTTGCAAAGCAGCAACTTGGTCTTCTTTGCATACATTTACTAAATTTTACCATTTTTATGTGTTTGCTTCTTCGGAAGCAGCCTTTGGTAGAAAAGTTCTTCAGGCAGCTGTCTCAGTTGGATTCTAATGCCTTTGATTTAAATTTTTTGAAATTTTTAAGAAAACGTAATTTTTTGGGGGGGATTTAATTTCCCAGCGGATATAGCTGTTTTTATTTTATCCCTCCCTCTCTAGTGACTCGTGGACTTCCACATCTTGGGTATTATATCCAATACATCACTAGCTCATGTACTCATTGTCACTTACATGAAAACCCCCCCCATAATTTATGTAAGAACTTACCTGATAAATTCATTTCTTTCATAGTGGCAAGAGTCCATGAGATCCACCCTATTATTTTGTGGTTATGATTTTTAGTATAAAGCACATTATTTTTCCAGTATCTCTTTATGTATGCTTTTTACTCCTTTTTTTACACCTCACTACTTGGCTATACGTTAAACTGAGGTATGAGTGAGGTGGAGGTGTATTTATAGGCATTTTGAGGTTTGGGAAACTTTGCCCCCTCCTGGTAGGAATGTATATCCCATACGTCACTAGCTCATGGACTCTTGCCACTATGAAAGAAATGAATTTATCAGGTAAGTTCTTACATAAATTATGTTATTTTTTTACTAAAATGTGTGAGAATGCTTCCAGAATATATACTGATTGTTGTTGTAATGTAAATATAAAACAGAATACCCAGATTAGTATTTTCATATTTAATTTGGGGGGGTCCAATAGTGGTCCCATGTCCTTTTTTCTATTATCTTAAAGGGACAGTCTACTCCAGAATTGTTATTGTTTAAAAAGATAGATAATCCCTTTATTACCCATTCCCTAGTTTCTCACAACCAACACGGTAATATTAATATATTTTTTATCTCTGTAATTACCTTGTATCTAAGCCTTTCCTGACTGTTCCATTATTTCAGTTCTTTTGACAGACTTGCATGTTAGCCAATCAGTGCCCTCTTATAAGTAACTACACAGGTGTGAGCACTATGTTACGCTGGAGAGACCAATGGCACTACTAATATTGGTAAAAAAAACCTTAATGAAACCCGTCTAATAAAGAGGATTTAATAACCTCAATGTATGTGGTGTTGGTGCTTGGTGTATTTATAATAACTTAATACAGGAAAGAGTAGCAAGAGACCTACTCTAAGCAAGAATACACTTCTAGCACTCTGGGTTTAGGCAATAGAATATAGCCTGACTATCAACTACTGATAAAATAGCAAGATATATTAGGTTAAACTTGTGGAAATTAAACTGTATTAACTAATTAAAAGTTAAGTTTTATTAATTTCCACAAGTTCAACCTAATATATCTTGCTGTTTTATTAGTAGTTGATAGTCAGGCTATATTCTGTTGCCTAAACCCAGAGTGCTAGAAGTGTATTCTTGCTTAGAGTAGGTCTCTTGCTACTCTCTCCTGTAGTGAGCACTATGTTATCTATATGCCACACATGAACTAACGCCCTCTAGCTGTGAAAAACTGTCAAATACATTGAGATAAGAGGCGGCCTTCAAGGGCTTAGAAATTAGCATGAGCCTACCTAAGTTTAGCTTTCAACTAAGAATACAAAGAAAACAAAGCAAATTTGATCATAAAAGTGAATTGGAAAGTTGTTTAAAATTGCGTGCCCTATCTGAACCATGAAAGTTTAATTTTGACTAGACTGTCCTTTTAAATTTTGTTTAACGTTACTTTACCTTCATGTATTTTCTTGATGCACATTAAAAATAGAAAGTTCTGGTTACATTGGCTGTCATTTGCCATGTTTTTGTATGCAAACTATAATATTGCAAATGCCTCTTATGCCACTTGTAATGTTTTTATAAACCCCAGTACAAAATAAGTTAAAAAAAAAAATTCATTTATGATTGCTTGTATATGTTTTGACATCTAAAAATTAAGCACAATTTTATGAAACAGATCATTTTATGTCATGAAATGAAATGATTGGTTAAGAGAAAAAAACTGAATTCAAACAAATTAGGCTGTTATCACCAATACTGAATCAATTAACCATTTTGGCTGTGCATCTTTTCATCATGACCAATGCAAAAAAAAAAACCTTGGAAAACCTGTGAAATATGCCAGTTCTTTACAGCAGTGTTTTTCAACCAGTGTGCCGTGGCACATTAGTGTGCCGTGAGAGATCCTCCGGTGTGCCACGGCAGACTGACAACAGTGTGACATATTTTTTTAAACTTTGCTTGTTTTTTACTCCCAGTGCAGGGGTAGTTTGTAGGAGGCATGGCATAACAGCACAATACATACAGTATGTGTGTGTTTGTGTGTATGTGTATATATATATATGCTGTATTAGGCTACAATGTGTGATTTTTTTAAAATTTTGGGATGGTGGTGTGCCACAGGATTTTTTAATGTAAAAAAGCGTGCCACGGCAAAAAAAAGGTTAAAAATCACTGCTTTACAGTTTTGAACTAGGTGTACTCAGATTTCCTTGCTATATTGTTTCCATAATTGTTTTTTGGTTTTGCTAATTCAAGTGACAGCCTCCTTTAATGGTTTGGAATAACTTAAAAAATGAAGCCAATAGTCGTCGGAGCTTGCAATGTTTTCTCATAGCTCTAGATTTACTGGAATGGGGGCCAATATTAGCTGTATTAACTAATTAAAAGTTAAGTTTTATTAATTTCCACAAGCTCAACCTAATATATCTTGCTGTTTTATCTGGCTTATAATTCCCATTGCAGGGTTTAAATCATCCCCTGATACTTCCATCCCCATAACCGGAAATAAATAAATTTATCAGGTAAAAATTTATGTTTTCTTTATAAATCCCCAACAGATTCCGCAGCGCTGTTTATGGGTACAACGATAAAAGTACAGTACAATACAATATAAAAGATACCAGACAAAGTTTAACAAACAAATACAAGGGCCCTGTTCCCGTGGGAACTTACAATTATTGGAGTTTCTCATGTAGTTCTGTGCTATACTTTTAATAATGATGGTTTACTCAAAAAGCGCTAAATTTTACAAAGGTATTTTAAATTGTTAAACTTAATTCACCACATGTAATACAAGCACAATGAGCATGCTAATATTGCTCCCTGTACTATCCATTAAAATTATCAGGTGCTCTAAAAATGTTACATAAAGGCTACATAAAGATGCTCTGGTTAAAAATTTCAAGCATTCACATACCAGATTGTGCGTTATTCTTAGCATGAGACTTGTAAACTAGCCCTTTATGGGGTACTGGTTTTAAGTGGTTGAACACTATAACTTCCAGAGGCTGTAGTCTTGGTAGCTTTATATATCACACCAGAACAGTCTGGTGGTGTTCTTTGTTACTATTTATAATGCTTCCAGTTTCTTAGCCTGTCCTTAGCCCTGGGAAGCTTCATATAACACTGTGCCGGAGTCCGCAGTAGCAAGTTACTTTAGCACCATCTTTTCATCATGACCAATGCAAAAAAAAAAACTTGGAAAACCTGTGAAATATGCCAGTTCTTTACAGTTTTGAACTAGGTGTACCCAGATTTCCTTGCTATATTGTTTCCATAATTGTTTTTTGGTTTTGCTAATTCAAGTGACAGCCTCCTTTAATGGTTTGGAATAACTTAAAAAATGAAGCCAATAGTCGTCGGAGCTTGCAATGTTTTCTCATAGCTCTAGATTTACTGGAATGGGGGCCAATATTAGCTGTATTAACTAATTAAAAGTTAAGTTTTATTAATTTCCACAAGCTCAACCTAATATATCTTGCTGTTTTATCTGGCTTATAATTCCCATTGCAGGGTTTAAATCATCCCCTGATACTTCCATCCCCAGCAGATGCTAAGCAAGTTTGTGCACATACTTTACTTTTGTCATCTGAATGCATTCCACTCCTTCCTAGAATAAAATAACTCATTATGGCTCTGCAGACTATCCCCGTATTATTCAGGATTTGGCTCTAACGCTACATGATTAGCAATGACTGCAGAGTATTACTTTCATTTGAAGCCCCCAATCCAAATGTTTTTTTTTGTTCATTTTATAAATGGATAAGATATGGTGAGTCCACGGAATCATCAATTACTAGTGGGAATATCACTCCTAGCCAGCAGGAGGAGGCAAAGAGCACTACAGCAAAGCTGCTATATATGTCACTCCCCTTACCCATAATCCCCAGTCATTTGGCCGAAGGAAAAATGGAAAAAGAAGATAACACAAAAGTGTAGAGGTGCCTGAGGTTTTAGAAAAAATAACTGTCTTAAATAAAGGGTGGAAATAAATAAATTTATCAGGTAAACATGAATGATGTTTTCTTTCCTATGATATGGTCCACGGAATCATCAATTACTAGTGGGAATCAATACACAAGCTAGAGGACACAGATGATAAGGGAGGGACAAGACAGGTAGACCTAAACAGAAGGCACCACTGCCTGAAGAACCCTTCTCCCAAAAGAAGCCTCAGCCGAGGCAAAAGTATCAAAATTTGAAAAAGTATGCAAAGAGGACCAAGTTGCAGCCTTGCAAATCTGTTCCACAGAAGCTTCATTTTGAAATGCCCAGGAAGAAGAAACAGCCCTCGTGGAATGAGCAGTGAGTCTCTCAGGCGGTTGCTGTCCAGCAGACTCATAGGCCAAACAAATAATACTCCTTAGCCAAAGAGAAGTAGCCATAGCTTTCTGACCCTTGTGCTTCCCAGAAAAACAAACAAACAAAGCAGAAGACTGACGAAAGTCCTTAGACGCCTGAAGATAAAACTTCAATGCACGCACAACATCTAAGTTGTGCAACAAACGCTCCTTAGGAGAAGAAGGATTAGGACACAAAGAAGGAACCACAATCTCCTGATTAATATTCTTGTTTGAAACAACCTTAAGTAGGAAACACAATTTAGTACATAGAACCACCTTATCAGTATGAAAAATAAGATAAGGAGAATCAAACTGCAGAGCCGAGAGTTCCGAAACTCTCTGAGCAGAAGAAATAGCAACCAAAAACATCTTAATATCTAAGGAATGCATAGGTTTAAACGGAGCCAGTTGTAAAACTCTAAGAACAAGGTAAGGACTCTAGGGACTTAAACACAGGTCTGATCCTAACTAAGGCCTGACAAAAAGATTGCACATCTGGCGCATTCGCCAAACGCTTATGCAACAAAATAGACATCGCAGAAATCTGACCTTTCAGAGTGCTAGCTGTCAAAATCCTAGGAATCCTGACTCTACTCCAAGAGTAGCCTCTGGATTCACACCAATACAGATATTTACGCCATATCTTATAGTAAATCTTTCTTGTCAGAAGCTTACGAGCCTGAATCATGGTCTCAATGACCGACTCTGAAAACCCACGCTTAGATAAAATCAAGCGTTCAATCTCCAAGCACTCAGCTTCAGAGAAACTAAATTTTGATGAAGAAAATGACCCTGAAGTAGAAAGTCCTTCCTCAGAGGGAGTCTGCACGAAGGTAGAGACAACATTTCCACTAGATCCTGCAAGGCCACGCCGGTGCTATGAGAATCACTGACACCCTCTCCTGCTTGAACCGAGCAATGACTCTTGGCAGGAGAGCGAACGGAGGAAATATGTATGCTAAACTGAAATTCCAAGGGACCGCCAGAGCATCTATCAAGAAAGCCTGTGGATCCCTTGAACTTGAGCCGTACCTCAGGAGCTTGGCATTCTGCCGAGAAGCCATGAGATCCAGTTCCGGCTGCCCCCAATTGAGGATTAAACTGGAAAATACTTCTGGATGGAGTTCCCACTCCCCCGGATGAAAGGTCTGTTTGCTCAGAAAATCCGCCTCCCAACTGTCCACTTCTGGGATGTGGATCGCAGAAAGACAACAGTTGTGAGACTCTGCCCACTGAATTATCCGGGCCACCTCTGTCATGGCCAAGGAACTCCGAGTTCCCCCCTGGTGGTTGATGTACGTTATGTTGTCCAACTGGAACCTGATAAACCGGGCTAAGGCCAGTAGAGCATTGAAAATCACTCTCATTTCTAGAATGTTTATAGGGAGAACTGACTCCTCCCGAGTCCAAAGACCCTGAGTCTTCAATGACCCCCAAATTGCTCCCCAATCTAGGAGGCTGGCATCCGTGGTCACGATCACCCAGGAAGGTCTGCGAAAGCAAGTTCCCTGGGAGAGGTGTTCCTGAGACAAACACCACAGAAGAGAGTCCCTTGTCGCCTGATCCAGAACTATTTGAGGAGACAGATCCGCATAGTCCTCGTTCTATTGCCTTAACATGCATAACTGCAGAAGTCTGAGATGGAACCGAGCAAACGGAATGATGTCCATGGAAGCTACTATCAGACCAATTACCTCCATACATAGAGCCACTGACGGCCGAGGAGAGTACTGAAGGACAAAACAAGAGCCGAAGATTTTGTTTTTCTGACCTCTGTCAGAAATATCTTCATTAGTAGGGAGTCTATTATGGTCCCAAAAAACACTACTCTTGTGGCTGAAATCAGAGAACTCTTTCCCAGATTCACCTTCCAAACATGGGAGCGAAGAAAAGACAACAAGATCTCTGTATGAGAGTTTGCTTGTTGAAAAGACTGTGGCTGAACCAGAATGTCGTCCAGATAAGGCGCTACTGCAATGCCCCGAGACCGGATCAATGCCAAAAGAGCCCCTAGGACCTTTGAGAAAATTCTGGGAGATGTGGCAAGGCCGAATGGAAGAGCCACAAACTGAAAATGATTGTCTAAGAAAGCAAACCTTAGAAACTTGTAATGATTCAGGTGAATGGGAACATGAAGGTACACATCATTTAAGTCTATGGTTGGCATAAACTGACCCTCTTGAACCAAAGGAAGAATGGAACGTATAGTCTCCATCTTGAAGGACGGTACTCTGAGGAACACTTTAGATCTAAAATAGGTCTGAAAGTCGCCTCTTTCTTGGGAACCACAAACAGATTTGAATAAAATCCCAGACCCTGTTCCTGCGGAGGAACTGGAACTATAACTCCCAGGGCAAAAAGATCCTTGATACAATTTAAGAACGCCTCTCTCTTTATCTGGTCTACAGATAATCTTGAGAGAAGAAACCTGCCTCTGGGAGGAAAAGTCTTGAATTCTATCTTGTACCCCTGAGATACAATTTCCACGGCCCACAGGTCTGGGACATCTCGTATCCAAGCCTGAGCAAATTGAGAAAGCCTGCCCCCTACTAGATCCATTCCTGGATCGGGGGCTGGCCCTTCATGCTGACTTGGAGTCAGCCTCAGGTTTCTTAGACTGTTTCCCTTGTTCCAAGACTGACCAGACTTCCAGGAAGACTTGGATAGTTCCTGCTTGGAAGAAGAAGCGGAGGGTTTACTTCTAAAGTTACGAAAGGAACGAAAATTACTCTGACGTCCTTTCTGCTTATTCTTCTTATCCTGAGGAAGAAAAGATCCCTTTCCTCCTGTGATATCTGAAATAATTTCAGCCAAACCAGGCCCAAACAAGGTCTTTCCCTTGTAAGGAATAGCTAATAACTTAGACTTAGAAGAAACAACCGCAGACCAGGATTTTAACCAAAGGGCTCTGTGAGCTAGAACCGCAAAACCAGACATTTTTGCTCCCAGTTTAATGACCTGTAAGGAAGCATCCGTAATAAAGGAATTGGCTAACATAAGAGCCTTAAAGGGACAGCCTAGTATAAATTAAACTTTCATTATTCAGATAGGACTTAATTTTAATCAACTTTCCAATTTACTTTTATCATCAAATTTGCTTTTTTCTCTTGGTATTCTTATTTTAAACTAAACATAGGTAGGCTCATATGCTAATTTCTAAGCCTTTGAGGGCTGCCTCTTATCACATGCTTTTTAAATCTCTTTTCAACAGAAAGAGACAGAAAGTACACGTGGGCCATATAGATAAAACTGTGTTCAGGCACAGGGGGTTATCTAAGATTTAGCACAAAACAATGCTAAATTTAAGACAATAGATAATAAACAGTCACAGTCATGTGATCAGGGGTCTGGAAGAAGGTTCCTAGATACAAGGTAATCACAGAGGTAAAAAGTATATTAATATAACTGTGTTGGTGATGCAAAACTGGGGGATGGGTAATAAAGGGATTATCTATCTTTTAAAACAATAACAGTTCTATGGTAGACTGTCCCTTTAATCCTGTCCTGGATCTCCTCAAGAGGGGTATCTGTCTGAAAAAAATCAGACAAGGCATAAAACCAGTAAGCTGCAGCGCTGGTAACAGTAGCACTACACACCGCAGGCTGCCATTGAAGACCTTGGTGAACATACATTTTCTTTAATAATGCCTCCAATTTCTTATCCATTGGTTCCTTAAAAGAACAACTATTCTCTATGGAAATAGTGGTTCTCTTAGCCAAAGTGGAAATAGCTCCTTCCACCTTAGGAACCGTTTGCCACGACTACTATAGGAAACATTTTCTTAAAAATAGGAGATGGAGAAAAAGGAATACCAGGTCTGTCCCACTCCCGTGCAATAATCTCAGAAGCACGGTCTGGAACAGGAAATACCTCCACCGCAGAGGGAACATCAAAATACTTGTTCAGCTTACTAGACTTCTTAGGGTTAACAACGATAGTAGTATCGGAGTCATCCAAGGAAGCCAAAACCTCCTTAAGTAACAAGCGGAGGTTTTCCATCTTAAATCTGAAGGACACACACTTTAGTATCAGTAGAAGGAATCATACTGCCTGAATCCGAGATTTTACCCTCAGATGCACTCGAAGAATCATCATCATCAGACTTCTGAGAGGAAATACTTTGATTAGCTACTTCAGGATCAGAAACCTTACTTACTGTTTCTTTAAATTTCCTTTTGCGTTTTCCCTGCAGCATGGGAAAAGCAGACAGCACCTCAGATACCGCAGAGGATACCTGGGCAGCAAAATCTTGCAAAGTAACCCTTGGCGCAGCATGAGAGGAAACGCAGGGCACTGCATGTGCAGATGAATAGGATTGGGACGCTTGAGGAGGCAGTTGCGGCACATCTGAAACAGCTTACCTAATAATCCATAATAAAAAAAAAAGAAACAAATAAAAAAATCTAACTTTCTTTTTTATCTTTTAACAAAGGATAAAATACAGAATAAAAAAACATAATTTATGCTTACCTGATAAATTTATTTCTCTTGTGGTGTATCCAGTCCACGGATCATCCATTACTTGTGGGATATTCTCCATCCCAACAGGAAGTTGCAAGAGGATCACCCACAGCAGAGCTGCTATATAGCTCCTCCCCTAACTGCCATATCAAGTCATTCGACGAAGACAAGCAGAGAAAGGAGAAACCATAGGGTGCAGTGGTGACTGTAGTTTAAAGTTAAAAAATACCTGCCTTAAAATGACAGGGCGGGCCGTGGACTGGATATACCACAAGAGAAATAAATTTATCAGGTAAGCATAAATTATGTTTTCTCTTGTAAGGTGTATCCAGTCCACTGATCATCCATTACTTGTGGGATATCAATACCAAAGCTAAAGTACACGGATGAAGGGAGGGACAAGGCAGGTACTTAAACGGAAGGTACCACTGTCTGTAAAACCTTTCTCCCAAAAATAGCCTCCGATTAAGCAAAAGTATCAAATTTATAGAATTTTGAAAAGGTATGAAGCGAAGACCAAGTCGCCGCCTTGCAAATCTGTTCAACAGAAGCCTCATTTTTAAAAGCCCATGTGGAAGCCACAGCTCTAGTAGAATGAGCTGTAATCCTTTCAGGAGGCTGCTGGCCAGCAGTCTCATAAGCTAAGCGGATTATGCTTCTTAGCCAAAACGAAAGAGAGGTTGCCGAAGCCTTTTGGCCTCTCCTCTGTCCAGAGTAGACAACAAACAAAGCAGATGTTTGACGAAAATCTTTAGTAGCTTGTAAATAATACTTTAAAGCACGAACCACGTCAAGATTGTGTAATAGACGTTCCTTCTTTGAAGAAGGATTAGGACACAATGATGGCACCACAATCTCCTGATTGATATTCTTATTAGATACCACCTTAGGTAAAAACCCAGGTTTGGTACGCAGAACTACCTTATCTGCATGGAAGATCAGATAAGGAGAATCACATTGTAAGGCAGATAACTCGGAAACTCTACGAGCCGAGGAAATAGCTACCAAAAAAAGAACTTTCCAAGATAAAAGTTTGATATCTATGGAATGAAGAGGTTCAAACGGAACCCCCTGAAGAACTTTAAGAACCAAATTTAAGCTCCAAGGCGGAGCAACAGGTTTAAACACAGGCTTGATTCTAACTAAAGCCTGACAAAATGCCTGAACGTCTGGAAAATCCACCAGATGCTTGTGCAAAAGAATAGACAGAGCAGAAATCTGTCCCTTTAAGGAACTAGCTGACAATCCTTTTTCCAATCCTTGGAGAAAAGATAATATCCTGGGAATCCTGACCTTACTCCATGAGTAGTCCTTGGATTCACACCAATAAAGATATTTACGCCATATCTTATGATAGATTTTCCTGGTGACAGGCTTTCGTGCCTGAATTAAGGTATCAATGACTGACTCGGAGAAGCCACGCTTTGATAAAATCAAGCGTTCAATCTCCAGGCAGTCAGTTTCAGAGAAATTAGATTTGGATGGTTGAAAGGACCTTGAAGTAGAAGGTCCTGTCTCGGTGGCAGAGTCCATGGTGGAAAGGATGACATGTCCACCAGATCTGCATACCAAGTCCTGCGTGGCCAAGCAGGCGCTATCAAGATCACCGATGCTCTCTCCTGCTTGATTTTGGCAATCAGACGAGGGAGCAGAGGAAACGGTGGAAACACATAAGCCAGGTTAAAGGACCAAGGCGCTGCAAGAGCATCTATCAGCGTTGCCTTGGGGTCCCTGGACCTGGATCCGTAACAAGGAAGTTTGGCGTTCTGGCGAGACGCCATGAGATCCAGTTCTGGTTTGCCCCAACGATGACTCAATTGTGCAAACACCTCCGGATGGAGTTCCCACTCACCCGGATGAAAAGTCTGTCGACTTAGAAAATCCGCCTCCCAGTTCTCTACACCTGGGATATGGATAGCTGATAGGTGGCAAGAGTGAATCTCTGCCCAGCGAATTATCTTTGAGACTTCTAACATCGCTAGGGAACTCCTTGTTCCCCCTTGATGGTTAATGTAAGCCACAGTCGTGATGTTGTCCGAATGAAATCTGATGAACCTCATTGTCGCTAGCTGAGGCCAAGCCTGAAGAGCATTGAATATCGCTCTTAGTTCCAGAATGTTTATTGGAAGGAGTGTCTCCTCCTGAGTCCACGATCCCTGAGCCTTCAGGGAGTTCCAGACTGCCCCCCAGACTAGAAGGCTGGCATCTGTCGTTACAATTGTCCAATCTGGCCTGCGAAAGGTCATTCCCTTGGACAGATGGACCCGAGATAGCCACCAGAGAAGAGAATCCCTCATCTCTTGATCCAGATTTAGTAGAGGGGACAAATCTGTGTAATCCCCATTCCACTGACTGAGCATGCATAGTTGCAGCGGTCTGAGATGTAGGCGTGCAAACGGCACTATGTCCATTGCCGCTACCATTAAGCCGATTACTTCCATACACTGAGCCACCGAAGGGCGAGAAGTGGAATAAAGAACACGGCAGGAATTTAGAAGTTTTGATAACCTGGTCTCTGTCAGGTAAATCCTCATTTCTACAGAATCTATTAGAGTTCCCAGAAAGGAGACTCTTGTGAGAGGGGATAGAGAACTCTTTTTTTCGTTCACCTTCCACCCATGCGACCTCAGAAATGCCAGAACTATGTCCGTATGAGACTTGGCAATTTGGAAATTTGACGCCTGTATTAGGATGTCGTCTAAATAAGGGGCCACTGATATGCCCCGCGGTCTTAGGACCGCCAGAAGTGACGCCAGAACCTTCGTAAAGATTCTTGGGGCTGTAGCTAACCTAAAGGGAAGAGCAACAAACTGGTAATGCCTGTTCAGGAAGGCAAACCTGAGAAACCGATGATGATCTTTGTGTATCGGAATGTGAAGATAAGCATCCTTTAAATCCACTGTAGTCATGTATTGACCCTCCTGGATCATAGGTAGGATGGTACGAATAGTCTCCATCTTGAATGATGGGAGTCTGAGGAATTTGTTTAAGATTTTGAGATCTAAAATTGGTCTGAAGGTTCCCTCTTTTTTGGGAACCACAAACATATTTGAGTAAAATCCATGTCCTTGTTCCTCCTTTGGAACTGGATGGATCACTCCCATAACAAGGAGGTCTTGAACACAGTGTAAGAATGCCTCTCTCTTTATCTGGTTTGCAGATAATTGTGAAAGGTGAAATCTCCCTTTTGGAGGAGAAGCTCTGAAGTCCAGAAGATATCCCTGGGATACAATTTCCAACGCCCAGGGATCCTGGACATCTCTTGCCCAAGCCTGGGCGAAGAGCGAAAGTCTGCCCCCTACTAGATCCGTTACCGGATAGAGGGCTGATACTTCATGCTGTCTTAGGGGCAGCAGCAGGCTTTTTGGCCTGCTTACCTTTGTTCCAGGTCTGGTTAGGTCTCCAGACCGACTTGGACTGGGCAAAAGTTCCCTCTTGTTTTGTATTAGAGGAAGTTGATGTTGCACTCGCCTTGAAGTTCCGAAAGGCACGAAAATTAGTCTGTTTGGCCTTTGATTTGGACCTATCCTGAGGAAGGGCATGACCTTTTCCTCCAGTGATATCAGAAATGATCTCCTTCAAACCAGGCCCGAATAGGGTTTGCCCCTTGAAGGGAATGTTAAGCAGCTTAGACTTTGAAGTAACGTCAGCTGACCATGATTTAAGCCATAGCGCCCTGCGCGCTTGAATAGCAAAACCAGAATTTTTAGCCGTTAGTTTAGTCAAATGAACAATGGCATCAGAAACAAAAGAATTGGCTAGCTTAAGTGCTCTAAGCTTGTCAAGTATGTCATCCAATGGGGTCTCTACCTGTAAAGCCTCTTCCAGAGACTCAAACCAGAAAGCCGCAGCAGCAGTGACTGGGGCAATGCATGCAAGGGGCTGTAGAATAAAACCTTGTTGAATAAACATTTTCTTAAGGTAACCCTCTAACTTTTTATCCATTGGATCAGAGAAAGCACAACTGTCCTCGACAGGGATAGTAGTACGCTTAGCTAGGGTAGAAACTGCTCCCTCCACCTTAGGGACTGTCTGCCATAAGTCCCGTGTAGTGGCATCTATTGGAAACATGTTCTTAAAAATAGGAGGGGGAGAGAACGGCACACCTGGTCTATCCCATTCCTTAGTAATAATTTCTGTAAACCTTTTAGGTATTGGAAAAACATCAGTGCACACGGGCACTGCATAGTATTTGTCCAATCTACACAATTTTTCTGGCACTGCAATTGTATCACAGTCATTCAGAGCAGCTAAAACCTCCCTGAGCAACACGCGGAGGTGTTCAAGCTTAAATTTAAATGTAGACATATCAGAATCAGGTTGAATATTTTTCCCTGAGTCAGAAACATCACCCACAGAAAGAAGCTCTCCTTCCTCAGCTTCTGTATATTGTGAGGGAGTATCAGACATAGCTCTTAAAGCGTCAGTATGCTCTGTATTTCTTCTAATTCCAGAGCTGTCTCGCTTTCCTCTAAACCCAGGAAGTCTGGATAATACCGCTGACAGGGTATTATCCATGACCGCCGCCATGTCTTGTAAAGTAAACGCTATGGGCGCCCTGGATGTACTTGGCTCCATTTGAGTGTGAGTCCCTTGAGCGGGAGTCAAAGGGTCTGACACGTGGGGCGAGTTAGTCGGAATAACTTCCCCCTCGTCAGATTCCTCTGGTGATAAATTTTTTTAAGACAGAATATGAGTATTACCTCTGAAAGTAAGCATGATACCAGTCGCTAGTAAATCACTGTATTCAGGCTTACCTTACATAAATCTGGTATCAGCAGCATTTTCTAGCATTTACATCTCTAGAGAAAATTATTATCTGCACATACCTCATAGCAGGATACCCTGCACGCCATTCCCCAGCTGAAGTTACCTCTCTCTTCAGTTATGTGTGAGAACAGCAATGGATCTTAGTTACAACCTGCTAAGATCATAGAAATCACAGGCAGATTCTTCTTCTATTTTCTGCCTGGGACAAAATAGTACAACTCCGGTACCATTAAAAAATAACAAACTTTTGATTGAAGAAAAAAACAACTACGTTTCACAACTTCTCTCTTACTACCTCCATGCTTGTCGAGAGTTGCAAGAGAATGACTGGATATGGCAGTTAGGGGAGGAGCTATTTAGCAGCTCTGCTGTGGGTGATCCTCTTGCAACTTCCTGTTGGGAAGCAGAATATCCCACAAGTAATGGATGCTCCGTGGACTGGATTCACCTTACAAGAGAAAACATAATTTATGCTTACCTGATAAATTTATTTCTCTTGTAGTGTATCCAGTCCACGGATCATCCATTACTTATGGGATATTCTACTTCCCAACAGGAAGTTGCAAGAGGATCACCCACAGCAGAGCTGCTATATAGCTCCTCCCCTCACTGCCATATCCAGTCATTCGACCGAAACAAGCCGAGAAAGGAGAAACCATAGGGTGCAGTGGTGACTGTAGTTTAATTAAAATTTAGACCTGCCTTAAAAGGACAGGGCAGGCCGTGGACTGGATACACTACAAGAGAAATAAATTTATCAGGTAAGCATAAATTATGTTTTCTCTTGTTAAGTGTATCCAGTCCACGGATCATCCATTACTTATGGGATACCAATACCAAAGCTAAAGTACACGGATGATGGGAGGGACAAGGCAGGAACTTAAACGGAAGGAACCACTGCCTGTAGAACCTTTCTCCCAAAAACAGCCTCCGAAGAAGCAAAAGTATCAAATTTGTAAAATTTGGAAAAGGTATGAAGCGAAGACCAAGTTGCAGCCTTGCAAATCTGTTCAACAGAAGCCTCATTTTTAAATGCCCAGGTGGAAGCCACAGCTCTAGTGGAATGAGCTGTAATCCTTTCAGGGGGCTGCTGTCCAGCAGTCTCATAGGCTAAACGGATTATACTTCGAAGCCAAAAAGAAAGAGAGGTTGCCGAGGCCTTTTGACCTCTCCTCTGTCCAGAGTAAACAACAAACAGGTTAGATGTTTGACGAAAATCTTTAGTAGCTTGTAAGTAAAACTTCAAGGCACGGACTACGTCTAGATTATGCAAAAGACGTTCCTTCTTTGAAGAACGATTAGGACATAATGATGGAACAACAATCTCTTGATTGATATTCTTGTTAGAAACCACCTTGGGTAAAAACCCAGGTTTTGTACGCAGAACTACTTTATCTGAATGATAGATCAGATAAGGAGAATCACAATGTAAGGCAGATAACTCAGAGACTCTCCGAGCCGAGGAAATAGCCATCAGAAAAAGAACTTTCCATGATAGAAGTTTGATATCAATAGAATGAAGGGGTTCAAACGGAACCCCTTGAAGAACTTTAAGAACCAAGTTTAAGCTCCATGGAGGAGCAACAGGTTTAAACACAGGCTTAATTCTAACTAAAGCCTGACAAAATGCCTGAACGTCTGGAACTTCTGCCAGACGCTTGTGTAAAAGAATAAACAGAGTAGAAATCTGTCCCTTTAAAGAACTAGCTGATAATCCTTTGTCCAAACCCTCTTGAAGGAAGGACAATATCCTAGGAATCCTAACCCTACTCCATGAGTAATTCTTGGATTCACACCAATGAAGATATTTACGCCACATCTTGTGGTAGATTTTCCTGGTGACAGGCTTTCGTGCCTGTATTAAGGTATCAGTGACTGACTCGGAGAAGCCACGTTTGATAGAATCAAGCGTTCAATCTCCATGCAGTCAGTCTCAGAGAAATTAGATTCGGATGATTGAAAGGACCTTGTATTAGAAGGTCTTGTCTCAGAGGCAGAGTCCATGGTGGAAAGGATGACATGTCCACTAGGTCTGCATACCAGGTCCTGCGTGGCCACGCAGGCGCTATCAGAATCACTGATGCCCTCTCCTGTCTGATTTTGGCAATCAGTCGAGGGAGCAGAGGAAACGGTGGAAACACATAAGCCAGGTTGAAGAACCAAGGAGCTGCTAGAGCATCTATCAGTGTCGCTTCTGGGTCCCTGGACCTGGATCCGTAACAAGGAAGCTTGGAGTTCTGGCGAGACGCCATGAGATCCAGTTCTGGTTTGCCCCAACGATGAACCAATTGAGCAAACACCTCCGGATGGAGTTCCCACTCCCCCGGATGAAAAGTCTGACGACTTAGAAAATCCGCCTCCCAGTTCTCTACACCTAAGATATGGATTGCTGATAGGTGGCAAGAGTGAGACTCTGCCCAGCGAATTATCTTGGAGACTTCAACCATCAAGGGGGAACCAGGAGTTCCCTAGCGATGTTTGATGTAAGCCACAGTCGTGATGTTGTCCGACTGAAATCTGATGAACCTCAGGGTTGCTAACTGAGGCCAAGCTAGGAGAGCATTGAATATTGCTCTTAACTCCAGAATATTTATTGGGAGGAGTTTCTCCTCCTGAGTCCACGATCCCTGAGCCTTCAGGGAGTTCCAGACTGCACCGCAACCTAGAAGGCTGGCATCTGTTGTTACAATCGTCCAATCTGGTCTGCGAAAGGTCATACCCTTGGACAGATGGACCCGAGATAACCACCAGAGAAGAGAATCTCTGGTTTCCTGATCCAGATTTAGTAGAGGGGACAAATCTGTGTAATCCCCATTCCACTGACTGAGCATGCATAATTGCAGCGGTCTGAGATGCAGGCGCGCAAATGGCACTATGTCCATTGCCGCTACCATTAAGCCGATTACCTCCATGCACTGAGCCACCGCAGGGCGCGGAGTGGAGTGAAGAACACGGCAAGCATTTAGAAGTTTTGATAACCTGGACTCCGTCAGGTAAATTTTCATTTCTACAGAATCTATAAGAGTCCCTAGGAAGGAAACCCTTGTGAGAGGAGATAGAGAACTCTTTTCTTCGTTCACTTTTCACCCATGCGACCTCAGAAATGCCAGAACTATCTCTGTGTGAGACTTGGCAATTTGAAAGCTTGACGCCTGTATCAGGATGTCGTCTAGATAAGGAGCTACCACTATGCCTCGCGGTCTTAGAACCGCCAGAAGAGAGCCCAGAACCTTTGTAAAAATTCTTGGGGCTGTAGCCAACCCGAAGGGAAGAGCTACAAATTGGTAATGCCTGTCTAGAAAGGCAAATCTCAGGAACCGATGATGATTCTTGTGAATCGGAATGTGAAGGTACGCATCCTTTAAGTCCACTGTGGTCATGTACTGACCCTCTTGGATCATGGGTAAGATGGTCCGAATAGTTTCCATCTTGAATGATGGAACTCTGAGGAATTTGTTTAAGATCTTTAGATCCAAAATTGGTCTGAAGGTTCCCTCTTTTTTGGGAACCACAAACAGATTTGAATAAAAACCCTGTCCTTGTTCCGTCCGCGGAACTGGATGGATCACTCCCATTACTAGGAGGTCTTGCACGCAGCGTAGGAATGCCTCTTTCTTTATCTGGTTTGCAGATAATCTTGAAAGGTGAAATCTCCCCTGTGGAGGAGAAGCTTTGAAGTCCAGAAGATATCCCTGAGATATGAGCTCCAACGCCCAGGGATCCTGAACATCTCTTGCCCACGCCTGGGCGAAGAGAGAAAGTCTGCCCCCTACTAGATCCGTTGCCGGATAGGGGGCCGTTCCTTCATGCTGTCTTGGGGGCAGCAGCAGGCTTTCTGGCCTGCTTGCCCTTGTTCCAGGACTGGTTAGATTTCCAGGCCTGCTTGGATTGAGCAAAAGTTCCCTCTTGTTTTGAAGCAGAGGAAGATGATGCTGAACCTGCCTTGAAATTTCGAAAGGCACGAAAATTAGACTGTTTGGCCCTTGATTTGGCCCTGTCCTGAGGAAGGGTATGACCCTTACCTCCAGTAATGTCAGCAATAATTTCTTTCAAACCAGGCCCGAATAAGGTCTGCCCCTTGAAAGGAATGTTGAGTAATTTAGACTTTGAAGTCACGTCAGCTGACCAGGATTTAAGCCATAGCGCCTTACGCGCCTGGATGGCGAATCCGGAATTCTTAGCCGTTAGTTTAGTCAAATGAACAATGGCATCAGAAACAAATGAGTTAGCTAGCTTAAGTGTTCTAAGCTTGTCAATGATTTCAGTCAATGGAGCTGTATGGATGGCCTCTTCCAGGGCCTCAAACCAGAATGCCGCCGCAGCAGTGACAGGCGCAATGCATGCAAGGGGCTGTAAAATAAAACCTTGTTGAATAAACATTTTCTTAAGGTAACCCTCTAATTTTTTATCCATTGGATCTGAAAAAGCACAACTGTCCTCAACCGGGATAGTGGTATGCTTTGCTAAAATAGAAACTGCTCCCTCCACCTTAGGGACCGTCTGCCATAAGTCCCGTGTAGTGGCGTCTATGGGAAACATTTTTCTAAATATAGGAGGGGGGGAAAACAGCACACCGGGTCTATCCCACTCCTTACTAATAATTTCTGTAAACCTTTTAGGTATTGGAAAAACATCAGTACACACCGGCACTGCATAGTATTTATCCAGTCTACACAATTTCTCTGGCACTGCAATTGTGTCACAGTCATTCAGAGCAGCTAACACCTCCCCAAGCAATACACGGAGGTTCTCAAGCTTAAATTTAAAATTAGAAATCTCTGAATCAGGTTTCCCCGAGTCAGAGATGTCACCCACAGACTGAAGCTCTCCGTCCTCAGGTTCTGCATATTGTGACGCAGTATCAGACATGGCTCTTACAGCATCTACGCGCTCTGTATCTCGTCTAACCCCAGAGCTATCGCGCTTGCCTCTTAATTCAGGCAATCTGGCTAATACCGCTGACAGGGTATTATCCATGATCGCAGCCATGTCCTGCAAAGTAATCGCTATGGGCGTCCCTGATGTACTTGGCGCCATATTAGCGTGCGTCCCTTGAGCGGGAGGCAAAGGGTCCGACACGTGGGGAGAGTTAGTCGGCATAACTTCCCCCTCGACAGAACCCTCTGGTGACAATTCTTTTATAGATAAAGACTGATCTTTACTGTTTAAGGTGAAATCAATACATTTAGTACACATTCTCCTATGGGGCTCCACCATGGCTTTTAAACATAATGAACAAGTAGTTTCCTCTATCTCAGACATGTTTGTACAGACTAGCAATGAGACTAGCAAGCTTGGAAAACACTTTGCATCAAGTTAAACAAGCAATATAAAAAATGTTACTGTGCCTTTAAGAAAAACAAATTTTGTCAAAATTTGAAATAACAGTGAAAAAAGGCAGTTACACTAACGAAATTTTTACAGTGTATGTAACAAGTTAGCAGAGCATTGCACCCACTTGCAAATGGATGATTTAATACCAAAAACGGAATAATAAATGAAAAAAACGTTTTTAAAACTAGTCACAACAACTGCCACAGGTCTACTGTGGTTGTTACCCTCCTCAAACACGACTTTTGAAGCCTTTTGAGCCCTTCAGAGATGTCCTGTATCATGCAGAGGGAAGCTGAGTGTCTCTGTCTGTAATTTTAGAAGTGCAGAAAAACGCTAAAATAGGCCCCTCCCACTCATATTACAACAGTGGAAAGCCTCAGGAAACTGTTTCTAGGCAAAAATCAAGCCAGCCATGTGGAAAAAAACTAGGCCCCAATAAGTTTTATCACCAAGCATATATAAAAACGATTAAACATGCCAGCAAACGTTTTATATTGCACTTTTATGAGTATGTATCTCTGGTAATAAGCCTGATACCAGTCGCTATTAAATCACTGTATTTAGGCTTAACTTACATTAATCCGGTATCAGCAGCATTTTTCTAGCAAATTCCATCCCTAGAAATATGTTAACTGCACATACCTTATTGCAGGATAACCTGCACGCCATTCCCCCTCTGAAGTTACCTCACTCCTCAGAATATGTGAGAACGGCAGTGGATCTTAGTTACTTCTGCTAAGATCATAGAAACCGCAGGCAGATTCTTCTTCTAATGCTGCCTGAGATAAAATAGTACACTCCGGTACCATTTAAAAATAACAAACTTTTGATTGAAGTTAAAAAAACTAACTATAATACACCACTCTCCTCTTACTACTTCCATCTTTGTTGAGAGTTGCAAGAGAATGACTGGATATGGCAGTGAGGGGAGGAACTATATAGCAGCTCTGCTGTGGGTGATCCTCTTGCAACTTCCTGTTGGGAAGGAGAATATCCCATAAGTAATGGATGATCCGTTGACTGGATACACTTAACAAGAGAAAACGTTCTTAAATAAATGTTCCCTTTAAATTTACCAAATCAAGAAAACGTACTACAGGCAACATTCTACACCTCAGCAGAATTACTGAGGTGCCCTACCTGTCCTGCAACCCGCAGCAAACAGAGGAAAAAAATGATCCTGTTTACAATCCGGATTGCAGAAAAGCAAAAACAGCAAGAAGCCTTCTAAACAGCAGAGCCAGCTGAAATAGGCGCACCTTACTCTACAGGAAGTGAAGAAAAGCTAAAAAAAAACCCTCTGACATCAAAGAATCAGAACCTCCCTAAAAGGGGCGGTCCGCTGACAAAAAAGCAATTTAAAAAACAAAAACAAAAAAAACCCAACTTTCTTGAAATCAGGCTTAAAAACAAACAAACCCCACCCCCAATAAAAGTACATAATCCGTTACTAAAAACGGATCCTCACTGAGCCATCAATAAATTAAATAAATAAAACCTGCACCCTGACAGGAATAATAAAAAATGTCCCCCTGCAGCGTTTCAGCTGAATAAGTGCCAAATTTTTCCCTGCTTACATAGAAAAACAGAATTTATGTTTACCTGATAAATTTCTTTCTCCAACGGTGTGTCCGGTCCACGGCGTCATCCTTACTTGTGGGATATTCTCTTCCCCAACAGGAAATGGCAAAGAGCCCAGCAAAGCTGGTCACATGATCCCTCCTAGGCTCCGCCTACCCCAGTCATTCGACCGACGTTAAGGAGGAATATTTGCATAGGAGAAACCATATGGTACCGTGGTGACTGTAGTTAAAGAAAATAAATTATCAGACCTGATTAAAAAAACCAGGGCGGGCCGTGGACCGGACACACCGTTGGAGAAAGAAATTTATCAGGTAAACATAAATTCTGTTTTCTCCAACATAGGTGTGTCCGGTCCACGGCGTCATCCTTACTTGTGGGAACCAATACCAAAGCTTTAGGACACGGATGAAGGGAGGGAGCAAATCAGGTCACCTAAATGGAAGGCACCACGGCTTGCAAAACCTTTCTCCCAAAAATAGCCTCAGAAGAAGCAAAAGTATCAAACTTGTAAAATTTGGTAAAAGTGTGCAGTGAAGACCAAGTCGCTGCCCTACATATCTGATCAACAGAAGCCTCGTTCTTGAAGGCCCATGTGGAAGCCACAGCCCTAGTGGAATGAGCTGTGATTCTTTCGGGAGGCTGCCGTCCGGCAGTCTCGTAAGCCAATCTGATGATGCTTTTAATCCAAAAAGAGAGAGAGGTAGAAGTTGCTTTTTGACCTCTCCTTTTACCTGAATAAACAACAAACAAGGAAGATGTTTGTCTAAAATCCTTTGTAGCATCTAAATAGAATTTTAGAGCGCGAACAACATCCAAATTGTGCAACAAACGTTCCTTCTTTGAAACTGGTTTCGGACACAGAGAAGGTACGATAATCTCCTGGTTAATGTTTTTGTTAGAAACAACTTTTGGAAGAAAACCAGGTTTAGTACGTAAAACCACCTTATCTGCATGGAACACCAGATAAGGAGGGGAACACTGCAGAGCAGATAATTCTGAAACTCTTCTAGCAGAAGAAATTGCAACTAAAAACAAAACTTTCCAAGATAATAACTTAATATCAACGGAATGTAAGGGTTCAAACGGAACCCCCTGAAGAACTGAAAGAACTAAATTGAGACTCCAAGGAGGAGTCAAAGGTTTGTAAACAGGCTTGATTCTAACCAGAGCCTGAACAAAGGCTTGAACATCTGGCACAGCTGCCAGCTTTTTGTGAAGTAACACCGACAAGGCAGAAATCTGTCCCTTCAGGGAACTTGCCGATAATCCTTTTTCCAATCCTTCTTGAAGGAAGGATAGAATCCTAGGAATCTTAACCTTGTCCCAAGGGAATCCTTTAGATTCACACCAACAGATATATTTTTTCCAAATTTTGTGGTAAATCTTTCTAGTTACAGGCTTTCTGGCCTGAACAAGAGTATTGATAACAGAATCTGAGAAACCTCGCTTCGATAAAATCAAGCGTTCAATCTCCAGGCAGTCAGCTGGAGTGAAACCAGATTCGGATGTTCGAACGGACCCTGAACAAGAAGGTCTCGTCTCAAAGGTAGCTTCCAAGGTGGAGCCGATGACATATTCACCAGATCTGCATACCAAGTCCTGCGTGGCCACGCAGGAGCTATCAAGATCACCGACGCCCTCTCCTGATTGATCCTGGCTACCAGCCTGGGGATGAGAGGAAACGGCGGGAACACATAAGCTAGTTTGAAGGTCCAAGGTGCTACTAGTGCATCCACTAGAGCCGCCTTGGGATCCCTGGATCTGGACCCGTAACAGGGAACTTTGAAGTTCTGACGAGAGGCCATTAGATCCATGTCTGGAATGCCCCACAGCTGAGTGACTTGGGCAAAGATTTCCGGATGGAGTTCCCACTCCCCCGGATGCAATGTCTGACGACTCAGAAAATCCGCTTCCCAATTTTCCACTCCTGGGATGTGGATAGCAGACAGGTGGCAGGAGTGAGACTCCGCCCATAGAATAATCTTGGTCACTTCTTCCATCGCTAGGGAACTCCTTGTTCCCCCCTGATGGTTGATGTACGCAACAGTCGTCATGTTGTCTGATTGAAACCGTATGAACTTGGTCCTCGCTAGCTGAGGCCAAGCCTTGAGAGCATTGAATATCGCTCTCAGTTCCAGAATATTTATCGGTAGAAGAGATTCTTCCCGAGACCAAAGACCCTGAGCTTTCAGGGATCCCCAGACCGCGCCCCAGCCCATCAGACTGGCGTCGGTCGTGACAATGACCCACTCTGGTCTGCGGAATGTCATCCCTTGTGACAGGTTGTCCAGGGACAGCCACCAACGGAGTGAGTCTCTGGTCCTCTGATTTACTTGTATCTTTGGAGACAAGTCTGTATAGTCCCCATTCCACTGACTGAGCATGCACAGTTGTAATGGTCTTAGATGAATGCGCGCAAAAGGAACTATGTCCATTGCCGCTACCATCAACCCGATCACTTCCATGCACTGAGCTACGGAAGGAAGAGGAACGGAATGAAGTATCCGACAAGAGTCCAGAAGTTTTGTTTTTCTGGCCTCTGTTAGAAAAATCCTCATTTCTGAGGAGTCTATAATTGTTCCCAAGAAGGGAACCCTTGTTGACGGGGATAGAGAACTCTTTTCCACGTTCACTTTCCAGCCGTGAGATCTGAGAAAGGCCAGGACGATGTCCGTGTGAGCCTTTGCTCGAGGGAGGGACGACGCTTGAATCAGAATGTCGTCCAGGTAGGGTACTACTGCAATGCCCCTTGGTCTTAGCACCGCTAGAAGGGACCCTAGTACCTTTGTGAAAATCCTTGGAGCAGTGGCTAATCCGAAAGGAAGCGCCACAAACTGGTAATGTTTGTCCAGGAATGCAAACCTTAGGAACCGATGATGTTCCTTGTGGATAGGAATATGTAGATACGCATCCTTTAAATCCACCGTCGTCATGAATTGACCTTCCTGGATGGAAGGAAGGATAGTTCGAATGGTTTCCATCTTGAACGATGGGACCTTGAGAAATTTGTTTAAGATCTTGAGATCTAAGATTGGTCTGAACGTTCCCTCTTTTTTGGGAACTATGAACAGATTGGAGTAGAACCCCATCCCTTGTTCTCTTAATGGAACAGGATGAATCACTCCCATTTTTAACAGGTCTTCTACACAATGTAAGAACGCCTGTCTTTTTATGTGGTCTGAAGACAACTGAGACCTGTGGAACCTCCCCCTTGGGGGAAGTCCCTTGAATTCCAGAAGATAACCCTGGGAGACTATTTCTAGCGCCCAAGGATCCAGAACATCTCTTGCCCAAGCCTGAGCGAAGAGAGAGAGTCTGCCCCCCACCAGATCCGGTCCCGGATCGGGGGCCAGTATTTCATGCTGTCTTGGTAGCAGTGGCAGGTTTCTTGGCCTGCTTTCCCTTGTTCCAGCCTTGCATTGGTCTCCAAGCTGGCTTGGCCTGAGAAGTATTACCCTCTTGCTTAGAGGACGTAGCACTCTGGGCTGGTCCGTTTTTACGAAAGGGACGAAAATTAGGTCTATTTTTTGCCTTGAAAGGCCGATCCTGAGGAAGGGCGTGGCCCTTACCCCCAGTGATATCAGAGATAATCTCTTTCAAGTCAGGACCAAACAGCGTTTTCCCCTTGAAAGGAATGTTTAGTAGTTTGTTCTTGGAAGACGCATCAGCCGACCAAGATTTCAACCAAAGCGCTCTGCGCGCCACAATAGCAAACCCAGAATTCTTAGCCGCTAACCTAGCCAATTGCAAAGTGGCGTCTAGAGTGAAAGAATTAGCCAATTTGAGAGCATTGATTCTGTCCATAATCTCCTCATAAGGAGGAGAATCCCTATCGAGCACCTTTATCAGTTCATCAAACCAGAAATATGCGGCTGTAGTGACAGGGACAATGCATGAAATGGGTTGTAGAAGGTAACCCTGCTGAACAAACATCTTTTTAAGCAAACCTTCTAATTTTTTATCCATAGGATCTTTGAAAGCACAACTATCCTCTATGGGTATAGTGGTGCGTTTGTTTAAAGTAGAAACCGCTCCCTCGACCTTGGGGACTGACTGCCATAAGTCCTTTCTGGGGTCGACCATAGGAAACAATTTTTTAAATATGGGGGGAGGGACGAAAGGAATACCGGGCCTTTCCCATTCTTTATTAACAATGTCCGCCACCCGCTTGGGTATAGGAAAAGCTTCTGGGAGCCCCGGCACCTCTAGGAACTTGTCCATTTTACATAGTTTCTCTGGGATGACCAAATTTTCACAATCATCCAGAGTGGATAATACCTCCTTAAGCAAAATGCGGAGATGTTCCAACTTAAATTTAAATGTAATCACATCAGATTCAGCCTGCTGAGAAATGTTCCCTAAATCAGTAATTTCTCCCTCAGACAAAACCTCCCTGGCCCCCTCAGATTGGGTTAGGGGCCCTTCAGAGATATTAATATCAGCGTCGTCATGCTCTTCAGTAACTAAAACAGAGCAGCCACGCTTACGCTGACAAGGGTTCATTTTGGCTAAAATGTTTTTGACAGAATTATCCATTACAGCCGTTAATTGTTGCATAGAAAGGAGTATTGGCGCGCTAGATGTACTAGGGGCCTCCTGAGTGGGCAAGACTCGTGTAGACGAAGGAGGGAATGATGCAGTACCATGCTTACTCCCCTCACTTGAGGAATCATCTTGGGCATCATTGTCATTATCACATAAATCACATTTATTTAAATGAATCGGAATTCTGGCTTCCCCACATTCAGAACACAGTCTATCTGGTAGTTCAGACATGTTAAACAGGCATAAACTTGATAAGAAAGTACAAAAAACGTTTTAAAATAAAACCGTTACTGTCACTTTAAATTTTAAACTGAACACACTTTATTACTGCAATTGCGAAAAAACATGAAGGAATTGTTCAAAATTCACCAAATTTTCACCACAGTGTCTTAAAGCCTTAAAAATATTGCACACCAAATTTGGAAGCTTTAACCCTTAAAATAACGGAACCGGAGCCGTTTTAAGCTTTAACCCCTTTACAGTCCCTGGTATCTGCTTTGCTGAGACCCAACCAAACCCAAAGGGGAATACGATACCAAATGACGCCTTCAGAAAGTCTTTTCTAAGTATCAGAGCTCCTCTCACATGCGACTGCATGCCATGCCTCTCAAAAACAAGTGCGCCACACCGGCGCGAAAATGAGACTCTGCTTATGCTTTGGGAAAGCCCCTAAGAAATAAGGTGTCTAATACAGTGCCTGCCGATATTATTATATCAAAATACCCAGATAAAATGATTCCTCAAGGCTAAATATGTGTTAATAATGAATCGATTTAGCCCAGAAAAGTCTACAGTCTAAATAAGCCCTTGTGAAGCCCTTATTTACGATCGTAATAAACATGGCTTACCGGATCCCATAGGGAAAATGACAGCTTCCAGCATTACATCGTCTTGTTAGAATGTGTCATACCTCAAGCAGCAAGAGACTGCACACTGTTCCCCCAACTGAAGTTAATTGCTCTCAACAGTCCTGTGTGGAACAGCCATGGATTTTAGTTACGGTTGCTAAAATCATTTTCCTCATACAAACAGAATTCTTCATCTCTTTTCTGTTTCTGAGTAAATAGTACATACCAGCACTATTTGAAAATAACAAACTCTTGATTGAATAATGAAAAACTACAGTTAAACACTAAAAAACTCTAAGCCATCTCCGTGGAGATGTTGCCTGTACAACGGCAAAGAGAATGACTGGGGTAGGCGGAGCCTAGGAGGGATCATGTGACCAGCTTTGCTGGGCTCTTTGCCATTTCCTGTTGGGGAAGAGAATATCCCACAAGTAAGGATGACGCCGTGGACCGGACACACCTATGTTGGAGAAAATAAAACTGGCACTTACTTTACTATTTATCGGTCCGGCAGTAGCACAGCTCACCTGGTTTGAAAGGATGCCATCCCTCACATGGACCTGTGGAAACTTACTCAGGCTATCTAAATAGGGCAGCAAAATGTTTTGGGAAAACGCAGTGAGGCTCTTACCCCACAAGTTCCCAATTGCTTAAAAGCCACCATTGCCCTACTGAAGAGACTGACATGGGCTAAGGTTAAACTCCTTAGAAAGATCAAAGCAAACCTACTCTGCTTTTAAAATAAAAAAATCTTGATTGTAGATCAGACACCATAACTTCACCTCCTCCTTGCACCGCAGGCAAAGAGAATGACTAGGGATTATGGGTAAGGGAAGTGACATTTATAGTAGCTTTGCTGTAGTGCTCTTTGCCTCCTCCTGCTTGCTAGGAGTGATATTCCCACTAGTAATTGATGATTCCGTGGACTCACCATATCTTAGGAAAGAAATAATAATAATAATTACACATACAGAAAGAGAAGCGTGCTCTCAGGAACGAACACCAGATCAATAACTTGTTAGCTTGTTCTATGGTGAGTTACCACCTGGGAGCAGCCTCTTTTAGCCCAATAATGCTTTTCACAGAGAAGAACTTACCTAAAGTACATCAGTCTAATCCTGCCTAAGGTCAGTCCAGACCCAAAATACTTTGCCTACTTGAACACCATTGTCTAAGTGCACCCTTGGCTTAGCGCCTGAGTGTTATCCAACATGAATTTTACTGCTCACACAAATAGAAGTTGATTATGTGAGGGAACTAGCGAACCTGTGCTATCTGACATGCAAATTTTAACGCACCCTAGGGCCTATACCAGCGGTCGCCAACTGCTCAGAGGAAGATGCTTCCATTCTAAAGCCAGCAGAGGGGTTGGTATAGTCTTGGCTTGAAATAGTGGAATTAAAGTATATAAAAAAAGAAAATCTTAAAAAAATAATCATTTATTTTCTTCCCTTTACCTGTCTTTGTAGTTTTCCTAATTCCTTCAGATGGACTTACATCACTGTTTGTCTTCCTCCCCTCCATCTTCTTTTTTTTAATTAAATATTAATTATTTTTCATTCTAACAATTTTATTCCACCTGAATTCCAGTAATTGCCATCCAGCAGATCAGCCATATCCCACAAGTATTATAGTAATTGCCAGAATCAGTTATGGTTAGCTCACATCCATTTTGAGAGCTTTCTGATATAAACTTAATTTATGACTCCGATGTCTGTCCATGACCATAAGTAGTTTTGAATAATTCCTAACTGGGGAGGTAACTTGGAAGTCTTGTGGTCCTTTTAAACATAATTCTTTTTTTCCCCACTTTCTGCCTCTCTGTTTCCAGCTCAAAAGTTGGCACTCACCCTTCATCTGTCATTTGGAAGTATTCTCTCAATTCTGTCATTCAATTAGTTAATTCCAAAAAATAATTCTTAAAAATGTGTAAATATATACATAATGTAAACTTAGCTATGGTTATACTAGTTATGTACAGTATGTGTGTAGATATATATATATATATATATACTAGTCCTAAAGCCCGTTCACACAGGCCATTTTTTGCAGTACAGCGGTCCCACCCCTTGCGCTCTCTCCCTCCCCCTCTCTTTTGCTCTCTCTCTCCCCCTCTCTTTTGAGCTCTCTCTCCCCCTCTCTTTTGCGCTCCCTCTCTCCCCCCCCTCTCTTTTGCGCTCCCTCTCTCCCCCTCTCTTTTGCGCTCTCTCCCCCCTCTCTTTTGCGCTCTCTCTCTCCCCCCTCTCTTTTGCGCTCTCTCTCCCCCTCTCTTTTGCGCTCTCTCTCCCCTCCTCTCTTTTGCGCTCTCTCCCTCCTCTCTTTTGCGCTCTTCCACCCCTCTCTATTGCGCTCTATCTCTCCCCCCTCTTTTGCGCTCTCTCCCCCTCTCTTTTGCGCTCTCTCCCCCCTTTCTTTTGCGCTCTCTCTCCCCCCTCTCTATCTCTCCCCCCTCTCTATCTCACTCCCCTCTCTATCTCTCTCCCCTCTCTATCTCTCTCCCCTCTCTATCTCTCTCCCCTCTCTATCTCTCTCCCCTCTCTATCTCTCTCCCCTCTCTATCTCTCTCCCCTCTCTATCTCTCTCCCCTCTCTATCTCTCTCTCCTCTCTATCGCGCGGCCACGCCCCCTTTACGGCCATTCACACCCGGCCACGCCCCCACCCGGTCACGCCCACTTCTGCCGCAGATCAGCTAGGGACTGAAAGGCCAGGTGTGTTTGTCCTCATTCTGTCTCTACTGCGCATGACAGCTTCGGACAAACACACTTGGCCTTTTATATTATAGGATACTGTATATATATATATATATATATATATATATATATACATATACACACATTATAGAGGTTTGTACCTTTTTAAAAAAAAATAAAAATAAAAAAAATCATGTTAGTGGTCCACGGGATTCAAAATTGTGAGTTTAGTGGTCCCTGGGGTCAGTCGAGCAATAAAAATAATATGGACACAAAAACAGAAGCACTATTGATTGTGCTTGAACATTGTTAATGCATAATAACACTAATATTCTTGTGCTCCACTTGTAATTTAGGCAAACATGTTTAATTAAGCATTTTAAAAGAATCAATGCAATATACATTTATTACAGACATGTGGAAGTCAAAGGCATACTGGGGTTACAGAGTTCCAACGTACTGTATTGAAAAAAAATGGGCTGCAATAACTTAGAAAAAAATAAATAAATCTTATAGGGGAGCTGACTGATATGTATACTCTATGCACAGTAGCAGCTACACAATATTATGCAGTCAGTACATATTTAGTACACATTTAATGCAAGCAAGTTAAAAAAAATAAATCCATGTTAATAAGATTTGATGTTTAAAATCTCCAGTCAGAATCAGACATCCGCAACAAAACAAAAGTCATACTCCATGAGAGGTGATGATGCAAAGGTTTCTACATAGAATAAAAACAACAAACAAATATTAAAATGTATTTTATTTATAAAACATTGTGTTACGGGGATGTTAACTCTGGGACATTCACCAAAACCTACTTCATGTTAAAGAATCTGAAATCCACCTGAGACTACAAAGAAAATCAAGAAAGTTTTCTTACCAACACATCTAATGAGGGGATTTGTGGTAACAATATCAGGAGTTAGATTGCCACGGATAACACAGTTAGGTAGTATTAAGGTACTCAGCAATACACACTGAAAATGAATGTTTTACTTTAACAGGACTCATCTGGAAGAGATAGGAAACAAAATCAAACATCATACATCTCAAATCATGTTGTGTTCTGCCGTCTACTGCCCCTGTGATAAAAAACCTATAGGTAATGTATTACTGAATCAGAAATGTTTTAGTGTTCTAGCTCTTCCTTCTCTTTGTTCATTTGTCCTCTCCTAGGCCATTGTACAGAAGATTTGCTAGAACATCATTCTGTAAACTAGAGGTAATGCTGCTAGCAAGTGAGGAAATAGGGAAAGTAACAATGGGGTCATACAGCATTTGTAAGAGGCTGCTTATCTGCAGTCCCACTGTTTGCAGCAGTGTTCTGGTTGCTCTTCTCGCTGTGCCCCTGGCCTCGCTCCTCCTCAGACCTGCAGTCTTGCAGGGTTGTAATATTGCTGGGGAACTCATCACTCAGCAGAATACCTCTCTGGCGATTGCAATCCAGTTCTTCAATAAACCCATACCAATATATCACCAAGCCTGGCCCAAATCTGCAAAAGAACCAAGTGGCATATGTCATTCATCACACACAAAACTAAACAAATAAATAAAACTCTGTCAGGGGGGACATTTGTATGATATTGCTTTGTGTAAGATATCAATTAATGCTTGCGTTTTGTTTTATTTTCTTGTCATATCATATTAAAGGACACTGAACCCAATGTTTTCTCTCATGATTCAGATAGAGCATGCAATTTTAAGCAACTTTCTAATTTACTCCTATTATCTTATTTCTTCGTTCTCTTGGTATCTTTATTTGAAAAATCAGGGAAGTAAGCTTATGAGCCGGACCATTTTTGGTATCAGCCACCAATCAGCAAGTGCTTCCCAGGTGTTAAACCAAAGATCGGACGGCTCGTAAGTTTAAATTCATGCTTTTTCAAATAAAAATTACCAAGAGAATAAAGAAAAATTGATAATAGGAGTAAATTAGAAATTTGCTTAAAATGGCATGCTCTATCTGAATCATGAAAGAAAAAAATTGGGTTCAGTGTCCCTTTAAGTTCAGATGGTATGGCACAAAGCATGGCACAAAGCTTGCTTGAGTCTGAGGAACTGCCTTCAGCAGGACCTTTTCACCAAACGCTGTTTGTAAAGAAGGAAACATAATGGAGAGATAAAATAAACTGAAATATGCAAGGAGGACCAGATGGTCACCTTTCACAACTGTTGTTCAAAGGGACTATTATAAAATGGAGTTACAAATATGTTCAATTGCTTCAAGGGCATAACTGGCCTTCTTTCATTTGGATAAAATACATTGGAATAAAAAGCCATACTGGGCAGATGACCAACATGTTAAGTACACAGAACAGCAAGGGAGCTTATGGGAAAAACTTAGAAGATCTGATTAAATATATGTTAAAAATATTTGAAACAATGCTTTTTCAAAGATCATTATAAACTAATTAAAAAAGACCCTGAACAAAACGAACCATGTAACAGTGATACTTCTCTCTATTTCACTTACCAACTCCCTTTCCCTATTAACTCCACACCCATTCCTCTCTTCTCTCATTCACTCTATATATTAATCTCCACCAGTCCACGCTCTCTATGTAATCTTCACATAAAGTGGTAATTATTGGTAATACTTATTATTGGTAATTATAATTTGTCATAGTGAAAAATATGGAAGCTTGTGTGCTGCTCTTGTATGTAGGCGAAACTGTTGATGTAAGCACGTGTGTAATCTAACTTGGGTACACAGCTAAAGAAGTTGGTCTGCAACCCAACACTGAATCATGACATACACTGAATCATGACTTGTCCTTTGTAAAAACCCTAATACATTGGCTTACTCTACCTGGTAGCAGCTGCTGCAATAATATACATTGTCTACTAGTGACATTCAAGTAGTATTTTGATTAATTCTACAATTTAAATGTCAAAGAACAGAACTTCACTCATCTATTTTGTATGTAATCCACCAAATGAGTGTGCGTGTGTAATGACCTATCACGTTTATCGTGAGCACTATTTTTGACACTTTACCCTGTTCACACACAAACACCCTAGCTGACACCAACTAATGTTGTACATAGCTACTGAGTAATATTTTCAGCCTGATTCCCGGGAAAATTTGTTTTAAAAAGACAAGTTAATGTACTGTATGTATATCTGCAATTAAAAATAAAGAAAGCTGTATTAATACATTGTGGAGGTGGTCACTCTTTAAAGAAAATAATTATCACTCATTTATTCCTCCTCCAGATGCTGCATTTTTTTATTTGACTCATCTATAAAAGAAATTAATTAGTCAAACTGCACTTGTTTAGCTGTGGGAATGTTAATTACTTTAATACTTTTATCTCACAACCCCTGTTGCTCACCATGGTTTCCTATTCACTATAACTATGAGAATTATTCCTTTTTTATGGGAACATCTACCCTTATGTTAACTCCTTCCATACTGTCCAAACTACAGCTTAGCCTTACGCACCATGGTTCATGCATCACATGTTCTCCTGCTTTAAATGCACATCTAGTCATTTTTACTCTCCAACTTCCACCTTTTAAAGGGATATGAAACCCAGAATGTTCATATGTGATTTAGACAGAGCATACAATTTTTAAAACATTTTCAAATTATTTCTATTATCAAATTTTCTTCATTCCCATAGTATTCTTTGTTGGAGAGATACCTAGATAGGTGTCTGGAGAACAACATGGCAGGAAATAGCGCTGCCATATAGTGTTCCAGACACATGCATGCTCCCGAGCTTACATCCCTACTTTCAACAAAAGATACTAACAGAATAAAGAAAAGTTGATAATACAAGTGAATTAGAAGGTTGCATACTCTATCTGAATCATGAATGAAAACTGGGTTTCATGTCCCTTTAATTTGCCTTCATCCTCTCATCTTACAATTCGTCCTCTTGACTCTTCAGGTACAGACATTTTTACACAACTTTGTACATTACCAACTCAAAATATTTCACACATATCTTGCATGTAAACATGTGGCAATAATAAACATAAATTTGGTTAGAAGATGAATTAAATGTAGCAAGCAGACCCTTGCTATGTTGGAGAGTTACTGGTATTTTCCCATTTTACCATATTCTCTTATTTCGGAAGCATTACTTCAATGTTCTAGCTTACTAGGAAATCGCAAATCCTGATCATGCTCCAGACTAATTAAATTTAAACCCATATCAACTCATTTACATCAAATTAAATTATGGGACAGTTGCAAATTCCTTTTAACCTCTCCACTCACCCCTGCCATTTGCAATTCATCCTGATCTCTGTAGCTCATCTGATCTTTCTTGCCACTTTATAATTATTATTAATAATAATTTATTTGCTGGATCCCATTATACTCTAGATTTAAGCTTTGTATCATCATCAGAAAAATACAATTGATCCTAAACCGAACGATTACTGTTCCTTTTATGTGAAACTCCTAAACCCAAACAAAATCTTTTCATGTCTAAATCTGTTTGAAAATATCCTCAAACTCATCTCTTTGCACTTTGCATTTGAATGTGTTTTTTTTTTGACAGGCCTTCATTATGAATGCAGACCTCCTTAATAGATATATTTTACTTGTAGTATTTATCTTATTGGGTGGTTTAGAATATCCACTGCTTTAATAGTATCAACTGTACTCAAGCAGGGAAATTGTATTCTGGTCTTTTAGGGTTCATTGATCAATTACATCCTGCTATAATTAAACAATTGTTTGTAGCTCCTTAAAAATACATAATATAAACTCTGTACCCCCTCAGTATTTCAGTAACCACATCTCTGGTTGACTTCAGGTAACTAATTACTGCATTTGAGCACTAAGTAAAATATCAAATATATACAAATAAAATATAGTTGGGATGGACTTGGCGAGCTAACATTAAGGATGCACTCCTCTGTGGCTCCGTTACTCTAGTTATTTATAAATTTATACATTCTATACAAGAGGGAAAGGTTGGTAGACACTGAATTACTTGGTGGCAGAGGAGATTTGGGTTGTAATTACAGCAACCTGTTAGTCCAGGTGCATAGCAGATTCTCTAAAAGGCACACAGGGAGCTCAGAGTAAGGTATTGGCCGACCTGGAGAGAACTCAAAAAGATTCTGAAAACTGAAGTGGGCATGCCATAGCCGCTGACTCCCATTGATGGAGCGACTCCACCCACCTCGCTGATTGAGCTCTGCCAACAGTTATAGGCCTGGAAGCAGCCTGCATCCAACTACAACGGACAGAGTGCTGGCTACTTCCACATGAACCGCAAAAGATTAGCACCACATAGACCAGACCTACAATCTTTTCCACACTATCAGCCATGGGTCTGTGAGTACTTTGTCTCACACAACACTTTCTGCACACACTGCCAGCAAAGACCTGTCAGACACTCACACTTATGCTAAAAGCCAAGAGGGTGAGGTGGGTAGCCCCTGTGACAAGATCACTCCAGACCGAGCTACCTTTAAAGTGGAATCACATAAAAGACCATGAAATGGACGTTCACCTATGTATGGAATCTAGAAAACAAAAAGGAGGCGCCTCATAGTGTAGTATGTACAATGCAATACAAGATAAAGCAAAGCAAGAATGCTGTATGCGCAAACCAGGTACTCAGCCACCTGTTATGCTAACCTCCGGTCTCCTGATCATGCAGGAGCCAGGCACCAACACTGTTGTCACTGGATATAAAGGACCAAGGTCTTAAAAGAGATTCTCGGACACAAAGGGGCTCAATATAAAATGTTTATTAAAATGAGCAATGGCTGACACTGAGGACAGAAGTAGGTGTAACAATCTTCGCCTTAGAGGAACTCCAGAACTCTTACTCGACTTTATTAGCCATTCCCCAGTTTTGAATAACCAACACGGTTATATTTATATGCTTTTTTACCTCTGTAATTACCTTGTATCTAATCCTCTGCAGACTGCCCCCTTATTTCAGCTCTTTTGACAGACTTGCATTTTAGCCAATCAGTGCTGACTCATAAATAACTCCCCGGGAGTGCAATTTCATCTATATGGCACACATTAACTAGAGCAGTCTAACTGTGAAAAACAATTAAAATGCACCGAGATAAGAGGCGGCCTTCAAGGGCTTAGAAATTAGCATATGAGCCTACCTAGGTTTAGCTTTCAACAAAGAATACAAAAAGAACAAAGCTAATGTGATGATAAAAGTAAATTGGAAAGTTGTTTAAAATGGCATGTCCTATCGAAATCATACAAGTTTAATTTTAATTGGACTGCCCCAAAAATAGTTATTTTGCCTATTAGCTACTCCAACTTTTGACGCTGAAGATTTGATTGATCTGGCCCACTAGTCCTAAAGCCGAAGGACCTTCCAGATGATCATCCTTGAGATGTTATTGCGTGCCTCCACTTTTTCAAATATAAAGAGAAAGTACAAAAAAAAAAAAAAAAACTCCCAGGCAAGTTTAAAAATGTCAATATTTGTGCAGATTTATGCTTCAGAACATTATTTGCACTATATGAAATACCGTATTGCTCTCCACATTCAGCGAGGTCTTGCAGACCTGCCCCCTTATTTCAGTTCTTTTGACAGACTAGCATTTTAGCCAATCAGTGCTTACTCCTAGGTAACTCCAAGTGCGTGAGTACAGTGTTATCTATATGACTCACATGAACTAACACCATCTAGTGGTGAAAAACTGTAAAAATGCTTTCAGCTTAGAGGCGGCCTTCAAGATCTAAGAACTTAGCATATGAACCTCCTAGGTTTAGCTTTCAACTAAGAATACCAAGAGAACAAAGCAAAATGGGTGCTAAAAGTAAATTGGAAAGATGTTTAAAATGACATGCCCTATCTGAATCATGAAAGTTTATTTTGGACTAGACTGTCCCTTTAAAGGGATAGGGAAGTCAAAATTAAACTTGCAAGAATCATAAAGAGCATGCAATTTTAAGGCACTTTTAAAATCAATTCTAGTTTCAAATGTGCTTTTTTCTCTTGGTATAGATTGTTAAAAATGAATATGCACATATCCTACACTTGTGGGAGGTAGCTGGTGATTGGTTTTTCAAAAAAAGATTGTGGAACTGTATTCCCCACAAAGAAATGTTTAAACAGCACTCAATGCCCAGACTATATAGAGGTAGGAAATTTTACTTAAAATTTAACTTTTATTGTTTATTTATTTAAAAGATGGGTGGACATAACAAAAATATAATAAAAATATAATATATAAATATACAATGTGCTACTTTTATGAAGTGTCTTACTTATTACCCAATTTGGCCTTGTGAAATATATGATGTATTGGAGACACTTGAATTATGTACTGCCTGGATAACCCGCTATATTTGCTGTGTTAGCTGAAATCATAGATTCAAATTTTTACCATTATTGATTGGGTTAATATTTATTGGTCAAATAACTTGTGTATTTAGAATTAGTATTATTCTATAACAGGTGATTGATAGTATTACTTAAGATATTTCAACCATTGTATCCGCAAAATGTATAATTAATAGTAGGATATGTATATTGTGTAAAATTGTACTCAAGTTATTAGATAAATATTGTGCTTTAACTAAGTCATTGTACTTAGCTTGAATCCATCATGTATATATATATATATATATATATATATATATATATATATATATATATATATATATATATATATAGGGTTGTTTATTAACTCTGTGTTTGATTGTTCTCACTGGATAATCATATATCCTCAGTTTGTATTTTTCTCATTTTACAGGTGGTTATTGTATCAATATATCTATATTGCAACATTGGTTGTATACTATTATTGTTTTGTTATTCCTTCCTAGTAGTTCATTGTTGCAACTTATGTATATATTGTTATCAGTTGCTGTGTCCTTTATTAAATCTTATAAACTTTTGTATTTGGTGGTTAACGTTTGAATATTGCGTGAATACCACTCACTCTTTTATCTCGAGTCAACAGCTGACTATTATTTGATGCTGTATATTGTGTGTTCATACAGATCATTTAACACAGATTTTAGAACATTAAGTGTTATATATTGATCAATTTTTTTTTATATACATTAAATATTGTATGATAATCAATTTTCTATCATAGGTTCTTATGCATTTAGTATTTTATGATATTGTATGATAATCGACTTGCAGCTAGAATTCATATTCACACAGTTTATCTACCATATGATATTGGTAATATTTGTAAATTTAAGTTGGAACTTTAACACGTAACATTGTCATCTGAAACGTTATCACAATAGTACATTCACACAATTTATATAGCATTCATGTATGGTGTATACACGCAAATCCCTATCTCTAGGTACAAATAATGTACTGGATGTTACGTCTTAATTTTGAAACTAGCAACAATATACACAATCTCTTATGTTTGAGCACAAGTATTGTGCGGTTTGTTTCTGGATATTAAATCTGTGATGTTAGATATTTACCAAGTATACACATGTTTGTTTCTATGGTTAGAGTATTACTGCCTATTTTCATGCTTTTTAGCGTATACCTTAGGCTGATCTAATAGCGGTTATTAAGTTATATTAGCACTCTGTTGTGTTGTGCTAGCTGGTGATTGGTGCCTGCATACATTCGTCTCCTGTAATTGGCTAACTAGATGTGTTCAGCTAGCTGCCAGTATTGCAATGCTGTTCCTTCAGCAAAGGATAACAAGAGAATGAAGCATATTTTTTTTTTTTTTTTTTTTAAATCTTTTATTTATTACATAAGCCATCAGAAAAATAATACACTCATACTGATCAAAAAAAAATATATCTGCCACGCAGGGCACAATAACAAACTTTAAATCAAAAATACATTGCAAGAAATTTCACATTTTTATTTCATTTCTCCATAATTTGTCAGTATCTAAACAACAACTTGGCTTAGAATTTTTATCCTAATACTAGAAGAAGAAAAAAGCGAGAGGAGAGAGAGAGAAAAAAAAAAAAAAAAAAAAAAAAAAAAGGGGAAGTAAGAGAAAAGGTCCCTCCGACACCACCCCACTCAATGTTTCCTATGTATGATATCTAATTCAATCTTGAAATTATTCTCTGTGACTGGTAATCCATGATGCCGGGAATTCATCATGTACCACTAACTCCATAAAGCTATCTGAACTTAAAAACGGGGATAGTATTCGTTTTTGAATAGAAGGTAAATATGACTTGATTATTGGTAGCCAATCTAGCAAGAATCTTTTTATTTTATTTTCTTTGGCGGATTTTAAATGAAAAGACTCAAAAATTATTTGGTTTTGTATTCCCTGAGTAAGCATTGAAAAAGAGGGGGCCGATTTCGCTTTCCAGTTTTTTGCTATAAGATGTCTAGTCGATAATATAATTGAGGACAACGTTTTTAGTCTCAACGGAGAATTACTAAGTTGAATATTGAGAAAAATAATATTCTCTGGTTTGAACAGAATATCAACACCATAATGTTTTTTTAACCAGAAGGATCATTTTTTCCATAATTGTATCAATCTTGGGCAATAATAAAACATATGCAATAAATCTGCTTTAGGGTATGAGCAGCGAGGGCAGTTAGCGGAATGTGAGATATACATTTTTGACAGTTTAACTGGTGTTATATAAAACCTATTTAGTATTTTGAAATGTGCTTCTTTCCAACTTGATGGGACTCGGCTCCTGTTAACCAAGCTACAACTCTGTTCTATTTCTCCCTCTTCTAGATTGGGACAATCTCGTAACCAGAACATAAAGGTGCTATTAAGAAAAATAAGGCTCTGTTTGTTCAACATGATATCGTACATAAGAGAAATTGAGGGTAATCCTATTTTGAATTTCAAGATACATTTTTTAATATCAGACCATGCCAGAGACCGGTCCAGGCCCCATGATTGGTTAGTGACATAATGTCTTAGTTGAAAATAAGCAAACATGTCCTTTCTAGGGAGGCCAAATTGGACAACGAGAGACTCAAATGTATGGATGAACCCATCATTATGAAAAATTTGATACATATTTGTAAATCCTTGGTGGGCCCATCTTTTGAATACGGCCTGTGTATGTCCTGGAGAGAAATCTATCGTGCCAATAATCGGGAGAAATTCGGAAAAAGAATAATCTAGTCCTAGGAGAGTACAAAGTTTTTGCCAGGCTTTAATAATATTTTTTATCGTTATCAGTCTACTAATATTAGAAGGTAGCTCTTTATATGAACAGTGTAAACTAGCTTTGATAGAGAAAGGATATGTCATAACACTTTCCATAGACAGACAAGAAAATATATTTGTGTCTGCTAACCAATCTATAGCAATTTTGGCTAAACACGCGATATTATATAATTCGATATTAGGTAAGGCAAGACCGGCTGAGCCCCGAGGGTGCATTAATTTCCTTAATGCGATACGTGGTTTTTTGTTCTTCCAGATAAATCTGGAGAATATAGAATATAATTTCCGTAGATCGGAGGCAAGAAGGAATAAGGGTAGGTTCTGCAACGGATATAAAAGTCGTGGGAATATAATCGTCTTGATGACATTGACACGAGCAGACAGTGAAATAGGTAACGATACCCAACTTTCTAAGTCAATTTTAATTTTTTGTATAAGAGGAGGTATATTGAGTTTATACCAGAGTTTAGGGTTAGCATGAATATGGATACCTAGATATTTCACTATTTCCGCCGTTCTGAAAGGATGGATAACATTTGAGAGCCTATTTTCCTTGATCCACATTAGTTCACTTTTATTGTAGTTAATTTTATAGCCGGAAAAAGAGCTAAAGGTATTCAAGCTTTTCATTACACTAGGGATTTCCTGAGCTACATTATCTAAAAAAATGAGAAGATCATCTGCATATATAAGAAGTTTTAAGACTTGGGTGCCAAACCTAATACCTGTGATCGTCCCCCTAAGCCAAATTGCTAGCGGTTCTAGAGCAATGTTAAATAGAAATGGTGATAGGGGGCAGCCTTGTCTTGTACCTCTTCCTAGTACCAGCGGAGCGGACAAATTATTGTTGACGAGAAGGTATGAAATAGGATTGTTATAAATATTGTGTATAAATTGTGTAAATTGATTTTTAAAGCCAAATTCCTGAAGAGATCTAAATAGATAGTTCCATATAATCGCGTCGAAAGCTTTTTCGGCATCCAGGCTAACTATAGCTATATCCTGACCAGGTTGTTCCTGTTCACTTTTATCAGCATTCGATAGGTAGTCTATACAAGTCAGAAGTTTACGAATATTTTTAGAAGAGTTTCGTGTGGACATAAAACCTGTCTGGTCAGGGTGAATTATTTTATCAAAAGAGATTGCAAGTCTGGAGGCTATGATAGAAGTTAAAATTTTATAATCTGTATTAAGAACAGATATAGGTCTATATGATGCAGGGTCTTCTGGATCTTTATCTTTCTTCAATATTAATGAGATAATAGCTGCTGTAAAATTTTTAGAGATCTGTTGATTTTTACTGAAGTAATGGTTAAACAATTTTTCCAGTGTCTCTACTATCTCTTCCGATAAGATTTTAAAAAATTCGGCCGGTAAGCCGTCAGGTCCAGCTGCTTTATTGGATTTGGTTTTATCTATTGCTTTCTTTATTTCATCTTGCGTTATCGGGCTATTTAGAGCGGACAGATCCGTGTCTTCTATTTTAGGGATATTCATCTTAGCCCAAAATAATTCTTCCTGTAATGTGTCAGTTTCCCTATTTGTATAAAATTGTTGATAATATGAGTGAAAAAAATCCCCAATTTCTTGGGAGTTTGTGTATTTATTATTATCTTCTCTTATGGTCAGAACAAAATTTTTTTTTTTCCTATTTTTTGTCAGCTTAGCCAAATATTTAGCAGAGCACCCATGAAAACTTTTATAGTAGAGATTAATTTTCATTTCTTCTTCTTGTATTTTTTGTCTTATTACAATATCCCTTTCCTGTCTAGCTTTAAGATAATTCCTCCAATTTAAATCATTTCGGATATTAATATATTTTTTATATGTATTTTTGACTAGATTAGACATATAGCTTTCTTGAGCAGTCGCTTTCTTTTGCTTAGAACACATATAGGCTTTAATCTGACCTCTTAGAACCGCTTTTGCGGCTTCCCAAAATATCTCTATCTTATTAAAATAAGAAATATTGTTGGCACAATAGTCTCTCCAAGTTTGTTTTAGCCATAAGGAGAATCTTGCATTATTACATAGATATCTAGGGAAATGAAAATTTTGATTCTTACTCTTGTTTTGAGTTAATGAGGGAAGCAAGACCGATATACTGGCATGGTCCGAAATGACAATATCATTTATCTGAGGATCTATCTGAAAGATTGATAACGTTTCAGAGACTAGGATATAATCAATCCTTGAAAATGTTTTATAAGTTTTAGATTCGCACGTAAACGCGCGTGTATCAGGATTAATAATTCTCCAAATATCAACTAGTTTCATCCCATAGCAAAAAGATTTGAAGTATTTAGCTTGTCGGTCATATTCTTTTTTATTTCTAGTGTCAAGTCTATCAAGTTCAGTACATATTGACATATTAAAATCGCCCCCAACTATAACGTGCTGATTTATATAAGGGAATAATTTAGTCTGGATTAAGCTCCAGAATTTGGAAGAAAAGTTATTTGGAGCATATAGGTTACATAATAGTAGTTTTGTGTTGTGAATTTGAATGTGGAGTAATATGAATCTAGTCTTAGGGTCTTTTTCAATGTTTAAGATTTTATACGTGAGATTTTTGTTAATTAGAATAGCTACTCCACTTTTTCTGATTGAACAGGGGGTGGCTATGACTTCACCGACCCATTTAATTTTTAATTTAGGGATTTCAGTGTCTTTAAGATGAGTTTCTTGTAGAAAAGCGATACTGGGATTTAGCTTACCTAATCTTTGAATAATCGCTTTACGCTTTATTGGTGACGTTATCCCTCCGACATTCCAGGAAAGGAGTTTAAATTCCTCAGCTAACCTTAAACCTGTAGAAATAATTGTCTATAAAAATATTTACATTTTTCTCTACCTTTTTTGTCTAGAGCTGGTTTAAGTAATGTATCAAACAGAAAAAAACTATCCTCATCTGAGCATGGTGGGGGGGGGGAGGGAGAGAAAAAAAAAAAAAAAAAAAGAAAAGGAAGACAAGAGAACAGAAGGGCCCTACCAAAAAAGGACCGCCTAAGAGTACGACTGACACTACCATTATGAACTATCAGCTATATATTTTTGCGCTACCTCTATGGAATCAAGAGTTATCCTATTACCATCTTTTATTATTACAATTCTTGCAGGATAAAGCAAACGTGCATTCTCTCCTCTGTTGATCAATTGGGTACAATACGGAGCCATGTTTTTTCTTTTAAGGGTAGTTTCATTTGAAAAATCTTGGAATAGCAGGATTTTCTTGCTAGCTATAGTAAATGTTTCCCTTTCCTTAAAGAGTTTAAGCATTTGAATTTTGTCTTGAAATCTGAGCAATTTAAATATGCATATTCTATGTCTGGTTGTGCCATCTTGGTTGGTCCTTCTGGGACCAATTCTATGGGCTCTTTCTATTGATAACGGGAGTTGTTGTGGAGAAAAACCTAGAGCTTGTGGGAGTAAAGTAGATGTAAAATGTAGTAAATCTTCATATTCGGGGGTGTCAGGTAGTCCGACAATTCTTATGTTGTTTCGCCTGGAGCGATCTTCTAGGTCCTCCAGGCGGTTTTGTAAGTGGCTAATTCTAGTGTCATATTTTTGTAATACGCTTTCATGTGTGTTAACTAGATCCTCTAGGTCAGAAATTCTGGTTTCTGCCTCTGAAATTCTATTAGCAAACTGTTTTACTTCAGTAGAAATAAGATCTAATCTGGATGTGATATTTGACAGGTCTTTTTTAATAGAGTCAAATTGTGGTAAGAATAATTGGCTCAGCTGTGTCATTAGAGTTTGTGTATCAGGAGGATTGACCAGAGCTTCTGATATGAAGTCTGAACTAGCATCCATTTGTTTGCTTTTTTTGTCTTTAGGTTTTGCAGGCATTGTGGGTGAGTGTTGTTTCACCTGCGTGACAAATCTTTCCATTAAAGTGTGGGAAGTGAAAAAAGTAAAGTGAGTGTGTATTTATCAGGGATTCGGGTGAGTGGGGGGAGGGGTATTGTGTTACACTACGCAGAAACAAAAGGAAAAAAAGGACAGCCCCTTGGAGGGCAGACAGTGTTCTTCTTACAGTGAAGGGGAAAAAAAAAAAAAAAAAAAAGTGGTAAAAATAGAGTGAAAAGTGTTTTTTTTTCTTTTTTTCCCTTTTTTGTGTGTATTAAACCGGTGTAGCTAGAGCCTATTGATATTAATAGATATGATATCTATGACAAAAAGATATTTGTTTGTCCTGATCTACAGATACTAATCTTGTTCAGACAAAATTTAAGATATTTGACTTCTTAGCATATATACTTACTACTTTAGTTAGTTGCTTTTAACAGCCATTTGGTATACAAAGACAAAAAGACAGAAACCATATACACTTTACACAATAATAGATAGGTAAGCATATTTTGATTTAGTTAGTTACTAGAATTGACCCTCTAAGAGATGTCTAAGACAGGTTATATGTAACATAAAAAGAACCATAAAAAAACAGATAACCATCTAGTTATACAGGCCTAGACCATCTATGATATCAGATTATTATAGTAAGCGCATAACTTTTTGCGCACTGGAGCATAATTTAACAAGATTTGTGTTCTTTTTCTCTCCTTCTTCCCTTTTTCTTTGTGTATATATAACTATATATAACTATGACTTTAGCTTGCTAAGATAAAGCGATAAGATATAGAAAAAACAGCTATTGTCTTATTCTACTAAAGTTACTTAATGCACAATAAGTATCAAGCACGAAAAATGAAAAGGATGGGGGAGAAAAAGAGAAACAAAAACACAGTAGGGAACCAACTTAGAAAAGTACTTGCATGTCCAGAGATAATGGTGACAGTCCTGTCTTGACAGATTCTTGCCAAGACCAGTAACAGGGATACTGCTAGTCAACTACATGACTAGGTAGTTTTGTGAAGAAGCCAGATGGGCAGTGGTAATAATCCGTATGACCGCTCCACGGAGAGAGGGGAAAAAAAAAGGATCTTCTAGATGTTGAGGATTCCTCTGGTTAAAATATCCATTTTCTTCTCCATAGGGTCAGCAAAACATAACTCCTGCGGTTCAAAAGATTTCTTTTACAGGCTTATAGGCAGATCGGAGGCCTCTCCACCTCGAGAGCAGCAAAAGGTACCTATTGCCTTGACGACCTGGTAGCTTCTTGTTCGATATAGTCCCTTAGAGCCGAGAAGAAACTGACAGTCACTCACTATTAATTTCCTGCTATAGGGATAGACTGGTCTGGTAAGCGTCTATAGTTTCTCTTGTGGACTGTTGGTAACCTGGCGGTTTCACCGGCCAACGGCATAGAAGCAGTACCTACAGAGCACTGAGCTGTGGCCTTTATATGCTGGTAGTAGGCAGATAATGCTGTAGCGGTAACAATACCCGCAGATCACCAAGCTGTGGGAACGGCACCTGCAGGCCGTCAGACTGCGGCTTTTGTAGAAGCAGGAGATACCTATCGCCTTAACGGACCTGTGACTTCTCGCTTTGTATGCGCCCTTGGGACCGGGCAACAGCTGATAGTGACTGACTTTGTTGTTCCGCTGTAAGGGTAAGCTGGTCTGTTGAGCGTCTGTAGCTTCTCCTCTCGACTGTAGGTAACCAGGCGGATTCACCGGCCCGCGGTACGGGAGCAATACCTGCAGATCACAAGACTGTAGCTTTTATATGATGGTAATAGACCATTCGTGTTGTAGTGAGCGTAGATTATTCACGGCAAGGTGAGTCTCACTTCGAGGTTGCGTCTAAAGGATGTCATTTAGACATGGTGTGGGGCCTTCGTCGGACAGTCTCCGTGGACCCGAAGGGCTTACACCACTCGAGCTGTGACCGTGGCGAGTCGGCCTTACGCCACTCAGGGACTTCGGCGCCTGTGGACCGGTTTTCAGGTACACGTATCCGCTCAGCAGTAGGTCCAAGATGCTGGCTAGGAAATAGGCTTTGCGGTTAGCATAGAACGCTCAAACTAGCGAGCCGGCGTGGAAGCAGCATGGCTCTGTGAGCACCGCCCCGGAAGTCCTCCCTCCCGAGAATGAAGCATATTTGATAATAAAAGTAAATTTGAAAGTTGTTTAAAATTGTATGTTCTATCCGAATCATGAATGAGATTTTTGGGGTTTCCTGTCCCTTTAATTTCTCCTTTTCCCTTCAAGTAAATTCATCCCTCTCTTTTACATCTTTTCTTTACATCAATTGGGTGTGCGTGTTAATCCCAACCACACCACACCTTCAAGTATCTTTCCTAAGTCTTTCTTCCCTAGTAGAATATTACAGATTTAATATTACTGGATCTGTTTTTAATGAGCTTGGATTTTGATGTTATATGTGCAACAAAGTAATTAGTATTACATATTGCCTAGCTTAGTCCAACTTGCTATGACCTTATATCTTTTTTTCCGTCACTGGTTGAAATGAGCAAATCATATTCAGCACTGTTTTTCTTTAGTTGCACAACATTTAGAAATAGTTTATATGTCTCGTATGTGTCGAATTCTGGTAAATTTAATTTTAAGATGAATATGTTTTCCCCTCATTGAAAACTAATAAAAATAATTTGAAAAATAAATTAAATATAATACTAATCATAAACAAATAGCCATAAATATACATGTATCTCTCTCTCTCTATATATATACACACACATGTATATGTCTCTCTCTCTCTCTCTCTCTCTCTCTCTATATATATATATATATGAGATCCAGACTATATCCCAGAGCTGGCCGGAATCCCCAGAATATACAGTAGGCCTACACAGGTAAGTGGCAAAAAATCAGCCTTTTATTAGACAAAAATACGAATTGGCCTGTCTTAACCATTGATCAGATCCCCCCCCCCACATTTGACATGTGCAATTTTTGACCAAGTGACTAAAACGTACATGCACTTTATTCTTAAGTGTCTGTTTAAATTTGGAAATGTTGTAAAGATAGTAACATACAGACACACAGACACACTCGTACACTGAAACACACACTCACACATAAGGATTCACATATACACACTCTAGCAGACATGAAAAAGAAATACACTCAGCACTTGTTTACATTGACCTGACAAGTAATGAGATAGACTACAGTTTTCTAAAAAAAGGAGATTATAAAGGGGCAGTACACTGGAATGTAATATATATATATATATATATATATATATATATATATATATAACATAATTTATGTAAGAACTTACCTGATAAATTCATTTCTTTCATATTAGCAAGAGTCCATGAGCTAGTGACGTATGGGATATACATTCCTACCAGGAGGGACAAAGTTTCCCAAACCTCAAAATGCCTATAAATACACCCCTCACCACACCCACAAATCAGTTTAACGCATAGCCAAGAAGTGGGGTGATAAGAAAAAAGTGCGAAAGCATAAAAAAATAAGGAATTGGAATAATTGTGCTTTATACAAAAAAATCATAACCACCACAAAAAAGGGTGGGCCTCATGGACTCTTGCTAATATGAAAGAAATGAATTTATCAGGTAAGTTCTTACATAAATTATGTTTTCTTTCATGTAATTAGCAAGAGTCCATGAGCTAGTGACGTATGGGATAATGACTACCCAAGATGTGGATCTTCCACGCAAGAGTCACTAGAGAGGGAGGGATAAAATAAAGACAGCCAATTCCGCTGAAAAAAAATCCACACCCAAAATAAAGTTTAAATCTTATAATGAAAAAAACTGAAATTATAAGCAGAAGAATCAAACTGAAACAGCTGCCTGAAGTACTTTTCTACCAAAAACTGCTTCAGAAGAAGAAAACACATCAAAATGGTAGAATTTAGTAAAAGTATTCAAAGAAGACCAAGTTGCTGCTTTGCAAATCTGATCAACCGAAGCTTCATTCCTAAACGCCCAGGAAGTAGCAACTGACCTAGTAGAATGAGCTGTAATCCTTTGAGGCGGAGTTTTACCCGACTCGACATAAGCATGATGAATTAAAGATTTCAACCAAGATGCCAAAGAAATGGCAGAGGCCTTCTGACCTTTCCTAGAACTGGAAAAGATAACAAATAGACTAGAAGTCTTTCGGAAATTCTTAGTGGCTTCAACATAATATTTCAAAGCTCTAACTACATCCAAAGAATGCAATGATCTCTCCTTAGAATTCTTAGGATTAGGACATAATGAAGGAACCACAATTTCTCTACTAATGTTGTTAGAATTCACAACCTTAGGTAAAAATTTAAAAGAAGTTCGCAACACCGCCTTATCCTGATGAAAAATCAGAAAAGGAGACTCACAAAAAAGAGCAGATAATTCAGAAACTCTTCTAGCAGAAGAGATGGCCAAAAGAAACAAAACTTTCCAGCTTGAAGAGCCCCCAGAACCAAATTCAAACTCCAAGGAGGAGAAATTGACTTAATGACAGGTTTTATACGAACCAAAGCTTGTACAAAACAATGAATATCAGGAAGATTAGCAATCTTTCTGTGAAAAAGAACAGAAAGAGCAGAGATTTGTCCTTTCAAGGAACTTGCAGACAAACCTTTCTCCAAACCATCCTGAAGAAACTGTAAAATTCTCGGAATTCTAAAAGAATGCCAGGAAAAATGATGAGAAAGACACCAAGAAATGTAAGTCTTCCAGACTCTATAATATATCTTCCTAGATACAGATTTACGAGCCTGTAACATAGAATTAATCACAGAGTCAGAGAAACCTCTTTGACTAAGAATCAAGCGTTCAATCTTCATACCTTTAAATTTAAGGATTTGAGATCCTGATGGAAAAAAGGACCTTGCGACAGAAGGTCTGGTCTTAACGGAAGAGTCCACGGTTGGCAAGAGGCCATCCGGACAAGATCCGCATACCAAAACCTGTGAGGCTATGCTGGAGCCACCAGCAGAACAAACGAGCATTCCTTCAGAATCTTGGAGATTACTCTTGGAAGAAGAACTAGAGGCGGAAAGATATAGGCAGGATGATACTTCCAAGGAAGTGACAATGCATCCACTGCTTCCGCTTGAGGATCCCTGGATCTGGACAGATACCTGGGAAGTTTCTTGTTTAGATGAGAAGCCATCAGATCTATTTCTGGAAGTCCCCACATTTGAACAATCTGAAGAAATACCTCTGGGTGAAGAGACCATTCGCCCGGATGTAACGTTTGGCGACTGAGATAATCCGCTTCCCAATTGTCTATACCTGGGATATGAACTGCAGAAATTAGACAGGAGCTGGATTCCGCCCATACCAGTATTCAAGATACTTCTTTCATAGCCAGAGGACTGTGAGTCCCTCCTTGATGATTGATATATGCCACAGTTGTGACATTGTCTGTCTGAAAACAAATGAACGATTCTCTCTTTAGAAGAGGCCATGACTGAAGAGCTCTGAAAATTGCACGGAGTTCCAAAATATTGATTGGCAATCTCACCTCCTGAGATTCCCAAACCCCTTGTGTTGTCAGAGACCCCCAAACAGCTCCCCAACCTGTCAGACTTGCATCTGTTGAAATTACAGTCCAGGTCGGAAGAACAAAAGAAGCCCCCTGAACTAAACGATGGTGATCTGTCCACCACGTCAGAGAGTGTCGTACAATCGGTTTTAAAGATATTAATTGAGATATCTTTGTGTAATCCCTGCACCACTGGCTCAGCATACAGAGCTGAAGAGGTCGCATGTGAAAACGAGCAAAGGGGATCGCGTCCGATGCAGCAGTCATAAGACCTAGAATTTCCATGCATAAGGCTACCGAAGGGAATGATTATGATTGAAGGTTTCGACAAGCTGAGATCAATTTTAGACGTCTCTTGTCTGTCAGAGACAGAGTCATGGACACTGAATCTATCTGGAAACCTAAAAAGGTTACCATTGTCTGAGGAATCAATGAACTTTTCGGTAAATTGATCCTCCAACCATGATCTTGAAGAAACAACACAAGTCGATTCGTATGAGATTCTGCTAAATGTGAAGACTGAGCAAGTACCAAGATATCGTCCAAATAAGGAAATACCATAATACCCTGTTCTCTGATTACAGACAGAAGGGCACCAAGAACCTTTGTAAAAATTCTTGGAGCTGTTGCAAGGCCAAACGGCAGAGCCACAAACTGGTAATGCTTGTCTAGGAAAGAGAATCTCAGAAACTGATAGTGATCTGGATGAATCGGAATATATGATATGCATCCTGTAAATCTATTGTGGACATATAATGCCCTTGCTGAACAAAAGGCAGGATAGTCCTTATAGTTACCATTTTGAATGTTGGTATCCTTACATAATGATTCAATATTTTTAGATCCAGAACTGGTCTGAAGGAATTCTCCTTCTTTGGTACAATGAAGAGATTTGAATAAAACCCCAGCCCCTGTTCCAGAACTGGAACTGGCATAATTACTCCAGCCAACTCTAGATCTGAAACACATTTCAGAAATGCTAGAGCCTTCGCTGGATTTACTGGGACACGGGAAAGAAAAAATCTCTTTGCAGGAGGCCTTATCTTGAAGCCAATTCTGTACCCTTCTGAAACAATGTTCTGAATCCAAAGATTGTGAATTGAATTGATCCAAATTTCTTTGAAAAATCGTAATCTGCCCCCTACCAGCTGAGCTGGAATGAGGGCCGCACCTTCATGTGGACTTGGGAGCTGGCTTTGGTTTTCTAAAAGGCTTGGATTTATTCCAGACTGGAGATGGTTTCCAAACTGATACCGCTCCTGTGGGTGAAGGATCAGGCTTTTGTTCCTTATTGTGACGAAAGGAACGAAAACGATTATTAGACCTAAATTTACCTCTAGATTTTTTATCCTGTGGTAAAAAAGTTCCTTTCCCTCCAGTAACAGTTGAGACAATAGAATCCAACTGAGAACCAAATAATTTATTACCCTGGAAAGAAAGGGAAAGCAAAGTAGACTTAGAAGACATATCAGCATTCCAAGTTTTAAGCCATAAAGCTCTTCTAGCTAAAATAGCTAGAGACATATACCTGACATCAACTCTAATGATATCAAAGATGGCGTCACAAATAAAGTTATTAGCATGTTGAAGAAGATTAACAATGCTATGAGAATTATGATCTGTTACTTGTTGCGCTAAAGCTTCTAACCAAAAAGTTGAAGCTGCAGCAACATCTGCTAAAGATATAGCAGGTCTAAGAAGATTACCTGAACATAAGTAAGCTTTTCTTAGAAAGGACTCAATCTTCCTATCTAAAGGATCCTTAAAGGAAGTACTATCTGCCGTAGGAATAGTAGTACGTTTAGCAAGAGTAGAGACAGCCCCATCAACCTTAGGGATTTTGTCCCAAAACTCTAATCTGTCAGATGGCACAGGATATAATTGCTTAAAACGTTTAGAAGGAGTAAATGAATTACCCAAATTATTCCATTCCCTGGAGATTACTTCAGAAATAGCATCAGGGGCAGGAAAAACTTCTGGAATAACTACAGGAGATTTAAAAACCTTATTTAAACGTTTAGATTTAGTATCAAGAGGACCAGAATCCTTTTATTTCTAATGCAATTAAGACTTCTTTAAGCAAAGAACGAATAAATTCCATTTTGAATAAATATGAAGATTTATCAGCATCAACCTCTGAGACAGAATCCTCTGAAGCAGAGGAACCATTATCAGAATCAGAATGATGATGTTCATTTAAAAATTCATCTGAAAAATGAGAAGTTTTAAAAGACCTTTTACGTTTACTAGAAGGAGGAATAACAGACATAGCCTTCTTAATGGATTTAGAAACAAAATCTCTTATGTTAACAGGAACACTCTGAGTATTAGATGTTGACGGAACAGCAACAGGTAATGTAACATTACTAAAGGAAATATTATCTGCATTAACAAGTTTGTCATGACATTCATTACAAACAACAGCTGGAGGAACAGATACCACAAGTTTACAGCAGATACACTTAACTTTGGTAGATCCAGCACCAGGCAGCGTTTTTCCAGAAGTATCTTCTGACTCAGTGTCAATCTGGGACATCTTGCAATATGTAATAGAAAAAACAACATATAAAGCAAAATTGATCAAATTCCTTAAATGACAGTTTCAGGAATGGGAAAAAATGCCAGTGAACAAGCTTCTAGCAACCAGAAGCAATAAATAATGAGACTTAAATAATGTGGAGACAATAGTGACGCCCATATTTTTTAGCGCCAAAAAAGACGCCCACATTATTTGGCGCCTAAATGCTTTTGGCGCCAAAAATGACGCCACATCCGGAACGCCGACACCTTTGGCGCAAAAAACATCAAAAAATGACGCAACTTCTGGCGACACGTACGACGCCGGAAACAGAAAAATTTTTTTGCGCCAAAAAAGTCCGCGCCAAGAATGACGCAATAAAATGAAGCATTTTCAGCCCCCGCGAGCCTAACAGCCCACAGGGAAAAAAGTCAAATTTTAAGGTAAGAAAAAAATTGATTTATTCATATGCATGATCCCAAATATGAAACTGACTGTCTGAAATAAGGAACGTTGAACATCCTGAGTCAAGGAAAATAAATGTTTGAATACATATATTTAGAACTTTATATAAAAGTGCCCAACCATAGCTTAGAGTGTCACAGAAAATAAGACTTACTTACCCCAGGACACTCATCTACATGTAGTAGAAAGCCAAACCAGTACTGAAACGAGAATCAGTAGAGGTAATGGTATATATAAGAGTATATCGTCGATCTGAAAAGGGAGGTAAGAGATGAATCTCTACGACCGATAACAGAGAACCTATGAAATAGACCCCGTAGAAGGAGATCATTGAATTCAAATAGGCAATACTCTCCTCACATCCCTCTGACATTCACTGCACGCTGAGAGGAAAACCGGGCTCCAACCTGCTGCGGAGCGCATATCAACGTAGAATCTAGCACAAACTTACTTCACCACCTCCATAGGAGGCAAAGTTTGTAAAAACTGATTTGTGGGTGTGGTGAGGGGTGTATTTATAGGCATTTCATGGACTCTTGCTAATTACATGAAAGATATATATATATATATATATAAATGCATATCTGCCAAAAGGGCACCTACCATTTGTGTATTGAGGAGGAAGCATTTCTGCATGGTTTTAAATATAGAATTTCTACAGCATTGTCAAATAATCATAAATACACTGCTGCTAAGTGTGTTTTTATGGACCCCTGGCCCTACCATACAACTACTACCACACTGAAGTTACAATCAGAAATTGCACAAAGAAATAAAAAACATTTGCTAAGTAAGTCCTACCTCCTCTGCAAATGAAAGTGATCTGCCGTCTTACTCAGGCACACACTGTACAAACAAAGTGGCAAGTATGTCACACTGTGCATAGTGGCTTCGTGCACACTCAGAAATCCTCTCAAATGCTAATACTTTACTCCTTGTAATAACATTTCCCATGCTCAATTAGCACTCTGCTGTAGTACCCACTGGTGGATACCAAAATTAAAAAAAAAAAAAAGAAAAAAGTCACCCCTGTCACCCCCTGATGGCGGCCCTGGCTGTATAATCTGGGGATTCTGGCCAGCTCTGTGGTATAGTCTGGATCTCTGTATCAGTGTTTAGCAGAGCTCCAGGGAGTTGTATATGTTGGAGTGTGCCATTTATACTGCATATGTACACACACACGTATATGTGTCTGTCTCTTATATATATATATATATATATATATATATATATATATATATATATATATATATATATATATATATATATATAGGACAAATTGAGGTATTCTGCAATTTGTTGTAATATCTATTGCACCAGGGTCTTGCTATCTTTGTTTGTGTCATCAATATGTGTTTTAATATGATTAAATCCAATCAAGTGAGCATGCATTATTATTTAAAACGTTGGTTAACTATATTATTTTTTTAGCCAATTCTTTATATGTAAACAAATGGACACAATTTCCAAATCTTTTGACTGATTTAGACTGAGTATAAAGAAGCCTCTGGCCTGGGAGCTTGTTTGATCCTAGATAATAATCTCTTGAGCATGTACCCTCATTTCGCAGTATCTGTTTTGTATCTGAAAAACTAATCCACTTATTATGCTACTCTTAAAGGTGATGCAGCATTTACATATATAGTTGCTTAGTTATCCTCACAAATAGGATAACATTAATTGTCTTACAATATAGCTTTAGTGATAATATAACCCTCTAATTCTCTGTAAAATTTGTTTTGTGAGCTGTACTTTTGTTAACCTTTGGCGCTTCTCCCAAGTTGCATTAGCATGACTGGTTTTAGAGTTGTTCTGCCCTGTGGCTTACATACAGTCTAGTATTGTTCTATGATAAATCGCTGTCAAGGTGTGAATACCTAACCATTAGTCACATGAACCGAAGAGAAAGGGAAAGATCACTATTTGAATATAACTGGAAAAAAAGGGTTTACAACACATGAAGAAAATAGATAAACATTTTATAACTTTAATTCCAGTGAAATGTAATGCGTATTATATACATTCATACATAGAAAGTATGGTGGAGTTAGAGTGGGTTAGAGTGCTTTTTGGGAGGGTGTGGGGGGGGGGGGGGGAGAATGTGGGCAGTTCTGCTCTACGAAATGAGAATAACCCCATTGCGTTTTTTTAGACATAGCTGCAGATAAAGACGTTAAAATGATCAAAAATAATAATACATTTTTTTTAGTCTAGTCTTAGCTAAACCAGAGGATGCCAAATATAAAATTTTGAGATTTATTTTCTACAGTTAGGAAGCTACAGGATTTAGGTTTTTTTGTGTGGTAATTTTACTAAATAGGTAGTTAAAATTGTTATCCACTAAAAGTTCTTTTTATGGGAAAAGTATATATAAATTTATATATATAGGGAGTGATAGCAAAAATGATAACAATTTTCCAGTACTTTGAGCAAATTTTTCTCTGAAATTCCCGGTAGCAAATAGAAGCATAGTTTCTTCCTCTTCTATAAGAGGGTCCCGAAAAAGAAGAGGTATTTGCACTTAATTGTATAAGGGTTAATAGCGGTACTGTTCGTATAAAATCCATACATTAACACATTATTTTTAGTGTTGTTTTCTTTCAGTATGTTGCCTTACATTTTTACACATGTTTTTTGATTCACTGATTTTACAAGATCTGGTATTATTAAAAAGTAGTTATCATGTGATCAGAAGATTATAATCCTGAAGCAAACTTAGTTTAGTTTGACCCGCTAAAAAAACACGAGCTAATGGAAATTCATGGCAACAGCCTTTCGTAAATTATATTAATGAACAACATATATAATGTGACCTGCGTTATTTAACAACGTTGTTTGCAGTAAATGATTACTACAAGTCCTAGTATTAATGTAACCAACCTGACATTATTTTTCAGTCTGATTATGCCTAATGCTTGGTTCTAAAGACCAGAGCAGATACAGTTTGTGGGGCACTGGAATTACAGGATTCTTTTGCAGGTGTTGGGAGCCTGATGGCAAGACACCTGCAGCAAGAAGAGAGTGCCAAGCCTCAGGTGTGTAAGGAGGGCATCGGAACTAGAGGCGAGCCCATTAGCTCTCAAACATCTCCTGCTCTTAAACACCTCTTAATTTACGCACAAATTACATGGTGTGCATTTTAAGCTGCAGCTTGATTACAGAGTGTTAGGCAGCATGACAAATAGGTCACGGGCAGTCTCTTCATGTACATGTTTTCCCTTTCTAAGGCATTGTGTCGAAGGAATGTGAAAAGCTGCTGATACATTACGGAGAGGAATGAAGTATGCTTTGATTATACCTTCGCAGAAGAATTTCCTGGTGCACACTGTGTTTCTGAAAAGATGCCTGGTGTAGACTTGGCAACAAAACTGCTCTTTTGTCTAAAACAAAATGTTTTCAACCGATGAAAAGGAAAAATTAGAAAAGAGAGAGGAAAAGTCATCACTCTTCCTTTTAAGAATGTTTACAGGCTACAGTGAATAACACCATGAATCGAGAACAACCTAATATGTGAAGCAGCCACATTAAAAAGCCAGACATGGTTTCTTTAGTATTAAGCCAGGTCCATATTAAGTAAGAATATAATATTACGGCAGTTTTATGTCTCGTGCATTTCCTACTGTTTGCTTTTATTTGCTTTACTAACATCTTGCAGCAGTAGGAGAGAGCATGCTTCTAAATAATCTATGCATTTATACCAACTGGGATTAAAGTATCAATTTTTCTCACTACTCCTTGTCAACGCCCAGTAAAAAGGTGGGATGGATCTTACAGCACACATAATGTAAGTCTTGTACTTAGACATGATGTCAGATCTTGCTCTATAAATCATTGGCGTCACTAGCTGGGATGTATGTAATCTCACACTTTTTACAGGACGGCGCTAACAAATTAGCAGGGTTATCAACTCAGATTGTTCATACACACTTAAAAATGATAAATAATAAAAATATATCAAATGCAACATAATTAAAATATAAAATGAAATAAGGTATAAAACAGATTTAATTATTTTTTTAAAAATATATTTTTATTAAGGTTGCAGAGTATACAAAATAAACAAGGTTACATGAATACAATAGACTTGAGTGTGAATCAGCATACAGATACTACAGTCATTGATATCTGTCGTAAAATTTGTTAAACCATACGGTATCAACTTTTGAGTGAGAGCATCTTCATGGGGAAACGCTTCTAACAATACACATGATGTAAATCACCACGGCAATATAGATCATAACAATCTTGGATATAAATATATCTAAGTTTAAGTACAACAATCAAAATTAAAATGAAACCTCTTTTATATTTAGGTCAGGGCCATGTCCCATTATGGCTAACGGTCACTCTTGGACCCTGAATATTTGGTGTATAAGTAGATAGGACTGGTAGTGCTTTATAAAGTATTAGTGATAAATATAATTTTGTGTATTAGTAATAAAGCGTAAAGGGGAAATGGACTGTAAATGTAAAATTAGTATAAAGTGTCAATAATAACAATTTAGGGGGATGGTTTGTAAGATATATTTTCCTTAGCTTGCAAAGTAAACTATGTGGGTGGGGAGAGGGATAGTCAGTAATATATGTTCAGGCAAACTTAGAAACGATAAGAGAGTGAACTCATTGAACTGATTGCAGTTACTTGGTGCAATCAATAACAACGATATTAATAAGCTTCCGTTTAGGAATTTGTACTCATTAAGTATTGTATAACTTACATATGATTTAGAGAACAATGTAGGCATATACTCCATAGTAATATATATATATAAAATGTGGGCAATGGACTAGTGAAAACCAAAACAGTCAACCGGAACCTTATAAAAACAATTGCAGTAACTTCCACACTAAGTATATTATGTTAGTCTCAAATTATCTTGAGTCATAGCAGTTCAGATGTAATACATATTCCCAGGTTAGTTTTTCATGCTTAATGGGTTAAGTACCACCAAACAGGGGTATATCTGATAGGGGTCTTAGTCTGAGCTGGTAGGAGGAGAATATTATTTTTAGGCACCTGTAGGGGCCTATAGTTGGGTAGTATTAATCCTGGTGTCCAGTTGCGATAGTTACATTCAATAAATATTACATAAATGACATATGGGGTAGAAAACAATAGGCATATACTCTATAGTAATATAGATAAAATATGGGCAATGGAGTAGAAATATCCAAATCAGTCACCTGGACCAGTATAGAAACATTGTCCAACTTCTATATGGAGTATATATGGTTGGTCTCTCAATTTTATATAGGAGGTGTGTAGCTGATACACAGAGTCAATCAACTCTATTTTCTATGGGAATTGGTAGGATAAATTATCAGGAATGTAGGCAAGTTCTCATGTGGTTGTCTTTTATAGTGTCTAGGGGCATAAACCCTAACCTAGGTGGAAATTTGCACTACCTCGGCCGCTGGCAGCGCAACACCCACGCCAGGGCTCTGAGCTTATCAATCTATTAAAGACTCATATGGCTAGCTGTAGTTTGCATCTGATAATAATACCACTTTTGGGTTTCCCTAGGGCATCTGGTAACCATATGGGCGTATAGGTGACCTCTGTATATATATATGTTCCATATCAAATAGTTTCAAACCTAGTATTGAAAGAGGTTAGACCGTCAGAGTACTTGTCTTAGGTCCTACTGAAGAAAAAAAAAATAACAACAGTGCTCAACATTAAACATCATATAATATTAACTATCATGTAACCACCAGTTCATTGTTCTAAAGTGTACATTGGGGAGGGTAGCATGTGAATATTCTATAAACTTAGAGGGTGGGATCCGACTAATAGCCTTCATAGAAATAAAGAACTGTGGAATCAGCAGTTCAAATGGCTCAGTTCGTCTAGTAAACTGTAGTAACAAGGTCCATTGCATAAGGAACAGTTTTGTTTTTACCAATTTGACGGCGTTATAGTAATTATTATTGAAGTTTATCCTACGCCAAATCGCCAGTCTAAATGGTTTTGTATAGTTCCATGTATCTCATCTAGTGGCTCTGCAAAAGTCATCTTCGTCTGTAGAGGTTTCCAGGTCAGCTGGACTGGATCATATCGTTCCTTTCTGCATATAGCAGACTGGACTACTGCTATTTTCTTATTTTTCTTTGCAGGGCCCATCAATTGGTCCCATATAGGATCTGAGGTACCCTTCTGTGCTTTCACTGCCCCTCTCCGTGAGCCGGTGGGGGAACTAAGGGGGATGTCCTCCAATCCACATAGCTCTAATAGTTATTCCTTTGGGCTATCTGTGTCGGGTGTGTGGCGTGGGGCTCATGTGTGCAGACCTCTCACCTCTTGTCGTCTCTGTCGCAATGGCGCACTTAGTGCGGATGGTTGGGAGCATACATTTAAACATTTCAAGCAGTGATTCCTCAAGATTCACACAGAGGGTATGTAGTATAGCCAGAACTTCCTTCATTTTAAATGTTTTAAGTGTAGCCACCTCTAACACTAGTAATGTTTTCTGGTATTTAAGTGCAGGAGGGTCCAGTGGTCAAGGCCTCAAAATCTGCAGTAAACAGCACCTTGATCTGACTGGGGAGTATAAACCGGTATGTAGTCGAGATGTATGTCCCTAACTATTGCAGGGTATCGGTAATTTATGTCTCTATTGTTATCATTGCCTGCTTTATACTAGTTAGAGATCAGGTCTTGGTGTTTTATACTCCAGTATAGGAATCCAGACTTAGTCCCTGAGCAAGTGACTTTGTGTAGTTTGCGTGATGAGCACTAAGCCGCTGTCTGTGACAGAGGTGACTTCTCTGCTCAAGTGGAGGTCAGCTCTTTACCTTGCGAACCGATGAAGACACGTGTGTCCAAATATGGCCGCCGCTGCATTTTGAGTAAAATAAATATAGGGGGCGCCCTTGGTCAACCACAAACAATTAATAGTGCCAATAATATGAACTATAAACAAGAAAAATGAACAGTGATATATACTTATCTAAGGTCAATAAAATGTAGCAAATTGCAATTCAATATATGTGACGCAAAGGTGCTAGAGTCCCATAAAAAGAGATACGGGTGATATATTGGGAACGCAGGAGCAGTGGGGGATGTCAGGTCCAGGCAGCTGTCTGTAGGTGGATCAACGCCGCGATCCAGGATCAATAATCTGTAGGCAACATAAAGAGACAGAAGCACCACATGGCCTAGTATTGTTTGGATAAATGAGAAATAGTGTGTGGTATATTTAACTCACATTGGTAGAGCACCCCTATTGGTGCAGAAAAAGCAGGATGGAATCAGTCACCCAGCAGACTGACCTCTGATGTATAATCAGCAATCTGTAGATGGTGTGAAGAAGCAAACAAAAACGCCAATATAGTTTATTACTGCCATATCTTTTTATTCTCATCTACATCTTGTTTTATTCCAGCCTGCCCCTAATGCACCAAGAGAGGTGCTTTACCAAATGTGAGTGCAACCATTTTTTGACATCATTTCTCACTTATTCATACGTTTTTGTTTGCTTCTTTACACCACCTACATATTGCTGATTCTACACCGGAGGTCAGTCTGCTGGGTGACTGTTTGATTCCAGCCTGCTTTTTCTGCACCAATAGGGGTGCTCTACCAATGTGAGTGTAATATAACACACACTATTTCTCATTTATCCAAACAATACTAGGCCATGTGGCGCTTCTGTCTCTTTATGTTGCCGCTGCAATTTCACTGTTGAGTACCGCCTGGAGGTGTTAGGGCTAACTTTCCCTTCTGGGGGCCCCCTAAGTTCCAGATGTGTTGGTGGGACTCCCTGGTCACTCTAGTATACCAGGTGTTGATGGTATATTGCACCAAGCGGTTGAATAGAGTGGTTTTGATAAAGTAGTCGCATGAGCTGTACAAAAGTGCGACTGCTCTGCCTCTAAGCTAGCTCCGCCCCAGCCAGATTTTTTTTTACATTTTTTATAATTTATTTTTTATTAAGGTTCAATAGTAAGTTCACAATCTCAATGAAATACATCTGGATACTTACAACACTTGCAAATAAGAAATTGACATAAAATCGTAGCATAGACACGTCACAACTCTAGCCACAAAAGCGATATTGCTTATAAAATATAGATGTATGGTCTAAACAGTACAGATGTATTGTGAGAGATAGAGGAACAGAAATTTAAATCCCATATTGACAAACCCAGTTTTCTAAGGAGATATCAGGACTCTCTTGGTCCCTTGTATACATTTACATGACACAAAAGGGTCTATATTAAGTTCACGTTAGCTAAAATAAGGACTAAAACCTTAGCTTCTCTCTAAAACGTAGACCACTCTTGAACCTTACTATTTACTTAAAGAAAATCAAATGAGGGGGTATAAAGTGTATTAGGTAACTGCCCTTGGTGACTAAAGAGGCCACTCATGGGTCGTCTTGTTCAGAGAAAAATAACAGGAGGGAATATAAAACATTTATATAATAACACTAGAAAGAAATAAAAAAGATTTCTGGACTATATTGTAAGAATATAACATACCACACATAGATAGTATACATTGGGACCAACTACCACCTCTAACACATCCTGACTGTATGCAAAAAAAGTATAGTGCAGTCTGTACTGCAATCATAAGTATTTGTGAAAAACGGTAAAATGTCCCTGTAGAATAATTAGTAAAAAGTAAACTAGAAACAAGCTTATGGACTAAAGGTGCCAATTGGGTATATATACTATAGAGTTAAAGTAGCTTCCCTCAGTGACTACAGAGGCCACTCTTATGGCTTGTTAATAACAGAGAAAAAGTATGTTATAATATGTAATATTTGTACAGTAACACTAGAGGGAAATAAAATAACTCATTGGCTATATTGTAAGAAGATAGCATATCTTGAGACTATTTCCCCACTTTAATACATGTAGCCTATATGCACTAACATGTAGCATGCCCTGCATTGCAATAATTTACCTTTGTGAAAAACTGAAAAATGCCTGTAATAAAACAATTAAAGTAAGAGAAAAAAGAGAAATGCATAAGCTCACACTATAATAAATACAATTGTGGATAAACATATGTAAAGAGGTTCCTTCTGCTTGCAGCATAAACCAGCATAAAACATAAACATGCTATATTAAGCTGATGTATATCCCTAGGGGTTTACTGCTTTGAAGTCTCAAAATGTGAACATCCATTGTAAAGCCTACAGTTTGAAAACTCTTGAGCCCATAATGCATATCCTGGGAGTATAAGAAAATATTAGGAGACAAGAAAGTCTATAGTGGTAAAGCTAGTCCAATAACTATGATACCCAAACAGAACCAGGGCACACACCATATCTTTAGACCTACGAGTCGTCATTAGGGTACTCAGATAAAAAACAATAAAGATATTCATTTTCACAAACAAGGAAAGACTTGTAAGACTTCACTGCCCATCGAGTATCACCCAATACCAGCCTGGGAGCTGTCCCAAGATAACTTGACACTTGTAGATAAGAAAGGCACTCTTGACAACCTGCTCTGGAGGACTATGGAGGATGTTTTTGCCCTGTAGTGAAAGACACCCACACTCCCGTCCGGTTAGTTGGCCGCCCTACCCCAGAAGAGAGCTAAAGGTAAACTGCACTAATTTATCATGTTGCATTGGTCAGAGGGGTGTCTAGAAAAAGGTCCCACGCACATAGGGTGCAAGACAATGAGTTGTTTTGTAATGTCCATTGGTTATCTCCTTGGTTCAAAGTCGGACAGATTAGATAAACATCGAAAGACTTCATGTGAAGTTAGCTGACAGGCTCCAATGATCTGATCCACTTATATTGCTCCAGCGTATGATCGGTCAGACTTCAGCAGAAGGGTCTGTTCTACGGCCGTTTGCGGGTCACACTGTGTGGCTGCTATGGCAATAGATGTGGCCATAGCTAGCGTTGGTTACCATGCTGTGACATAATGATGTGAGGCCATCAAATCTAGCAGAAATCTGAGACTCAAAGTCCCCTAACATAGCTTTTACGGTCAAATAGGGCTCTTCCATGTTAAGGCGCCAGTAAACAGCAGAAGCAGACTTAAAATAAACTTGTGATTTATACGATACGAAACACAAATTAATATGAAATCTGCAGCGCACCCTTGGCGTTGTGGCAGAGACTTGGAGGAGCTCTGCCAGGAGGTTGGTGGAAGGCTGCAGCCTTTAAGTTGCCAGCCTATAAAGATACCAGCATTTAAACATATAGATGTTCAATTCAGGGGCGTTTCTCTTAACAAAATAATAATAAAAAAAAACCTTAAAAAAGAATCCTTAAGAAGTTAGCTGCAGCACTAATACAACATCCTTAAAAAGTTAGCTGCAGCACTAATACAACATCCTTAAAAAGTTAGCTGCTGCACTAATAAAACATTGTTGTGTATGTAATCTCACTCTATGGTCCGATGTTCAGTGAAATTACAATGGCATATCAGACTATACCAAAAGCAAAACCAGATCATGCCATTTTGATTGGCAGCATTATCAGGTTCTGCCTAAACAACAAAAAATGTTACATCACATTCAGAAATACAGCAACATTAGAGGAAAAAAACGTATGCTTACCTGATAAACTCCTTTCTTTGACGTGTAGGATTGAATTCTTGCCACCAGGAAGAGGCAAAGAACCTTAACAACATAAGCTTTAAAAAAACCTCCCACCTCCCTGTATAGCTCAATTTATCAATTAGCCGAGCAGAGTAAAAGGAGAACAGAAAGGTAGGAAAGGCAAAGTGAAGTAAGATAAGATGCAAAAAAATACTGCCATGAAAAATATAACTATAATAGAACTGTGTGAGGTTTTGTGAACTCTCACCACTATGAAAGAAAGGAATTTATCAGGTAAAAATAAATTATATTTTCTTTCATGCAGTGGTGAGAGTCCACATGCCTCGATGTGTGGGATCTAATACCCAAGCTGTGGCGTCCATGGGAAAAAGGGTGGGACAAAAGAAAAAAGGCCAGTTCCTATTTGCCCGACACCATTGCCTGAAGGACTTTTCTGCCAAACGCTGCCTCCAAAGGTGCAAAAAACATCAAATGATAAAAATGAGGTGGCGTATGTAAAGTGGACTAGGTTGCAGATTTAGAAATCTGGATCATGAAGGCCTTCTTTGAAAAACAGAAGAAGATATTGACCTGGTAGACTGGGGAGTAATACATATAGGGGATGATCCTCCCAACACCAAATAAGGATTTAAACACCTCATTTAATAAAGAGACAAATATAACCGGATTAGCACTCGTCCTTGACAAGTTCCAGAAAAATGAAGAAAAAAACTTGGACTTTGTCTGAACATTTATATGCTTTAAAAATTATATAAAAGTTATGTGGATCATTGATAGGGTGCAATGATCTTTCTCTGTCCAAAATAAGAACGGAAAACTCCTGTAATTGGTTAACGACTTCAAGTCCTCACTGATGAAATATATACCACAACATGACATTGTCTGAGAGAATCAGAGTATAACCCTCATGATCTAGGAGAAAATCACAACCCCCAAAAAATCCCCGGAAATTCAAAATGTTGATTGGTAACCTCGCCTCCTGAAGAGACCAAACTCCTTGGGCTTTCCAAGCTTCCCAAATCATGTTTCAGCTTGAAAGACTAACAACTGAAGACACACAACTGAAGACACTATGGTCCAAAATGGCTGAAGAAAAAAGGACCCAAGTGCTAAAAAACTGTCTATGTACCAAGAAAGCAACTGTTTTATTGAGAAATATAACACTATTCTACAATCCAAATGAGGATAACGCATCATCCACTGCATAAGCATACAAAGCTAAAGAGATGTAAATAAAAAGAACAAAAGGAACTGCGTCTGAGGTGGTAACCATCACACCAACAACCTCCAGACTGTGGCTACTGTGAGTAGAGCCCTGTGCTGAAAGTTAGCACAAAACCTTTGCAATCGTAGACTGCAAGCTTCTAAAAGAGCGAGATGCCTAGAAACAGAAAAAACTATAGACATCCCCAGAAAAAAAGAACATAGAAAACTCTATGTCATATCAATCTGCTAACCCTGAACAGCTCAGAAATGACAAGAGAGAGAGAAAGAGAAATTTCCAAAGGAAGCCTGAACAAGGATACCGTCCAGGTAAAAAGTTACTGAAAAGTTAGTTCAGAAAACCCAGCCTGATGAACTGCTACTGATCGTTGAAAACAGGGAAATGAAGGTATGTAGCCTTTCGAGCTATTGTGGTTGAGAAAATGGTTTTGTTGAACCAAAGGTAAAATGGTATATATAGTCTCCAAATTAAAGTGGAACTCTCAAAACTTGATAAGTTTTCAAAATATAGTAGCTCTAAAAGACCTGAAAAATCTTAGGACAACCCAAACTGAATGAGACCAAGCATCCCAAAAATGGATCAGAAGGCCTCCTACCAGAATGGAATCTGGAGTAGGAGATGTACCCAAATACAAATGGAAGATGCTCAAAGTTTAATGATAAATCAGAACCATAGAATAACATGAGCTTTGAGAGTTTGACCAAAAAGAAGAAAACGCTCTGTCCAGCTCATAGTGAAAGTTATGAAATTCCATCTCGCTACAAAGAGAGCTTTCCCTAGGGAGAAACAAAAAACAGAATTTAGGCTTACCTGATAAATTACTTCTCTTGTGATGTATCGAGTCCACGGATTCATCCTTTACTTGTGGGATATTCTCCTTCCCAACAGGAAGCGGCAAAGAGAGCACACAGCAGAGCTGTCCATATAGCTCCCCCTCTAGCTCCACCCCCCAGTCATTCGACCGAAGGTTAGGAAGAAAAACATAATTTATGCTTACCTGATAAATTTATTTCTCTTGTAGTGTATCCAGTCCACGGATCATCCATTACTTATGGGATATTCTCCTTCCCAACAGGAAGTTGCAAGAGGATCACCCACAGCAGAGCTGCTATATAGCTCCTCCCCTAACTGTCATATCCAGACCGAAAACAAACAGAGAAAGGAGAAACCATAGGGTGCAGTGGTGACTGTAGTTTAATTAAAATTTAGACCTGCCTTAAAAGGACAGGGCGGGCCGTGGACTGGATACACTACAAGAGAAATAAATTTATCAGGTAAGCATAAATTATGTTTTCTCTTGTTAAGTGTATCCAGTCCACGGATCATCCATTACTTATGGGATACCAATACCAAAGCTAAAGTACACGGATGATGGGAGGGACAAGGCAGGATTAAGCGGAAGGAACCACTGCCTGAAGAACATTTCTCCCAAAAACAGCCTCCGAAGAAGCAAAAGTATCAAATTTGTAAAATTTTGAAAAAGTGTGAAGCGAAGACCAAGTCGCAGCCTTGCAAATCTGTTCAACAGAGGCCTCATTTTTGAAGGCCCAGGTGGAAGCCACAGCTCTAGTAGAATGAGCTGTAATCCTTTCAGGGGGCTGCTGTCCAGCAGTCTCATAAGCTAGGCGTATTACGCTCCGAAGCCAAAAGGAAAGAGAGGTTGCTGAAGCTTTTTGACCTCTCCTCTGTCCAGAGTAAACGACAAACAGGGAAGATGTTTGACGAAAATCCTTAGTAGCTTGTAAGTAAAACTTCAAGGCACGGACTATGTCCAGATTATGTAAAAGACGTTCCTTCTTTGAAGAAGGATTAGGGCACAACGATGGAACAACAATCTCTTGATTGATATTCTTGTTAGAAACCACCTTAGGTAAAAACCCAGGTTTGGTACGCAGAACTACCTTATCTGCATGAAAAATCAGATAAGGAGAATCACATTGTAAGGCAGATAGCTCAGAGACTCTCCGAGCCGAGGAAATAGCCATCAAAAACAGAACTTTCCAAGATAAAAGTTTAATATCAATGGAATGAAGGGGTTCAAACGGAACTCCTTGAAGAACCTTAAGAACCAAGTTTAAGCTCCACAGGGGAGCAACAGGTTTAAACACAGGCTTAATTCTAACCAAAGCCTGGCAAAATGCCTGGACGTCTGGAACCTCTGCCAGACGTTTGTGCAAAAGAATAGACAGAGCAGAAATCTGTCCCTTTAAGGAACTAGCTGATAATCCTTTGTCCAAGCCCTCTTGGAGAAAAGACAATATTCTAGGAATCCTAACCTTACTCCATGAGTAATTCTTGGATTCACACCAATAAACATATTTACTCCATATATTGTGGTAGATTTTCCTGGTAACAGGCTTTCGTGCCTGTATTAAAGTATCAATGACTGACTCGGAGAAGCAACGCTTTGATAGAATCAAGCGTTCAATCTCCATGCAGTCAGTCTCAGAGAAATTAGATTTGGATGATTGAAAGGACCTTGTATCAGAAGGTCCTGTCTTAGAGGCAGAGTCCATGGTGGAAAGGATGACATGTCCACTAGGTCTGCATACCAAGTCCTGCGTGGCCACGCAGGTGCTATCAGAATCACCGATGCTCTCTCCTGTTTGATTTTGGCAATCAGTCGAGGGAGCAGAGGAAACGGTGGAAACACATAAGCCAGGTTGAAGAACCTAGGCGCTGCTAGAGCATCTATCAGCGTCGCTTCTGGGTCCCTGGACCTGGATCTGTAACAAGGAAGCTTGGCGTTCTGGCGAGACGCCATGAGATCCAACTCTGGTTTGCCCCAACGATGAATCAACTGAGCAAACACCTCCGGATGGAGTTCCCACTCCCCCGAATGGAAAGTCTGACGACATAGAAAATCCGCCTCCCAGTTCTCCACGCCTGGGATATGGATTGCTGACAGGTGGCAAGAGTGGTACTCTGCCCAGCGAATTATTTTTGAGACTTCTAACATCGCTAGGGAACTCCTGGTTCCCCCTTGATGGTTGATGTAAGCCACAGTCGTGATGTTGTCCGACTGAAATCTGATGAACCTCAGTGTTGCTAACTGAGGCCAAGCCAGAAGAGCATTGAATATCGCTCTTAACTCCAGAATATTTATTGGAAGGAGTTTCTCCTCCTGAGTCCACGATCCCTGTGCCTTCAGGGAATTCCAGACTGCACCCCAACCTAGAAGGTTGGCATCTGTTGTTACAATTGTCCAATCTGGCCTGCGAAAGGTCATACCCTTGGACAGGTGTACCCGAGACAACCACCAGAGAAGAGAATCTCTGGTCTCTTGATCCAGATTTAGCAGAGGGGACAAATCTGTGTAATCCCCATTCCACTGACTCAGCATGCATAATTGCAGCGGTCTGAGATGAAGGCGTGCAAATGGCACTATGTCCATTGCCGCTACCATTAAGCCGATTACCTCCATACACTGAGCTACCGAAGGGCGCGGAATGGAGTGAAGAACACGGCAAGCATTTAGAAGTTTTGATAACCTGGACTCCGTCAGGTAAATTTTCATTTCTACAGAATCTATAAGAGTCCCTAAGAAGGAGACTCCTGTGAGTGGGGATAGAGAACTCTTTTCCTCGTTCACTTTCCACCCGTGCGACCTCAGAAATGCCAGAACTATCTCTGTATGAGACTTGGCAACTTGAAAGCTTGACACCTGTATCAGGATGTCGTCTAGATACGGAGCCACCGCTATGACTTGTGGTCTTAGAACCGCCAGAAGTGAGCCCAGAACCTTTGTAAAGATTCTTGGGGCTGTAGCCAACCCGAAGGGAAGAGCTACAAATTGGTAATGCCTGTCTAGAAAGGCAAACCCTAGAAACCGATGATGATCTTTGTGAATCGGTATGTGAAGGTAGGCATCCTTTAAGTCCACTGTGGTCATGTACTGACCTTCTTGGATCATGGGTAGGATGGTCCGAATAGTTTCCATTTTGAAAGATGGAACTCTGAGGAATTTGTTTAAGATCTTTAGATCCAAAATTGGTCTGAAGGTTCCCTCTTTTTTGGGAACCAGAAACAGATTCGAATAAAAACCCTGTCCTTGTTCCGTCCGCGGAACTGGATGGATCACTCCCATAACTAGGAGGTCTTGCACACAGCGTAGGAATGCCTCTTTCTTTATCTGATTTGCAGATAGCCTTGAAAGATGAAATCTCCCTTGTGGAGGGGAAGCTTTGAAGTCCAGAAGATATCCCTGAGATATGATCTCCAATGCCCAGGGATCCTGAACATCTCTTGCCCACGCCTGGGCGAAGAGAGAAAGTCTGCCCCCTACTAGATCCGTCGCCGGATAGGGGGCCGTTCCTTCATGCTGTCTTAGAGGCAGCAGCAGGCTTTCTGGCCTGCTTGCCTTTGTTCCAGGACTGGTTAGGTTTCCAGGCCTGCTTAGATTGAGCAAAAGTTCCCTCTTGTTTTGAAGCGGAGGAAGTTGATGCTGCACCTGCCTTGAAATTTTGAAAGGCACGAAAATTAGACTGTTTGACCTTTGCTTTGGCCCTGTCCTGAGGAAGGGTGTGACCCTTACCTCCAGTAATGTCAGCAATAATTTCCTTCAAACCAGTCCCGAATAAGGTCTGCCCGTTGAAAGGAAAGTTGAGTAATTTAGACTTCGAAGTCACGTCAGCTGACCAGGATTTAAGCCATAGCGCCCTACGCGCTTGGATGGCGAATCCGGAATTCTTAGCCGTTAGTTTAGTCAAATGAACAATGGCATCAGAAACAAATGAGTTAGCTAGCTTAAGTGTTCTAAGCTTGTCAATAATTTCAGTCAATGGAGCTGTATGGATGGCCTCTTCCAGGGCCTCAAACCAGAATGCCGCCGCGGCCGTGACAGGCGCAATGCATGCAAGGGGCTGTAAAATAAAACTTTGTTGAATAAACATTTTCTTAAGGTAACCCTCCAATTTTTTATCCATTGGATCTGAAAAAGCACAATTGTCCTCAACCGGGATAGTAGTACGCTTTGCTAAAGTAGAAACTGCTCCCTCCACCTTAGGGACCGTCTGCCTAAAGTCCCGTGTAGTGGCGTCTATTGGAAACATTTTTCTAAATATAGGAGGTGGGGAAAAAGGCACACCCGGTCTATCCCACTCCTTGCTAATAATTTCTGTAAGCCTTTTAGGTATAGGAAAAACATCAGTACACACCGGTACCGCATAGTATTTATCCAGCCTACACAATTTCTCTGGTACTGCAACTGTGTTACAGTCATTCAGAGCAGCTAATACCTCCCCAAGCAACACACGGAGGTTCTCAAGCTTAAATTTAAAATTAGAAATCTCTGAATCAGGTTTCCCCGAATCAGAGATGTCACCCACAGACTGAAGCTCTCCGTCCTCATGATCTGCATATTGTGACGCAGTATCAGACATGGCCCTTACAGCATCTGCGCGCTCTGTATTTCTCCTAACCCCAGAGCAATCGCGCTTGCCTCTTAATTCAGGCAACCTGGATAATACCTCTCACAGGGTATTATTCATGATTGCAGCCATGTCCTGCAAGGTAATCGCTATGGGCGTCCCTGATGTAATTGGCGCCATATTAGCGTGCATCCCCTGAGCGGGAGGCGAAGGGTCTGACACGTGGGGAGAGTTAGTCGGCATAACTTCCCCCTCGTCAGAATCTTCTGGTGATATTTCTTTTATAGTTAAAGACTGATCTTTACTGTTTAAGGTGAAATCAATACATTTAGTACACATTCTCCTATGGGGCTCCACCATGGCTTTCAAACATAATGAACAAGTAGTTTCCTCTGTGTCAGACATGTTTAAACAGACTAGCAATGAGACTAGCAAGCTTGGAAAACACTTTAAACAAGTTTACAAGCAATATAAAAAACCTTACTGCACCTTTAAGAAACACAAATTTTGTCAAAATTTTAAATAACAGTGAAAAAAGGCAGTTACACTAACGAAATTTTTACAGTGTATGTAACAAGTTAGCAGAGCATTGCACCCACTTGCAAATGGATGATTAACCCCTTAATACCCAAAACTGAATAATAAAAGACAAAAACGTTTTTTTTTTTTTTTTTTTTTTCAAACAGTCACAACAACTGCCACAGCTCTACTGTGGCTTTTTACCTCCCTCAAAAACGACTTTGAAGCCTTTTGAGCCCTCCAGAGATGTCCTGGATCATGCAGAGGGAAGCTGAATGTCTCTGTCAGTATTTTTAGCTTCACAGAAAAGCACTAAAAAAGGCCCCTCCCACTCATATTACAACAGTGGAAAGCCTAAGGAAACTGTTACTAGGCAAAATTCAAGCCAGCCATGTGGAAAAAAACTAGGCCCTAATAAGTTTTATCACCAAACACATATAAAAACGATTAAACATGCCAGCAAACGTTTTATATTACATTTTTATCAGAGTATGTCTCTTTATTAATAAGCCTGATACCAGTCGCTCTCACTGCATTTAAGGTTTTACTTACATTAGTTCGGTATCAGCAGCATTTTCTAGCAAATTCCATCCCTAGAAAAATATTAACTGCACATACCTTATTGCAGGAAAACCTGCACACCATTCCCTCTCTGAAGTTACCTCACTCCTCAGAATATGTGAGAACAGCCATGGATCTTAGTTACTTCTGCTAAGATCATAGAAAACGCAGGCAGATTCTTCTTCTAAATACTGCCTGAGATAAACAGTACATTCCGGTACCATTTAAAAATAACAAACTTTTGATTGAAGAATAAACTAAGTATAAAACACCACACTCCTCTTACGACCTCCATCTTGGTTGAGACTTGCAAGAGAATGACTGGGTATGACAGTTAGGGGAGGAGCTATAAGGCAGCTCTGCTGTGGGTGATCCTCTTGCAACTTCCTGTTGGGAAGGAGAATATCCCATAAGTAATGGATGATCCGTGGACTGGATACACTTAACAAGAGAAAAGTAGCCACATGTCTATAAACAGGCTTGATTCTGACTAAACCTGACTAAACGCTTGAACGTCTGGTACCTCTGCCATACGTTTGTGTAAAAGAATAGACAAAGCAGATATCTGTCCTTTTAATGAACTAGCTGCTAATCCTTTCTCCAATCCTTCTTGGAGAAAGGACAATATCCTGGGAATCCTAATCTTACTCCATGAGTAACCCTTGGATTTGCACCAAAAAAGATATTTTCGCCAAATCTTATGGTAGATTTTCCTGTTGACAGGCTTTCTAGCCTGAATCAGGGTATCAATAACCGACTCAGAGAAACCACGCTTTGATAGAATTAGACGTTCAATCTCCAAGCAGTTAGACGCAGAGAAATTAGATTTGGATGTTTGAAAGGACCTTGTATTAGAAGGTCCTGCCTCATTGGTAGTGTCCATGGTGGAACAGATGACATGTCCACTAGGTCTGCATACCAGGTCCTGCGTTGTCACGCAGGCGCTATTAGAATCACCGAAGATATAGGATAGGAGAGGAACCAGATATAGGTTTGCTATATAGACAACTGCTAATCATATTGGTCTCAATAGACCCTATCAATGTTAGATCTAATAAATTGATGCTATATTGGTTCCACTCATACGTGAATTTTACTCCAAAATCACCACTATTGAGCAGTTCAACAAATTTAATAGCATTGTCCCTCTCTGACCCCCAAATGAAAATAAGGTTGTCAATAAATCGTCTAAAAAAAATTTGATACTGGTCTGCTATGGGTTGTTATCTGCTTAGACAAAGGAACATTCTATCCAACCCATGAAGATTTTGGCATAGGAGGGCGCGAATTTTGCGCCCATTGCCATTCCCTGTGCCTGCAGATAGCAATCACCCTGAAAAATGAAATAATTGTGGTTCAAAAGATATTTTGTTACTTTCAATATATACTGTATTTCACTGTTATCCATCCCACTATACATCTCCAAACAATTCTGTAAAGCGAATAAGCCCTTTTTGTGAGGGATACTAGAATATAAAGAAATGACATCACCTGTTAGCCAACTACTTTGTTCATCCCATTTAACATCCTCTAAAAGGCTTAGAATATGTGTAGTGTCTCAGATATAAGAGGGCATGTTGATAACAAATTTTTGAAGGATATTAACTAACCATTACGACAAAGGCTCCAACAGGAAGCCTATGCCGGAAATGATAGGTCTGCCTCTAACTTGTTCCAAGCTCTTGTGGACCTTTGGCAAATGATGGAACACCGGAGTAACAAGATTGTCTACCTGTAGGTAGTGTGCTGTATCTATATCGATAATACCAAGGTAAACTCCATCATCCACCATCCGGTAAGTAAAGTGAGTTGATATGCTGACCTTTCGCTATCGTATAGCGGCACGGCTCCTTTCCTGCTCCGGAGACCCAGTTCGAGAGCGATGCTCCTCCTCCCAACTCCTCGGGTCAATAAACAGAGGCTTCTGATGCACGTGGTTAGGTCGAATCCAATGCCCCGCAAAAGGTCCTTTTAAGGGCCATTGGCAGTTTAGTGTAGGCTAGGGTTTTTTTATTTTGGGGGGTTATTTTGATAGGGCTATTAGATTATGAGTAATTCATTTTTATTTTTGATAATTTCGTTTTTTATTTTTTGTAATTTAGTGTTTATTTGTTTTTGTAAGTTAGAAAATTGTATTTTAAGAATTTAATTTATTTTATTGTAATGTTAGTTTTTAGTGTAAGGCAGGTTTGGTTTTATTTTACAGGTAACTATGTATTTATTTTAACTAGGTAGTTAGTAAATAGTTAATAACTATTTACTAACTTGTCTACCTAGTTAAAATAAATACAAACTTACCTGTGAAATAAAAATAAAACCTAAGATAGCTACAATATAACTATTAGTTATTTTGTAGCTAGCTTAGGTTTTTTTTACAGGTAAGTTTGTATTTAATTTTAAATAGGAATTATTTAGTTAATAATTGTAAGGTTTATTTAGATTTATTTTAATTATATTTAAGTTAGGGGGTGTTAGGCTTACATTAGGGTTAGACTTAGGGTTACGTTAGGGTTAGGGGTTAATATATTTATGTAGCGTTAGTGATGTGGGAGGTCAGAGGTTTAGGGGTTAATCATTTATTTTAGTATATTTTGTTGTGGGGGCTTGCAGTTTAGTGGTTAATAGGTTTATTATAGTGGCGGTGTGGGCGGACGGCAGATTAGGGGTTAATAATATTTAAATAGTGTTTGCAATGAGGGAGGGCAGTGATTTAGGGGTTAATAGGTAGTTTATGGCTGTCTAGTGTACTTTGTAACACTTAAGTTATGAGTTTTATGCTACAGATTTGTAACGTAAAACTCATAACTACTGACTTTCAGATGGTGGTACCGCTCACTTTTTGGCCTCCCAGGCAAACTCTTAATACCGGCGCTATGGTAGTCCCATTGAAAAAGGACTTTTTTTTTTTAAAAGTGAGGTATTGATGTTGCGTGACGGTCAAAAAGGTGTGCGGTACACCTATACCTACAAGACTTGTAATAGCAGCGTTAGGGAAAAAGCAGCGTTATGAAGCATAACGATGCTTTTTCACTCATAATGCAAAACTCATAAATGTAGCCGATTGTCAATTCCTACTCTATGTTGTTTGCTGCAAGAATTGTATCTTGAACTGATATGTTTAAAAGGGTTGTGGGAGGTGTTTTACCTCTCTTTACAATCAACCAATGAAATTGTTTAATCAGGTTTTCAAACTCAGCTGGCTAACATTTTGTCAGGTCTATGAATATGGCACAAGCTGAAATGCGTAAGTTCAGCCAGCATTCCTTGTCTTTTGTGTGCTTCAATTTTAACATGAATTCTAAATAAAGCTGGTTTTATTAGCATTGGATGTTTCCAGGACTTTCTTCTTTTTGTCCTAATGGTGTGTAAATATTCATTCTATACATAAACAAACACATAGTCAGTCATCATATAAGTCTAAAAATTAATATTTTTTCACACAAACCAAAAACTGACATAATTGTCTCACATATAATGAACACCTATTTTTAAGCACCAAAATATATTTTAATTGAAATAAAAAAAATATTTTATGCAAACTGACAAAAAACACATTTTAGTAGCATAAAAACCAAGGTATGTTTTAGTTTCTTCAGTTTGAAAGTTATTGTTCTTACTATCAACAGTAGAAATGTTTCGCCAAATTAAGAAGCAGGAAGATTCAAAATTCACATTTACCCCATCTAACCACCAAAAACACTATTAGTACACCTTGTCTGTAAAATAATAAAAAGTAGATTCGCAGTGTGCCTATTTCAACATATATGTCCATAGAAATTTTTATCAGCAAATAGTCAGTTACACTCACAGGCACACAAACATGTGTATATATATATATATATATATATATATATATATATACAGGTAGCCCTCAGTTTATGCCGGGGTTAGGTACCAAAAGGAATGGTTGTAAATCGAAACCGTTGTAAACTTAAACCCAGTTTATAATGTAAGTCAAAGGGAAGTTAGGGAGTTAGGTTATTATTATTATCGGTTATTTATAGAGCGCCAGCAGATTACGCAGCGCTATACAAAGAATTAAACATTACAGGGATCCATTGCATACACAAACAAGTACAGTAGGGGTAAATTACAGTTGTAGGTGCAATAACATAATTTATGTAAGAACTTACCTGATAAATTCATTTCTTTCATATTAACAAGAGTCCATGAGCTAGTGACGTATGGGATATACATTCCTACCAGGAGGGGCAAAGTTTCCCAAACCTTAAAATGCCTATAAATACACCCCTCACCACACCCACAAATCAGTTTAACGAATAGCCAAGAAGTGGGGTGATAAGAAAAAGTGCGAAGCATATAAAATAAGGAATTGGAATAATTGTGCTTTATACAAAAAAATCATAACCACCACAAAAAAGGGTGGGCCTCATGGACTCTTGTTAATATGAAAGAAATGAATTTATCAGGTAAGTTCTTACATAAATTATGTTTTCTTTCATGTAATTAACAAGAGTCCATGAGCTAGTGACGTATGGGATAATGACTACCCAAGATGTGGATCTTTCCACACAAGAGTCACTAGAGAGGGAGGGATAAAATAAAGACAGCCAATTCCTGCTGAAAATAATCCACACCCAAAATAAAGTTTAACAAAAAACATAAGCAGAAGATTCAAACTGAAACCGCTGCCTGAAGAACTTTTCTACCAAAAACTGCTTCAGAAGAAGAAAATACATCAAAATGGTAGAATTTAGTAAAAGTATGCAAAGAAGACCAAGTTGCTGCTTTGCAGATCTGGTCAACCGAAGCTTCATTCCTAAACGCCCAGGAAGTAGATACTGACCTAGTAGAATGAGCTGTAATTCTTTGAGGCGGAGTTTTACCCGACTCAACATAGGCAAGATGAATTAAAGATTTCAACCAAGATGCCAAAGAAATGGCAGAAGCTTTCTGGCCTTTCCTAGAACCGGAAAAGATAACAAATAGACTAGAAGTCTTACGGAAAGATTTCGTAGCTTCAACATAATATTTCAAAGCTCTAACAACATCCAAAGAATGCAATGATTTCTCCTTAGAATTCTTAGGATTAGGACATAATGAAGGAACCACAATTTCTCTACTAATGTTGTTGGAATTCACAACTTTAGGTAAAAATTCAAAAGAAGTTCGCAACACCGCCTTATCCTGATGAAAAATCAGAAAAGGAGACTCACACGAAAGAGCAGATAATTCAGAAACTCTTCTAGCAGAAGAGATGGCCAAAAGGAACAAAACTTTCCAAGAAAGTAATTTAATGTCCAATGAATGCATAGGTTCAAACGGAGGAGCTTGAAGAGCTCCCAGAACCAAATTCAAACTCCAAGGAGGAGAAATTGACTTAATGACAGGTTTTATACGTACCAAAGCTTGTACAAAACAATGAATATCAGGAAGAATAGCAATCTTTCTGTGAAAAAGAACAGAAAGAGCAGAGATTTGTCCTTTCAAAGAACTTGCGGACAAACCCTTATCCAAACCATCCTGAAGAAATTGTAAAATTCTCGGTATTCTAAAAGAATGCCAAGAAAAATGATGAGAAAGACACCATGAAATATAAGTCTTCCAGACTCTATAATATATCTCTCGAGATACAGATTTACGAGCCTGTAACATAGTATTAATCACGGAGTCAGAGAAACCTCTATGACCAAGAATCAAGCGTTCAATCTCCATACCTTTAAATTTAAGGATTTCAGATCCGGATGGAAAAAAGGACCTTGTGACAGAAGGTCTGGTCTTAACGGAAGAGTCCATGGCTGGCAAGATGCCATCCGGACAAGATCCGCATACCAAAACCTGTGAGGCCATGCCGGAGCTATTAGCAGAACAAACGAGCATTCCCTCAGAATCTTGGAGATTACTCTTGGAAGAAGAACTAGAGGCGGAAAGATATAGGCAGGATGATACTTCCAAGGAAGTGATAATGCATCCACTGCCTCCGCCTGAGGATCCCGGGATCTGGACAGATACCTGGGAAGTTTCTTGTTTAGATGAGAGGCCATCAGATCTATCTCTGGGAGCCCCCACAATTGAACAATCTGAAGAAATACCTCTGGGTGAAGAGACTATTCGCCCGGATGCAACGTTTGGCGACTGAGATAATCCGCTTCCCAATTGTCTACACCTGGGATATGAACCGCAGAGATTAGACAGGAGCTGGATTCCGCCCAAACCAAAATTCGAGATACTTCTTTCATAGCCAGAGGACTGTGAGTCCCTCCTTGATGATTGATGTATGCCACAGTTGTGACATTGTCTGTCTGAAAACAAATGAACGATTCTCTCTTCAGAAGAGGCCAAAACTGAAGAGCTCTGAAAATTGCACGGAGTTCCAAAATATTGATCGGTAATCTCACCTCCTGAGATTCCCAAACTCCTTGTGCCGTCAGAGATCCCCACACAGCTCCCCAACCTGTGAGACTTGCATCTGTTGAAATTACAGTCCAGGTCGGAAGAACAAAAGAAGCCCCCTGAATTAAACGATGGTGATTTGTCCACCACGTTAGAGAGTGTCGAACAATCGGTTTTAAAGATATTAATTGAGATATCTTCGTGTAATCCCTGCACCATTGGTTCAGCATACAGAGCTGAAGAGGTCGCATGTGAAAACGAGCAAAGGGGATCGCGTCCGATGCAGCAGTCATAAGACCTAGAATTTCCATGCATAAGGCTACCGAAGGGAATGATTGTGACTGAAGGTTTCGACAAGCTGTAATCAATTTTAGACGTCTCTTGTCTGTTAAAGACAGAGTCATGGACACTGAATCTATCTGGAAACCCAGAAAGGTTACCCTTGTTTGAGGAATCAAAGAACTTTTTGGTAAATTGATCCTCCAACCATGATCTTGAAGAAACAACACAAGTCGATTCGTATGAGACTCTGCTAAATGTAAAGACGGAGCAAGTACCAAGATATCGTCCAAATAAGGAAATACCACAATACCCTGTTCTCTGATTACAGACAGAAGGGCACCGAGAATCTTTGTGAAAATTCTTGGAGCTGTAGCAAGGCCAAACGGTAGAGCCACAAATTGGTAATGCTTGTCTAGAAAAGAGAATCTCAGGAACTGATAATGATCTGGATGAATCGGAATATGCAGATATGCATCCTGTAAATCTATTGTGGACATATAATTCCCTTGCTGAACAAAAGGCAATATAGTCCTTACAGTTACCATCTTGAACGTTGGTATCCTTACATAATGATTCAATAATTTTAGATCCAGAACTGGTCTGAAGGAATTCTCCTTCTTTGGTACAATGAAGAGATTTGAATAAAACCCCATCCCCTGTTCCGGAACTGGAACTGGCATAATTACTCCAGCCAACTCTAGATCTGAAACACAATTCAGAAATGCTTGAGCTTTCACTGGATTTACTGGGACATGGGAAAGAAAAAATCTCTTTGCAGGAGGTCTCATCTTGAAACCAATTCTGTACCCTTCTGAAACAATGTTCTGAATCCAAAGATTGTGAACAGATTTGATCCAAATTTCTTTGAAAAAACGTAACCTGCCCCCTACCAGCTGAACTGGAATGAGGGCCGTACCTTCATGTGAACTTAGAAGCAGGCTTTGCCTTTCTAGCAGGCTTGGATTTATTCCAGACTGGAGATGGTTTCCAAACTGAAACTGCTCCTGAGGACGAAGGATCAGGCTTTTGTTCTTTGTTGAAACGAAAGGAACGAAAACGATTGTTAGCCCTGTTTTTACCTTTAGATTTTTTATCCTGTGGTAAAAAAGTTCCTTTCCCACCAGTAACAGTTGAAATAATAGAATCCAACTGAGAACCAAATAATTTGTTTCCCTGGAAAGAAATGGAAAGTAGAGTTGATTTAGAAGCCATATCAGCATTCCAAGTCTTAAGCCATAAAGCTCTTCTGGCTAAGATAGCCAGAGACATAAATCTAACATCAACTCTAATAATATCAAAAATGGCATCACAGATGAAATTATTAGCATGCTGGAGAAGAATAATAATATCATGAGAATCACGATTTGTTACTTGTTGCGCTAGAGTTTCCAACCAAAAAGTTGAAGCTGCAGCAACATCAGCCAATGATATAGCAGGTCTAAGAAGATTACCTGAACATAGATAAGCTTTTCTTAGAAAAGATTCAATTTTTCTATCTAAAGGATCCTTAAACGAGGTACCATCTGACGTAGGAATGGTAGTACGTTTAGCAAGGGTAGAAATAGCCCCATCAACTTTAGGGATTTTGTCCCAAAATTCTAACCTGTCAGGCGGAACAGGATATAATTGCTTAAAACGTTTAGAAGGAGTAAATGAATTACCCAATTTATCCCATTCCTTAGCAATTACTGCAGAAATAGCATTAGGAACAGGAAAGACTTCTGGAATAACCACAGGAGCTTTAAAAACCTTATCCAAACGTATAGAATTAGTATCAAGAGGACTAGAATCCTCTATTTCTAAAGCAATTAGTACTTCTTTAAGTAAAGAGCGAATAAATTCCATCTTAAATAAATATGAAGATTTATCAGCATCAATCTCTGAGACAGAATCCTCTGAACTAGAAGAGTCCAAAGAATCAGAATGATAGTGTTCATTTAAAAATTCATCTGTAGAGAGAGAAGATTTAAAAGACTTTTTACGTTTACTAGAAGGAGAAATAACAGACAAAGCCTTCTTTATGGATTCAGAAACAAAATCTCTTATGTTATCAGGAACATTCTGCACCTTAGATGTTGAGGGAACTGCAACAGGCAATGGTACATCACTAAAGGAAATATTATCTGCTTTAACAAGTTTGTCATGACAATTAATACAAACAACAGCTGGAGAAATAGCTACCAAAAGTTTACAGCAGATACACTTAGCTTTGGTAGATCCAGCAGGCAGTGGTTTTCCTGTAGTATCTTCTGGCTCAGATGCAACGTGAGACATCTTGCAATATGTAAGAGAAAAAACAACATATAAAGCAAAATAGATCAAATTCCTTATAAGACAGTTTCAGGAATGGGAAAAAAATGCCAAACATCAAGCTTCTAGCAACCAGAAGCAAATGAAAATGAGACTGAAATAATGTGGAGACAAAAGCGACGCCCATATTTTTTGGCGCCAAATAAGACGCCCACATTATTTGGCGCCTAAATGCTTTTGGCGCCAAAAATGACGCCACATCCGGAACGCCGACATTTTTGGCGCAAAATAACGTCAAAAAATGACGCAACTTCCGGCGACACGTATGACGCCGGAAACGGAAATGAATTTTTGCGCCAAAAAAATCCGCGCCAAAAATGACGCAATAAAATGAAGCATTTTCAGGCCCCGCGAGCCTAACAGCCCACAGGGAAAAAAGTCAAATTTTTGAGGTAAGACAAAATATGATAATTTAAAGCATAATCCCAAATATGAAACTGACTGTCTGGAAATAAGGAAAGTTGAACATTCTGAGTCAAGGCAAATAAATGTTTGAATACATATATTTAGAACTTTAAAAATAAAGTGCCCAACCATAGCTTAGAGTGTCACAGAAAATAAGACTTACTTACCCCAGGACACTCATCTACATGTTTGTAGAAAGCCAAACCAGTACTGAAACGAGAATCAGTAGAGGAAATGGTAAATATAAGAGTATATCGTCGATCTGAAAAGGGAGGTAAGAGATGAATCTCTACGACCGATAACAGAGAACCTTATGAAATAGACCCCGTAGAAGGAGATCACTGCATTCAATAGGCAATACTCTCCTCACATCCCTCTGACATTCACTGCACGCTGAGAGGAAAACCGGGCTCCAACTTGCTGCGGAGCGCATATCAACGTAGAATCTAGCACAAACTTACTTCACCACCTCCCTTGGAGGCAAAGTTTGTAAAACTGATTTGTGGGTGTGGTGAGGGGTGTATTTATAGGCATTTTAAGGTTTGGGAAACTTTGCCCCTCCTGGTAGGAATGTATATCCCATACGTCACTAGCTCATGGACTCTTGTTAATTACATGAAAGAAAATTGAGTTATACAAAAGGAGAGGAATGCCCTGCCCTTGAGCACAGTCAGTAGTAGTTCACTTTAAATACAAAGTGGCCTACAGGTAGAGGGGGTCTCAAGCTTACAATCTAAAGTAGAGGGAATGGACACAAAAGATAAGGGAGAAGGGAAATTATTCTGATATAAGGCAGGGTGAACTGAGAATTAGCGAGGACTAGGGAAACAATAAGAATATAAAGCGTGTGGTGACTGAGTAAATGAGATTTGGAAAAGTGTAAGAGAATGTTGTAGAGTATCAGTACAGAGGCTGTGAATATGAACTAGTTTATCTATCCTGGATCAGTAGTGAAAGCTGCATCTAATTACTGTTAGAAAGTGTTTATATATTGAGGTAAAAACCAGGGGTGGTGGTGGAGGGAAAAATGGTGGGCAAGTGTTTGTGAAACTGCTTTGCAAATCTGGGATCCAGGCCCCTCTCAAAATTGACATAAGTAACAACTAATACATTATTTTTAAAGCTTTGAAATGAAGACTTGAAATGCTAAACAGCATTATAAACCTAATTAAATAACAGACTGTATCATCAAACTAAGTTTAATGAACAAAAACATTTTTTTACTTGCATTTTTCTGCAAACAGTTCTCTACATTGTTAGCATGTTAGATAATATTGGGTCTGCACCTATTCTATGCATTTCAATCTGGAGTGATTAATAGGCAGTTAGGCACATTCACTTCAAGCAGCTGGGCAGGAAGATAATAGGGAAGTGGCTGCTAGATCTTGTTGCTCGATAGCTAAGGTCTGTTCTGTGTACACAGATTAATTTAAGTCTTCTAAGCTTGCATAACTTTGCTACAACACAAGCGGACAGCTCCACCTACTGGCTATTTTAATTAGTGCACTGCTTTTCAATAGCAGTCACATGACAAAAAAAAAAAGGTTGTTATTCTGAAACAGCTCAAATTGAATCGGCGTAAACCGCCTGTATATATACACACATATATACAGTATATATATATATATATATAAATACACACAAAGGAACATACCACACACATAAACAAATACACACACATCATATCAATCACCAGGAGAACATGACAGTCGCTGATTGGCTCCTTCGCTAAGAGGCCGCATGAAAGCTGCCTCCTATTGGTTCATATTTGACTTGATGTAGCTTGGACCACCAGTGGGTGGCACTTAAAATCAGCTGCTGCTATCAAAGAATGTACTTAGGTTGCGCAACGGAGAGAAGTGGATCTGTACACTGCCTCTCCATAGTGTTAACATGGGGGGAATGGAGAACTTTTTTTTTTTTATAAATTAGATTTAATAAAAATGTGTCCCCATATGACTAAGTGCGACTGAACAGAAGGTATTAAGCCTTGGTTTGGGTTTTGTCCCCACCAATTCTTTTAATTTGTTTAGCATTCTGAATGATGTGAACAGATTTAGTCGGAAACTTACGCTGAAAAAACACTTTTCAACTTTGACCAATGCTCCCAGTCCTGAGAATACACTTTATCAAACTGACCAAGGATCATTATTCAATATCCACTTGGAAAATTTGGATTTCCAGGATTTATGTGGTCTCTTGGTTCTGGAATCATTGAATTATGAACAGGAGGACAAACCTCCACTAAGTAATAACTTTACACCTAGGTTAAAGTGTCCATCTAATTTTACCCCATACAACGTTGTGGTCCTATAATTGAAAAATTCCAGAATAGGATAGAAAGTGATCTGACTAAATTACATTACCAAGAAAAAAAAATAAACCATAATCTGACCAAAAGAGAAAGGGATGCCCTCAAAACTCTTAACACTAACTCTTCTTTGGTGATCTGTGCTGCTGACAAGGAAGGGTCCGTGGTGGTGATGGATAAAAGTAGCTTTGTCAATGAGGCCCTTCGGTAGTTCAACAATATACATGACTATTGAGTATTGAGCTCAGCCCCTACTAGAGTTTCCAGGAGAAAACTAAGGGATCTATTTGATGATGGTATGGAGAAGTGCTTCATTGACAAGGATACATGTGGCTATCTGTTGGTCTCACACCCCACGGTCCCAGTTTTCAATCACATCCCAAAGGTACATAAATTCCTAGATAATGTGGTAGGGAGGCTCATAGTCAGCAGTATAGGATCACTATTGGAACATGTATCTGAATAGTTGGATCAAATTATTCAGCCCATGGTCTTAAAACTATGGAGTTATGTGAGGAATACAAAAGATAACCTTAATATGGTGGAGAAAATTGATTGGAAACAAGAATAGATTTTGCTAACTGCAGATGTAAAAGCCCTTTATTCTTCAATCCCCCATGATAGGGGTCTACAGGCCCTAATGCACTTGATACCACGGAAATAACCCAGAGTATTGCCAGTTTGTCATCAGTGTTGCTGAATTTCTTCTGGAACACAACTACTTCGAGTTTGAAGGGGTTTTCTACCTCCAGATCTGTGGGACTGCAAAGGGGGCAACATTTGCTCCCTCCTACGCCAACCTCTTCATGGGGTGGTGGGAGCAGGATCACATATATGGAGGTGGGAACCACTTCGGCTCAGAGATAGTTGTGAACAGAAGGTTCATCGATGATCTATTGTTTATCTGGAAAGGCGAACAGAAGGATTTGCTATGTTTTGTTTAATATCTTAATGCTAATGATTTGGGCATTGGTTTCACGTCAGAATGGAGCTCTGACAGCATTAACTAATTGGACATAACCCTATCTGGCACATGTAATGAAATAATACACACGACTGTGTACAGGAAACCTATTTCTGGGAATACCCTCCTCCATGCAAGGAGTTGCCACCCGAGGAGCGTATTCACAGGAATAGTTAAGGGACAGTTCATCCGCTTGAGATGGAACTGTTCTGATCGTGATCGATTTGAAAAAGAATCACTAAATTTGAAAGGTAGATTAATTTCTAGAGGGTACAAAAAAGACATTATAGACAAGGTTTTAGAGACTGTCAGGGGTATGGACTAAGGCCTATTTCCAACAGTCTAAGAAAGATACTAGCAAGGGTCTTCTATTCATTACGGAATATAGTGAACAGTACAATCAGGTTTGTAATATTGTTAGAAAGCATCTCCCCATACTTAAAGCGGATGATGGGCTGGCTGATCTTTCAATAGGACACTGCAAATTTGCATATAGACACAATAGAACCATAGGGAACATAGTAGCCCCCACCCGATGACCTTCTAGAAAACACCCAGAATCCTCTTGGTTGTCATCTAAGGGTATGTTCAAGTGTCATAATAGAGATTGTGCAGCATGTGAGAAAGTGGAAATGGGAGAAACATTCAGTTCCTCAGCTACAGGGAAAATCTAAACAAAAAATGTGTTTAAACTGTAGATCCACTTTCGTGATTGCATGTGACAGGCAATACATTGGTCTAACTACTCGTGAGGTTAGATCTAGGATCAGGGAGCATCTCTCTAGTATCCGGATTGGACATGCTAGCACTCCTTTGGTACAGAACTTTGTTCTTCACCATAATAAAAGTGCTGATTCCTTTAAATGGGCCTCTATAGAGAAGGTCCTCTCTCCACCTAGAGGAGGGGACAGGGAGAGGCTGCTGGCAAAACAAGAAGTGTATTGGATATTCACTCTGAAAACCAGATACCCACAAGGGTTAAATTCTAAATATAATCTGATTAATTTTTGGCAGTAGCCTCTCCCTGCCCTTAACTATCACTTGGCCATTTATAAGCCTAACCTATTAACTTATCATTTTTAGGGTCAAACTGTTCCACATCACATATAACGAAGTTTAGTGTTCACTCGGCGCATGGCGAATTGATAGTGCTTGAGTTTTCTCCCTTTCCCATAGTTAACTAGCCATTACAATTAGGGTTAAAATCCCTTGTATACTGAAACTTACAGTATGGCTATTCTTAGTGTAGGAGGAGGAGAGAGGAGGGGGCTCTCTGTAGCCCGCTTGATAGCTTACTTTGTATATAGATTACTATCATGTTAGGATTATAGTAATGTTATTTTTAGGTAAACTCTGGGATCACTTTCATTCTCGCTATTTATATCACAACAGGGGGGCTTTGGCGTTCACCTTCCCCATAGTCCAAAGTCACCTTCTTTCTTGTTAAAATCAGTATTACATTTACTTTAGTAATCATGCTAATTGAATTGGAAAAGACATGAGTGTGTTTGCTGGATGTTGCCCTTGGTTTTAGTTTTTAAAACTAAGTCAATATGTAACCCAAATGAATAAAGGGAAGCTTAGCTAGTTTATTATTAGCTGTTAGTGAGAACACACTACTTGGCACTAGAATATGAGCCATAAAAGAGTTAATGTGTACAATTTTGTTAACCAATAGGAGCCAGTTTGTAATTTTAAAAGGTGGGGAGTTTTCTCCCTGGATTTTATCAGCTTTGACAACGGCGTAAAGCCGAAATGTGTCAGCTGGGCTTTGCTGACTCCTTACGCTATTCACCACTGTGCGTTGCCTAATATTTTTTTGGATTTGAATACATTTTTAACTTTCTAACCGAAGCCGGTGCTCCACTCATCTTTTTCTGCCTTCAATCATCCTGACCATTCTGGCGTGAAGCACAGCTGATTGGGTAACGTTTTACCTCTTTCCCTTAGCCTTGTGTTTTGCTCTACTGATCTGTCTGATCTGTCATCGACCTATGAGGAGCAAGGAGGTGGCACGCTCCCCCACTGTAAAGTCTGAAAAGGGAGACAGAGTGGATTCATATGCAGGACCTCTCAGGAAAACGCTCAACAGAGTGAGCAGGTAAAGCCCCCGCAAATTGGCGGTGTATGGACAGTGCAACCCTATTTACATACAGCTCCCTAGGACTGGACGAGTCACGAGCCGTGGGGTAAGCCTGCAGTGGAAATACTGCGGGATTCCTTGCTAAATGTCTAACGATTGTCTGTGTATTAATATATCCTATTGGGTCCGACTTTGTTGATGTTGGTTTTCATTCAGGAACTTGTGTGTTACGGAGTATTCTCTTCTGTTGTTTGCCTTCTATGACTGCACGTCCCTGATAAACACATATCATGTAAAAATATATAGTATATAGTTAGTTGTCTCCCCTCTAAATGATCTAATAAAGATGCTAATGGGACAAATGTATTAGACTGCAATCTAAAACACAATAGGAAAAACACAGAAGAAATGTTATACAGATATATAATAAAATACTGCAAAAATGTAATACAAGGCTAGGATTATTAACAGACAAGTTAAAACATCACGTCAGCTGATACTGAATATAACCCCAGAAAGTTTGAATTAGTACTCACCCCTCCACGGTACATACAGTAAAAAACAGTATAACGGTGCTAAATATACACTTTTTTGTTCTTTGTATATAATTTTATATGGGTTAGTTTATTATTTATTTATTACTTGTGGAACATTTATTTTGATATATTACCCATTTAATGTGTACAATTTAAACATGTATAAGGTGTACATTAAATTACTTTATTTTTATTTGATGTAGCATGTATAGTGTTAATATTTTTAATGCATGTACTTAGATACTTAATGATATATTAATCCGAAACTACTACCGGATCGTTATGAACAGGAGGCTTACTTAGAGGAGTGACAGCTCACATCATATGGTTACACCTACCAGCTCTGTTATCATACACTGCTATTGGAAGAGAGCAATTATCAATGTGATTGGTCACTATGGTCTACATAAGCTCCCATGTCCATAGAATCATTAGTCTGTGCATGCGTGAAACGTTTAAGGTATTTGTCTACCCTAGAATTTGGCACGACCGAATAAACTGAGCAAAACTTAAGCTTCCTGGTTTCCTTTTAGTTTTTTTTTGCCTTGTATTTACTACATGTATTTACAGACATACTGTATATACACATATAAACACAAATGCATATGTAGACACAAACAAATGCGCATATATATATATTATATATATATATATATATATATATATATATATATATATATATATATATATATATATATATAGCAAAGTTCAGTATCTGCACTCTCACCAACTCTCCACAACTGCCAGGGTGCTCTCAGGAGTATGTAGTAGGTAAATGATTCAAAGCACTCTCTGGACTTCTGATAATAAAGGCAAATTTTATTGTGATAGTGACGTTTCGGGACCAAACCTGTCCCTTCTTCTGACAGTCAAACAATGCAAAAACCAAACTTAAATAGGCCATTCAGACCCTCCCCTGTATTGCTACCAATCCCAGGTAAGCGTGTGCAAAAGTAAAGACCACACCAAAATAAGGTGTGGAAAAGTGATAGTGTACAATGTGCAATTATAAAGGTGTAAAAACATATGTAAATCTAAAATCTCATATTAGTGTAATCATCATATATTTAAGTGAGCTTTGATCATAATAGTTAAATTATGAGAGCAATTAATGCAAATTTTCATAATGCTTATCAAAGATTCACCCCTCCTTTAGAGTGCAGCAAATGGATTCTACCACTATTCAAAAGAACCACCCCTATTCATTGATAGGTACTAGTCCATAGTCACAATACTACTATATAATATAACTATCATGATCATCAAATCATTAAACAAAGCTATTTCTTATAGTTGTAACTTTACAGCACCTCATATATGTGGTATTAGTAAGCCACAGCACAAAAAGATTTTTATATAGACCGTGCGATCAAATCTCAACTCAATGCTACTGACACCATAACATTTGTTGACACACCCCTCCTGCTCTCATAGGTTAAGCCTAAACAACACCTCTCCATTTCCATATGTGTTGGAAAGTAAATTAACAATAGTAATACAATCCTTATAAGATTGAATAACAAAAACTTTGGGTGCACATCTGCCTTAAGATGCTTCACAATCGCATATTATAATTAACACAGTGTACGCCGTGCGATCAGATCGCAACTGAGGTCTGTTGTCATCCTGTCATCTGAGAACACACCCCTCCTGCTCTCATAGGTCAGAAGTAAACAGTGCCTCTCCACTTGCATACGTATTAAAAAGTAAATGAAAAACCAGCGAATTTATACTCAATTTGATTGCCGACTCCTTAATAGTGCATCTCCCATAGGGCTATAGCAGCATAAGTCGTGCGATCAGATCGCAGCTAAAGGCAACTGTCATCCTAAAATCCGTAAAGTACACCCCTCATGCTGTCATTGATCACAAGCAACAACCGCTTCTCACCGCAAACGCAAGTGAGAAAATAAATAAGCAACGACATACAAACCCTTTCTAGATCAACCCCTAGGGCATTAACCAGGACCCAAATGCTAAGTGCTAACATGATATGCGCTATAATCATTTCAGTAGGTGTAACCACAGTGTTGGGCTGAATAATACCGTAACCACCAATCACCATTGCTCTAACGCCACACACCCCCGTGACGAATCCGAGTGGTTAGAAACCACAACATACTTGAAATCTCAGACGTGACGTCCTCTAAGGCTAATATTCTACAGTTTGAACTTCATCATAACAGTCAAAAGGCGTGAAGGCACAAAACCCTTTTTGATAGTCAAAAACGCATAGGTGGTGTCTCAGCACCACAGCAATCATAACAATTGCTCGCATATGCACCTACTAATAGGATGTGTAGTTCCCCTATCTTAAGTATTCATTTCAACCAGAACATGCACACTACTATATACGCTGACTATCTGTAGTCTCATAAATGCCTAAGGAATTTATTAAATCATAGCCTTCATCATGAGAGTACTATTTCTCTATGAGGTAATGTCAAACACAATACCCGACAATCAAAAATGCACAAAAAATGTAAACACCTGACAACCAATAAACATACAGAATGTAAGCATACAAAAAGTAGTTACAGTTTTTATGTCTACTATAAAGATCTATTATCGAATGCGTGTTCCCGGCATGGAGGTTATTAAAAGGCACATATAATAGATATCAAGACCTCTATAAAGGCTATGAGCAGGAGGGGTCATACCGTCTACATACAAGTGGATAGAGTCAAAAGTAACCGAAGACAAAAATCCCAATTGGGCACTTCAGGGGTGTGAATCTTACTAAGCGAGCTGATCAGGCTCTGATCAAAATAAGTGAGTGAACATTTGATGGTGTATTACACAACTCCACGTGATACATAGTGAAATAAAAAATGTGAAAAATGGTTAAAATATAATATTACACATACTTCAAATTAAAATTAAAAAATTAAAAGCACTAGTGTCTATTGAAAGAAAAAACAACAATAATGGGATAAACCCATATATACTGGGCCCCATATACTAATAATAAATTAAATGGATAAGGCTAGGAATCAAATACATTTAGATAAGAGGCAAAAGCATGACTAGACCATCATATTCTCTCCTTTATATATAATCTCTCCTTTATATACAATGAATCAGGACTCTCATCTGATAATAGCGTCCATGAGTTAACCCAAGAAAGCTTGCCATCCGGATTGTATGTTGAGGCCTCTGGGCACCAGTGTACCCAATTCATGGATCCAGCGAGCCTCCTTTTGGAGCAGAATCTTTGCTCTGTTGCCTCCCCGTCTTAGTGGTGGCACGTGATCGATCAGGCGAAACCTGAGATCAGTGACTGAGTGGTTGTTGTCCAGAAAATGTCGAGCAACAGGTTGTCCCGATTTTCCACTCTCAAGTGCAGCTCTAATACTTGAACGGTGGTTAGCCATTCGAGTTCTGGCATCATCCGTCGATTTCCCAATATAAAACTTCCCACATGGGCAGTTGAGGAGGTATATAATATGTGTGGTAGTACACGTTAGGAACCAGTTGATCTTATACTTTTTCTTTTTTTCGGGGTGTTGGAACACATTACCAGTGTGCATACTGTTACATGTGACGCAGCTTAAGCACTTAAAGCACCCATTTTTCTTTTTAAGCCAAGATTGTTTTTCACTCAGTCGGGAGATATCAGTTTTCATAAGGCTGTCTCGTAAACTTCGCCCTCTTCTGTATGATAGTCTTGGTGCCTTCCAATGCTTAAACGGTAAGTTACTGTCTGTTTCAATAATCTTCCACTCATCTTTAATGGCTCTCAGGATTCGATACTGATCAGGTGAATACGTTGTGACAAAAGTCATTTGTTTTTCAGCCTCATTGCTAGTGGCCTTAACCTCCGCCTGGTTGGTCCGCTCACAGGTGGCTAATAATTCTTTCTTCTTATACCCTCTTTGTGTGAATCTCTCTGTCATCTCAGTCAGCTGAGTGAGACATAAATCCCCATCGGTGTTGTTTCTCCTGACCCTCTGATATTGGTCTTTGGGTATATTTTTGATCAGTGATGGCTGATGACAACTTCTGGCATGTAATATATATATATATATATATTTATACAGTGGATATAAAAAGTCTACACACCCCTGTTAAAATGTCAGGTTTCTGTGATGTAAAAAAATTAGACAAAGATAAATTATTTTTTATAATTTTTTCCACTTTTAATGTGACCTATAAACTGTACAACTCAATTGAAAAACAAACTGAAATCTTTTAGGTGGAGGGAACAAAAAAAACTAAAATAATGTGGTTGCATAAGTGTGCACACCCTCTTGTCAGGGTATAAGAATATCATCAAATAATATACACATGTATACTTATAAATAATGATATATCTGTGTACACTAAATAATTCATTTATGGAACCCAAAATAGACACTGTATGTAAACCAGCCCCCTCCCTCACTCATCAAATGAATGACTTGCAGATCAAAGAAATGTTTTCAAAGTAATCTTAGAGGAGACATTTGGTCTATTTAAACAGTCATTTCAAAGAAAATAACAAAAGCTTAAACTACTATTATAAATAGGACTGTTGAACCATTTCAAAAGGCAAAAACTTCAATAAGAGATGGTCAATCTATAATAGCTATATACTCCAGGTCTTAGATCAGTGTAGATACACTTCTCCTAATTAAGATAGCATTTAAATTGCTTCAAAAGGAATTACCATGTTTACTTTGTGTGTTATAAATCTTGGATCAAGCGTGATGATTCCCCTTCCTGATAAACAGGACAGAGAAGAACCAGATTAAGATAGATAAACCCATGAAGGGATATATATATGGACAAAATGTCAGAGAAATAGCAGGATTTCTTTTACAACTAAATTATCTTTCCAAACAAAGACAAGCATAGTACTTAAGTTACAGGAAACCTGTGGTTGGTAGAGTTAATGGTCTGTACTGTGGGGGGGGGGGGATATGCTCAGAAGTCCTCTGAAATCTCTCACCCAAATCTTTGTGACTTGAAAAGAAACATATGCTAACAGACACATGTGATAACAACACAATGGCTCACTGAATCTCTGACACTTGAATATACGTAATGCAGACATACGGCTGGGGGAGGATAACACACAGCAAAAGCACATGGCTTGCATTATAATTTCAAATTTCACTGTTTAAAATAACTTGCATTTAGATTTCAGTAAAACATACTTCAGACAAAAAGCATAAAATGTCTTAGCCTCTGTGTTTTTAAGCAGATGAATTTAGATATTTGTGGACCTAAAAAGAAATGATTAATAACACTTATTTTTATTTCAGATCTACATAGACAAGATTCATGCATTCAGGATTTGTTAGAAATATGAAATATATTATATTCATGTTGAGATGCAGTGCTGAACTGAATAGGAAATATGCTGTATTTGTATAAATATATTAATAGGATTTTAAATGCTATTAATTTTGAATAGTTAGCAATAAAAATTACTTTAATATAATATAATGTTAAAGACATAACGTATTTGATATCGGGCGAATCAGAAAGATGATATGATACTACCTCATCTATAATTAATATTGTAATTTATTAATGCAATAAATTAGAGTATGTTTAAAATAATCATTGTATGGGATAAATGTTAGAAATGGTTAAATGAATTTGTTTGTTTGTCCGCTGCCCCCCGATGGCCAGAATCCAGTATAACAGTAAAAAAAAAATGTAACTGTTAAAAGATGCGTTTCCATAGTGACAATACATTGCATAGGGCCAATCAGAGAGATGCTTCCCAGGTGACCAATGGGATGATCAATTTTCGCAAGGGCCTCCCACATGGTTTCATGAATGATTGAAAACATATTTAAGTCAAGGCAAAAGGAGAAAGAGGAACCTGCTGGGCTGACTTGTAACTGGAAATTGGCTGTGTTTAAAATACAAGTATTACAGCAAGGCTAGCTAACTTTTCTCATTAATTGCAAAATATACTTATATTGTCTTCTGAGATAAAACAAGAAGTTTTCTGAAGATTGCATTATCGATTTTGGTCATTCTGGTAAAGTATCTACATTTAAGATAAGCATTCCTTGTTGCTATAGTAAATAAATTTGAAGAGCATTGTGTATTTTAAAAATAGTATTTCATAGTCTGTGTATTTTAAACTAATCCTTAGTGCTAAACAATTTATCATGGAAAATTTACTTAGAGTTATAACTTAGAATTGTTTTTAAATTGTAAGTAACTGAGAATTTATTTCAATTTAGATAAATAAGCAAAGGACAATTGGGTTTTGCATAGATAATAGATACTATTTTGATGTATTAAATTAGAATTGTGTTAGAATCAATTGTGACTACATAGTTAAATAGCTGAATGTATTGCGTGAATGTTAGCAGCTAAATATCTTGGAATCTCATTGTGTTAATTGAATGAAATTCTATTGTGAATAAGGCTAGTTAAAAGTTACAATTTGGGTTGCTTTGTAAAGAGTATAGCATAAATTAAATAAATTAAACGTACATAGTATTGATTCATATTTTTGGTTCCTACAAATATATTTCAATGTGGTCATAGATATTAACTAATAATAAAGAATTTAGGAATTTATATTAATTTTATGGTTTCTAGTATATGCATATTTTGGGTTTAGTTTAAAGGATAATTATTAAATATATTGTGTTATAACCCGGCCATATACTGACACTCTTATAACTGGGGATGTAGCTGTGTTCAGAATTAAGCAATCACATTCAAAATCATGTTAAATAGGAGTCAGAATACACCTCCCATCATTTAAAGTGCCTCTGATTAACCGCAAATAAAGTTCAGCTGCTCTAGTTGGTCTTTCCTGAAATTTTCTTAGTAGCATCCCACAGCAAAAGCCATGGTCCACAGAGAGCTTCCAAAGCATCAGAGGGATCTCATTGTTAAAAGGTATCAGTCAGGAGAAGGGTACAAAAGAATTTCCAAGGCATTAGACATACCATGGAACACAGTGAAGACAGTCATCAGCAAGTGGAGAAAAAATGGCACAACAGTGACATTACCATGAACTGGACGTCCCTCCAAAATTGATGAAAAGACAAGAAGAAAACTGGTCTGGGAGGCTACCAAGAGGCCTACAGCAACATTAAATGAGCTGCAGGAATATCTGGCAAGTACTGGGTGTGTGGTACATGTGACAACAAACTCACGTATTCTTCATGTGTCGGTGCTATGGGGTAGAGTGGCAAGACAAAAGCCTTTTCTTACGAAGAAAAACATCCAAGCCAGGCTACATTTTGCAAAAACACATCTGAAGTCTCCCAAAAGCATGTGGGAAAAGGTGTTATGGTCTGATGAAACCAAGGTTGAACTTTTTGGCCATAATTCCAAAAGATATGTTTGGCGCAAAAACAACACTGCACATCACCAAAAGAACACCATACCCACAGTGAAGCATGGTGGTGGCAGCATGATGCTTTGGGGCTGTTTTTCTTCAGCTGGAACTGGGGCCTTAGTTAAGCTAGAGGGAATTATGAACAGTTCCAAATACCAGTCAATATTGGCACAAAACCTTCAGGCTTCTGCTAGAAAGCTGAACATGAAGAGGAACTTCATCTTTCATTATGACAATGACCCAAAGCATACATACAAATCAACAAAGGAATGGCTTCACCAGAAGAAGATTAAAGTTTTGGAATGGCCCAGCCAGAGCCCAGACCTGAATCCGATTGAAAATCTGTGTGGTGATCTGAAGAGGGCTGTGCATAAGAGATGCCCTCGCAATCTGACAGATTTGTAGTGTTTTTGCAAAGAAGAGTGGGCAAATCTTGCCAAGTCAATTGACCTACTGCGTTTACCCTGCAACACTGGTAATTTAGACAATATCTCTGAAAGGGTAGTTGACATAACTGCAGCCATCTCCTGCAGAGTAAAGGAATTAAACACACTAGAAGTACTAGGCGTTGCTTGTGTGGGCGTTAAAGGTTCTGACACTTGGGGAGAATTGGATGGCATATCCTGATTCTCTTCAGACTGAGAATCATCCTTAGGCACACTTACTTTATTTAAAATATGCTTTTTACATTGTAAAGCCTTTTCAGTACAAAAGTTACACAATGTTAGAGGGGGTTGCACAATAGCTTCTAAACACATAGAACAATGAGAAACCTTAATGTCAGACATGTTGAACAGACCAGTAATACCACAAAAGTCGTTTAAACACTTATTTATAGCATAAAATAAATATTAGAAAAAACGTGTACTGTGCCTTTAAGAAAAGAAAAAGTGAACAATTTTTCCAAAATGCACAAAAAACAATAAATTATTCCCAAATTTAACTTAATATTGTTGGTTAATCCAAAAATGACTGAACCCAGAAGCAAAGGCAGAAATAAAGCTTTAGAAGTACTTATATCAACATGTAGTCAAAAGATAGATAAAAATACCCTCTGCACTTCGCCACAGCAGCTTCGAATCAAGTTTCCAACCCTTCAGACCAGCTACACAGTCCAGGAGCCACCGAGTTATTGTTTGCTGCTGCTAAGCCTGAAGGAAGTGCGACAAAATAGACTCTGGCCCTTAAGGTCAAAAGTCGGAGTAGGAACACACAACACTGCATGGAAATGCGGTTTTGCACTAAAGTAAAAATACACACACAATACAACCCTCAAGCATAAAACCAATAAGTTTTAAGTGCCAAAAATAAAAAACATAAAACATCGTTTTTATATTGTCTCCCATGTCACATAATGCCCAAATATCAACTAATGATAATTATAATATAGGGACTCCAGTAACACCCCTCTTATTAAAATAGGTTTTACTGCTTACCCCATTCCCATACAGGGAAATAATGCCAGCCAGTTCTGATACACCAAGTCTCCTCAGAAAAAAAGTAAATTTATGCTTAAGTGATAAATTAATTTCTTCTATGGTACGACGAGTCCACAGATTCATCCTTTACTTGTGGGATATTATCCTCCTGCTAACAGGAAGTGGCAAAGAGCACCACAGCAGAGCTGTCTATATAGCTCCTCCCTTAGTTCCACCCTCCAGTCATTCGACCGAAGGTACAGGAAGAAAGTGGAGAAACTAAAAAGTGCAGAGGTGACTGAAGTTTAAAATAAAAAATATATAATCTGTCTTAAAATGACAGGGCAAGCCGTGGACTCGTACCATATAAGAAATTAATTTATCAGGTAAGCATAAATTTACTTTTCTTCTATAAGGTACGACGAGTCCACGGATTCATCCTTTACTTGTGGGATACAATACCAAAGCTACAGGACACGGATGAACGGGAGGGACAAGACAGATGGTTAAACAGAAGGCACCACTGCTTGAAGAACTTTTCTCCCAAACATAGCCTCCGAAGAAGCAAAAGTATCAAATTTGTAAAATTTGGAAAAGGTATGAAGCGAAGCGAAGACCAAGTCGCAGCCTTACAAATCTGTTCAACAGAAGCATCATTTTTAAAAGCCCATGTGGAAGCCACCGCTCTAGTAGAGTGAGCTGTAATCCTTTCAGGAGGCTGCTGTCCAGCAGTCTCGTATGCCAAACGGATGATGCTTCTCAGCCAAAAAGAAAGAGAGGTAGCCGTAGCTTTTTGACCTCTACGTTTTCCAGAATAGACAACAAAGAAGATGCTTGACGGAAATCTTTGGTTGCTTGCAAGTAAAACTTCAAAGCATGAACCACGTCCAAGTTGTGCAACACACGCTCCTTCTTAGAGGAAGGATTAGGACACAGAGAAGGAACAACAATTTCCTGATTGATATTCCTATTAGTAACAACCTTAGGAAGGAATCCAGGTTTGGTACGCAAAACCACCTTATATGCATGGAAAAAATGATAAGGCGAGTCGCATTGTAATGCAGATAGTTCAGAAACTCTTCGAGCCGTAGAGATAGCAACTAAAAAAAAGAACTTTCCAAGATAGAAGCTTAATATCTATGGAATGCATAGGTTCAAACGGAACCCCTTGAAAAACTTTAAGAACTAATTCAAACACCATGGCGGAGCAACAGGTTTAAACACAGGCTTGATTCTAACTAAAGCCTGACAGAATGACTGAACGTCTGGAACATCTGCCAGACGTTTGTGCAGTAGAATTGATAAAGCAGATATCTGTCCCTTTAAGGAACTAGCTGATAGCCCCTTCTCCAATCCTTCTTGGAGAAAGGACAAAATCCTAGGAATCCTGATCTTACTCCATGAGTAGCCTTTGAATTCGCACCAATAAAGATATTTACGCCATATCTTATGATAAATTTTCCTAGTGACAGGCTTTCGAGCCTGAATCAAGGTATCTATGACCGACTCACAGAAACCCCGCTTGGATAAAATCAAGCGTTCAATCACCAAGCAGTCAGCCACAGAGAAACTAGATTTGGATGCTGGAACGGACCTTGAATCAGAAGGTCCTGTCTCAGTGGCAGAGTCCATGGTGGAAACGATGACATGTCCACCAGGTCTGCATACGAAGTCCTGCGTGGCCACGCAGGTGCTATCAAAATCACCGAAGCTCTCTCCTGTTTGATTCTGGCAATCAAATGAGGAAGGAGAGGAAATGGTGGAAACACATAAGCCAGGTTGAACAACCAGGGTACTGCTAGAGCATCTATCAGTACTGCCTGAGGATCCCTTGACCTGGACCCGTAACAAGGAAGTTTGACGTTCTGACGAGATGCCATCAGATCCAATTCTGGTGTGCCCCATTGCTGAATAAATTGTGCAAACACCTCCGGATGGAGTTCTCACTCCCCCGGATGAAAAGTCTGACGACTTAGAAAATCCGCTTCCCAGTTCTGCACTCCTGGGATATAGATTGCTGATAGATGGCAAGAGTGAGTCTCTGCCCATTGAATAATTTTGGTAAACTCTATCATCGCTAGAGAACTCTTTGTTCCCCCCTGATGATTGACACATGCTACAGTCGTGATATTGTCCAACTGGAATCTTATGAATCTGGCCGAAGCCAGCTGAGGCCACGCCTGAAGTGCGTTGAATATCGCTCTCAGTTCTAGAATATTTATCGGGAGGAGAGCCTCCTCCTGAGACCACAAACCCTGTGCTTTTAGGGAATTTCAGACTGCACCTCAGCCTAATAGGCTGGCGTCCGTCGTCACTATGACCCACGCTGGCCTGCGGAAACACATTCCCTGGGACAGATGATCCTGAGACAACCACCAAAGAAGAGAGGCTCTGGTCTCTTGATCCAGATTTATCTGAGGAGATAAATCTGCATAATCCCCATTCCACTGATTGAGCATGCATAGTTGCAGTGGTCTGAGATGCAAGCGAGCAAACGGAACTATGTCCATGGCCGCTACCATTAGTCCGATTACCTCCATACACTGAGCCACTGACGGCCGAGGAATGGAATGAAGAGCTCGGCAGGTGGTTAAAATCTTTGATTTCCTGACCTCCGTCAGAAAAATTTTCATGTCCACCGAATCTATCAGAGTTCCCAGGAATGGAACTCTTGTGAGAGGGATAAGTGAACTCTTTTTTACGTTCACCTACCACCCGTGAGATCTTAGAAAAGCCAACACGATGTCAGTGTGAGAGTTGGCTAGTTGGTAAGTCGACGCCTGAATTAAGATATCGTCCAGATAAGGCACCACTGCTATGCCCCACGGCCTTAGAACCGCCAGAAGGGACCCTAGCACCTTTGTGAAAATTCTGGGAGCTGTGGCCAACCCGAAGGGAAGAGCCACAAACTGGTAATGCTTGTCCAGAAAGGCGAACCTGAGGAACTGGTGATGATCTTTGTGGATAGGGATGTGTAGATACGCATCCTTTAAGTCCACGGTGGTCATATATTGACCCTCCTGGATCATTGGTAAAATAGTCTGAATGGTCTCCATCTTGAAAGATGGGACTCTGAGGAATTTGTTTAGGATCTTGAGATCTAAAATTGGTCTGAAGGTTCCCTCTTTTTTGGGAACCACAAACAGATTGGAGTAAAACCCCTGCCCCTGTTCTGCTTTCGGAACTGGGCGGATCACTCCCATGGTATATAGGTCTTCTACACAGCGTAAGAACGCCTCTCTTTTTGTCTGGTTTGCAGACAATTGAGAAAGATGGAATCTCCCCCTTGGAGGAGAATCTTTGAAATCTAGAAGATACCCCTGGGATACGATTTCTAAAGCCCAGGAGTCCTGAACGTCTCTTGCCCAAGCCTGAGCAAAGAAAGAAAGTCTGCCCCCTACTAGATCCGGTCCCGGATCGGGGGCTACCCCTTCATGCTGTCTTGGAGGCAGCAGCGGGATTCCTGGCCTGTTTACCTTTGTTCCAAGTCTGGTTAGGTCTCCAGACTGACTTGGATTGAGCAAAATTCCCCTCTGGTTTTGCAGCAGGGGAAGAGGTAGAGGGACCACCTTTGAAGTTTCGAAAGGAACGAAAATTATTTTGTTTGGTCCTCATCTTATTTGTCTTATCCTGAGGAAGGGCATGGCCTTTACCTCCAGTGATATGATCTCTTTCAGTTCAGGCCCGAATAGGGTCTTACCTTTGAAAGGGATGGCTAAAAGCTTAGATTTTGATGACACATCAGCAGACCAGGACTTAAGCCATAACGCTCTACGCTCTAAAATGGCAAAACCTGAATTCTTTGCCGCTAATTTAGCCAGTTGAAAAGCGGCATCTGTAATGAAAGAATTAGCTATATTGAGAGCCTTAATTATATCCAGAATATCATCTGATGGGGTCTCAACCTGAAGAGCCTCAAACCAAAAAGCAGTTGCAGTAGTTACAGGAACAATGCACGCTATAGGTTGGAGAAGAAAACCCTGATGAACAAATATTTTCTTAAGGAGACCCTCTAATTTTTTATCCATAGGATCTTTGAAAGCACAACTGTCCTCAATAGGTGTAGTTGTACGCTTAGCCAGGGTAGAAATAGCTCCCTCCACCTTAGGGACCGTCTGCCACGAGTCCTGCATGGTGTCTGATATGGGAAACATTTTCTTAAAAGTAGGAGGGTGTGCGAGCGGAATACCTGGTCTATCCCACTCCTTAGTAACAATGTACAAAATCCTCTTAGGGATCGGAAAAACATCAGTGTAGGCAGGAACCTCTAGAAATCTGTCCATTTTACACAATTTCTCTGGAACTACAATAGGGTCACAATCATCCAGAGTCGCTAAAACCTCCCTGAGCAACAAGCGGAGGTGTTCTAGTTTAAATTTAAAAGCCGTCATATCTGAGTCTGTCTGAGGGAACATCTTTCCTGAATCAAAAATCTCTCCCTCAGACAGCAAATCCCTCACCCCCAACTCAGAACATTGTGAGGGTACATCGGATATGGCTAATAAAGTGTCATAGGGCTCAGCATTTGTTCTCACACCAGACCTACTGATATTCCCCTGCAACCCAGGCAGCTTAGATAAAACCTCTGTGAGGGTAGTATTCATAACTGCGGCCATATCTTGCAGGGTGAAAGAATTAGACGCACTAGAAGTACTTGGCGTCGCTTGTGCGGGCGTTAATGGTTGTGACACTTGGGGAGAATTAGATGGCATAACCTGATTCCCTTCTGACTGAGAATCATCCTGCAACATACTTTTAGTAGCTAAAATATGTTCTTTGCAATTTATTGACCTTTCAGTGCATGAGGGACACATTCTAAGTGGGGGTTCCACAATGGCTTCTAAAGATATGGAACATTAACTTTCCTCAATGTCAGACATGTTGAACAGGCTAGTATTGACTACAAACAAGCTTGAAAAACACTTTATTTAGTGAGAAAACAACAATCTTAAAAAACTGAGAAAAAAAGCATACACGTTCTGCAAAACTGCTTTAAAATACAACAAATTTTCCAAATTTTTTATAGCAGACTCAATTTGTGTAGTTAAGTTTGCCCCACAAGAAATTAAAACATTTAACCCTTTAATGTGCAAACCGGATTGAAATAAGGCCTAAATGCGGAAAAAACACCCCCAGCACCTTCGATTTGGCCCAAAATATTCACAAGGGCCCTCAGGAGTTGGAGCTTGCTGCTGCGAAAATAGGCCCCGCCCATCTAACTCGATGTCTCTACAGCCTCAAAGAACCGCACCAGAGCGGTTTTAAACTAGCCATTTGGGTTCTGAGACCCAAAAAATAAGCCAAGTGTACCCTCAATAAAGTTGCCCAAAAAACAATAAAAGCACTCCCAGTTACAAAACGTTTGCCCACAAACATTCAAAAACTCAGTGTCAACCATTTTTTAATGAGCCCCTTATTGCAAGCTTAGTAATGCCCTTCTATAGCTCTTAGGATTACTGCTTACCCTTACCCTCATGGGGATACTGTCAGCCTTTCTGAAATACACAGTCTCTCCAGAAAAAATGACTGAACATACCTCACTGCTATATAGCATGAAAACGTTTCTCACACTGAAGTTTCCTGCACTCCTCAGCCTCTGTGGGAACTGTACTTGATCTTAGTGACAAATGCTAAGATCATCATCCTCCAGGCAGAAGTCTTCATCCATCTGCTGCCTGAGAGAAAATAGTACACACCGGTACCATTTAAAACAAAAAACTCTTGCTTGAAGAAATTAAAAACTAATATTTTATCACCTCTTTCACTTTACCCTTCCTAGTACTTAGAGTAGGCAAAGAGAATGACTGGGGGTGGAGCTAAGGGAGGAGCTATATAGACAGCTCTGCTGTGGTGCTCTTTGCCACTTCCTGTTAGCAGGAGGATAATATCCCACAAGTAAAGGATGAATCCGTGGACTCGTCGTACCTTATAGAAGAAAAGGCTGCACATACCTTAATGCTGCTTGTAGCATGAAACCGGTCTCCACACTGAAGATGTCTCATGGTTACCTTCAGAAGTCTTGTGAGAACCAGCGTGGATCTTAGTTACAAATGCTAAGATCATCAAACATCAGGGCAGAAATCTTCTTCCATATCCCCCTGAGGAAAATAGTATGCACCGGTACCATTTAAAATAAAAAACTTCTTGATTGAAGAAACTAAAACTAACACCTCACTTTACCATGTCTTCCTAGTATAACACAGGCAAAGAGAATGACTGAGGGTGGAGGGGAAGGGAGGGGCTATATATACAGCTATGCTGTGGTGCTCTTTGCCACTTCCTGTTAGCAGGAGGTTAATATCCCACAAGTAAGGATGAAATCGTCATATCTTTGTAAAAGAAATGGTAGCAGCACTCCTGGTACAGCTGAAGGGCCCAAACTGGCCCTCGGTGCCCTGGGTGCACTCCAAATGTAAATACAGTGCATTCAAAGGAGTCACTCACAGGGTCTTGTATCCAAAAATATCAATGTATTTATTAATAAATACATTACGGCTAGATTACAAGTTTTGCGTTATGAGCGGCTCGGTGCTAACTTGCAAGTTATTTCCACCGCTCACCTCCCTATAGTGCTGCTATTACAGGTTTTCATAAACCCAGCGTTAGCAGGCAATATTGCAGCGTTGAGCAAAATTGAGCACCCTACCACACTCAAATATCAGCGCTGCTTTCAGCTGGTTTTACATGCTCGTGCACGATAAAAGGGCCTTTTGCGGGGCATTGCCCCAAAGAAATCAGCTCTTTTACCTGTAAAAAAAAAATACAAACAACCCCCCAACATTAAAACCCACCAGCCACACAACCAAACACCCCAAATAAAATAATAATAAAAAACCTAAGATCCCCATTGCCCTGAAAAGGGCATTTGGATGGGCATTGCCCTTAAAAGGGTATTTAGCTCTTTTTCAGCCCAAAACCCTAAGCTAAAAATAAAACCCACCCAATAAACCCTTAAAAAAACCTAACACTAACCCCCCAAAGATCCACTTACAGTTTTGAAGACCAGACATCCATCCTCAACGAAGCCGGGAGAAGTCTTCATCCAAGCAGCAAGAAGTCCTCAACGAAGCCGGGAGAAGTCTTCATCCAGACGGCAAAAAGTGGTCCTCCAGGTGGGCAGAAGTCTTCATCCAGACGGCATCTTCAATCTTCATCCTTCGGATGCGGAGTGGCTCCATCTTCAAGACATCCGGCGCGGAGCATGCTCTTCTGACGACGGCTACTGAAGAATGAAGGTTCCTTTAAGGGACGACATCCAAGATGGCGTCCCTTGAATTCCGATTGGTTGATAGAATTCTATCAGCCAATTGGAATTAAAGGTGAAAAAATCCTATTGGCTGATGCAATCAGCCAATAGGATTGAGCTTCAATCCTATTGGCTGATCCAATCAGCCAATAGGATTGAGCTCGCATTCTATTGGCTGATTGGATGACGTCCCTTAAAGGAACGTTCATTCTTCAGTAGCCATCGTCAGAAGAGGATGCTCTGCGCCGGATGTCTTTAAAATGGAGCCGCTCCACGTCGGAAGGATGAAGATAGAAGATGCTGTCTAGATGAAGACTTCTGCCCGTCTGGAGGACCACTTCTTGCAGACTGGATTAAGACTTCTCCCTGCTTCGTTGAGGATGGATGTCGGGTCTTCAAAAACTGTAAGTGGATCTTCGGGGGTTAGGTTTTTTTCTAAGGGTTTATTGGGTGGGTTTTATTTTTAGCTTAGGGTTTGGGCTGAAAAAGAGCTAAATGCCATTTTAAGGGCAATTCCCATCCAAAATGCCCTTTTCAGGGCAATGGAGAGCTTAGGTTTTTTTAGATAGGATTTTATTTGGGGGGTTTGGTTGTGTGGGTGGTGGGTTTTACTGTTGGGGGGTTGTTTGTATTTTTTTTTTTACAGGTAAGAGAGCTGATTTCTTTGGGGCAATGCCCCGCAAAAGGCCCTTTTAAGGGCCATTGGCAGTTTAGTTTAAGTTAGGTTTTTTTTTAATTTTGTTTAGGCTTTTTTATTTTGATAGGACTATTAGATTAGGTGTAATTAGTTTAAATATTTGATCATTTATTTTTTATTTTTTTGTAATTTAGTTAATTGTATTTAATTAATATAATTTATTTAATTGTAGTGTAAGGTTAGGTGGTAGTGTAACTCAGGTTAGGTTTTATTTTACAGGTAAATTTGTATTTATTTTAGCTAGGTAGCTAGTAAATAGTTAATAACTATTTAGTAACTAGTCTACCTAGTTAAAATAAATACAAACTTACCTGTGAAATAAAAATAAAACCTAAGATAGATAATATGTAACTATTAGTTATATTGTAGCTATCTTAGGGTTTATTTTATAGGTATTTAGTTTTAAAAAGGAATTATTGAGGTATTAATTGTAATTTTTATTTAGATTTATTTTAATTATATTAAAGTTAGTGGGTGTAAGGGTTAGACTTAGGGTTAGTTTTAGGGGTTAATAACTTTAGTATAGTGGCGACGATTTTGGGGGCAGCAGAGTAGGGATTAATAACAGTATACAGTACTAAATAACTTTAGTATAGTTGCAGCAATGTTAGGGACAGCAGATTAGGGGTTAATAATATTTAACTAGTGTCTGCGATGCAGGAGTACGGCGGTTTAGGGGTTAATATGTTTATTCTAGTGGTGGCGATGTCGGGAGCGGCAGATTAGGGGTTAATAATTTAATTTTAGTGTTTGCGATGCGGGAGTGCCTCGGTTTAGGGGTTAATAGGTAGTTTATGGGTGTTAGTGTACTTTTTAGCACTTTAGTTAGGAGTTTTATGTTACGGCTTTGTAACATAAAAGCCATAACTACTAACATAAAAGCCATAACTACTGATAGTTTACGATACAGTTTCCATAGAAAATAGTACAAGCGTACAGTTTACTCCAGTAAAATTATGATGGTGCCGGGTACAGAAAATTTGTATGGTTGTACATATATATAGCAATTCCTGCAAATAGAAATGTCTCTGTGTGTGGAGGGTATCGTAGCGGTAAAGGTGCAAAATCTAAATGCTGAAGGTAATAAAACTTGTTGTTCACAAGTAGACAAACTCACCCGCTCGACAGGAGAACAGCAACATCCAGCCAGTCCTGCTTCAAAGGCTTATATATTTATAGCCCAAATTTGACCGGTATACCTGTTCGGCGTTCCGTGCCTTCACCTCCGCGAGGCTGCACAACTATGCGCAATGGCACTTCCTGTTTGCGTGGTCCTACGTCAGCTCCCGAACAGCACCAACTCCAAGCAGCGCTACTCACTCAACCCTCCTCCACACATAACAGCAGTGCTCAGGAAAAGTACAACCACCCGTGGCTGCAAGGCAACATGAAGACAGAAGGGCTCCTTACCCTTCTAGATAAGCAGAAAAAATAAGTCCAAAGAGTCGCCAATGTAGATAAATAAAAGTCCAAAATTTATTCAGGATTCATATCCAAATTCGTTAAAAGCATATGAAGGTAACATCAAAGGATGGTGGAAGATACAAAACAGGTCTTACATGTTTCGGCAGATTTATTTAATTTAAACTTAGTTATAATAAATAGAATGACAAATGTACTTCAAATTTATGAACCAGAAAGAAAATTGAGGTCTATACAAATATTTGTATAAAATGTTTTAAGAAAAGTTGGGAACCAGAAGTTTTAGAAACCCCAGCTCTTTGGATTTTTCTAGCCCTAATATAATAAAATTAGATAATTTCTTCCTAACTTACACAGGCAATATACTGGCCATGCATTCCTAGAATTCTAGGGTAATACTCAGATGCAGTTACAGTATATCTGTAATAGCATATTACACAGCAGTGTTGCTGCCTGGTTATGAGGTGTTTTGAATAAACTGCACTTCTCTCAAATAAAAAGCTGAGCTGCATGAGCGAAGTTGCAACATTTGATTCTTTGCTGCATTTAAACCACTGAAAGACTTAACAGTCAATTCCAATTAATCTATAAATCTGACAAATACTGTGGTTGCATCAGTTTTGTCTGTAGTGTCAGGTTTCATTTCAATGAAATTTAGAGATTTCTCAGACATTCTGTAAACACTGCCACTGTTTGCTATAACTGACAGAAAGAACATCTATGCCCCATACTGCAAGCTTCATTGCACACTACAGATTCCTTTTTCCATAGACACAGAAGTTAAAATACATTGTGCTACAATTACTTTGCACAAATATAAAGATATATATATATATATATATATATATACACACAAACATATATATCATGAAATTATCCAAGATTTACAAGGTCTGTATATTCAGAGGTTTCAGATGCCTCAAAAGGGGTAAGAAGGTGGCCGCTCACGGCGTTAGGCTAATTGCAACACACTAAGATCTTGATTTGTTGAACACGCAGATCTTAGTTGAACTTTCATAAGAAGAAATCCGGCTCCAAGAAGAGCCGAACGCCGCAAGCAAACTTCCGAATGCATGGTCATGTATATATATATATATAAAATAATGTTCCGAAGAGGATAAGCACAGTCCTTCATGTCTGTAACTGCCAGGGTGCACATCCAAATAAAGTAGTATGCCAAAGGAGAAAAAATGGCACTCGCTGGACTTAGTATAAAAATAAATCTTTATTGATACAAGTTAAAAAACGGCATAACGTTTTGGGATCCTTACAATCCCTTTGTCAAATGCTTAATCTTAAAGGGACACTGAACCCAAATGTTTTCTTTCATGATTCAGATAGAGAATGCCATTTTAAACGACTTTCTAATTTACTTCTATTATCTAATTTGCTTCATTCTCTTGATATTCTTTCCTGAAAAGCATATCTAGATAGGCTCAGTAGCTTCTTATTGGTGGCTGCACATATTTGCCTCATGTGATTGGCTCACCCATGTGCATTGCTATTTCGTTAACCAAGGATATCTAAAGAATGAACCAAATTAGATAATAGAAGTAAATTGGAATGTTGTTTAAAATTATATTCTCTCTCTGAATCATGAAAGAAAAATTTGGGTTCAGTGTGCCTTTAAGGCAGTTTGTGTGTTGTCAAGACAACCATTTCGACACTGACTTCCAGCCCCTGGGGCGTCATTTATGTGACGCTGCTTAGGAGGTTGGTCTGATTTGTGGAGGTGTGATTGTTACGATTACAAGACATGTGTATTATAGGAATACGCCCATGTAGTTTTGCCATTCGCCTAGATTACGAGTCTTGTGTTAGCCTTAAAAAGCAGCGTTGAGAGGTCCCAACGCTGCTTTATAACACCCGCTGGTATTGCGAGTCTGGCAGGTACAGGTGTACTGCTCACTTTTTTTCCGCGACTCGAGCATACCACAAATCCCCTTACGTCAATTGCGTATCCTATCTTTTTAATGGGATTTTCCTAACGCCGGTATTACGAGTCTTGGAGAAAGTGAGCGGTACACCCTCTCCTGTCAAGACTCCTACCGCATTTAAAAGTCAGTAGTTAAGAGTTTTATGGGCTAACGCCGTAACATAAAACTCTTAACTAAAGTGCTAAAAAGTACACTAACACCCATAAACTACCTATTAACCCCTAAACCGAGCCCCCCCCACATTGCAAACAGTTAACTAAAGTATTTAACCCCTATTTTGCCGACCGGACATCGCCGCCACTTCAAAAAATATATTAACCCCTAAACCGCCACACGCCCGCCTCACAAACACTAGTTACATTTTATTAACCCCTAATCTGCCGTTCCTAACATCGCCAACACCTACCTTCATTTATTAACCCCTAATCTGCCGCCCACGTCGCTGCCACTATATTAAATGTATTAACCCCTAAACCTAAGTCTAACCCTAACACCCCCCTAACTTAAATATAATTTAAATAAAACGAAATAAAATTACTACAATTAAATAAATTATTCCTATTTAAAACTAAATACTTACCTATAAAATAAACCCTAAGCTAGCTACAATATAACTAATAGTTACATTGTAGCTAGTTTAGGGTTTATTTTTATTTTACAGGCAACTTTGTATTTATTTTAACTAGGTACAATAGTTATTAAATAGTTATTAACTATTTAATAACTTCTTAGTTAAAATAAAAACAAAATTTACCTGTAAAATAAAACCTAACCTAAATTACAATTACACCTAACACTACACTATAATTAAAATAATTTTCTAAATTAACTACAATTAAATTAAATAAACTAAAGTACGAAAAAAAACAAACACTAAATTACAGAAAATAATAAAATAATTACAAGAATTTTAAACTAATTACACCTAATCTAATCCCCCTAATAAAATAAAAAAGCCCCCCAAAATAATAAAAATCCCTACCCTATAATAAATTACAAATAGCCCTTAAAAGTGCTTTTTGCGGGGCATTGCCCCAAAGTAATCAGCTTTTTTACCTGTAAAAAAAAATACAATACCCCCCCAACATTAAAACCCACCACCCACACACCCAACCCTACTCTAAAACCCACCCAATACCCCCTTAATAAAACCTAACACTAACCCCTTGAAGATCACCCTACCTTGAGACGTCTTCACCCAGCCGGGCACAAGTGATCCTCCAGACGGGCAGAAGTCTTCATCCAGGCGGCATCTTCTATCTTCATCCATTCGGAGCGGGTCCATCTTCAAGCCAGCCAACGCGGAGCATCCTCTTCTTCCGACGACTCCCGACGAATGAAGGTTCCTTTAAATGGCGTCATCGAAGATGGTGTCCCTTGAATTCCGATTGGCTGATAGGATTCTATCAGCCAATCGGAATTAAGGTAGGAAAACTCCTATTGGCTGATCCAATCAGCCAACAGAATTGAGCTTGCATTCTATTGGCTGATTGGAACAGCCAATAGAATGCAAGCTCAATCCTATTGGCTGATTGGATCAGCCAATAGGATTGAACTGCAATACTATTGGCTGATTGGATCAGCCAATAGGATTTTTCCTACCTTAATTCCGATTGGCTGATAGATTCCTATCAGCCAATCGGAATTCAAGGGACGCCATCTTGGATGACGTCATTTAAAGGAACCTTCATTCGTCGGGAGTCGTCAGCTGGCTTGAAGATGGACCCGCTCCGCTCCGGATGGATGAAGATAGAAGATGCCGCCTGGATGAAGACTTCTGCCCGTCTGGAGGTCCTCTTCTGCCCGGATCGGATGAAGACTTCTGCCCCTCTGGAGGACCACTTGTACCCGGCTGGATGAAGACGTCTCAAGGTAGGGTGATCTTCAATGGGTTAGTGTTAGGTTTTATTGAGGGGGGATTGGGTGGGTTTTAGAGTAGGGTTGGGTGTGTGGGTGGTGGGTTTTAATGTTGGGGGGTATTGTATTTTTTTTTTTTTACAGGTAAAAGAGCTGATTACTTTGGGGCAATGCCCCGCAAAAAGCCCTTTTAAGGGCTATTTGTAATTTAGTATAGGGTAGGGATTTTTATTATTTTGGGGGGCTTTTTTATTTTATTAGGGGGATTAGATTAGGTGTAATTAGTTTAGAATTCTTGTAATTATTTTATTATTTTCTGTAATTTAGTGTTTTTTTTTCCCCGTACTTTAGCTTAATTTAATTGTAGCTAATTGTAGTTAATTTAGGAAATTATTTTAATTATAGTGTAGTGTTAGGTGTAATTGTAATTTAGGTTAGGTTTTATTTTACAGGTAAATTTGTCTTTATTTTAACTAGGAAGTTATTAAATAGTTAATAACTATTGTACCTAGTTAAAATAAATACAAAGTTGCCTGTAAAATAAAAATAAACCCTAAGCTAGATACAATGTAACTATTAGTTATATTGTAGCTAGCTTAGGGTTTATTTTATAGGTAAGTATTTATTTTTACATAGGAATAATTTATTTAATTGTAGTTATTTTATTTAGATTTATTTAAATTATATTTAAGTTAGGGGGGTGTTAGGGTTAGACTTATGTTTAGGGGTTAATAACTTTAATATAGTGGCGGCGACGTTGGTGGCGGCAGATTAGGGGCTAATACATTTAATATAGTTGCGGCGACGTTGGTGGCGGCAGATTAGGGGTTAATAGCTATAATGTAGGTGTCGGCGATGTTGGGGGCAGCATATTAGGGGTTCATAAGTATAATGTAGGTGGCGGCGGTGTCCGGAGCGGCAGATTAAAGGTTAATAATATTATGCAGGTGTCGGCGATGTTGGGGGCGGCAGATTAGGGGTTAATAAGTGTAAGATTAGGGGTGTTTAGACTCGGGGTTCATGTTAGGGTGTTAGGTGTAGACATACATTTTCTTTCCCCATAGGAATCAATGGGGCTGCGTTAAGAGCTGAACGCTGCTTTTTTGCAGGTGTTAGGTTTTTGTTCAGCCGATTCTGCCCCATTGTTTCCTATGGCGAAATCGTGCACAAGCACGTTTAGCCAGCTCACCGCTACCGTAAGCAGCGCTGGTATTGAAGTGAGATGTGGAGCTAAATTTTGCTCTTTGCTCAGTTTTTAGAGGCTAACGCCGGGTTGAAAAAAACCTGTAATACCAGCGTTATTTGTAGGTGAGCGGTGAGCTGAAACTGAGCTTTAGCACAGCACGGCCTTACCGACAAAACTCGTAATCTAGGTGTTTGTTTCTTTGGGTTACTATGGTAACCGGCCTCCATGCGTATACCTGTGCGAGTGGCGTAGCGTCATGACGTCATGCGCGCTGGATGGCACAATTGGAGCTCGTGTAAACCGGTAAAACATTTAAACAGGGTCGAGCTTATGCAGGTATATGTTTTTAGATTCACTGAGGTGAATCATGTGGTGGCATTTGTCCAGCGAGTGCTATTTTATCTCCTTTGGTATATATATATATATATATATATATATATATATATATATATATATATATATATATATTAGGGCTGTGTGACATGAAAAAAAATAATTATATTATTAATCAAAAATGATAAAAACATGACAAATTTTATATACATATAGATATGCTCAGAAATCAATATTCAAGATTATGTTAAAGTGAAGGTAAACTTTGATAAATGAAAGTAGGGTTTTTAAAAATACTATTAAAACAGTAATAAAAAAAGGAGAGAAGCGCAGACTCAAGTGTAGATTACGACTTTAATCACCCAACACACGTGATACTAAAAACTCACAAGAATTTGACTAAAACAAACACATCAATTGAAATTCCCAATGATATGATGTCCCATACTTGGATACACAACGATCAATGCGTCCACCAGCCTTTCCACCCAGAAGTTGTAGATAAAACACAAATTACGTATGATTAGGTCCGGTCCTATGAGCCGTTCAGGTGTTGAGACGCCAGTTGCTCAATGGAGCTCTACTGAGTGTAACAGGTGAACACGCCCTCGGCTGTATGCCAATAGAATCATATGTGCACTTAAGGATCTATAGCTGCCTCATAGGGACAAAGTTATCAAGATTCTATGCGTTCTGTCCCGATCGACGGAACTTTGTCAAGAATATGCATTTTATCAGATTGCATAAACTGTATATTTTATGTGATGTATGTTTATGCATATTTTATTTTGATTTGTATATCAGCCCAAAAATTTTTTTTTTCACTAGATAGGAGTTATCGTATATATACCGATATAATCTAGATCTAATAGCGCTTTGTTTTGTATATTATTATACATATTTGTTCTACTATTAAAAACAGGGGCACTTTCATTCATCAAAGTTTAGAAAGCAGCAGTTTTGTCTCAAAACTTACCTCTCTCCTCTTCACACCCGGAGCAGCTTCCCCCGCCTGGAGATCCTCTCTTCACATGTCAGCAATGACTAATCCGGCTTCCTCCAATCACGACTTCCTCCCCAGGGGAATCATTGCCTCAGGGCCATGCCGTGATTGGAGGAAGGAGGAACGTTTTTAAACAAAACGGCTGCTTTCTAAACTTTGATGAATGAAAGTGCCCCTATAGTGACCTATAATACTGAAGATACATGCACACTCCTGAACTTACCTTCCTACTTATTTAACAAAGGATACCTAGAAAACAAAGACAATTTTATAATAGAAGTAAATTGGAATGTGGTTTTAAATTGTATGCTCTATCTGGATAAATGTGGCTGATAGTCTTGCTTGACGCAGGGTAAAAAAAACGCAATATCTGCGAACCTCAATAAAGTGAAGCGCAATAAAACAAGTTATGCTATAACTTCAGACAGGGCTTGAAATGGATTTATGGCCTTGATATATGTATTACTTCTGGGAATTACTTTTCCTGACCACTAGGATGAGGTAAAGATTCCCAACCCACAAAAGCTCTATAAAACCCCTCCCACCTTTCCAGAAACTAGTCTAACGTATAGCCAAGCAAGAGGTAGGAACAGAAATTTAAAAAAGAAAATAGGAGCAGGGAAAAAAAACGTTAAAAAAATTACAAAAAAACAACAGGGAGGTGTCGGACTCTCTCGCCACCATGAAAGACATTTATTTTTCAGGTAAGCATAAATTATGTATTCTTTCATACAGGTGGTGAGAGTCCATGATCAATTAGTCATGGGAACAAAAACCCAAGCTATGGAGTCCAAGAGATATGAAAAGGGTGGGATAGAAAAACATATTTTTCACAAAGAAACTAAATCCTGAAACCAATAAAAATTAATCTCTTTCTTTTTAAAAAAACAAAACCCATACACTTAAAATAGTCTAAAGACAAAATATACAGAGAGATGGGTTGTAACCTAAAATAAGGTAACTACCAACAAGACAGGGATTTCAGCACAACAATTTTATTGTAAGCAAAGGCAAATGTCACCATAATTGGTGGGATATAGTGTTTCCCAAATCATGCACTCACATATCAGGCAGAGTATTTTACAAGCCCATAAAAGACATGCGCTTTAAAACAGACTAAAATGTCACTGTTAAGACAATACCAATACCAATACCTATTAGCTAAACTAAACAGACAACACCTCCACTAGAGGATGGTTACGCTCTGAGCGCAAAATTCGACCATCATAGTGATCCGTGATGATCTATAGCTGTGAAGTTTCACTATTTTAGGTTCTTAAGCTGTGTATAATGTCAAGTTACACATCAATCAATTGCAGGCAAAATATAAACATTGTGCACAACGCATACAGGTTATTAATACACAAGTGACCCAATGGTCTAAATAAGACGACACAGACTAAGGGAATGTATACAACTCCTATTTCAGTGGGCACCCATATTTCAATATAGTTTAGGTGTCATGAAATACAATGTAACAGCAGGATCCATGTATACAGTCCCAAAACAAGTCTAAGTGTGTCTATACAGCATAAGTTATTTAAATAGTACGTGTTGCAGATAATAAGGGTACGGATAGTATTAACTGCTGCAAGTGAAAGAGCAGTTCATACACTCTATTAGAGAGTATTAGCGGACTTGTGGCAAGTACAGTCCCATAGATTTTCATGTGTTCAAATAGGTTTTCATAGGATCAAGTTATAGCTTTTTAACACATAATGTCCATTGACGAATGGTAGAGGTTAAATTAATTACGCCAAGAATACAACCGTTCAGGTGACTTTTCCTCCTTCGTGGTGCCGCATCCAAGTTCCAAAAGATTTATTCGGCAAGTCGGTACATCCACGGGTAGGCAGGCATTAGGCCAATGGAGATCCACTTTGTGTTAATGCAAATAACGTGGTGTTAGAGACGCTGATGCAGTCTGCAAGCAAACACATCCTCCTCCAGGTACGTCACTGCCGACGCGCGTTTCACCCCCACGTGACTACAACGTCATAGGGGTTTCCTCAGGGCAAACGGTTACTTCGTTCGTTGAGCCTCAGATGTTTCTTTATCGCTCATCTTAGGAGCTGATTGGATACCACTGTTTAAGCTTATAGCCAGTAGAAAGTGTTCTCTTTGTTCATGCCCCTCTCCTTGGGAAACGGTGAAATATTTTGTGAACAAGATAAACAAAACTGTTTTACTGTGCAAATGCCAAAAAACTTTTTTTTGTGTTTGTATCTTCAAACACTATAAACATTCAAATTATTTTTTCAGCTTAACAAGAAAAAGAAAAGTAAATTAAAAAGGTAATAAATATATACCTTAATACATTTGGTTCAATTGTCTTTGTAATATTTGTTATGGGAATAACTTAATGTTTGATAAAGAAATTATTTTAACATTTTTGGGAAAAATATTTCCATAATTTTATTGCGTATATCATCCTTGTAAACTGAACAAATAAATAGAGGCTTAACCTTACATATATTTTCTTTTCTCATAATCAGAGAAACGCAGCAAATTCAAATTTTTCATTGAGACCTTTAGGCGTGACAGTCTATAGTTTATACATCCATTCCGTCTCTTTTTTGAGGAGTACATTATCAATGTCCCCTCCTCTTCCAAAAAGGGAGCAAGGTTCAATGCCTGTGACTCTTAGGTCAGACAGGTTATAACCATGGTGAGTTAAAAAGTGCAGTGCCACTCCACTTTTTATCTCTCCTTCTCTTGCTGTCTTTATATCATCCCTGTGTTCAGTTACCCTGTCTTTCAACATGCATCTCGTTTTGCCTACATAGAAGACAGGGCAGCTGCACGAAAGTAAATAAATAAAATTTTCAGTTTTGCATTTAATGAACTGCTTTATGGGATATAGCACAGAACCAGTAGAGAAGGTTTTTCTGTGGACAATGTATTCACATAGAACACAGTGTCCGCATTGAAAACACCCCTTCACCTTTCTATGTTCCTCCAGCTAGTCCTTAGTATTGGGGCTTTCTGCAAAATGGCTCTTTACCACTTTGTCCTTCAGGTTAGGTGCTCTCCTAGCTACTAGGGAGGGTTTTTCCCCTACTATTTCTCTGATTACTTCATCGGCTTTTAGAAACAATTATATTGGGTAACAAATCGAACTTTTTGATCTTTGGATTTAATCTTAGTCTTGTAGAGCAGGTCATCCCTGTTCTCTCTCCTAGCTCTATTCATATCATATCTCAGATTTCTTTTCGAATAACCTCTATTGTCAAATCTGTTAAACATTTCAATAGCATGTTTATCAAATTTCCTCATACTGGAGCAATTTTGCCTCATTCGTAGAAACTGACCTACAGGTATTCCCCGTATCAGCGATTTTGGGTGGTGACTAGAAGCCTCCAAAATATTATTGGTGGCTGTATCTTTACGGTAAATTTCAGTTGTCAGATTTTTCCCCTCCTTTTTGATTTTAACATCAAGGAATATCAGCTCATTTTCATTGTAGTCAAACGTTAAGAGGATATTGAACAATTTTGTATTTAACATTTTAACAAACTCGTTCAAGGAATTTTCAGTACCCCTCCATAAAAGGAAGACATCGTCCACATAAGGTAACCAGATAAGGACATGTTCCTCTATCTAGTCCTGTAAATCACTGAAAACTACTAAAATTTCCCACATACCAAGATGGAGGCAAGCATATGATGGAGCACATGTTGCCCCCATCGCGGTTCCTCTAAACTGTTTGTAGAACTTCTTATCAAAAGTAAACACATTATTTGTTAATACAAAATGCAGGAGAGTAAGTACAAAATCGGTATGTTTCTTGAATAGAGGGCCTCTACTTTCCAGAAAAAATCTGGCAGCTTTTAAACCTACATCATGAGGTATGGATGAGTAGAGTCCCTCTACATCCAGAGACACCAGTAAGGTATTCTGTTCCACCTCTAAACCATTTCCTTAGAAGGTCACTGGTGTCCTTCACATAGGATGTCAATGTCAGCAGAAAGGGCTTTAGAAATATATCTACATAGTTCCCCAGATTCTCTGTGATGCTCCCTGTCCCAGAAATTATGGGACGTCCAGGAGGTTCCCTAAGATTTTGATGTAATTTGGGGATGCAGTAAAACACAGGTACTCTGGGGAACTTTGTGAGTAGATAGCTCCATTCCTTCTTATTAATAATTCCTTCCATTCTTGCATCATTCAGAAGGTTGGCTTGTATTGAGGCTATAGGATTTTGTGGTAGTAGTAGATATTGATCCTTATTTTTCAATTGTCTCTTTACTTCCTTCATATAGTTAGTCTCATCCATGACCACTAAATTTCCCACCTTATCCGCCTGTTTAATGATAATCCCTGATTTATTCATGAGCTCAAAAAGAGCCCGACTTTCCTCAAATTTTAGGTTATCTTGACTGATCTTATCGAAAGAAATCTTATTAATTTCTTTTTCAACTTCCTTAACGAACAGTTTTACTGCAGGGACAAGGGCAAGTGGGGGCATATAATCAGAGTTTCTTTTTAAACCTGAATAAATTTTAATCATAACAGGGTTTTGATCCTCTTGTTCTACTTGGCCGACGGCACCAAGGGTTTCATCAGGAAATTCATTAGAGTCCAACAAACGCACCAGATCAGTAACAGTTTGTAGATCATTCTGATCAATATTATTATGATCAATATTTAAATCATTGAAGTTATCAACTAGATCTGTATTTTGTTTGCCTTTCATTACATAAGAAAGTACTACTTTTCGTGCAAACAAATTTAGATCCTTAATAACTGTAAATTTATCCAGGGCATTTGTCGGGCAAAAGGAAAGTCCTTTTTTCAATAAATTTACGTGTGCATTGTTCAGTGGAAAGGAGGATAAGTTAACTATTTGTAATTCATCACTTTTACTAGATGGAGGATCTCCTAAAAGTCCTCTCTGTAATCCTGTCGTGTTCTCATCCTCATCCCTACTCCTCTCCTCATATTCCTTCCTCGCCTTTGGGGTCTGCCCCTCTCTCTGGGCATCTCTATGGGATTTAGATCTATTTCTGTTCCTTTTCTACCTCCACGTCTCCTTTCTTTTTTACCTGTGCTCTTACACCCTCGTTTTTTTATTTACTATCTCCTTCAACATCTGAACAGTCCGTCCCTGAATCATATGAATTTCTATTATGGTAGTAAGTATAAACTTGGGTTTTCTTATAATCATTCTGGTCACGTCCTAACTTTCTACATTTTCTTTGTTTAATTTCTTGTTTGGAATCCCCTTCAAAATTATTCACAACCCTAAGGGCTTCATCCATTTCAATTTTAATCTTATCTAATTTCTTTATCAACCATGCGCTGCATCAAATCTAAAGAACATTCAGAAAGTCTATTATTCCAATCATCTAGGAAATTTTCTCCATCATCTTCGTCTCTCATATGCATACCTGGGTCAAGATGTAAACGCAGTCCTCTAGGGACTATTTTTACTTTTATATCATTTTCCAGGCTAAACTTCTCCGCTCTCATTCTTATTTGCTTTATCATTAAGTTTCGATATTTGTTAAAGGGACTATAGATAGTGTATACTTCTTTGCAAATTTGATCAACAGAGGACTCATTCTTGAAAGCCCAGGAAGTAGTCACAGACCTGGTAGAATGGGCTGTAAGCTTTATGAATCAAATGCTTCAAGCGGAAAGTTAAAGAAAAAGCAGAAGCTTTCTGCCTTTCGTAAAAAGTTTGTCTATAATCCTTAGTAGCATCAATATAATACTTCAAGGTTCTGATAAAATCCAAATAATGAAGAAGCCTCTCTGAAGAAGTCTTTGGATTAGGACATAAAGAAGGGACAATTTCAGGACAAATGTTATCTGAAGATACCAACCTATGTAAAAACATTCATTTCTTACTTGTGGAAATAAAGAACCTGGCCACCAGGAGGAGGCAAAGACACCCCAGCCAAAGGCTTAAATACCTCCCTCACTCCCCTGATCCCCCAGTCATTCTGCCGAGGGAACAAGGAACAGTAGGAGAAATATCAGGGTATAAATGGTGCCAGAAGAACAAAGAATTTTGGTCCGTCCAACCGAGAAAACAGGCGGGGGCCGTTGACTCTCCTCATACAGATGGAAAGGAAATTATCAAGTAAGCATAATTTATGTTTTCCATCTTAATATGAGGAGAGTCCACGGATTCATTCCTTACTTGTGGGAAACATATACCCAAGCTCTAGAGGACCTAAATGAAAACGGGAGGGTAAAAGAGAGGCGGACCCTATTCTGAGGGCACCACAGCCTGCAAAACCTTTCTCCCAAAAGCTGCTTCAGCCGAAGCAAAAACATCACATTTGAAAACTTTGAAAAAGTATGTAAGGAGGACCAGGTAGCAGCCCTACAAATCTGCTCCATAGAGGACTCATTCTTGAAGGCCCAAGATGAAGCCACAGCTCTAGTTGAATGAGCCGTAATCCTCTAAGGAGGCTTATGTCCCACTGTTTCATATGTTAAGCAAATAATTCTCCGCAACCAAAAAGATAGGGTAGTGGAAGAAGCCTTCTGCCCTCTGCACTTCCCAGAATAGACAACAAACAATGCCAAAGTCTGTCTAAAATTCTTTGTGGCCTGAAAACAGAATTTCAAAGCCCAACCACATCCAGATTATGAAGTAATCTTTCCTTCGAAGAAGGAGGATTAGGACACAAGGAAGGAACCACAATCTCCTGATTGATGTTGCGATCAGACACAACCTTAGGGAGAAAACCCAACGCAGTGCGAAGAACTAGGTAAGGAGGCTCATATTGCAAGGCCGCCATCTCAGAGACTCTGTGTGCAGAAGCAAAAGCCAGTAGAAAAAGAACCTTCCAAGACAGTAACTTAAACTCCAAGAAGGAGTGGAATGTTTAAACACAGGCCTGATTCTAGACAGAGCCTGAACAAAAGACTGTATATCAGGAAGCTCAGGGAGCCTCTTGTGTAATAACAGAGATAGAGCCAAAATCTGTACCTTTAAGGAACTAGAGGCAAGTCCCTTCTCCAAACGATCTTGGAGAAAGGAAAGAATCCTGGACACGCTGACCCTATGCCAGGGGAATCCACGCTCTTCACACCAGAATAAGTAGGCCCTCCACACCTTATAATAGATGCGATGAGTGACCGGCTTTCTAGCTTGCTTTAGAGTATCAATCACTCTCTCAGAAAAACCTCTCTTGGCTAGGATCAATCTCCACGCAGTCAGCCTCAGAGAATCTAGATTCTGATGAACAAAGGGACCCTGTTCCATCAGAACTCTGCGACAAGGTAACCTCCATGGAGTAGATGAGGACATCCCCACCAGATCCGCAAACCACATCCTTCGCGGCCACAATGGAGCAATTAGGATCACAGAAGCTTGCTCCTGCTTGATGCGGGCCACTACCCGAGGTAGAAATGGTAACGGTGGAAAGATGTAAACTAGTTAAAACCTCCAAGGCACTGCTAATGCATCTAACAGCTCTGTCTGTGGATCCCTGGACTGCAACCCGTATCTGGGTAGCTTGAAATTGAGTCAGGACCCATAAGATCTATCTTCGGCATCCCCCATCTGCTGCAAATCTCCGCAAACACCTTGGAATGGAGAGACCATTCCCCTGGATGAAAGGATTGTCTGCTGAGGAAATCCGCTTGCCAGTTGTCCACACTCGGAATGTGGATCGCTGACAGCGAGCAGTTGTGGGCCTCCGCCCATTCCAGAATCCAAGATACTTCCCTCATTGCTAGGGAGCTCCTCGTCCCTCCCTGATGGTTGATGTAAGCCACCGAGGTAATGTTGTCCGACTGGAATCTGATAAACTGGGATGAACCCAGAAGAGGCCAAGCCTTCAGGAGTGTTGAAGATTGCTCGAAGTTCCAAAATGTTGATCGGGAGAAGATATTCCTCTCGAGTCCACCGGCCCTGTGCCTTCCTGGCACCCCAAATGGCTCCACATCCTGAGAGACTTGCGTCCGTAGTCACAATCTCTAACGATGGTCTCTAGAAGGATGTACATTGGGACAGGGATCTGGACAGAGCCACCAAGAGAGCGATTCTCTCGACCGGTTTTTCAGAGAAATCTATTGAGACAGATCCGAGTGGTCGTCATTCCATTGCCTCATTATGCACAGCTGAAGAGGTCTGAGATGGAACCTGGGGAATGGAATGATATCTATGCTGGACACCATGAGCCCAATAACCTTAATACACCGGGCCACAGATGGCCCTGAAGAGGTCTGGAGGGCAAGACAATTGGAAGTCATTTTGCAATGACTCTGGTCTGTAAGGAATATCCTCATGGATATGGAATCTATTATCGGGCCTAGTACTTCCACCCTGGTACTGTGGACCAGAGAACTCTTTCCTAAATTTATTTTCCATCCATGAGATTGAAGAAGCAGAAGAGCTCTTGAATGGTCTTCTGCCAGCCGGCAGGATGAAGCCTGGATCAGAATGTCATCTAAGTATGGTGCTACTGCAATACCTCTGGACCTCGCCACCGCAAGCAGAGCCCCCAGAACCTTTGTAAAGAATCTTGAAGCAGTAGCCCGACCAAAAGGAAGAGCCACAAACTTGAAGTGTTGTCTCAGAAAAGCAAATCTTAAGAACTTGAAGTGATCCTTGTGTATTGGAAAAACATAATTTATGCTTACCTGACAAATTTATTTCTCTTGTGGTGTATCCAGTCCACGGATCATCCATTACTTGTGGGATATTCTCCTTCCCAACAGGAAGTTGCAAGAGGATCACCCACAGCAGAGCTGCTATATAGCTCCTCCACTAACTGCCATATCCAGTCATTTGACCGAAAACAAGCAGAGAAAGGAGAAACCATAGGGTGCAGTGGTGACTGAAGTTTAAAATTAAAAAATACCTGCCTTAAAATGACAGGGCAGGCCGTGGACTGGATACACCACAAGAGAAATAAATTTATCAGGTAAGCATAAATTATGTTTTCTCTTGTAAGGTGTATCCAGTCCACGGATCATCCATTACTTGTGGGATACCAATACCAAAGCTAAAGTACACGGATGAAGGGAGGGACAAGGCAGGTACTTAAACGGAAGGTACCACTGCCTGTAAAACCTTTCTCCCAAAAATAGCCTCCGAAGAAGCAAAAGTATTAAATTTATAGAATTTTGAAAAGGTATGAAGCGAAGACCAAGTCGCCGCCTTGCAAATCTGTTCAACAGAAGCCTCATTTTTAAAGGCCCAAGTGGAAGCCACAGCTCTAGTAGAATGAGCTGTAATCCTTTCAGGAGGCTGCTGGCCAGCAGTCTCATAAGCTAAGCAAATTATGCTTCTAAGCCAAAACGAAAGAGAGGTTGCCGAAGCCTTTTGACCTCTCCTCTGTCCAGAGTAGACAACAAACAAAGCAGATGTTTGACGAAAATCTTTAGTAGCTTGTAAATAATACTTTAAAGCACGAACCACGTCAAGATTGTGTAATAGACGTTCTTTCTTTGAAGAAGGATTAGGACACAATGATGGAACAACAATCTCCTGATTGATATTCTTATTAGATACCACCTTAGGTAAAAACCCAGGTTTGGTACGCAGAACTACCTTATCTGCATGGAAGATCAGATAAGGGGAATCACATTGTACGGCAGATAACTCGGAAACTCTACTAGCCGAGGAAATAGCTACCAAAAATAGAACTTTCTAAGATGAAAGTTTGATATCTATGGAATGAAGAGGTTCAAAAGGAACCCCTTAAAGAACTTTAAGAACAAAATTTAAGCTCCAAGGCGGAGCAACAGATTTAAACACAGGCTTGATTCGAACTAAAGCCTGACAAAATGCCTGAACGTCTGGCACATCCGCCAGACGCTTGTGCAAAAGAATAGACAGAGCAGAAATCTGTCCCTTTAAGGAACTAGCTGACAATCCTTTTTCCAATCCTTCTTGGAGAAAAGATAATATCCTGGGAATCCTGACCTTACTCCATGAGTAGCCCTTGGATTCACACCAATAAAGATATTTACGCCATATATTATGATAGATTTTCCTGGTGACAGGCTTTCGTGCCTGAATTAAAGGTACATTATACACTCAAAAAAATATGGGCTATTTAAATAAAGCACTCAAAGAAAATAACGTTTCTAATTGACATGTATTATCAATTTTGCTTCTAAAGTGCCTAAAAATGATGATAAAGTTTATATTGCTCTGACTATATTTGAATACGGCCGTAATACCCACTAGCTACAGAAAAAGGATTTTTTCCTCAGTCCCTAGCTAGTCCTCACAGCAAGCCCCCATGCTGTGTAATGTGCAATCCCCTCACCTCTCACTTTACAAACACAGTAATCACAACAGTATGTATGGTAAATAGAATGTACTGCATATGCCAGTACTAAGCAGTTTATTATATATATATATATATATATATATATATATATATATATATATATATATATATATATAAATCACATTTACATAACATATATTCCAGCCAACCATCCACAGTTGTCCATCCCTCAAATAAGGCAGTAAAACGTTGGCATCAAGTACTCTAATTAGAAAAAAAAAATGAAGCAAAGATTCAATAGCGAGCAGCGGTCTACCTTCAGTGCCGCTGACCCGCTGTCAATTACAATCAGAACCGGAGTGAGAGGACAGACAGTCACTGGAGCGGCAGCCTATAAGTGTAATACACCGCGTAGCAGCATAAAGGAGCAAGCGGCGTCTGCCTTCACTGATTATGCAGCTAAGCCTGTCACACCGGGTGTAAGTGGTGGGCCTGTGGGGGGTGCTATGTTGAGAACACCAGCTACATACAGACCGGAGGTGCTGCTATCTACAATGGAGTTTTTTTCCATACTATTGTACTAATAGGGCTAAACTTTCACTTGACCCATTACAGACATCACCGATCCAGCTTGTCTTTACAACCACTCTGGAAGTTTAGCCCTATTAGTACAATAGTATGGAAAAAAACTCCATTGTAGATAGCAGCACCTCCGGTCTCTGTATGTAGCTGGCGTTCTCAACATAGCAACCCCCACCACTTACACCCGGTGTGACCGGCTCAGCTGCATAATCAGTGAAGGCAGACGCCGCTTGCTCCTTTATGCTGCTACGCGGTCTATTACACTTATAGACTGCCGCTCCAGTGACTGTCTGTACTCTCATTCCGGTTCTGATTGTAATTGACAGCGGGTCAGCGGCACTGAAGATAGACCGCTGCTCGCTATTGAATCTTTGCTTCATTTTTTTTTTTCTAATTAGAGTACTTGATGCCAACGTTTTACTGCCTTGTTTGAGGGATGGACAACTGTGGGTGGTTGGCTGGAATATATGTTATGTAAATGAGATTTTTATATATATATAATAAACTGCTTAGTACTGGCATATGCAGTACATTCTATTTACCATACATACTGTTTTGATTACTGTGTTTGTAAAGTGAGAGGTGAGGGGATTGCACATTACACAGCATGGGGGCTGGCTGTAAGGACTAGCTAGGGACTGAGCAAAAAATCCTTTGTCTGTAGCTAGTGGGTATTACGGCCGTATTCAAATATAGTCAGAGCAATATAAACTTTATCATAATTTTTAGGCACTTTAGAAGCAAAATTGATAATACATGTCAATTACAAACTTTATCTTCTTTGAGTGCTTTATTTAAATAGCCCATATTTTTTTCAGTGTATAATGTCCCTTTAAGGTATCAATGACTGACTCGGAGAAGCAACGCTTTGATAAAATCAAGCGTTCAATCTCCAGGCAGTCAGTTTCAGAGAAATTAGATTTGAATGGTTGAAAGGACCTTGAAGTAGAAGGTCCTGTCTCAGCGGCAGAGTCCATCGTGGAAAGGATGACATGTCCACCAGATCTGCATACCAAGTCCTGCGTGGCCACGCAGGCGCTATCAAGATCACTGATGCTCTCTCCTGCTTGATTTTGGCAATCAGACGAGGGAGCAGAGGAAACGGTGGAAACACATAAGCCAGGTTGAAGGACCAAGACGCTGCTAGAGCATCTATCAGCGTTGCCTTGGGGTACCTGGATCCGTAACAAGGAAGTTTGGCGTTCTGGCGAGACGCCATGAGATCCAGTTCTGGTGTGCCCCAACGATGAATCAATTGTACAAACACCTCCGGATGGAGTTCCCACTCACCCAGATGAAAAGTCTGTCGACTTAGAAAATCCGCCTCCCAGTTCTCTACACCTGGGATATGGATAGCTGATAGGTGGCAAGAGTGAATCTCTGCCCAGCGAATTATCTTTGAGACTTCTAACATCGCTAGGGAACTCCTTGTTCCCCCTTGATGGTTGATGTAAGCCAAAGTCGTGATGTTGTCCGACTGAAATCTGATGAACCTCATTGTCGCTAGCTGAGGCCAAGCCTGAAGAGCATTGAATATCGCTCTTAGTTCCAGAATGTTTATTGTAAGGAGTGTCTCCTCCTGAGTCCACGATCCCTGAGCCTTCAGGGAGTTCCAGACTGCCCCCCAGCCTAGAAGGCTGGCATCTGTCGTTACAATTGTCCAATCTGGCCTGCGAAAGGTCATTCCCTTGGACAGATGGACCCAAGATAGCCACCAGAGAAGAGAATCCCTGGTCTCTTGATCCAGATTTAGTAGAGGGGCCAAATCTGTGTAATCCCCATTCCACTGACTGAGCATGCATAGTTGCAGCGGTCTGAGATGTAGGCGTGCAAACGGCACTATGTCCATTGCCGCTACCATTAAGCTGATTACTTCCATACACTGCGCCACCGAAGGGCGAGAAGTGGAATAAAGAACACGGCAGGAATTTAGAAATTTTGATAACCTGGACTCTGTCAGGTAAATCCTCATTTCTACAGAATCTATTAAGAGTTCCCAGAAAGGAAACTCTTGTGAGAGGAGATAGAGAACTCTTTTCTTCGTTCACCTTCCACCCATGCGACCTCAGAAATGCCAGAACTATGTCCGTATGAGACTTGGCAATTTGGAAATTTGACGCCTGTATCAGAATGTCGTCTAAATAAGGGGCCACTGATATGCCCCGTGGTCTTAGGACCGCCAGAAGTGACCCCAGAACCTTCATAAAGATTCTTGGGGCTGTAGCTAACCCAAAGGGAAGAGCTACAAACTGGTAATGCCTGTTCAGAAAGGCAAACCTGAGAAACCGATGATGATCTTTGTGTATCGGAATGTGAAGATAAGCATCCTTTAAATCCACTGTAGTCATGTATTGACCCTCCTGGATCATAGGTAGGATGGTACGAATAGTCTCCATCTTGAATGATGGGACTCTGAGGAATTTGTTTAAGATCTTGAGATCTAAAATTGGTCTGAAGGTTCCCTCTTTTTTGGGAACCACAAACAGATTTGAGTAAAATCCCTGTCCCTTTTCCTCCTTTGGAACTGGATGGATCACTCCCATAACTAGAAGGTCTTGAACACAGTGTAAGAATGCCTCTCTCTTTATCTGGTTTGCAGATAATTGTGAAAGGTGAAATCTCCCTTTTGGAGGAGAAGCTCTGAAGTCCAGAAGATATCCCTAAGATACAATTTCCAACGCCCAGGGATCCTGGACATCTCTTGCCCAAGCCTGGGCGAAGAGTGAAAGTCTGCCCCCTACTAGATCCGTTACCGGATAGGGGGCTGATACTTCATGCTGTCTTAGGGGCAGCAGCAGGTTTTTTGGCCTGCTTACCTTTGTTCCATGTCTGGTTAGGTCTCCAGACCGACTTGGACTGGGCAAAAGTTCCCTCTTGTTTTGCATTAGAGGAAGTTGATGCCGCACTCGCCTTGAAGTTTCGAAAGGCACAAAAATTAGTCTATTTGGCCCTTTTGGACCTATCCTGAGGAAGGGCATGACCTTTTCCTCCAGTGATATCAGAAATGATCTCCTTCAAACCAGGCCCGAATAGGGTATGCCCCTTGAAGAGAATATTAAGTAGCTTAGACTTTGAAGTAACGTCAGCTGACCATGATTTAAGCCATAGCGCCCTGCGCGCTTGAATAGCAAAACCAGAATTTTTAGCCGTTAGTTTAGTCAAATGAACAATGGCATCAGAAACAAAAGAATTGGCTAGCTTAAGTGCTCTAAGCTTGTCAAGTATGTCATCCAATGGGGTCTCTACCTGTAAAGTCTCTTCCAGAGACTCAAACCAGAAAGCTGCAGCAGCAGTGACTGGGGCAATGCATGCAAGGGGCTGTAGAATAAAACCTTGTTGAATAAACATTTTCTTAAGGTAAGCCTCTAACTTTTTATCCATTGGATCTGAGAAAGCACAACTGTCCTCGACAGGGATAGTAGTACGCTTAGCTAGGGTAGAAATTGCTCCCTCCACCTTAGGAACTGTCTGCCATAAGTCCCGTGTGGTGGCATCTATTGGAAACATTTTCTTAAAAATAGGAGGGGGAGAGAACGGCACACCTGGTCTATCCCATTCCTTAGTAATAATTTCTGTAAACCTTTTAGGTATTGGAAAAACATCAGTGCACACTGGCACTGCATAGTATTTGTCCAATCTACACAATTTTTCTGGTACTGCAATTGTATCACAGTCATTCAGAGCAGCTAAAACCTCCCTGAGCAACACGCGGAGGTGTTCAAGCTTAAATTTAAATGTAGACATATCAGAATCAGGTTGAATCTTTTTTCCTGAGTCAGAACCATCACGCACAGAAAGAAGCTCTCCTTCCTCAGCTTCTGTATATTGTGAGGGAGTATCAGACATAGCTCTTAAAGCGTCAGTATGCTCTGTATTTCTTCTAACTCCAGAGCTGTCTCGCTTTCCTCTAAACCCAGGTAGTCTGGATAATACCGCTGACAGGGTATAATCCATGACCGCCGCCATGTCTTGTAAAGTAAACGCTATGGGCGGACTAGATGTACTTGGCGCCACTAGAGCGTGAGTCCCTCGAGCGGGAGTCAAAGGGTCTGACACGTGGGGCGAGTTAGTCGGCATAACTTCCCCCTCGTCAGACTCCTCTGGTGATACATTTTTTAAAGACAGAATATGATCTTTATTACTTAAAGTGAAATCAGTACATTTGGTACACATTCTAAGAGGGGGTTCCACCATGGCTTCTAAACATAATGAACAAGGAGTTTCCTCTATGTCAGACATATTTAAACAGACTAGCAATGAGACCAGCAAGCTTGGAAAACACTTTAAATCAAGTTAACAAGCAAAAAATAAAAATGGTACTGTGCCTTTAAGAGAAACAAATTTTGTCAGATTTTGAAAAACAGTGAAAAAAAGCGGTAAATCAAACAACATTTTTACAGTGTGTATAATAAGCTAACAGAGCATTGCACCCACTTGCAAATGGATGATTAACCCCTTAGTTCAAAAAACGGATCAAAAAAACGATATAGATGTTTTTTTAACAGTCACAACAAACTGCCACAGCCCTGCTGTGGGCCTACCTTCCCAAACAAACGACTTTGGAAAGCCTAAGAGCCCTTTAGAGATGTCCTATAGCATTCAGGGGACTCCTGGAGGAAGCTGGATGTCTCAGTCTGTAAAAGTTACTGCACAATAAAGTGCTAAATTAGGCCCCTCCCACTCATAGTAACACAGTGGAAAGCCTCAGGAAACTGTTTCTAGGCAAATTTAAGCCAGCCATGTGGAAAAAAACTAGGCCCCAATAAAGTTTTATCACCAAAGTATATATAAAAACGTTTAAACATGCCAGCAAACGTTTAATATTGTAAATCTATAAGAGTATTACCTCAGAAAGTAAGCATGATACCAGTCGCTATTAAATCACTGTATTCAGGCTTACCTTACATAAATCTGGTATCAGCAGCATTTTCTAGCATTCACATCTTCTAGACATTTTTAACTGCACATACCTCATAGCAGGATAACCTGCACGCCATTCCCCCGCTGAAGTTACCTCTCTCTTCAGTTATGTGTGAGAACAGCAATGGATCTTAGTTACAACCTGCTAAGATCATAGAAATCACAGGCAGATTCTTCTTCTATTTTCTGCCTGGGACAAAATAGTACAACTCCGGTACCATTTAAAAATAACAAACTTTTGATTGAAGAAAAAAAACCAACTACGTTTCACCACTTCTCTCTTACTACCTCCATGCTTGTCGAGAGTTGCAAGAGAATGACTGGATATGGCAGTTAGGGGAGGAGCTATATAGCAGCTCTGCTCTGGGTGATCCTCTTGCAACTTCCTGTTGGAAAGGAGAATATCCCACAAGTAATGGATGATCCGTGGACTGGATACACCTTACAAGAGAAATGAAGGTAAGCATCCTTCAAGTCTATCGTAGTCATGAACTGTCCCTCTTGAACTATGGGCAGAATAGACCTTATCGTCTCCATCTTGAATGATGAGACCGACAGAAACTTGTTTAGGCACTTTAGGTCTAGAATCGTGCGAAACGTACCCTCCTTCTTCGAGACCACAAAAAGGTTAGAGTAGTACCCTAGACCTCTCTCTGATAGAGGTACTGGCACAATTACTCTTAGGGAGGAGAGATCCCTCACACATCCTAGAAAAGTTTCTTGTTTTTCAGGTCTTGAAGACAGGTTTGATAAGAGGAATCTGCCCCTGGACGGATGAATTTTGAAACCTATCCTGTAACCCTGAGCGATGACCTCTAGAAAGGAAGGTTCTCGCACGTCCCCCAACCAAGCCTCCACAAAGAGAGATAGTCTGCCACCAACACGATCTAACGCCGGATCGGGGGCCGCCCCTTCATTCTGACTTTGTTTCGGCGGGCTTCTTGTTCTGCTTGGATTTATTCCAAGATTGAAATGGTTTCCAAGTTCCCTTGGACTGATCAGGCTTTGCAGAGGGCTGCTGGCGATGGGATATATCCGAACGAAAGGGACGAAAATTAGGACCTTGTCCTTTAGATTCATTCTTCTTATCCTGCAGTAGGAAGGCACCCTTGCCCCCAGTGACAGTGACTCTATGATAGAGTCCAGGCCTGGACCAAAAAGAATCTTCCCCTTAAATCGAAGGGAAAGTAATCTAGGTTTTGAAGTCATGTCCACAGACCAAGACTTCAGCCAGAGAGCCCTACGGGCTAGAACAGAAAAACCTGATCTTTCGGCATTCAGGCGAATACTCTGCATGTTTGTATCACAGATGAAAGAATCAGCTAGCCTCAATGCCTTAATTCTTTCCTGGATCTTGTCGAGGGGAGTTTCTACCTTGATCATCTCCAATAGAGAGTCGCACCAATAGGTAGCAGATCCAGCTACCGCAGAAACCACCGCTGCAGGTTGAAACAAGTACCCTGTGTGCGGAAACATTTTAACAGAATTTCAAGCTTCTTATCATTGGGCTCCTTAAACGACAAACTATCCTCCAGCGGGATAGTGGCGCGGTTACCATGCTGACTTTGTTTCGGCTGGCTTCTTGTTCTGCTTGGATTTATTCCAAGATTGAAATGGTTTCCAAGTTCCCTTGGACTGATCAGGCTTCGCAGAGGGCTGCTGGCGATGGGATATATCCGAACGAAAGGGACGAAAATTAGGACCTTGTCCTTTAGGTTTATTCTTATCCTGCGGTAGGAAAGCACCCTTGCCCCCAGTGACAGTGACTCTATGATAGAGTCCAGGCCTGGACCGAAAAGAATCTTCCCCTTAAATCGAAGGGAAAGTAATCTAGATTTTGAAGTCATGTGCATGTTTGTATCACAGATGAAAGAATCAGCTACCCTCAATGACTTAATTCTTTCCTGGATCTTGTCGAGGGGAGTTTCTACCTTGATCATCTCCAATAGAGAGTCGCACCAATAGGTAGCAGCTCCAGCTACCGCAGCAACCACCTCTGCAGGTTGAAACAAGTACCCTGTGTTCGGAAACATTTTAACAGAATTTCAAGCTTCTTATCATTGGGCTCCTTAAACGACAAACTATCCTCCAGCGGGATAGTGGCGCGGTTACCAAGCTTGGAGATAGCTCCATCCACCTTAGGGACAGACCCCCACAATTCTAATTGAGAATCTGGAACAGGGAAAAATTTCTTAAAAGAAGGGGAAAAAGTAGATCCAAGTCTCTCCCATTCATTCTTAATAATATTTGCCATCTTTACGGGAACCGGAAAAGTCTGTGGCACCACCCTGTCCTCATAAACTTTATCAATCTTAGGAATAGAAGGTTCCTTGGGTAATTTAGGTTCCGGAACCTCTAACGTAGCCAACACTTCCTTTAACAGAAAGCGTAAGTGCTCGATCCTAAATCTAAAGTCTGGTACCTCCGCAGCCGGAGGTTTAGAGGCAGCAGATTCCGACCTAGAAAGAGCCTTCTCTGAAGTATCAGAGGGGTCTTCATCAGCAGATAATCTAGTATCAAATTGGTAAATGACCCCTGGGAAGGATAGCAATATTTGACCTCTCACTGAATCATATGCACATCTTCATTCTTCACCTTCCTCCAGCGGAGGCAAAGACAAGACTAGTTTCTAGTAAGGTGGGAGGGGTTTTATAGAGCTCTTGGGGCTTGGGAATCTTTGCCTACTCCTAGTGGTCAAAAAGTTAATTCCCAGGATTAATGGATCGTGGACTCTCAACACCTGCATGAAAGAAAAATGCTTTTAATGGTGAATTTAGCAAAATAATAGTCATTCTACATGGGCGACTGCGTACAGCAGCATGTTTGACAATATTTCAGCCATCTCCCTGGAACGGAAGCTATCCTGATAAATTAAAGGCTATGTTATATTCCTCTTTTATTGTTAAAAAAAGTTTTGTTTCTGTGTGCAATTGTGTTTTTGCATCTGTCTAATATTTGAACCACATTACCATTAGTAATAACAATACTGTGTTATTAGAATGATTTTTGCAAAAACAAAATTCATGCTTACCTGATAAATTTCTTTCTTTCCATGGCGTCCTCAATTACTGTTGGGAATATCACTCCTCGCCAGAGCACCACAGCAAAGCGGTTAAGAAGCCCTCCCTTTCCCACAATCCCCAGTCATTCGACCGAAGGAAAATAGAGAAAAGGAGAAACACAAGGTGTAGAGGTGCCTGAAGTTTAGTAAAAAAAACCTGTCTTTAAAATACAGGGCGGGGCCGTGGATTCATCTGGAAATAAATAAATTTATCAAGTAAGCATACATTTTGTTTTCTTTCCTAAGATATGGTGAGTCCACGGTGTCCTCAATTACTGTTGGCAACCAATACCCAAGCTACACGTGGACCAAAACAGAAGGCACAAATGCTTTAAGAAACTTTCTCCCAAAAGAAGCGTCAGCCGAAGCAAAAGTATCAAATTTATAAAATATTGAAAAAGTATGCAAAGAGAACCAAGTTGCAGCCTTGCAAATCTGCTCCACAGAAGCTTCATTTTTGAAAGCCCAAGAAGATGAAACAGCCCTAGTGGCATGAGCTGTGATTCTCTCAGGAGGCTGCTGTCCAACAGTCTCATATGCCAAACAAATAATACTTCTCAACCAGAGAGAAAGAGAAGTAGCAGTAGGCTTTCTGATCTCTACATTTCCCAGAAAAACAAACAAACAATGCAGAAGACTGACGCAAATTCTTTGTTGCCTGCAAATAGAATTTAAGGGCATGCACCACATGCAGGTTGTGTAAAAATCGTTACTTATGAGAAGAAGGAGTAGGACACAGAGAAGGAACAACAATCTCCTGATTAATATTTCTATCTGAAACAACCTTTGGAAGAAAACCAAACTTTGTACGAAGAACTGCCTTATCTGCATGAAATATGAGATAAGGTGAATCGCACTGCAAAGCTGAGAGATCAGAAACTCTCCGAGCAAAAGAGATAGCAGTAAGAAACAAAACCTTCCAAGATAACATCCTAATATCTATGGAATGCATAGGTTCAAACGGAGCCTGTTGCAAAACTTTAAGAACAAAGTTAAGACTCCAAGGTGGAGCAACAGATTTAAACACAGGCCTGATTCTGACCAAGGTCTGACAAAAGGATTTCACATCTCACACGTCCGCCAGACGCTTGTGCAGCAAAATAGATGGCAGCAGAAAAATAGATAGAGCAGAAATCTGGTCCTTCAGTGTACTGTCAGACAAACCTTTCTCCAGACCTTCCTGGAGAAAAGATAAAAATCTTAGAATCCTGTCCCTACTTCAAGAGTATCCCTTGAAGTCACAACAATGAAGATATTTGCCCCATATCTTATGGTAAATATTTCTAGTAACAGGCTTACGAGCCTGAATCATGGTCTCAGCTTCCTCAGAGGGAGTCTCCACAGTGGCAGAGACGACATTTTCACTAGGTCTGCATACCAGATCCTGCGTGGCCACGCCGGAGCTATTAAAATCACTGACGCTCTCTCCTGATTGATCTGAGCAATGAATCGTGGGAGGAGAGCAAACGGGGGGAAAAAGTACGCCAATTTGAAGTTCCAAAAACGCAGTGAGGCCCACCCCACAAGTTCCTAACTGCTTGAAAGCTACCACAGCCCTACTGAAGAGACTAACGTGGAGTACAGCAAGACCCAGTCTTGACAGGAAAGATCAGAGCAAACCTACTCTGGCTTTCAAAATAATAAAATCTTGATTGAAGAAAAATCTTGTACAGACACCAAACTTCACCTCCTCTTTGCACTGAAGGCAAAGAGAATGACTGGGGAGTGTGGGAAGGGATACTTAACAGCTTTGCTGTGGTGCTCTTTGCCTCCTCCTGCTGTCCAGGAGTGATATTCCTAACAGTAATTGAGTACGCCGTGGACTCACCATATGTTAGGAAAGAAATTGTGTTGGGTTTTCCGTAGGATTTTCCAAATAATCTTAAAATGGCGGCAGCAGAGTTTAGTGTATGTGGCATTAAAGGGGGAGTTTGGGCATTTTTCTGGGTCTAGTACCCATTGAACTATGGCACAGGCTTGTCTGGTGTGGCTAGACTGTGACAAACTGGTTAAGGTGGACAGTAATAAACTGTCTAGTTGCAGGGTTGGATAATCCTGTATGACACGCATATATATATATATATATATATATATATATATATATAACATATACACACACACACACACATATATATATATATATATATATATATATATATATATATATATATATAGGTGGATGAAAAACTATACAACCATTCCTGACTAGTTTCAGATGAGATTAAGGACCTGCATGTCACTGTGAGGGCTCACCACAGCCACACCACTGTGAGGCAGTCAGATCCCGCCACCCACCTCCATACAGTACCCTGCCGGATTGTATGTGCTGGCCTACACTTTCTGCCTGCTTCCCACTGGAGACTCCTCCAATGCCTCACATCAGTTACCCACAGTCCTACTTTGTTCCATGCTGGCCGCAAGTACTTAGGCGTGCTCACCTGTATCCCTCTTAAAGACACAGTGCGCATGTGCATTACGCCTTTAGCGCATCTGAGAACCACTAATACGAGGCTCCTCCCCCTCAAGTAATGTCACTGAAGCGCCAAACCATATAAATACAAATGGATCCACAGGTACAGTGCTTTGTTATTGAAGGACATTGTCTTCTATAATTCCTAGCTTTGTATTGCTGTTTTTAGTTGGTTTTCTGGCTCTTTGTTATTTGATCTTTATCCTATGCTGCACACCCTGACCTTCGGATTGACCCTGAGTTTACATTTGGATTTTGATTATTGGATACCGGTCTAAGCCTGTCCTGGTTACCACGATTCAAGAGGCTTGTATTCAAAACTCAGTTCCTTTGGGAAGTGCTGCTGTATGGGCAAGAATTTCCTGCGTCTGGGCTTCAACTATCTACACCTGACAGTCAAATATAATGCATCACTGGCAACTGCTTACTACAAACTATACACTACCATTTAAAGGGATGGAGTCCACAAGAATGGTGTATCGACGAGCAATGAATTTACAAGATGCCTTAGTCAAGACTGATCCAACACATTGTTATCAGAGGAATAAGTGGTTGACACATAATAAGACAGGTTGCTTTCATTGTGCAAACGGTGTGACCTGTAACAGCTTAATTGTTGACTCAAAATTTTACCATCCACATGTCAATCCAATCTACCACATTTTCCAAACTTTGGGTTTCTCACTGAAATTATTTACATACTGCCTGTGCAATCACAAATGATTGTAAAAGCTTCCCTGGGATCCCCTTCGATCAGAAATAGCAGACATACATGGCTTTGCCATTGGCATTTGGTAATTAGAATAACGCTAATTTAAGCTATGCACCAAACTTCTATTATTCCTGGCAGTGACAGGATTAATCAGGTAGCTTGTAAGGTTAATTTTAGCTGTAGTGTAGTGATTACCCTTCCATCGGACACGAGAGAGAGAGTATACAACCACTTCCAGCTGGTTTCAGAAGATGAGATATTAAGAACTTATAGACTGTGCATTTTTAATAGCTCATATGTTTTCCCGTTGAAAATGTGACTTGCAATTTACTGCTACCAGAAGAATCTGTTTATGAAACAAGATTCCTCTTTTTGTCTATATATTATTTTGTTTTAATTTGTTTGACAATTGCCTGTATATTGCCCCACATTTTATATATATATATATATATATATATATATATATATATATATATATATATATATATATATATATATATATATATATATATACATACACTGTAATGTCTCCAATTCTAATACCCCCCTGCCAAATATACAGATAGATATCCACTAGCTGATAAGGAGAATACCCACAGTACTATTAGCAGTGAATGGTAAACCCAATGAGAAAACACTGGTTTATTTTGGATAGGGGTGTGAATTTTTCAAGCTACAAAAAATTGTATTACATATTTAAATAAATGATATAAAACAAAGAAACACATTGATTACAATATCCTTTTAACATGTAACATCCTTGTACCTCTACTTGCCTTATAATTGAAGAAAATGTTAGTACTTATCACTTCACTGGCATTAAAAGATACTTTTGCCCTTGGAAAAGACATGCAAAACGTTTGCTTTCCTTTGTAAATGTAAAAGCTCTGACCATAAATAATGTTTTGTTGAACCTAGTTATTAACTGCAGAAAATAGCAAGGCATTATTTCTGAGCGAATTGCTAAAAAAACAGACCATCTAATTGGGCTTTTTAGATTTTTTTTCTGCTCTGTTCATCTAAAAGGATCTCCTTTTCATGCAAAGACTTCTCAACAAAGCTATGTTAGACTAACAGTATTGGATATAGCCATTTAGTCAAAGTACTGAGAATCTAATCAAGGTAAGAAAAGTAGTCTTGGTGTGTCTCTGTTATGAATGAAGTCAACACTTTCCTATATGCAGAATCCAGTGTCCTAAGGCCCTGCTCACCTCATAACCGTACAGTAAACTAGAACAAGTAATTGGCATGTCTACATTTTCCGTATTATTCCTCTAGGAACCAACCTTTTGCCTGGTTATGCTGTGTTCCCTATGGCCTGCAGAGTGAGATCAATCACTCACACCATCTGACAAGAATGTGATGGGATTAAAGGTTATTTACGTGTAATCACTGTGTGCACCAGCTCAGACATCAAGCTAAAGGGATAATATTTCAGCGTCTTAATGTTAAAATATCAGCTGGTAGTAATGTCAAAGTAGCGTGAACTCTGTGGGAATTGAACCACGAAATGCAGATCCTAGTCGCATCTTTTTTGTTGTAAAGGCAGCAAGTTTTTACTTGGAATTTATTGTTTAAACAAAATGTAATATAATTAGAAAAAAAGAGAACATCAAGGTGAAAACTGAAAACAAAAATGCATTAATAACAATATATAGATAGGAAAAACTGTATCCAAACTGCTTAGGAACGGAAAAGGTTTGGATTTCGGCATAGTTTGGATTTGGAATATTTGTATAATGCATCTGTAAACTTAAACCAAGTATAAAAAACATATCTTATATCCTAAAATGAAGAGCTGCTTTCCTTTATGCTATTAATACTAAAGAAATTAGTGCAAAAATATAAAAATAATTTATAAAAAGTCTTTTCCTTAAAGTAGGAGGTGATATCCTCCAAATGATATGTACTCAAGTCTTCTTACCTATCATCTTTCAAATGTAATTTGAAACTCAAATTAAGGAATTAAGAATATGTTAAAACATCACTGAGTGAATAAACTACTACTATCAATCAATTCAAACATATCTATCACTTTTTTTGTGAAAATGTAAATATGAACTCTCTTCTCACTTCAAACCATGAGTAAGGCTGCCATATTGCTGCTTTAAATAAAGACACTTATGCAAGTTAGAGTTCTCATAAAGGAATATGTTTTTCAAGCAGTTTATTTAGAAGGCTTACCTGATAAATTAATTTCTTTCATATTGGCAAGAGTCCACGAGCTAGTGGCATATGGGATATACAATCCTACCAGGAAGGGTAAAGTTTCCCAAACCTCAAAATGCCTATAAATACACCCCTCACCACACCCACAATTCAGTTTAACGAATAGCCAAGTAGTGGGGTGATAGAAAAAGGAGTAAAAAGCATAAAAAAAGGAACCGGAAAAATAATTGTGCTTTATGCAAAAAAACATAACCACCATAAAAAGGGTGAGTCTCATGTACTCTTGCCAATATGAAAGAAATTAAATTATGTCATGGTATATGTGAGGTTAATAAATATATATATTTTAATCATATATCTCCAGATTAATAAATCTGTATTTTTGATCAGACATTTCACTGATCAGAAAAAGAAAAACAGAATTTATGTTTACCTGATAAATTACTTTCTCCAACGGTGTGTCCGGTCCACGGCGTCATCCTTACTTGTGGGATATTCTCTTCCCCAACAGGAAATGGCAAAGAGCCCAGCAAAGCTGGTCACATGATCCCTCCTAGGCTCCGCCTACCCCAGTCATTCGACCGACGTTAAGGAGGAATATTTGCATAGGAGAAACCATATGTTACCGTGGTGACTGTAGTTAAAGAAAATAAATTATCAGACCTGATTAAAAAAACCAGGGCGGGCCGTGGACCGGACACACCGTTGGAGAAAGTAATTTATCAGGTAAACATAAATTCTGTTTTCTCCAACATAGGTGTGTCCGGTCCACGGCGTCATCCTTACTTGTGGGAACCAATACCAAAGCTTTAGGACACGGATGAAGGGAGGGAGCAAATCAGGTCACCTAAATGGAAGGCACCACGGCTTGCAAAACCTTTCTCCCAAAAATAGCCTCAGAAGAAGCAAAAGTATCAAATTTGTAAAATTTAGAAAAAGTGTGCAGTGAAGACCAAGTCGCTGCCTTACATATCTGATCAACAGAAGCCTCGTTCTTGAAGGCCCATGTGGAAGCCACAGCCCTAGTGGAGTGAGCTGTGATTCTTTCAGGAGGCTGCCGTCCGGCAGTCTCATAAGCCAATCGGATAATGCTTTTAATCCAGAAGGAGAGAGAGGTAGAAGTTGCTTTTTGACCTCTCCGTTTACCAGGATAAACAACAAACAAAGACAAAGTTTGTCTGAAATCCTTAGTAGCTGCTAAGTAAAATTTGAGAGCACGAACTACATCCAAGTTGTGCAACAAACGTTCCTTCTTTGAAACTGGATTAGGACACAAAGAAGGCACAACTATCTCCTGGTTAATGTTTTTGTTAGAAACAACTTTTGGAAGAAAACCAGGTTTAGTACGCAAAACCACCTTATCTGCATGGAACACCAGATAAGGAGAAGAACACTGCAGAGCAGATAATTCTGAAACTCTTCTAGCAGAAGAAATTGCAACCAAAAACAAAACTTTCCAAGATAATAACTTAATATCAACGGAATGTAAGGGTTCAAACGGAACCCCCTAAAGAACTGAAAGAACTAGGTTGAGACTCCAAGGAGGAGTCAAAATTTTGTAAACAGGCTTGATTCTAACCAGAGCCTGAACAAAGGCTAGAACATCTGGCACAGCTGCCAGCTTTTTGTGAAGTAACACAGACAAGGCAGAAATCTGTCCCATCAAGGAACTTGCAGATAATCCTATTCCCAATCCTTCTCGAAGGAAGGATAGACTCTTAGGAATCTTAACCTTGTCCCAAGGGAATCCTGCAGATTCACACCAACAGATATACCAAATTATGTGGTAATTTTTCTGGTTACAGGCTTTCAGGCCTGAACAAGAGTATTAATAACAGAATCTGAGAACCCTCGCTTTGATAAGATCAAGCGTTCAATCTCCAAGCAGTCAGCTGGAGTGGGTCGAACGGACCTAGAACAAGAAGGTCTCGTCTCAAAGGTAGCTTCCATGGTGGAGCCGATGACATATTCACCAGATCTGCATACCAAGTCCTGCGTGGCCACGCAGGAGCTATCAAAATCACCGACGCCCTCTCCTGATTGATCCTGGCTACCAGCCTGGGGATGAGAGGAAACGGCGGGAACACATAAGCTAGTTTGAAGGTCCAAGGTGCTACTAGTGCATCCACTAGAGCCGCCTTGGGATCCCTGGATCTGTACCCGTAGTAAGGAACTCTGAAGTTCTGACGAGAGGCCATCAGATCCATGTCTGGAATGCCCCACGGTTGAGTGACTTGGGCAAAGATTTCCGGATGGAGTTCCCACTCCCCCGGATGCAATGTCTGACGACCCAGAAAATCCGCTTCCCAATTTTCCACTCCTGGGATGTGGATAGCAGACAAGTGGCAGGAGTGAGACTCCGCCCATAGAATGATTTTGGTCACTTCTTCCATCGCTAGGGAACTCCTTGTTCCCCCCTGATGGTTGATGTATGAACTTGGCCCTCACTAGCTGAGGCCAAGCTTTGAGAGCATTGAATATCGCTCTCAGTCCCAGAATATTTATCGGTAGAAGAGATTCTACCCGAGACCAAAGACCCTGAGCTTTCAGGGATCCCCAGACCGCGCCCCAGCCCATCAGACTGGCGTCGGTCGTGACAATGACCCACTCTGGTCTGCGGAAGGTCATCCCTTGTGACAGGTTGTCCAGGGACAGCCACCAACGGAATGAGTCTCTGGTCCTCTGATTTACTTGTATCTTCGGAGACAAGTCTGAATAGTCCCCATTCCACTGACTGAGCATGAACAGTTGTAATGGTCTTAGATGAATGCGCCCAAAAGGAACTATGTCCATTGCCGCTACCATCAAACCTATCACTTCCATGCACTGCGCTATGGAAGGAAGAGGAACGGAATGAAGTATCCGACAAGAGTCTAGAAGTTTTGTTTTTCTGGCTTCTGTCAGAAAAATCATCATTTCTAAGGAGTCTATTATAGTTCCCAAGAAGGGAACCCTCGTTGACGGAGATAGAGAACTCTTTTCCACGTTCACTTTCCATCCGTGAGATCTGAGAAAGGCCAGGACAATGTCCGTGTGAGCCTTTACTTGAGGAAGGGACGACGCTCGAATCAGAATGTCGTCCAAGTAAGGTACTACAGCAATGCCCCTTGGTCTTAGCACCGCCAGAAGGGACCCTAGTACCTATGAGAAAATCCTAGGAGCAGTGGCTAATCCGAAAGAAAACGCCACGAACTGGAAATGCTTGTCCAGGAATTCAAACCTTAGGAACCGATGATGTTCCTTGTGGATAGGAATATGTAGATACGCATCCTTGGAATCCACCTTGGTAATGAATTGACCTTCCTGGATGGAAGGAAGGAGTGTTCGAATGGTTTCCATCTTGAACGATGGAACCTTGAGAAACTTGTTCAAGATCTTGAGATCTAAGATTGGTCTGAACGTTCCCTCTTTTTTGGGAACTATGAACAGATTGGAGTAGAACCCCATCCCTTGTTCTCCTAATGGAACAGGATGAATCACTCCCATTTTTAGCAGGTCTTCTACCCAATGTAAGAATGCCTGTCTTCTTATGTGGTCTGAAGACAACTGAGACCTGTGGAACCTCCCCCTTGGAGGAAGCCCCTTGAACTCCAGAGAATAACCTTGGGAGACTATTTCTAGCGCCCAAGGATCCAGAACATCTCTTGCCCCAGCCTGAGCGAAGAGAGAGAGTCTGCCCCCCACCAGATCCGGTCCCGGATCGGGGGCCCGCATTTCATGCTGTCTTGGTAGCAGTGGCAGGTTTCCTGGCCTGCTTTCCTTTGTTCCAGCCTTGCATAGGTCTCCAGGCTGGATTGGCTTGAGAAGTATTACCTTCCTGCTTAGAGGACGTAGCCCTTGGGGCTGATCCGTTTCTGCGAAAGGGACGAAACTTAGGTTTATTTTTGGTCTTGAAAAGACCTATCCTGAGGAAGGGCGTGGCCCTTGCCCCCAGTGATATCAGAGATAATCTCTTTCAAGTCAGGGCCAAAGAGTGTTTTCCCCTTGAAAGGAATGTCAAGCAATTTGTTCTTGGAAGACGCATCCGCTGCCCAAGATTTTAACCAAAGCGCTCTGCGCCACAATAGCAAACCCAGAATTTTTTCGCCGCTAACCTAGCCAATTGCAAGGTGGCGTCTAGGGTGAAAGAATTAGCCAATTTAAGAGCACGAATTCTGTCCATAATCTCCTCATAAGAAGAAGAATTACTAATAATCGCCTTTCCTAGCTCATCAAACTAGAAACACGCGGCTGCAGTGACAGGGACAATGCATGCAATTGGTTGTAGAAGGGAACCTTGCTGAACAAACATCTTTAGCAGACCTTCTAATTTTTTATCCATAGGATCTTGGAAAGCACAACTATCTTCTATGGGTATAGTGGCGCGCTTGTGTAGAGTAGAAACCGCCCCCTCGACCTTGGGGACTGTCTGCCATCAGTCCTTTCTGGGGTCGACTATAGGAAAACAATTTTATAAATATGGGGGGAGGTACTAAAGGTATAGCGGGCCTGTCCCATTCTTTACTAACAATGTACGCCACCCGCTTGGATATAGGAAAAGCTTCGGGGGGCCCCGGGGCCTCTAAGAACTTTTCCATTTTACATAGTGGTTCTGGAATGACCAGATAATCACAATCATCCAAATTGGATAACACCTCCTTAAGCAGAGCGCGGAGATGTTCCAACTTAAATTTAAAAGTAATCACATCAGGTTCAGCTTGTTGAGAAATGTTTCCTGAATCTGAAATTTCTCCCTCAGACAAAACCTCCCTGGCCCCCTCAGACTGGTGTAGGGGCCCTTCAGAAACCATATCATCAGCGTTCTCATGCTCTACAGAATTTTCTAAAACAGAGCAGTCGCGCTTTCACTGATAAGTGGGCATATTGGCTAAAATGTTTTTGATAGAATTATCCATTACAGCCGTTAAATGTTGCATAGTAAGGAGTATTGGCGCACTAGATGTACTAGGGGCCTCCTGTATGGGCAAGACTGGTGTAGACGAAGGAGGGGATGATGCAGTACCATGCTTACTTCCCTCACTTGAGGAATCATCTTGGGCATCATTTTTACTAAATTTTTTTATGACATAAAATACATATAGTTAAATGAGAAGGAACCTTGGTTTCCCCACAGTCAGAACACAATCTATCTGGTAGTTCAGACATGTTAAACAGGCATAAACTTGATAACAAAGCACAAAAAACGTTTTAAAATAAAACCGTTACTGTCACTTAAAATTTTAAACTAAACACACTTTATTACTGCAATGGCGAAAAAGTATGAAGGAATTGTTCAAAATTCACCAAAATTTCACCACAGTGTCTTAAAGCCTTAAAAGTATTGCACACCAAATTTGGAAGCTTTAACCCTTAAAATAACGGAACCGGAGCCGTTTTTATATTTAACCCCTTTACAGTCCCTGGAATCTGCTTTGCTGAGACCCAACCAAGCCCAAAGGGGAATACGATACCAAATGATGCCTTCAGAAAGACTTTTCTATGTATCAGAGCTCCACACACATGCAGCTGCATGCCATGCTGTCCTCAAAAACAAGTGCGCCATACCGGCGCGAAAATGAGGCTCTGACTATGATTAGGGAAAGCCCCTAAAGAATAAGGTGTCAAAAACAGTGCCTGCCGATATAATCATATCAAAATACCCAGAATAAATGATTCCTCAAGGCTAAATATGTGTTAATAATGAATCGATTTAGCCCAGAAAAAGTCTACAGTCTTAATAAGCCCTTGTGAAGCCCTTATTTACTATCTTAATAAACATGGCTTACCGGATCCCATAGGGAAAATGACAGCTTCCAGCATTACATCGTCTTGTTAGAATGTGTCATACCTCAAGCAGTAAGAGACTGCACACTGTTCCCCCAACTGAAGTTAATTGCTCTCAACAGTCCTGTGTGGAACAGCCATGGATTTTAGTTACGGTGCTAAAATCATTTTCCTCATACAAACAGAAATCTTCATCTCTTTTCTGTTTCTGAGTAAATAGTACATACCAGCACTATTTTAAAATAACAAACTCTTGATTGAATAATAAAAACTACAGTTAAACACTAAAAAACTCTAAGCCATCTCCGTGGAGATGTTGCCTGTACAACGGCAAAGAGAATGACTGGGGTAGGCGGAGCCTAGGAGGGATCATGTGACCAGCTTTGCTGGGCTCTTTGCCATTTCCTGTTGGGGAAGAGAATATCCCACAAGTAAGGATGACGCCGTGGACCGGACACACCTATGTTGGAGAAAAATGATTCATTCCTCTCAGACAAACTGACTTCAATCATGTTCAGCTCTTCCCCCATTTAGTATGCAGACAGGATGTCTCCAAAGGCTTGAGCATAACCTTTGAAGCCCCCTCCTGCTGTGTAAAAGGCAGCATTTTGATACATAGAACAGGACACAGGCCCATATATATGGATTTCCTCCAAGAGAAATGCCGATCCGTCTGAAGAAATGTGAGAACTGCAAACATTTTTCAAGGGGAACTGATAATTAGCACAAATTTGTTTTGAATGACTCAGGCTATGTGGCTGATAATACCAGATGTGGTGATTAAAATAACACAGAGAAAACAAAGACAGATGCTGAGGTATGACTCTGGAAGTTCACGTAAGCAGACAGCAAATAAACATTTTTTTTTCTCTCTCTGTTTAAATACATGCCCCAGAATGTATTAAATATAGAAATTTGGGAAATTGTCTAATTCTATATTATTATTACATGGGTATTTGCTAAGCTTGGGAGGTAACTGTTTTAATCAGTCAAAAATGTGTAATAAATTCTGTTTTGTTTATATTTTTCAGACAGATAATCTCAAATCTACATAGAAGTGAATGTGCATGTATGTGTGTATATATATATATATATATATATATATATGTGTGTATATATATATATATGTGTATATATATTTATATGTTTTGAAAACATAAAAGATCTTACTTAGCCTCTGTGTGTTTAAAAACATGAATAGATGTTTATGGACCTGAAGAGAAGTGATTATTAACATTTATTTTCTTATTTCAGATCTACATAGACAGGATTCACTTGGAATACAGTACAATACTGAATTAAAAATAAGCTATTATTCACATATAAATGCCAGGATACCGATAAAATTGTAATGCATTTTAAGCTACTAATTAGCAGTATTAAATTGCCTTGATATAATAAAATGTTAATAATATAACATATTTGGTATCAGAATAATCAAAAAAAAATAACCTAATATTAACCATCTGTAATTGGGGTTATATATGATTAATGCAGAGAGTGTAATCTGATTAAATAACCATTTTATGAAAAAAAAAAAAAAATTAACTTGCTTAAAAATGTCAGAAATGCTGTATTGTATTGCTATGTTGTACTGTATGCTGCCACCTGGTGTTATGTTGCGAGAACTACAGCCAGAAGGTTCTTTCTGGCTGTTAAAAATGAAATTTCCAAGGGCCAATCCGATTTAGACTTCCCAGATAACCAATGGGAAGGTCAGCTCCCGTAGTGCCACCCACATGATGTCATCAATGATTATATAATGGGAGTGTTGAATGCACAAGAGAGAGTTGTCTGTAACTTGTTGAAAATTAGTGATCTGATTTTGGCTGCGATATACCTGAAAAAAAAAAAGTTCACTTCAGCAAGGAGCTTAAAACTTATCCTTGATTTGTGCAAAAACCTTCTTTCAAATGAGATGACCTAAAGACCGCTACGAATTGGTTCAAAATTGGTGAAGTATATTGTATTTTAAATTGGTAGTTATAAGCCTAGGTATTGTTCAAATCTGTGTCTGAATTGGCTAAGTAACTCATCTATACAAGTTCTGATATTGTCGTTTAATTTTGTATTAGGATAAATTGCAGTTAAATAGCAGAATATATATTTTATCCTATTGTTTTATAAACACTGTTTAGAATTGTATTGCTTGGATGTTAAAGGTTTTTAGTCCCATTGTGTTAAATAAATAAGGCTGAATTGTGAAGGTATATTTTTCTGGGTTTTGTAAGAAGGATAGCATATCTTAAGAGTTGGTTTTAACGCATATAAACTTTTATTTAATTTCCTTTTACTGCAAATATAGTTCAATATGTTTATGGATATTAACTAAATAAAAGAATTCAGATATTTATATTAATTGTATGGTCTAGTAGGTGCATGGTTGATAAGGGTTTCTATTTCTTTGTATTATGTTTATAACCCTGCCATAAACTTATATATATATTATTTGGATAGCACTGCTAAGATTTTCATAAATATACTGACATAATAATTGGAGGCATTGCATGAGATTTAATAATATCCATCATAATTGATATAATATATTTGTAAGTAAATAGAAATTATTATAAAAGAGAAAAAAAATTAAAAAAAATCATATTTCGATATTAATATTTTGAAGATATAATTTTTTTTTTTTGAAGAGTTGAAATATTAATTTTCATATTTCGAGATTGACATTAATATCTTGAAATATTATTAAAGATTAATTTTGAAAAATTAATAAAAATATTAATTTTTCATATTTCAAAATTAATCAAAAATATAAATTTTTCATATTTTCAAAGTTAATCAAAAAATATTAATTTTTCATATTTCGGAATATTAATTTTTCATATTTCAAAATTAATAATATTTTTTTTGAAATATAAAATTTTTCTCTCTTTTTATTGGCAAAAATTGTATTAGCATTTTAGTTAAATAAATACTAAACCAATACAATAATGTCTGTAGCCAGAAGTGACTCATTTAATTCTACACATAGCAATGAAATTGGTCCCATAACCATACCTATTACTAAAGGTCAGGTCCTTAAGAAAGATATCTTAAGTTACCTTAAAGGGAAGTTTAATATTGCGGGTGAATTAAATGATTTTATGGATATGCTTGAAACTAGGGCTAAAAATATTACCGTTAATAATAATATGTGGAATGAAGAGAATGAATTCTTCCAGGAATTATTAATGATTAATCAATGCGAAGCTCCCAAAAAGCGAGACGAACTAATACTAAAATCCTGGCCCCTTTTAATATGCATAATTGACGAAATGTCGTTTTGTGTCACAGACAAACAATTGCAAATACAGGAGCTAGAAAATAGTATTCGTTCCTCGCGCAGACGCGAAGAGGGTTTAAAAATAGCCAAAAATAAAATGGATGAATTTGCCCAAAACCTAGCCACCTTAGATAAGCACAATATGGACTTAATCGCGCAGATACAAGATTTAAATAAACAGCTTGCGCAAAGCCAGAGAGAATTAAACGATTTAAAAAGGTCATATCGCCATAATGAAAACCCCTATATTAGCAATGAGAATAATACAGATAATGCTAACTCCTTTAGCGAACGCGTCAGGGACGAGGTACGAAAATATATAGAACAACATAGACAAATGACCCCTAACGGGTCAGAAGTAGATTTCCCAAATAGACAATCCCCTCAGGATGTAAATCCAGAGGACAGCTGTAGCGCAGCTGATGCGGGGGAGGGAAACTCTAACAGAGAGTCCCAAAATAAGTCTGATAAAGTCTATGATTCCCATAAAATAATCACCTTCGTACAACGCGCAGTACCTATATTCTCCAATAAGGGAACAACATCTGTAATTGATCATTTACAGGCTTTTGAAAATGCGTTAGCTATAATGAATGTTACAAGTGAGAAATTGAAAATTGAATTTCTGCCTTGGGTATTTGACAGTAAGCATCACAAATTCTTTGCTTCACTAAAGGATATGAATATTCATTCCTGGAATGGGGTAAAACAACAATGCAGAAAAGAATTCGGGCAATATCGCACTAAAACTGCCGCGAAAATAGCGGTATATGGTTTAAAGTGTCGTGCGAATCAGAGTCCAGTCGAATTCCTTTCTGTATTGAAAAATGCGTACAGTATGGCTGAAGATAATCCCAGATTTGATGGCTCAGAATTTGTAAATTTATTTTTTGAAGCATTGCCTACACCCATCAAAATTAACTTAGCTAGAGATTTTGATGAGGACTGCTCATTGGAATGGCTGATCAAAGAGAGTACAAAATTATACTCTATTCAGCAGTCCAGTGAGCAGGGGGTTAAAAAGGAATCAAAACCCAAAATTGTAGCAGAAACTAGGGTGTCACCTAAACCCCTCAATTTGGAGTCCAACAAGAGGACTTATGCAGAGGTGGCCAGTCAAAACAGGCCATCTCCACAGAGGTTTAATTCTGCCCCTCCCCCTACACAGGTTGAGGCGCAGGGAGACTATAACCAAAGTGGGGGACATAATCAGGTGAATAATTACTCACAAAGAGAATACTCACCAAATAATTGGTATCCGCGCAAGGGTAGATACAATAGACGGCGAAGATATTCTCAGGGTAACCAGACACCCCAGGTATATAATGCTTCCCAAAATATTAATACTGAACAAGCTGAACCCCAGGGGCAACCACGCCAGAATAGAAATAGTGGCCCTGATTCTGAGGGAACCCAATGGTCCAGGAATCAGTACAATGGGGCACCAAGAGATAGGCCCAGGGGTAGAGGTAACTTGTACAATCAGGTAGATATGCTGTTTACCCAATTAAATCGGTTGAGCGAACAAATCGCTAATATGAGTCAAAAATCTACGGCTCAGCAACCGAACAATACTTTTTTAGGGGTACAGCCAGTGGTCAGCAGTGGACCACAGGCACAGTCATAAATACTGCAGTATCACCTGAAGGGGAGGGGAGAGATATACAAAATGTAGTAATAAATATCAATGATACTAATCATGTTATCTCCCCACAGACCGGAAACGGACAAATTAGCTGTGACAATGAGCGACATCAGCCGGAAAAAGTTAACAAATCTCTTCCTTTGCAGCTCTCTCTTAACCTTGTTTCCACAGATGCAGTACAAAAGAATCCAGCCGACCCTGTCATAGAGGAAACAGGTAGGTATGAAGCTTCTTCTGCATCGGAAAGCATGGCAAACTCAGGTAATACGTGGCGAAGCCCACAAATGTATGAGAATGCAAATTTTATGTGTGAAATGATAGAAACTGCAGGAAGATATTATGTACTAGTTGAGCTGCAAGATTCAGTCTCCAACCCTATCAGGGGATTAATTGACACTGGGTCACAGGCAACTATCCTATCCCACAGATACTACACACAGCTAAATGAGCTAACACCCCACAAACCTAAAATAAAAGAATTTGACGGTTCTCTAATAGGTGTTGGGGGTGACTCCCTAAAAGTTTACGGTACTGCCTGGTTAAAATTTAAATTGGGGAACAGGGTCATAAGACACCCTGTCATTATAGTGGATCTGCCAACTGATCGTTTAATTATTGGTAGTGATCTCCTGAAACGATTAAGCACCATAATTGATTGCATAAATAATGTAATTTGGTCGCAAGTTAAACGGCCTATCAATTATGAAAAATCTGGTATATCTCACGCCCGACATAGCTGTCACGTGGTGGAAGAGAAACCAGATGCTGTGGAGATTCATTTCAGGAATAACTCTGCACCTGAAATCACTATTCTACAAATAGACGATCAGACTCCTTTTAGTGGTTCTGATGGTAATACTTTTAAAATTTCGCCTGGAAAGATAGCGAATATTTCCCTAGATGGCGATGTATTAACCATATCACTCCACAAGGGGGATCATAAAATCCCTAAGGGGGGAGGCCACACTCAATACCTCACAGGGATTGAGAGAGTTAAAGAGGATCTATTTATCCCTATACAAGTGCATGACCTTGGTAAAACCGAGTATGCTAAAATAAACTTAAAACAGGAAGCTAGCTATATAAGCGAAGGTTTATTAGCGCAGATAGCTGAACCTAAAGTGATTAAATATCTTTCTCCCCAAGACCACAGTGTCAGCAACCTGGATGACAGGTCTGAAAGCTATAACATCACCGCTAAGTGCTTATTATCTATCTCTATAGGAAATAAGTCAGTGAAGCACCTGTTTTTAGTTTTAAATACTCCCCATAATCAAATATACATTGGCAATGATATCTTACATAGATATGCCATACAAATAGATTTGATTAATTCTTGCCTCTGGAGCAGGTTAAAGGGGGACCCTGAAGTATTTCAGGATGAAAATGCAGCCCTGAAATCAAACCAGCAATTGCCATATGCTGTGAATATGCAGGTATCTAGCGATGTCATAATTCCTGCTGGGGCTGATAAATTTCTTTTACCCTTACAGGTAAAGAGAGGTCAGAAATTAAAAACTTCTGAAACACTGATTTGCCTCTCCCATAGAATACAAAATCTGGGTGTCTCAGTAACCTACACTCCTATGGTGAATATTGGAACTGTTCCAATAAATATTATTGTGCATAACATGACCCCACAGGATATAACATTATCCAAGGGAACTACCATAGGATATGCACTGGAATCAAGTTATTACACTTTTGGATTCCAGAATAATGTAATTGGGCTAATACCTGAAGGATACCTAACTGAAGAACAATTAATAGAACAATCCTTTGCATCTATGCCAGAGGGTCTATTTAATATTCAGTCTATTTATCCCTTCAGCTCAGAGGAAGGCATCTGTAAAATTGAAGAAGCCTCTCTAGTGTTTGATCAGCCAATCAAACAGCAAGATTACCCCAATACCCAGAGTCATGGGAGCAATGTAAATTATAATCAAGGGGATCTCACCTCTAGACTGGAAGAAGCCTATGAAATAGGACAGCCTGAAATCTTTCCAGGATTTCAGCAAATAGTCGAAGAGCAAATATCCTTAGCTAATGGCTGTTCTAGCGATGATGAACGCCAACAGCTGCGAGAACTCCTGATGGAGTACAAGGATATTTTCGCTAAGGATTCTTATGACTGTGGTACCACAGACTTACACATTGCAAGAATACAAACAGATCCTAATGCGCCACCTGTATTTGTCAAACAATACAGACTTCCCTTAGCCTCATATGATTCTCTTGCAGAGATCATAAGGAATTTGGAAGAAAGAGGTATTATCAGACAGGTGCACAGCTCTTATAATAATCCTATTCTAGGTGTCCTTAAGCCCAATGGACAATGGCGTTTGTGTGCTGACTTAAGACAGCTAAACAAACGAGTATACATGTCTGGCTGGCCTGTACCATACATTGACCAGTGCCTAGCACAAATGCAGGGATCCAAAATATTCACTGCCATTGATTGTGCACAGGGATATTGGACCATAAAGGTACATGAAGAGGACCAATATAAGCTAGCATTCTCCTTCCAAAAGATTCAGTATGCATTCCAGAGACTTCCATTTGGATACATAAATTCTGGACATGAATTTGCTGTATTCATGCATAAGGCTATGCCTGACGCACTGGAAAGGGGGACCTTATCTTATGTGGATGATGTTTTAATCAAAAGCACAGACTTTGAAAAACACATTGCAGAGCTTAAACACGTCCTCAGCCAACTTAAAAGGGCAGGTGTCAAATTATCCCTGCAAAAAGCTCAATGGTGCCGCACTCGTGTAAACTTCTTGGGACATGAAGTTACCTCTGATGGATTAAATCCCCAGAAGAAAAAGGTGGAAGCTATAGTGAATTCTAAAAACCCAACTAACTTAAAGGAATTGAGATCATTCCTGGGTATGACGAATTATTCTCGCAAATTCATTGATAATTATGCGGAATTAGCTAAACCACTACTACTTCTTCTAAAGAAGGATGTGAAATGGCACTGGAGTGAGTCTCAAGAGACAGCCATCAGAGAGCTGAAGAGAAAACTCACTCAAGCACCTTGCTTAGCGTACCCTGAAGGTGGTAAACCTTTCTACTTAGAAACAGGGTACACAGATGTAAGCATGAGTGCTGTGTTATACCAAAAGCATGATAATTTGAACAAAGCCATTGCTTATGCGAGCAAAAATCTATCCCCAGTAGAAATAAAGTTTAACGATTGCGAAAAAGCCCTCTTATCTACTGTATGGGCTCTACAAAATTTCCGCAGCTATATACAGGGCGAGAAAATTATTGTAGAAACGGCCCACCAGCCTTTGCTATATTTGCAAAGTGAGAGAATAAGAGATGGGAATTTGTCTAATAGCCGCATAACAGCGTGGACTCTTTCCTTACAAGGCTGGCCCTTAGAAATTCGCTACAAGCAGAATAAAAAGAATCCAGTCGCACAAGGGCTTGCTGAGCTCCACGACTGTACTGCTAGAGATCCTGGGGAAGAATTATCAGAAGATGATTTTCTGGAAGAACAATTGCTTTCCCCATATAAAATGTACAATGAGGACCATTGTCAAACATTACCTTGGGTATATGTTGATGGTTGTTCTTACCATGCCACTATTGATAATGAGCGCAGATTAGTCGCTGGCATTGGTATAACTGGGGCAAACGGATTCTCAAATATATCTGTAGGTTTCAACATTGGACCAAGATCCAGTCAAGTTGCAGAACTAACTGCTGTTTTCAAAACCATTGAAATGGCTATTGAACATGGTATTCATGAATTTGTGATCATAACTGACTCAAATTATGTGCGTGACAGTTTTGTTGAATACCTGCCAACTTGGAAAAGAAATGGCATGCAGAAAAGCAATAACAAACCAGTCAAGCATGGCAAGTTGTTCTGCGAGATTGATAATCTGGTAGTATCCAATGATTTAACCATACACTGGAAAAAGACCAAGGGTCATTCCAGAGTTTTAGGTCCTGATAAGGAAGGCAATGACCTTGCGGACTCATTAGCCAAACAAGGAGCCATAACTGGAGAACTCCTTAATATTGAACACTTAATGGGTGCAATTCAGGTAGAAGCCATTACCAGAAACCAGGCAAAACAACAGAGTGAGCCTAACTTGGTACAATGGAGTCAGGATTCTCCTAGTGAGGACCTGATCACTAGTCAAAAAGAAGACCCCATTGTAGGCATCTTCTATAAACACATAGAAGATCCTGAAAGCAACCCCATCTCAAAAGATGATTGTATTGGCAAAGAAGATCTGAGAATCTTAATAAAATCTAAATCACAATTCAAATTACAGGATGGTTTGTTAATTAGAACCTCCAAAACTGGCATCCAACAGTGGGTAGTACCCACCAAGTTCAGAGGTCTAATGCTTCAACATGCCCATGATGCTCCCACATCTGGTCATCGCGGTGCCAAACTCACGTACGAAATATTGCGTGACTACGCTTTTTGGCCACACATGTTGAAAGATGTTCAAACCTACTGTCAAGGGTGTTTAATCTGTCCACAGTTCCAACCCACTGCCCCAACGCATAGAGCGCCATTGCAGAAAAGGGGGATGGTAATGCCATGGTCAGATATACAAATTGATTTTATTGGTCCGGTAACAAGGTCATCAAGAGGTAACAAGTACATGTTAACAGTGACATGCCTGTTCACTAAATGGGTAGAGTGCATTAGTGCACCTAACAATAGTGCTGAAACATGTGCAGCATTGCTCATCAACCATGTATTTTCCAGATTTGGTTTGCCCCAAAGAATCGAATCAGATCGGGGGACCCACTTCACTAGCGAAGTGATGACAAAAATGTGGAAAATACTAGGGGTTAAAAGAAAGCTCCATATTGCTTATAGAGCTGCCTCAAGTGGTGGTGTAGAGCGTTACAACCAATCCATTGTTAAAATCCTCAAAAAGTTTGTGAGTGAAACAGGTAAAGACTGGGATATAAAACTACCTCTAGTCTTAATGGCATTAAGAGCAACTCCAAGTAGTGCTACCAAGATGTCACCTTTTGAACTGATGACTGGTAGAAGAATGGTTCTACCTCAGCATCTACTGTACCGTACGTCAGACCAAAACTTGATAAACGCTGCCAATACACATCAATATGTGGAAAACCTAAGGAAACACCTGCAACATGCCTTTGCATTTGCTCAAAGGAATTTAGAAAGAGCCGCAACTGCCACTAAAACCTATTATGATCTCAAAACATCCAAAAAGGAATATGAAATAAATGATAAAGTTTATCTTTATAACTTTGGAAGAGATCAGGTTAGGGAGAAGAAATTTCTTCCCTCATGGAAAGGTCCTTTTGTCATTACTGACAAAATATCTCCAGTGGCCTATAAAATACGGATCCCCAAAAATGAAGGTTTCATAGATAAATGGGTACATATAAATCAACTGCGGGCATGTCATCCCAGGTCCCAACTACAAGTCATAGAGGGAGAATGAAGTGTCATATCCCCAAATGCACTAAAGACATACTGTAATTTAAAGATGCCTAACTGATAAACATGAAAGCTCAAAATAACAAACTTTCTTCATAAGAGACTGTCTATGAGGTATACGGTTGATCCTCATCAAATACCATTGACTTTAGACCAATTTAAATACATGTGTCCTACATCTATTAAAAATTGGAAGGGGGATTATGTCATGGTATATGTGAGGTTAATAAATATATATATTTTAATCATATATCTCCAGATTAATAAATCTGTATTTTTGATCAGACATTTCACTGATCAGAAAAAGAAAAAATGATTCATTCCTCTCAGACAAACTGACTTCAATCATGTTCAGCTCTTCCCCCATTTAGTATGCAGACAGGATGTCTCCAAAGGCTTGAGCATAACCTTTGAAGCCCCCTCCTGCTGTGTAAAAGGCAGCATTTTGATACATAGAACAGGACACAGGCCCATATATATGGATTTCCTCCAAGAGAAATGCCGATCCGTCTGAAGAAATGTGAGAACTGCAAACATTTTTCAAGGGGAACTGATAATTAGCACAAATTTGTTTTGAATGACTCAGGCTATGTGGCTGATAATACCAGATGTGGTGATTAAAATAACACAGAGAAAACAAAGACAGATGCTGAGGTATGACTCTGGAAGTTCACGTAAGCAGACAGCAAATAAACATTTTTTTTTCTCTCTCTGTTTAAATACATGCCCCAGAATGTATTAAATATAGAAATTTGGGAAATTGTCTAATTCTATATTATTATTACATGGGTATTTGCTAAGCTTGGGAGGTAACTGTTTTAATCAGTCAAAAATGTGTAATAAATTCTGTTTTGTTTATATTTTTCAGACAGATAATCTCAAATCTACATAGAAGTGAATGTGCATGTATGTGTGTATATATATATATATATATATGTGTGTATATATATATATGTGTATATATATTTATATGTTTTGAAAACATAAAAGATCTTACTTAGCCTCTGTGTGTTTAAAAACATGAATAGATGTTTATGGACCTGAAGAGAAGTGATTATTAACATTTATTTTCTTATTTCAGATCTACATAGACAGGATTCACTTGGAATACAGTACAATACTGAATTAAAAATAAGCTATTATTCACATATAAATGCCAGGATACCGATAAAATTGTAATGCATTTTAAGCTACTAATTAGCAGTATTAAATTGCCTTGATATAATAAAATGTTAATAATATAACATATTTGGTATCAGAATAATAAAAAAAAAATAACCTAATATTAACCATCTGTAATTGGGGTTATATATGATTAATGCAGAGAGTGTAATCTGATTAAATAACCATTTTATGAAAAAAAAAAAAAAATTAACTTGCTTAAAAATGTCAGAAATGCTGTATTGTATTGCTATGTTGTACTGTATGCTGCCACCTGGTGTTATGTTGCGAGAACTACAGCCAGAAGGTTCTTTCTGGCTGTTAAAAATGAAATTTCCAAGGGCCAATCCGATTTAGACTTCCCAGATAACCAATGGGAAGGTCAGCTCCCGTAGTGCCACCCACATGATGTCATCAATGATTATATAATGGGAGTGTTGAATGCACAAGAGAGAGTTGTCTGTAACTTGTTGAAAATTAGTGATCTGATTTTGGCTGCGATATACCTGAAAAAAAAAAAAGTTCACTTCAGCAAGGAGCTTAAAACTTATCCTTGATTTGTGCAAAAACCTTCTTTCAAATGAGATGACCTAAAGACCGCTACGAATTGGTTCAAAATTGGTGAAGTATATTGTATTTTAAATTGGTAGTTATAAGCCTAGGTATTGTTCAAATCTGTGTCTGAATTGGCTAAGTAACTCATCTATACAAGTTCTGATATTGTCGTTTAATTTTGTATTAGGATAAATTGCAGTTAAATAGCAGAATATATATTTTATCCTATTGTTTTATAAACACTGTTTAGAATTGTATTGCTTGGATGTTAAAGGTTTTTAGTCCCATTGTGTTAAATAAATAAGGCTGAATTGTGAAGGTATATTTTTCTGGGTTTTGTAAGAAGGATAGCATATCTTAAGAGTTGGTTTTAACGCATATAAACTTTTATTTAATTTCCTTTTACTGCAAATATAGTTCAATATGTTTATGGATATTAACTAAATAAAAGAATTCAGATATTTATATTAATTGTATGGTCTAGTAGGTGCATGGTTGATAAGGGTTTCTATTTCTTTGTATTATGTTTATAACCCTGCCATAAACTTATATATATATTATTTGGATAGCACTGCTAAGATTTTCATAAATATACTGACATTTATCAAAATTATGTATTCTTTCATGTAATTGGCAAGAGTCCATGAGCTAGTGACATATGGGATAGTAATACCCAAGATGTGGTACTCCACAGAAAAGTCACTAGAGGAGGGATAAAAATAAAAACAGCCATTTTCCGCTAAAAAAATTAAATCCACATCCAAAAAAAAAAAAGTTTTTCTCATAATTGAAAAGAAAAAACTTAAAACATAAGCAGAGGAATCAAACTGAAACAGCTGCCTGAAGAACTTTTCCATCAAAAACTGCTTCCGAAGAGGCAAATACATCAAAATGGTAGAATTTAGTAAATGTATGCAAAGAGGACCAAGTTGCTGCTTTGCAAATCTGATCAATTGAAGCTTCATTCTTAAAAGCCCATGAAATGGAAACTGATCTAGTAGAATGTGCTGTGTTTCTCTGAGGCGGGGCCTGACCCGACTCCAAATAAGCCTGATGAATCAAAAGTTTTAACTAGGATGCCAAGGAAATGGCAGAAGCTTTCTGACCTTTCCTAGGACCAGAAAAGAAAACAAATAGACTAGAAGTCTTCCTGAAATCTTTAGTAGCTTCAACATAATATTTCAAAGCTCTTACAACATTCAGAGAATGTAAGGATCTCTCCAAAGAATTCTTAAGATTAGGACACAAAGAGGGAACAACAATTTCCTTATTAATGTTGTTAGAATTCACAACTTTAGGTAAAAATGCAAATGAAGTCCACAAAACTGCCTTATTCTGATGGAAAATCAGAAAAGGAGACTAACAAGAAAGAGCAGATAATTCGGAAATTCTTCTAGCAGAAGAGATAGCCAAAAGGAACAACACTTTCCAAGAAAGTAGTTTAATATCCAAAGAATGCATAGGTTTAAAAGGAGGAGCCTGTAAAGCCTTCAAAACCAAATTAAGACTCCAAGGAGGAGAGATTGATTTAATGACAGGCTTGATACGGACCAAATCCTGCACAAAACAGTGAATATTAGTAAGTTTAGTAATCTTTCTGTGAAATAAAACAGAAAGAGCAGAGATTTGTCAATTAAATGAACTTGAAGACAAACCTTTATCCAAACCATCCTGAAGAAACAGTAAAATTCTAGGAATTCTAAAAGAAAGAATGCCAGGAGAATTTATGAGAAGAATACCATGAAATATAAGTCTTCCAAACTCGATAATAAATCTTCCTAGAAACAGATTTACAAGCCTGTAACATAGTATCAATGACTGAGTCAGAGAAACCTCTATGACTAAGCACTAAGCGTTCAATTTCCATACCTTCAAATTTAACAATTTGAGATCCTGATGGAAAAACGGTCCTTGAGACAGAAGGTCTGGTCTTAAAGGAAGTGGCCAAGGTTGGCAACTGGACATCTGGACAAGATCCGTATACCAGAACCTGTGAGGCTGGTGCTACAAAAAACACAAACGATTGTTCCATGATGATCTTGGAGATCACTCTTGGAAGAAGAACTAGAGGAGGGAAGATATAAGCAGGTTGGTAAAACCAAGGAACTGCTAACGCATCCACCGACTCCGTCTGAGGATCCCTGGACCTGGACAAGTACCTGGGAAGTTTCTTGTTTAGATGGGAAGCCATCAGATCTATTTCTGGAAGAAACAGAAAACAAGGGAAAGTCAATTAGATAGAGAGTAACCGCGGTGATGTGTGTCAATCCACTTAAGAGCAGTGTGTTGGTCAGCTAGCTCCCAAAATCACAATACATGTAATGTTTGAATATTGACAGGATTATATAACCAGGTCCAGTGAGTTTTCCCTACCTCAGGCTTGGACCGGTGAGATTCGTATACCACCGCTAGATGCACATATGTAAGAATGAAATGCAAAAACACTAGATGTCTAGTAAATATATGCCAAGAGTCCACACCTCATACCTGTGTGCTGCTGGATCCTGAACGACAGTCCGTTGCGGCAATATATCCGTTCTCCTTACTGTGTATGGGACGTCTGATTCAGTTGGTATCCAGCTCCTGCGGTAAACCTGAGTGAGCTCTGATGGCTGCGGTGGGTAGCTCCTCCTTCCGTTTGTGTCCCAGGTGATGGGCGTAATAATGCGGTCAGGAAATTGGTGCAATACCTGGCTGCTGTGCTGCACTAGGGGCCGGTCAAATGAGAACAAGGAGTGAAAAAGGAGCACAAGCAGCGGTTCAATGCACAAAAAATTTATTTACAAGTGCCAAACATAGCGCCTTGGCGCTCAGAGTGAAGAAAATTAACACGTTTGTCAAGCAAAACAAAACCGTGAGAGGGGATAACACACCCCGGGGTAAATACTGACAAAAATCAATGAGACTAGCATTAAGAAACAGGTATACGCGTTTCAGCTTACAGCATTACTCATTACCTGGCTAAAACACAATGAGGTGAACTTAAAAACAGTGGCTAGTCATCCTATTGGTAGTTGGGAACACTCCCATTAATTAGTCCTCCAATGGGAATTTATTTGCGTAGCTATGAACACCTGAGAAAGCACGGAGATATGTACTGTTGTCAGCTCACAGTAAAACATATGGAATAGAATAGAAATAAACAGTTCCAGTGCATTATGTGTAACAACAATCTAATAAATATAAACAATTTCAGTAATCAAAACATGAAAAAATGTTGATGTACTCAATTCAGACAAGAGAGAGTAGTAAAGAACCCCGGACCCAGCTGGAAACATTTGTGTTGCTGGGAAACCGCTTCATAGTTGCTGAAATGAAAAATACAGATGGTATAAGCACAGGATAACAGTTGTTTGCAACCAGAGATATACAACTCATGTAAATATTAAGCTATAGTAACCAGACCCTAGGCATACATACTGTACATAAGCTATACTAATGATAGTAATGATAATAGTACAATTAGCTCATAATAAAAATAATAAGGTCAATAGTGTCTACGGATACAAAAGTGCTGTAATCATATGCATTCCTTAACAAACTGGACAACAGGTAGCCTTATTATTATAACAGGGAGCCTTATTTGCAATAGAAAAGTGAGGGCCGCAGATAAGGGTGGCACCATAGTGGTGCTCAATGCCAGTAGCTTCAGGGAGGAGGCTTACAGGCAATTAAGGAATACTGATGACTACAGTGCTCTGCCAGGTGATCCGACGGGGAGGTTCCAGCGGCGGTTGGCCTCCCTTGTGGACGATGGTGTGGAGCTAGGCTTTATTGATGCCAAGACACGAGATTATCTCATAGTGTCTAATCCCACCATCCCTACATTTAACCACCTGCCCAAGGTCCACAAATCCACTGAAAATGTACAGGGGAGGCCAATCGTAAGTGGCATTGGATCCCTGCTGGAGCACCTGTCAGAGTGGCTGGATCATGTCTTGCAGCCAATGGTGAGTGCTTTATGGAGCTTTCTCTCAGATACCAAGCATGTACTCAATCTTCTCTCAAGAGTAGTTTGGAGCAAACACTATGTTTGGTTGACAGCTGATGTAAAATCGCTATATACCTCTATTCCACACATAAAGGGGCTACAGGCCATTCGGTTTTTCTTAGAAAAACAATATGGACCGGAATCAAACTTTGTGAACTTTGTGGTGGAAGTTACTAACTTCCTTCTCAACCATAACTACTTTGAATTTGGGGGGGATTTCTTTCTCCAGAGGCGTGGGACGGCTATGGGGGCCAAATTTGCCCCCTCCTACGCCAACTTGTTCATGGGTTGGTGGGAGCTGTCCCACGTCTATGGAGATGGGAATCCTCACAAAGACAAAGTGGTTTGGTACGGTCGCTATATCGACGACCTCCTATTTATATGGGGAGGCAGTGAATCTGAATTACAGACATTCATAAAAAGTCTTGATGATGACTCTATGGGGATACACTTTACTAATGAGATACAAAGCGACACTATCAATTTTCTAGACGTGACCCTCAGAGGTAGACATGACCAGTTCATCAGCTCAGAGACCTACCGCAAACCCATTTCGGGCAACTCACTGCTACATGCAGCTAGTTGCCATCCGCCAGGAGTGTTTAAAGGGGTAGCGAAGGGTCAGTTCATTAGGCTGAAAAGAAACTGCAGTAATGCAGAGGTTTATGAGAAACAGGCCAATGAACTGACCTTACGTCTGAAAGAGAGAGGCTATAGGAGTTCTGTCATCACAAAAGCGAGGAACACTGTTAGAGGAATACCTAGGGAAAGACTCCTTAGGCCTAAATCCTGCACTCAGGAAGGGAAAGACAACAAAGTTGTCTTCCTAACTGAGTACTCAAGACAATACAGGGAAATTTGCCAAATAGTGAGGCATAATTTTAACATGCTATCTGCAGATGACAAACTCCAAAAAGTGGTTACAGATGGCCTAAGGTACTCCTACAAGAAAAACAGAACAATAGGAAACATTGTGGCACCCACAAGAATTAAAAAGACAGGACAACCCACTTCTTCATGGTTGAGTTGTAAGGGTACATTTCACTGCCACCATCGTACATGTGTGGCCTGTGAAAAGCTGGCCCCTGGAAACCAGTTTACCTCACTAATGACAGGTCAGAATTTTATGATAGATTCTTGCCTCAATTGCAGGTCTACATATGTGGTTTATGTCATTTCTTGTAGGGAATGTTCCCTTCAATATGTAGGCCTCACGACAAGAGAGGCCAGAACCCGTATTAAAGAGCACCTTAGTGATATAAGGGCGGGTGTACTCACTACAGCATTGATTCAACATTTTGCGGGTACACACCAGAAAGACACTAGCTCCTTTTCTTGGACCATTATTGAGAGGGTGGCTCCCTGTAAGGGTGGAGTTGACAGGGTCCGCAGGTTGGGGGAGAGGGAGGCCTTCTGGATTTTTAAACTCAGGACAAGAGTTCCAGAGGGCCTTAATTCGGAATATGACCTTATCAATTTTTGGTAGGGCCTATCCTCTCCCCCACCCGGTTCACCATGTCTATACTATGTTACCCCTGGAGAGTAGGAGCCTAACAACACAGGATACTTCAGTATAGCTTTCCGGGTCCCTGGTACTTTAGCTTGCCCTCTAGATTCACTTTTCTATTGCAAATAAGGCTCCCTGTTATAATAATAAGGCTACCTGTTGTCCAGTTTGTTAAGGAATGCATATGATTACAGCACTTTTGTATCTGTAGACACTATTGACCTTATTATTTTTATTATGAGCTAATTGTACTATTATCATTACTATCATTAGTATAGCTTATGTACAGTATGTATGCCTAGGGTCTGGTTACTATAGCTTAATATTTACATGAGTTGTATATCTCTGGTTGCAAACAACTGTTATCCTGTGCTTATACCATCTGTATTTTTCATTTCAGCAACTATGAAGCGGTTTCCCAGCAACACAAATGTTTCCAGCTGGGTCCGGGGTTCTTTACTACTCTCTCTTGTCTGAATTGAGTACATCAACATTTTTTCATGTTTTGATTACTGAAATTGTTTATATTTATTAGATTGTTGTTACACATAATGCACTGGAACTGTTTATTTCTATTCTATTCCATATGTTTTACTGTGAGCTGACAACAGTGCATATCTCCGTGCTTTCTCAGGTGTTCATAGCTACGCAAATAAATTCCCATTGGAGGACTAATTAATGGGAGTGTTCCCAACTACCAATAGGATGACTAGCCACTGTTTTTAAGTTCACCTCATTGTGCTTTAGCCAGGTAATGAGTAATGCTGTAAGCTGAAACGCGTATACCTGTTTCTTAATGCTAGTCTCATTGATTTTTGTCAGTATTTACCCCGGGGTGTGTTATCCCCTCTCACGGTTTTGTTTTGCTTGACAAACGTGTTAATTTTCTTCACTCTGAGCGCCAAGGCGCTATGTTTGGCACTTGTAAATAAATTTTTTGTGCATTGAACCGCTGCTTGTGCTCCTTTTTCACTCCTTGTTCTTATTTCTGGAAGACCCCACATCTGAACAATATGAAAAAACATAATTTATGTAAGAACTTACCTGATAAATTAATTTCTTTCATATTAGCAAGAGTCTATGAGCTAGTGACGTATGGGATATACATTCCTACCAGGAGGGGCAAAGTTTCCCAAACCTTAAAATGCCTATAAATACACCCCTCACCACACCCACAATTCAGTTTAACGAATAGCCAAGAAGTGGGGTGATAAGAAAAGAGCGAAAGAATCAAAAAAATAAGGAATTGGAATAATTGTGCTTTATACAAAAAAATCATAACCACCACAAAAAAGGGTGGGCCTCATGGACTCTTGCTAATATGAAAGAAATGAATTTATCAGGTAAGTTCTTACATAAATTATGTTTTCTTTCATGTAATTAGCAAGAGTCCATGAGCTAGTGACGTATGGGATATAAATACCCAAGATGTGGAACTTCCACGCAAGAGTCACTAGAGAGGGAGAGATAAAATAAAGACAGCCAATTCCGCTGAAAAATTAATCCACTACCCAAATCAAAAGTTTCAATTTTAATAATGAAAAAAACTGAAATTATAAGCAGAAGAATCAAACTGAAACAGCTGCCTGAAGTACTATTCTACCAAAAACTGCTTCTAAAGAAGAGAAAACATCAAAATGGTAGAATTTAGTAAAAGTATGCAAAGAAGACCAAGTCATTGCTTTGCAAATTTGATCAACAGAAGCTTCATTCTTAAAAAGCCCAGGAAGTAGAAACTGACCTAGTAGAATAAGCCGTAATCCTCTGAGACGGGGAATAATCCGAGTCCAAATAAGCATGATGAATCAAAAGCTTAACCAAGATGCCAAAGAAATGGCAGAAGCCTTCTGACCTTCCTAAAACCAGAAAAGATAACAAATAGACTAGAAGTCTGACTGAAATCTGAGTAGCTTCAACATAATATTTCAAAACTCTTTCCACATCCTAAAGAATGTAAGAATCCTACCAAAGAATTCTTAGGATTAGGACACAAGAAAAAGACAATAATTCCTCCACTAATGTTGTTAGAATTCACAACTTAGGTGAAAATTGAAATGAGGACAGCAAAAAAACACCTTATCCTGATGAAAAATCAGAACAAGGAGATTCACAAGAAAGAACAGATAATTCAAAAACTGTTCTAGCTGAAGAGATGTCCAAAAAGAACAATACTTTCCATGAAAGTAATGAATGTCCAGAGCAAGGATTTGCTCAAAATAGAAGAGCCTGAAAAAACCTTCAGAACCCAATTAAGACTCCAAGGAGGAGAAATTGGCTTAATGACAGGTTTGATACGAATCAAAACCTGAACAAAAACAGAATTTATGTTTACCTGATAAATTTCTTTCTCCAACGGTGTGTCCGGTCCACGGCGTCATCCTTACTTGTGGGATATTCTCTTCCCCAACAGGAAATGGCAAAGAGCCCAGCAAAGCTGGTCACATGATCCCTCCTAGGCTCCGCCTACCCCAGTCATTCGACCGACGTTAAGGAGGAATATTTGCATAGGAGAAACCATATGGTACCGTGGTGACTGTAGTTAAAGAAAATAAATTATCAGACCTGATTAAAAAACCAGGGCGGGCCGTGGACCGGACACACCGTTGGAGAAAGAAATTTATCAGGTAAACATAAATTCTGTTTTCTCCAACATAGGTGTGTCCGGTCCACGGCGTCATCCTTACTTGTGGGAACCAATACCAAAGCTTTAGGACACGGATGAAGGGAGGGAGCAAATCAGGTCACCTAAATGGAAGGCACCACGGCTTGCAAAACCCTTCTCCCAAAAATAGCCTCAGAAGAAGCAAAAGTATCAAACTTGTAAAATTTGGTAAAAGTGTGCAGTGAAGACCAAGTCGCTGCCCTACATATCTGATCAACAGAAGCCTCGTTCTTGAAGGCCCATGTGGAAGCCACAGCCCTAGTGGAATGAGCTGTGATTCTTTCGGGAGGCTGCCGTCCGGCAGTCTCGTAAGCCAATCTGATGATGCTTTTAATCCAAAAAGAGAGAGAGGTAGAAGTTGCTTTTTGACCTCTCCTTTTACCTGAATAAACAACAAACAAAGAAGATGTTTGTCTAAAATCCTTTGTAGCATCTAAATAGAATTTTAGAGCGCGAACAACATCCAAATTGTGTAACAAACGTTCCTTCTTTGAAACTGGTTTCGGACACAGAGAAGGTACGATAATCTCCTGGTTAATGTTTTTGTTAGAAACAACTTTAGGAAGAAAACCAGGTTTAGTACGTAAAACCACCTTATCTGCATGGAACACCAGATAAGGAGGAGAACACTGCAGAGCAGATAATTCTGAAACTCTTCTAGCAGAAGAAATTGCAACTAAAAACAAAACTTTCCAAGATAATAACTTAATATCAACGGAATGTAAGGGTTCAAACGGAACCCCCTGAAGAACTGAAAGAACTAAATTGAGACTCCAAGGAGGAGTCAAAGGTTTGTAAACAGGCTTGATTCTAACCAGAGCCTGAACAAAGGCTTGAACATCTGGCACAACTGCCAGCTTTTTGTGAAGTAACACCGACAAGGCAGAAATCTGTCCCTTCAGGGAACTTGCAGATAATCCTTTTTCCAATCCTTCTTGAAGGAAGGATAGAATCCTAGGAATCTTAACCTTGTCCCAAGGGAATCCTTTAGATTCACACCAACAGATATATTTTTTCCAAATTTTGTGGTAAATCTTTCTAGTTACAGGCTTTCTGGCCTGAACAAGAGTATCGATAACAGAATCTGAGAATCCTCGCTTCGATAAAATCAAGCGTTCAATCTCCAAGCAGTCAGCTGGAGTGAAACCAGATTCGGATGTTCGAACGGACCCTGAACAAGAAGGTCTCGTCTCAAAGGTAGCTTCCAAGGTGGAGCCGATGACATATTCACCAGATCTGCATACCAAGTCCTGCGTGGCCACGCAGGAGCTATCAAGATCACCGACGCCCTCTCCTGATTGATCCTGGCTACCAGCCTGGGGATGAGAGGAAACGGCGGGAACACATAAGCTAGTTTGAAGGTCCAAGGTGCTACTAGTGCATCCACTAGAGCCGCCTTGGGATCCCTGGATCTGGACCCGTAGCAGGGAACTTTGAAGTTCTGACGAGAGGCCATTAGATCCATGTCTGGAATGCCCCACAGCTGAGTGACTTGGGCAAAGATTTCCGGATGGAGTTCCCACTCCCCCGGATGCAATGTCTGACGACTCAGAAAATCCGCTTCCCAATTTTCCACTCCCGGGATGTGGATAGCAGACAGGTGGCAGGAGTGAGACTCCGCCCATAGAATAATCTTGGTCACTTCTTCCATCGCTAGGGAACTCCTTGTTCCCCCCTGATGGTTGATGTACGCAACAGTCGTCATGTTGTCTGATTGAAACCGTATGAACTTGGTCCTCGCTAGCTGAGGCCAAGCCTTGAGAGCATTGAATATCGCTCTCAGTTCCAGAATATTTATCGGTAGAAGAGATTCTTCCCGAGACCAAAGACCCTGAGCTTTCAGGGATCCCCAGACCGCGCCCCAGCCCATCAGACTGGCGTCGGTCGTGACAATGACCCACTCTGGTCTGCGGAATGTCATCCCTTGTGACAGGTTGTCCAGGGACAGCCACCAACGGAGTGAGTCTCTGGTCCTCTGATTTACTTGTATCTTTGGAGACAAGTCTGTATAGTCCCCATTCCACTGACTGAGCATGCACAGTTGTAATGGTCTTAGATGAATGCGCGCAAAAGGAACTATGTCCATTGCCGCTACCATCAACCCGATCACTTCCATGCACTGAGCTACGGAAGGAAGAGGAACGGAATGAAGTATCCGACAAGAGTCCAGAAGTTTTGTTTGTCTGGCCTCTGTTAGAAAAATCCTCATTTCTGAGGAGTCTATAATTGTTCCCAAGAAGGGAACCCTTGTTGACGGGGATAGAAAACTCTTTTCCACGTTCACTTTCCAGCCGTGAGATCTGAGAAAGGCCAGGACGATGTCCGTGTGAGCCTTTGCTTGAGGGAGGGACGACGCTTGAATCAGAATGTCGTCCAGGTAAGGTACTACTGCAATGCCCCTTGGTCTTAGCACCGCTAGAAGGGACCCTAGTACCTTTGTGAAAATCCTTGGAGCAGTGGCTAATCCGAAAGGAAGCGCCACAAACTGGTAATGTTTGTCCAGGAATGCAAACCTTAGGAACCGATGATGTTCCTTGTGGATAGGAATATGTAGATACGCATCCTTTAAATCCACCGTGGTCATGAATTGACCTTCCTGGATGGAAGGAAGGATAGTTCGAATGGTTTCCATCTTGAACGATGGAACCTTGAGGAATTTGTTTAAGATCTTGAGATCTAAGATTGGTCTGAACGTTCCCTCTTTTTTGGGAACTATGAACAGATTGGAGTAGAACCCCATCCCTTGTTCTCTTAATGGAACAGGATGAATCACTCCCATTTTTAACAGGTCTTCTACACAATGTAAGAACGCCTGTCTTTTTATGTGGTCTGAAGACAACTGAGACCTGTGGAACCTCCCCCTTGGGGGAAGTCCCTTGAATTCCAGAAGATAACCCTGGGAGACTATTTCTAGCGCCCAAGGATCCAGAACATCTCTTGCCCAAGCCTGAGCGAAGAGAGAGAGTCTGCCCCCCACCAGATCCGGTCCCGGATCGGGGGCCAATATTTCATGCTGTCTTGGTAGCAGTGGCAGGTTTCTTGGCCTGCTTTCCCTTGTTCCAGCCTTGCATTGGTCTCCAAGCTGGCTTGGCTTGAGAAGTATTACCCTCTTGCTTAGAGGACGTAGCACTTTGGGCTGGTCCGTTTTTACGAAAGGGACGAAAATTAGGTCTATTTTTTGCCTTGAAAGGCCGATCCTGAGGAAGGGCGTGGCCCTTACCCCCAGTGATATCAGAGATAATCTCTTTCAAGTCAGGGCCAAACAGCGTTTTCCCCTTGAAAGGAATGTTTAGTAGCTTGTTCTTGGAAGACGCATCAGCCGACCAAGATTTCAACCAAAGCGCTCTGCGCGCCACAATAGCAAACCCAGAATTCTTAGCCGCTAACCTAGCCAATTGCAAAGTGGCGTCTAGGGTGAAAGAATTAGCCAATTTGGGAGCATTGATTCTGTCCATAATCTCCTCATAAGGAGGAGAATCACTATCGAGCGCCTTTATCAGTTCATCAAACCAGAAATATGCGGCTGTAGTGACAGGGACAATGCATGAAATGGGTTGTAGAAGGTAACCCTGCTGAACAAACATCTTTTTAAGCAAACCTTCTAATTTTTTATCCATAGGATCTTTGAAAGCACAACTATCCTCTATGGGTATAGTGGTGCGTTTGTTTAAAGTAGAAACCGCTCCCTCGACCTTGGGGACTGACTGCCATAAGTCCTTTCTGGGGTCGACCATGGGAAACAATTTTTTAAATATGGGGGGAGGGACGAAAGGAATACCGGGCCTTTCCCATTCTTTATTAACAATGTCCGCCACCCGCTTGGGTATAGGAAAAGCTTCTGGGAGCCCCGGCACCTCTAGGAACTTGTCCATTTTACATAGTTTCTCTGGGATGACCAACTTTTCACAATCATCCAGAGTGGATAATACCTCCTTAAGCAAAATGCGGAGATGTTCCAACTTAAATTTAAATGTAATCACATCAGATTCAGCCTGATGAGAAATGTTCCCTGAATCAGTAATTTCTCCCTCAGACAAAACCTCCCTGGCCCCCTCAGATTGGGTTAGGGGCCCTTCAGAGATATTAATATCAGCGTCGTCATGCTCTTCAGTAACTAAAACAGAGCAGCCACGCTTACGCTGACAAGGGTTCATTTTGGCTAAAATGTTTTTGACAGAATTATCCATTACAGCCGTTAATTGTTGCATAGTAAGGAGTATTGGCGCGCTAGATGTACTAGGGGCCTCCTGAGTGGGCAAGACTCGTGTAGACGAAGGAGGGAATGATGCAGTACCATGCTTACTCCCCTCACTTGAGGAATCATCTTGGGCATCATTGTCATTATCACATAAATCACATTTATTTAAATGAATAGGAATTCTGGCTTCCCCACATTCAGAACACAGTCTATCTGGTAGTTCAGACATGTTAAACAGGCATAAACTTGATAAAAAAGTACAAAAAACGTTTTAAAATAAAACCGTTACTGTCACTTTAAATTTTAAACTGAACACACTTTATTACTGCAATTGCGAAAAAACATGAAGGAATTGTTCAAAATTCACCAAATTTTCACCACAGTGTCTTAAAGCCTTAAAAATATTGCACACCAAATTTGGAAGCTTTAACCCTTAAAATAACGGAACCGGAGCCGTTTTAAGCTTTAACCCCTTTACAGTCCCTGGTATCTGCTTTGCTGAGACCCAACCAAACCCAAAGGGGAATACGATACCAAATGACGCCTTCAGAAAGTCTTTTCTAAGTATCAGAGCTCCTCTCACATGCGACTGCATGCCATGCCTCTCAAAAACAAGTGCGCCACACCGGCGCGAAAATGAGACTCTGCTTATGCTTTGGGAAAGCCCCTAAGAAATAAGGTGTCTAATACAGTGCCTGCCGATATTATTATATCAAAATACCCAGATAAAATGATTCCTCAAGGCTAAATATGTGTTAATAATGAATCGATTTAGCCCAGAAAAGTCTACAGTCTAAATAAGCCCTTGTGAAGCCCTTATTTACGATCGTAATAAACATGGCTTACCGGATCCCATAGGGAAAATGACAGCTTCCAGCATTACATCGTCTTGTTAGAATGTGTCATACCTCAAGCAGCAAGAGACTGCACACTGTTCCCCCAACTGAAGTTAATTGCTCTCAACAGTCCTGTGTGGAACAGCCATGGATTTTAGTTACGGTTGCTAAAATCATTTTCCTCATACAAACAGAAATCTTCATCTCTTTTCTGTTTCTGAGTAAATAGTACATACCAGCACTATTTCAAAATAACAAACTCTTGATTGAATAATAAAAAACTACAGTTAAACACTAAAAAACTCTAAGCCATCTCCGTGGAGATGTTGCCTGTACAACGGCAAAGAGAATGACTGGGGTAGGCGGAGCCTAGGAGGGATCATGTGACCAGCTTTGCTGGGCTCTTTGCCATTTCCTGTTGGGGAAGAGAATATCCCACAAGTAAGGATGACGCCGTGGACCGGACACACCTATGTTGGAGAAATGATGAATATCAGGAAGTAACACTGCCTTATCCTGATGAAAAATCAGAAAAGGATATTCACAAAAAAGAGCAGATAACTCAAAAACTCTTCTAGTAGAAGAAATAACCAAAAGGAACAATACTTTTCCAAGAAAGTAATTTAACGTTCAGAAAATGCATAGTTTCAAACGGAGGAGCCTGTAAAGCCCTCAGCACCAAATTGAGACTCCAAAGAGGAGAGATTGAATTAATGACAGGCTTGATATGGACCAAAACCTGTACAACACATTGAATATCAGGATGATTAGCAATCTTTCTGTGAAAAAAGAACAGAAAGAGTAGAGATTTGTCCTAACAAAAAATTGAAGACAAAACCTTATCCAAACCAACCTGAAAAAATAATAAAATTCTATGGCCTAGATTTGGAGTTTTGTCGGTAACGACCCGCGTAGCTAACGCTGGCTTTTTTCTGGCCGCACCATAAAAATAACTCTGGTATTGAGAGTCCACAAAAAGGCTGCGTTAGGCTCCAAAAAAGGAGTGTAGAGCATTTTTAACGCAGCTTCAACTCTCAATACCAGAGTTGCTTACGGACGCGGCCAGCCTCAAAAACGTGCTCGTGCACGATTCCCCCATAGGAAACAATGGGGCTGTTTGAGCTGAAAAAAAACCTAACACCTGCAAAAAAGCCGCGTTCAGCTCTTAACGCAGCCCCATTGTTTGCTATGGGGAAACACTTCCTACGTCTGCACCTAACACTCTAACATGTACCCCGAGTCTAAAGACCCCTAACCTTACACTTATTAACTCCTAATCTGCCGCCCCCGCTATCGCTGACCCCTGCATATTATTATTGACCCCTAATCTGCCGCTCCATAAACCGCCGCTACTTACATTATCCTTATGTACCCCTAATCTGCTGCCCCTAACACCGCTGACCCCTATATTATATTTATTAACCCCTAATCTGCCGAGCGGACCGCACCGCTACTATAATAAAGTTATTAACCCCTAATCCGCCTCACTAACCCTATAATAAATAGTATTAACCCCTAATCTGCCCTCCCTAACATCGCCGACACCTAACTTCAATTATTAACCCCTAATCTGCCGACCGGAGCTCACCGCTACTATAATAAATGTATTAACCCCTAAAGCTAAGTCTAACCCTAACACTAACACCCCCCTAAGTTAAATATAATTTTAATCTAACGAAATTAATTAACTCTTATTAAATAAATTATTCCTATTTAAAGCTAAATACTTACCTGTAAAATAAATCCTAATATAGCTACAATATAAATTATAATTACATTGTATCTATTTTAGGATTAATATTTATTTTACAGGCAACTTTGTAATTATTTTAACCATGTACAATAGCTATTAAATAGTTAAGAACTATTTAATAGTTACCTAGTTAAAATAATTACAAAATTACCTGTAAAATAAATGCTAACCTAAGTCACAATTAAACCTAACACTACACTATCAATAAATTAATTCAATAAAATACCTACAATTACCTACAATTAAACCTAACACTACACTATCAATAAATAAATTAAATACAATTCCTACAAATAACTACAATGAAATAAACTATCTAAAGTACAAAAAATAAAAAAGAACTAAGTTACAAAAAATAAAAAAATATTTACAAACATAAGAAAAATATTACAACAATTTTTAACTAATTACACCTACTCTAAGCCCCCTAATAAAATAACAAAGACCCCCAAAATAACAAAATGCCCTACCCTATTCTAAATTACTACATTTCAAAGCTCTTTAACCTTACCAGCCCTGAACAGGGCCCTTTGCGGGGCATGCCCCAAGAAATTCAGCTCTTTTGCCTGTAAAAAAAAAAACATACAATACCCCCCCCCCCAATATTACAACCCACCACCCAACTACCCCTAATCTAACCCAAACCCCCCTTAAATAAACCTAACACTAAGCCCCTGAAGATCTTCCTACCTTGTCTTCACCCTACCAGGTTCACCGATCCGTCCTGAAGAGCTCCTCCGATGTCCTGATCCAAGCCCAAGCGGGGGGCTGAAGAGGTCCATGATCCGGCTGAAGTCTTCATCCAAGCGGGAGCTGAAGAGGTCCATGATCCGGATGAAGTCTTCATCCAAGCGGGAGCTGAAGAGGTCCATGATCCGGATAAAGTCTTCTATCAACGGCATCTTCAATCTTCTTTCTTCCGGATCCATCTTGCAGACCTCCGACGCGGAACATCCTCTTCTCCCGACGCCTACTAGCCGAATGACGGTTCCTTTAAGGGACGTCATCCAAGATGGCGTCCCTCGAATTCCGATTGGCTGATAGGATTCTATCAGCCAATCAGAATTAAGGTAGGAATATTCTGATTGGCTGATGGAATCAGCCAATCAGAATCAAGTTCAATCCGATTGGCTGATTCGATCGGCCAATCAGATTGAGCTTGCATTCTATTGGCTGTTCCGATCAGCCAATAGAATGCGAGCTCAATCTGATTGGCTGATTGGATCAGCCAATCGGATTGATCTTGATTCTGATTGGCTGATTTCATCTTCAGGGGCTTAGTGTTAGGTTTATTTAAGGGGGGTTTGGGTTAGATTAGGGGTATGTGGGTGGTGGGTTGTAATGTTGGGGGGGGTATTGTATGTTTTTTTTTTACAGGCAAAAGAGCTGAATTTCTTGGGGCATGCCCCGCAAAGGGCCCTGTTCAGGGCTGGTAAGGTTAAAGAGCTTTGAAATGTAGTAATTTAGAATAGGGTAGGGCATTTTGTTATTTTGGGGGTCTTTGTTATTTTATTAGGGGGCTTAGAGTAGGTGTAATTAGTTTAAAATTGTTGTAATATTTTTCTTGTTTGTAAATATTTTTTTATTTTTTGTAACTTAGTTCTTTTTTATTTTTTGTACTTTAGTTAGTTTATTTCATTGCAGTTATTTGTAGGAATTGTATTTAATTTATTTATTGATAGTGTAGTGTTAGGTTTAATTGTAGGTAATTGTAGGTATTTTATTTAATTAATTTATTGATAGTGTAGTGTTAGGTTTAATTGTAACTTAGGTTAGGATTTATTTTACAGGTAATGTTGTAATTATTTTAACTAGGTAACTATTAAATAGTTCTTAACTATTTAATAGCTATTGTACCTGGTTAAAATAATTACAAAGTTGCCTGTAAAATAAATATTAATCCTAAAATAGCTACAATGTAATTATAATTTATATTGTAGCTATATTAGGATTTATTTTACAGGTAAGTATTTAGCTTTAAATAGGAATAATTTATTTAATAAGAGTTAATTAATTTCGTTAGATAAAAATTATATTTAACTTAGGGGGGTGTTAGTGTTAGGGTTAGACTTAGCTTTAGGGGTTAATACATTTATTATAGTAGCGGTGAGCTCCGGTCGGCAGATTAGGGGTTAATGTTTGAAGTTAGGTGTCGGCGATGTTAGGGAGGGCAGATTAGGGGTTAATACTATTTATTATAGGGTTAGTGATGCGGATTAGGGGTTAATAACTTTATAATAGTAGCGGTGCGGTCCGCTCGGCAGATTAGGGGTTAATAAGTGTAGGCAGGTGGAGGCGACGTTGTGGGGGGCAGATTAGGGGTTAATAAATATAATATAGGGGTCGGCAGTGTTAGGGGCAGCAGATTAGGGGTACATAAGTATAACGTAGGTGGCGGTCGGCAGATTAGGGGTTAAAAAAATGTAATCGAGTGGCGGCGATGTGGGGGGGCCTCAGTTTAGGGGTACATAGGTAGTTTATGGGTGTTAGTGTACTTTAGAGTACAGTAGTTAAGAGCTTTATGAACCGGCGTTAGCCCAGAAGCTCTTAACTACTCACCTTTTTCCTGCGGCTGGAGTTTTGTCGTTAGATGTCTAACGCTCACTTCAGCCACGACTCTAAATACCGGAGTTAGAAAGATCCCATTGAAAAGATAGGATACGCAATTGACGTAAGGGGATCTGCGGTATGGAAAAGTCGAAGCTGAAAAGTGAGCGTTAGACCCTATTTTGAGTGACTCCAAATACCGGAGTTAGCCTAAAACCAGCGTTAGGAGCCTCTAACGCTGGTTTTCACGGCTAACGCCAAACTCCAAATCTAGGCCTATGAATTTTAAAAGAATGCCAAGAAAAGTAGGTCTTCCAGACTCAATATAAATCTTTCTAGAGACAGATTTATGAGCCTGAAACATAGTATTAATCAATGAGTCAGAAAAACCTCTATGACTAAAAACCAAGCGTTCAATCTCCATCCCTTCAAATGTAATGATTTGAGATCCTGATGGAAAAAAAATGGCCTTGAGAAAGAAAAGGTCTGGTTTAAACGGAGGTGTCCAACGTTGGCAACTGGCCATCCGAATGAGATTCGTATACCAAAACCTGAGGGGCCATGCTGGAGCTACCAGCATAACAAACAAATATTCCATAAGAATTTTGGAAGAAGAACTAGAGGCGGAAAGAAATAGGCAAAAAGATAATTCCAAAGAAATGTCAATGCATACACTACTTCCGCCTGAAGATTCCCGGACCTTAATAGGCCCCTGGGAAGTTCTTTATTCAGATGAAATGAAAAACATATCTGGGTAAGAGAGACCATTCTCCCGGAAGAAAAGCTTGATTAACAGAGATAATCCGCTTCCCATATATCTATACCTGGGAAAAAAACCACAGAATTTAAATAGGAGCTGGATTTAGCCGAAGCTAATATCTGAGACACTTCTGTCACAGCCTAAGGACTGATAGTCCTACTCTGATGATTGACATACACCATAGTAGTGATATTGTCTGAAAAACATTAAACGTCTCTTCTTCAAAAAGAAACTAACTGAAAAAACTCTGAGAAAACACGGAGTTCTAAAATATCAAATGGTAATCTCGCCTCCTGAGATTTCCAAACCCCTTGTGCTGACAGAGATCCACAGACAGCCTCCCAACCAAAAAGACTCACATCTGTAGAGATCATGGTCCAGGTTGAAAGAAACGAAGAGACCTGTAGAACTAAATGATGGTGATCTTAACCACCAAATCAAGAGAGATAAATATTAGGATTCGAAGATTTAAAATGCGAAATCCTAGAAACCCTGCACCATAATTCAGCATAAAAGACTGGAAAGGTTCTTTCTAATTAAAATGAGCAAAGGGAATTAAATCCAATGCTGTGGCGATAAGACCTAAAACTTCTATGCATATATAGCAACTGAAGGAAATAATAGAGACTAAAGGTACCAACAAACCGAACACAATAAAATTGTCCCTTGTCTGATAGAGACAAAGACAGTGACACAAACTATCTGGAAACCTAAAAAAGGTGACCCTTGTGTAAGGAATCAAGAGCTTTTGAAAAAAAGATCCTCTAACTATGTCCTGAAGAGCAAAGTGAACCATATGAGATTCCGCATCCTCAGAAAATAATCTGAATGAAAACAGAAAAATGAAAATATGCATTTATTGTATCTAATGAAAACAAATAATGCTATCACTGACCAAAAAAAGGCAGAATAGTTTGAATAAAACTCCAAAACCCAGTTCCTAAAAATGGAACTGGAAGAAATACCCCAGAAGATTCCAGGTCTGAGCAGCGCTTGAACCCCATGGGTGCCCACCATGCTTCAACAGTACCCAAAATATATAGGACCGAAACACACTTAAAGAAAGTGTTAGCCTAGAAATTTGGACCGAATAGAAATAAATTTCAAAGAAGTCTTAACCTGCCCCTTGCCAGCCAAGCTGGAATACGGCACGTACATCACAATTTTATGGAGCCGATTTCGAACTGAAAAATTTCCAATTTAAAAACATGTTACTTGGGAAAGAATTCAGGAATTCGTTCCTTAATAAGAACAACCAAACTAGTAAAAGCTTAAAGTTTTAGTCTTAGAACTCAATCTTGAAGCCCAGAGTAACAGTTAAGAATTGAATCCAATTATAAAACAAATAATTGATTATCTTAGAACAAAAGAAATATGGATTTTTTTTTAAAAATCACAAAATTCTTCTAGCTAAAAATAGCTAAAGACATAGATTCACCATTAAGAGATGAATCTCTACGACCGAACAGAGAACCTATGAAATAGACCCCGTAGAAGGAGATCATTGAATTCAAATAGGCAATACTCTCTTCACATCCCTCTGACATTCACTGCACACTGAGAGGAAAACCGGGCTCCAGCCTGCTGCGAAGCGCATATCAACGAAGAATCTAGCACAAACTTACTTCACCACCTCCATGGGAGGCAAAGTTTGTAAAACTGAATTGTGGGTGTGGTGAGGGGTGTATTTATAGGCATTTTAAGGTTTGGGAAACTTTGCCTCTCCTGGTAGGAATGTATATCCCATACGTCACTAGCTCATGGACTCTTGCTAATTACATGAAAGAAAACACATCTGGATGGAGAGACCACTCCCCCGGATGTAAAGTCTGACGGCTGAGATAATCCGCTTCCCAATTGTCTATACCTGGGACATGTACCGCAGAAATTAGTCAAGAGCTGGATTCTGCCCAAGAAAGTATCCAAGATACTTCTTTCATAGCTAGGGGACTGTGAGTCCCACCCTGATAATTGACATATGCCACAATTGTGATATTGTCTGTTTGAAAACAAATGAATGGTTCTCTCTTCAACAGAGGCCAAACCTGAAGAGCCCTGAAAATAGCACGGAGTTCTAAAATATTGATTGGTAACCTCGCCTCTTGAGATTTCCAAACCCCTTGTGCTGTCAGAGATCCCCAGACAGCTCCCCAACCTGAAAGACTTGCATCTGTTGTGATTACAGTCCAGGTTGGACGAACAAAAGAGGCCCCTTGAACTATACAATGGTGATCTAACCACCAAATCAGAGAGATTCGAACATTGGGATTTAAGGATATTAAGTGTGATATCCTTGTATAATCCCTGCACCATTGATTCAGCATAAAAAGCTAAAGAGGTCTCATATTAAAACGAGCAAAGAGGGTCACATCCGATGCTGCAGTCATGAAACCTAAAACTTTCATGCACATAGCCACTGAAGGGAATGATTGAGACTGAAGGTTTCGACAAGCTGAAACCAATTTTATTTGTCTCTTGTCTGTTAGAGATAGAGTCATGGACACTGAATCAATTTGGAAACCTAAAAAGGTGACCCTTGTCTGAGGAATCAAGGAACTTTTTGGTAAATTAATCCTCCAACCATGTCTTTGAAGAAACAACACTAGTTGATTTGTGTGAGATTCGGCAGAATGTAAAGAATGAGCTAGTACCAAGATATCGTCCACATAAGGAAACATCGCAATACTCCGTTCTCTGATTACAGAGAGTAGAGCACCGAGAACCTTTGAAAAAATTCTTGGAGCTGTCGCTAGGCCAAATAAAAGAGCGACAAATTGGTAATGCTAGTCTAGAAAAGAGAATCTCAGAAACTGAAAGTGATCTGGATGAATCGGAATATGAAGATATGCATCTTGTAAGTCTATTGTGGACATATAATGCCCTTGCTGAACAAAAGGCAGAATAGTCCTTATAGTCACCATTTTGAAAGTCGGCACTCTTACAAAACGATTCAAAATTTTCAGATCCAGAACTGGCCTGAAAGAATTTTCTTTCTTTGGGACAATGAATAGATTTGAATAAAACCCCAGACCCTGTTCCTGAAACGGAACTGGTATGATTACCCCTGAAAGCTCTAAATCTGAAACACACTTCAGAAAAGCCTGAGCCTTCACTGGATTTGCTGGAACGTGTGTGAGAAAAAAATCATCTCACAGAAGGTCTTACTCTGAAACCTATTCGATACCCTTGAGAGACAATACTCTGGGCAGATTCTGTCCAAAATCAATGGATTCAAATGTTTTGGAAAAAATTTAATCTGCCCCCCACCAGCTGAGCTGGAATGAGGGCAACATCTTCATGCAGACTTGGGGGCTGGCTTTGGTTTCTTAAAAGGCTTGGATTTATTCCAACTTGAAGATTTCCAGTTGGAACCAGATTCTTTGGGGGAAGGATTGGCTTTCTGTTCCTTATTCTGTCGAATAGAACACAAACAAATAGAAGCTTTAGATTTACCCTTAGATCTTTTATCCTGAGGTAAAAAAACTCCCTCCCCCCCAGTGACAGTTGAAATAATTGAATCCAACTGAGAACCAAATAAATTGTTACCTTGGAAAGAAAGAGATAATAATCTAGACTTAGATACCATGTCAGCATTCCAGTATTTGAGCCTTATATCTAAAATAGCTAAAGACATAGATTTAACATCAATATTGATGATATCAAAAATAGCATCACTGATATAATTATTAGCATGTTGAAGCCAGCGAACAATGCTAGACAAATCAGGATCTGTTTCCTGTTGCACTAAGCTTTCCAACCAAAAAGTTGATGCAGCTGCAACAGCAGCCATGGATATAGCAGGCCTAAGAATGTAGCCAGAAAATAAATAAGAGTTCCTTAGATAAGATTCAAGTTTCCTATCTAAAGGGTCCTTAAAAGAAGTACTATCTTTCATAGGAATAATAGTACATTTGGCAAGAGTAGAAATAGCCCCATCAACTTTGGGAATTTTTCCCAAAACTCCATTCTAACTGCTGGCAAAGGATACAACTTTTTAGAAGGAATAAAAGAAGTACCAGGCTTATTCCATTCCTTTGAAATCATATCATAAATAGCATCAGGAACTGGAAAAACCTCTGGAGTAACCACAGGAGGTTTACAAACAGAATTTAAACGTTTACTAGTTTTAGTATCAAGAGGACTAGTTTCTTCAATATCCAAAGTAATCAACACTTCTTTTAACAAGGAACGAATATACTCCATCTTAAAGAGATAAGTAGATTTGTCAGTGTCAATATCTGAGGTAGGATCTTCTGAACCAGACAGATCCTCATCAGAGGAGGATAATTCAGTATGTTGTCGTTCATTTGAAAGTTCATCAACTTTATGAGAAGTTTTAAATGACCTTTTACGTTTATTAGAGGGCGGGATAGCAGACAAAGCCTTCTGAATCGCATCAGCAATAAAATCTTTTATATTCACAGGGATATCATGTGCATTAGATGTTGAAGGAACAACAGGCATTGTACTAGTACTGATGGATACATTATCTGCATATAAAAGCTTATCATGACAACTGTTACATACTACAGCTGGAGATATATTCTCTGCTAACTTACAACAGATACACTTAGCTTTGGTAGAACTGTTATCATGCAGCAGGGTTCCAACAGTGATTTCTGAGACAAGATCATATTGAGACATCTTGCAAATGTAAGAGAAAAAAACAACATATAAAGCAAAATTATCAATTTCCTTATATGGCAGTTTCAGGAATGGTAAAAAAATGCAAACAGCATAGCCCTCTGAACATAAAAAAGGCAAGAGGCATATAGGTGGAGTTTAAATAATTAAATTATTTGGCCAAGTATGACGCGCAATGCAAAATTATTTTTTTTGGCGCTAACAACATCCAGAAATGACGCAACTCGCGTCATAGTAGACGCAACCTTGTGCAAGGAAACCTGGTGTCAACTAAGATGACGGAAATGACAAATTTGAGTCACCAAACAAACGTACCTTTGCGCCAAGAATGACGCAATAAATATCAGAATTTTGCGACCTTGTGAGCCTAATTTTGCCTGCTAAAATTAATGAAAAAGCAGTCAATTTGAAGAAAAGACTATACCCCAGGTAAGAAAAAATAACTTCCTAAATATGTTTCCCAATTTTGAAACTGATAGTCTGCAAAAGGAAATATAGATAAACCTGACTCATGGCAAATATAAGTACAATACATATATTTAAAACTTTATATTAATACATAAAGTGCCAAACCATAGCTGAAAGTGTCTTAAGTAATAAAAACATACTTACCGAAAGACACCCATCCATATATAGCAGATAGCCAAACCAGTACTGAAAAAATATCAGTAGAGGTAATGGAATATGAGAGTATATCGTCGATCTGAAAAGGGAGGTAGGAGATGAATCTCTACGACCAATAACAGAGAACCTTTGAAAAGATTTCTCGTGAGGAAACCCATAGAATCAATAGGTGATACTCTCTTCACATCCCTCTGACAAACACTGTACTCAGAGGAATCGGGCTTCACAGAAGAAAATCAAGCACAAACTTACTTCACCACCTTCATAGGAGTGAAAGTTTGTAAAACTGAATAGTGGGTGTGGTGAGGGGTGTATTTATAGGCATTTTGATGTTTGGGAAACTTTGCCCTTCCTGGTAGGATTGTATATCCCATACGTCACTAGCTCATGGACTCTTGCCAATTACATGAAAGAAATAAACTTGCTAGCCTTACTTACATGGTTTATAGTGCTGTCTGCAGATATACGTCTTTAAAACCCATATAAATAGCTATACCAGGTCTCTTGTGCTTGTATGCATGTAAATTGCATTTTTCACTGTGCTTAATTAAACAGCAAATTTGATTATTTTGGGATGATGCTTTCCTGCATGGACTTTAGTGGCCAGACTTCACCTACAAAAGACATCTTTTCATAGAATGATATAAACTAAAATATGGATAATTGGGCTAAAGAGATCTTTCTTCAGCATTATAGTTATTTTAATGATCTTTAGATATAAATAAAAACATTGAGTACCTAAAATTATGTTTGACAGAGTTTATAACATATGTTCAACAAGATATTATCACAACTCCCAATTAGCTGTGACATAGACAACAAATACAAATGTGCTTAGAATCTTCTATACCTAAGGTGGTAGTCTACCTGCTATTTCTTAGATTTCTCCCAAATAAATGAGATAAAGGTGATGCTCTCAAAAGGGAATTTCTAGTGTGTGGAAGACTATGTTCTACAACTTGCCATTTGCTGCAATGCTATTGTCTAGCCTACAGCTATTGGAATTATCACCCTCCTGAGACTGTCATAGTGTTTACTGATACTTGAAGATTGATGCCAACAGACTATACTATTTGTGTAACAATAAATTATGCTATTCAGTAAAAGCATCCATCTACATATCCTCGGCTCCCAAAGCTGCTCTCTAATGTATGTGAAGCTGGCTGAACATTAGCTGACATAAGGAGGAACAAGCACAAAAATTATTAATGAGTTTCCTTTCCTTAGATGAAACTAGACAATATATGAATAACTTTCGTTCCCTCGACTCAATGGTTCTGTAAGTTTCTATTATACAGGACAGAACATGGTGGTTTAGTGGACAGTAACATTTATTTTGTCTTACAAACCTTTTTCCATGTTCTAGTATTTAAAGATTGCCACCAAAGATGTCTTGTTTGTAATTTAGGAGACAAAGCTGGAAGTTATGTTCCAAAATGTTCATAAATCAGGTAGTCAATATTACAATAGTGTGTAGGGTGCCAGTTATATAGGTTTTGGGTAAGCATGGTTACCCTGTCTTCTGGGAGTTTAGATGTCTATATACACATTTAAAGGGAAAGTATACAGTAGGGCACAACAACAAAAGCTACAGCTATGTTATGTGCATGTTAACCCGAAGCACACTGTACAGCTGTAAAAAATCTGTCAACATCACTGATCTGTCAATGAGCAACATTATAGAGTAATCAAGCAAAGATGGTGGAGATTAGTATGAATATACAGAGCTTCACCAAACACCAACTGAAAGGGGTTAAAAAAGGGAATTGAAAAGAACTGCAGACAGACAGAACAAAATAGCATGGTGAATAGCAGCAATACTAATGATGTATAATACGTTTTTTGATAATTATGGAAAATCTTGTTAATATATTTCAACATGAAAGATGTTACCAATATGGCCACCACTTTGCTGCATTATTTCTGGGTCTGACCAGATCAGTGAACCATGACCTCACATACCTGAGTGTTAATGAGATTAATCTGAGGGCCAATATATCTTGTAACAAGAGGAGGAGAGCACACTCAAGATGTTTAGTTAAAGGTATACTAAACCCAATTTTTTTCTTACTTGATTCATAAAGAGCATGCAATGTTAAGCAACATTCTAATTTACTCCTATTATCAAATTTTCTTTGTTCTCTTGCTATCTTTATTTGAAAAAGCAGGAATCTAACCTAAGGAGCCAGCCCATTTTTGGTTCAGCACCTTGGATAGTGCTTGCTGATTGGTGGCTCTCTTCCTCCCCCCCCCCCACTTCACAATGGTCACCACAATCTTTAGTACTGGCACAAAGTCTGCCAGTACTTAAATAAAAGGCATTCACCGATGCAGAGTGGCTCTCTCTGCATCGGTGCCTAAAAAAACCCAAATTTATGCTTACCTGATAAATTTATTTATTTCCGGATATGGAGAGTCCACAACGTCATTCAATTACTAGTGGGAATATCACTCCTGGCCAGCAAGAGGAGGCAAAGAGCATCACAGCAAAGCTGTTAAGTGTCACTCCCCTAACCATAATCCCCAGTCATTTGACCAAAGGGAAATGGAAAAAGGACTAACACAAAGGTGTAGAGGTGTCTGAGGTTTAGTAAAAAATAACTGTCTTAATAACTGTGTTAATTAAGGGTGGGGTTGTGGACTCTACATATCTGGAAAGAAAGAAATTTATCAGGTAAGCATAAATTTACAGCAGACAACAAACCGAAAGGCACCCGATCTCCAACGATCACAGGACTCTCACATCCAATAAAAGCAAAGGTATTTATTAATCATCAGAAAACGATGTACACACCACATCACTGGACATGGTCAAACATGTTTCGTATAAATAATACTGTACTTTTTCAATGACCACCTGAACTGTCTTAATAACTGTGTTAATTAAGGGTGGGGTTGTGGACTCTTCATATCCGGAAAGAAAGAAATGTATCAGGTAAGCATAATTTAGTTTTCTTTCCTAAGATATGGAGAGTCCACAACATCATTCAATTAGAACCAATATCTAAGCTAGAGGACACAGAATGAACAGGGAGGGAGAACAAGACAGGCAGACCTAAACAGAAGGCACCATCACTTGAAAAAACTTCCTCCAAAAGAGGCCTCACCCGAGGCAAAAGTATCAAATTTGAAAAATTTGGAAAAAGTATACAGAGAGGACTAAGTTGCAGTCTTGCAAATCTGTTCCACAGAAGATTCATTTTTGAAAGCCTATGAAGATGAGACAGCCCTAGTGGAATGAGCCGTAATTCTCTCAGGAGGATGCTGTCCAGCAGTCTAGTAAGCAAAACGAATCATACTTCTCAACCAAAAGGAAAGAGAAGTAGCAGAAGCTTTCTGACCCTTACGCTTTCCTGAAAAACAAACAAACAGGGCAGAAGACTGGCGAAAATCCTTAGTCGCCTGTAGGTAGAATTTAAAAGGACGCACAACATCCAAGTTGTGCAACAGACGTTTCTTATGAGGAGGATTAGAACAGAAAGAAGGAACAACAATTTCCTGATTAATATTTCTAACCAAAACCACCTTAGGGAGAAACCCCAATTTAGTACGAAGAACCACCTTATCCGCATGAAAGATAAGGGGAATCATACTGCAAAGCCGAGAATTCCGAAACTCTCCTAGCAGAAGAGATAGCAATAAGAAACAAAACCTTCCAAGATAACAACTTAATATCTATGTAATGCATAGGCTCATATGGAGCCTGATGCAAAACTTTAAGAACAAGTTTAAGACTCCAAGGAGGAGTAAGAGGCTTAAACACAGGTCTGATTCTGACCAGAGCCTGACAAAAGATTGAACATCTGGCACAACCGCCAGACGCTTGTGTAACAAAATAGATAATGCAGAAATCAGAGAACTGACTGATAACCCTTTCTCCAGACCTTCCTGGAGAAAAGACAAAATTCTTAGAATCCTGACCCTACTCCAAGAGTAGCCCTTCGATTCACACCAATAAATATTTACGCCATACCTTATGGTAAATTTTATGAGTTACAGGCTTGCAAGCCTGCAGCATGGTCTCAATGACGACTTAGAAAACCCACGCTTAGCCAGAACTAGGCATTTAATCTCCACGCAGTCAGCTTCAGAGAAACGAGATTTGGATGGAGAAATGGACCCTGAATGAGAAGGTTCTTCCTCAAAGGTAACCTCCAAGGTGGAAGAGATGACATCTTCACTAAGTCTGCATACCAGATCCTGCAAGGCCATGCAGGAGCTATTAGAATTACCAACACTCTCTCCTGTTTGATACGAGCAATGACTCGTAGAAGCAGTGAAAACGGAGGAAACAGGTATGCTAGACCGAACACCCAAGGAACCGCCAGAGCATCTATCAGAGCTGCCTGCGGATCTATTGACCTTGAACCATACCTTGGAAGCTTAGCATTCTGCTGAGATGCCATCAGATCAAACTCCGACACCCCCCATTTGAGGATTAACCTGGAGAATATCTCCAAATGGAGAGCCCACTCCCTGGGTTGAAAGGTCTGTCTGTTCAGGAAATCCACTTCCCAGTTGTCCACCCCTGGAATGTGAATGGCAGATAGACAAAAATTGTGAGCTTCCGCCCACTGAATAATCCAAGCCACCTCATTCATGGCTAAGGAACTCTGAGTTCCTCCCTGGTGGTTGATATAAGCCACTGCGGTGAAGTTGCTTGATTGGAATCTGATAAACCGGGCTAAGCACAACTGAGGCCAAGCCATCAGAGCATTGTACATCACTCTCAACTCCAAAATGTTTATGGGAAGAGCAGACTCCTCCAGAGTCCATAATCCCTGCATCTTGAACGAGCCCCAGACTGCCCCCCAACCAAGCAGGCTGGCGTCCATGGTCACAATCACCCAGGAAGGTCTCCGGAAGCATGTGCCCAGAGACAGATGCTCCTGAGAAAGCCACCACGGGAGAGAGACTTGACGACTAATCTAGATCTATCCTCTGAGAAAGATCTGAATGGTCTCTGTTCCATTGCCTGAGCATGCATAACTGCAGAGCTCTCAAATGGAATCGAGCAAAGGGAATGATATCCATGGAAGCGACCATCAGACCAATTACCTCCATACAATGAGCTGATGATGGCCGAACAGTAGACTGAAGAGAGAGGCAAGAGGAAAGAATCTTGGATTTTCTGACCTCTGTCAGAAAAATCTTCATAGATAGGGAATCTATTATGGTCCCTAAGAAAACCACCCTTGTAGCTGGAACAAGGAAACTCTTCTCCAGATTCACTTTCCATCCGTGGGAATTTAGAAAAGACAACAAGATATCTGTATGAGAGTTTTCTTGTTGAAAAGATGGCGCCTGAACCAATATGTCGTCCAGGTAGGGCGCCACTGCAATTCCCCAAGACTTGATTTCAGCCAAGAGAGCCCCCAGAATCTTTGAGAAAATTCTGGGAGCTGTAGCAAGGCCAAACAGAAGAGCTACAAACTAGAAAGGCAAATTTAAGGAACTTGTGATGATCCCTGTAAATGGGAAAATGAAGATACGAATCCTTCAGGTCTATGGTCGTCATGAACTGACCCTCTTGGACCAAAGGAAGAATGGAACAAATGGTTTGTTAAGGCACTATAAGGTCTAAAATGGGTCGAAAAGTTCCTTCTTTTTTGGGAACCACGAACAGATTTAAATAAAATCCTAGACCCTGTTCCCTTATAGGAACTGATACAATCACTCCCACGGAGGAAAGGTCCTGAACGCAGTTGAATAATGCATTTCCTTTTATCTGGTCTGCAGACAATCTTGAGAGGTGGAATCTGCCCCCAGGAGGAAAAGCTTTGAATTCTATTTTATAACACTGAGAAACTATGTCCTTTGAGTTTGTTCTTCTTGTCTTGCGGTAATAAAGACCCTTTTCCACCCGTAATATCAGAAATTATTTCTGCCAAACCAGGTCCAAACAAAGTTTTACCCTTGTAAGGAAGCGCCAGAAGCTTGGACTTGGAGGTAACATCAGCAGACCAAGATTTTAACCACAAAACCCTACTGGCTAAGATAGTGAAACCAGACATCTTGGCCCCCAGTCTAATAACTTGCAAGTTAGCATCATAAATAAAGGAATTGGCTAGTTTAAGAGACTTAACCCTATCTGGGATTTACTCCAACGGAGTCTCTTCTAAAATAGATTCAGACAAGGTATTGCACCAAGAAGATGCTGAACTTGCTACTGAGGCAATACAAACTGCAGGTTGCCGTTGAAGACCCTGATGAATATACATCTTTTTAAAATAAGCTTCCAGCTTCTTGAACATGGGATCCTTGAAAGAGCAGCTATCCTCTATAGGGATTGTAGTTTTCTTAGCCAGAGAAGAAACAGCCCTTTCTACTTAAGGCACCATGCGCCATGAATCCTTAATGGAGCCAGCAACAGGAAACATCTTTTTAAAGAGGGGGAGAAAGGTTTCCCTGGCTTCTCCCATTACTGTGACATAATCTCTGTCACACGGTCTGAAACAGGAAACACTTCCACAGAGAAAGGAACATCATAGTATTTATTAAGCTTACTAGATTTTTTAGGGTTAACCACGACAGAACAGTCGGAGTCGTCCAGAGCAGCCAACAACTACTTTAGCAAACTGTTTAGAGATAAGGGGTTGGGGGGAGTAGAGTTATTGAAATAGTACCAGGTTTTACATGAATTTACATATTACAAATGATATTCAAAATACTAGAATTTTAGATTTTGTAAAGAATCAAAAGAAGCCTGGAGTGGATTATTCACTGAAACAACTGACAACAACTAGACAAACTAGTTGTAACTAAGAGTACAACAAAGTTTTAAAGAGAGAATAAATCCACTTAAGTATTATCAAACTTTTACTCTACTAATTTCATAAAGTGTTCAAAATAATAAAATCGTTCCCAATCATTCATACATTATAGTTTATTAATTCAGCTACGGAACTCACACTCATACAGTAGCAAAAGCTGTGAATTAAAACCACTTAAACTCTGTGGTTTGCATAATAGCCATTAAGTAAATATGCCACTATTAAATATCCTCAATCCGTTTAAATTAAAGTTAACTAAGCCCTTACAATCCGAGGGCTGTATTAATTTTTACATATGCGATAAAGGATAAGAGGATATAATGTTAACCACTTAATAAATTAATTTTCCACAAGAGTAAGCAAAAATAAAACCGGACGACAGGAGAGACAAAGCTGCCCCTGTCGGACCCCTGACGCGCGTATCACGAACGCTACCTCTGGTCAATCCCCAAAAAAGTGGAGCTCTGGGGTAAGGGGCCGATGGAGCTACCTGGGGTAAAGGGGAATGGGTATTCGGTGCGGAAAGGCCGGCCTGCAGTTCTAGGAGCCCGGCCAGCTGAGAAAGGTTTTCCCGGTCAGAGATCAGCTCTCTCATGATGATGTAACAAACACAAAACAAGTAAAATCAAATGTCTAGATCATCACGGTTGCTCTCAAAAGCCCAAATCTGCTGAGAAACAGGAGGGGGTTCGGTAGAAGGGGGTGGAGGTTAAACCCTTGCAGCCTGGTATCCGTGATAATTATGCACAATCTTCTGTTATAACATCACTCCTTATGTTCACATCTATAAGATTATTTAGTATATTTAAAAGGTGTTCTTTGTGGCATACAATATTTTTCTATGCATTTTGGATTATTAAAGATTTAAATGGCAAGTGTAACCAACTAAAGGATATTTAGTAATTTAACATGTTTTTTTTGTCAGTGTAACTAAACAGTGGTTCTCACAGGTCCCTAGAAACTATTGTAACACAGGTACCAAGTTACTCTCAAGAAATCCAACAAATGTTATATCATATGAGGCACACAAAAAAACACATGCCAAAAAATACACCCCAAATGCCATATGGCCCCACAAGGGTTCTCTCTGCCTTGAGAGTATATTACCTAACCTTACCAGAGGTTGTTATATTACAGACCTATAGGGAAGACAAAAAAAAAGTAAATTTATGCTTACCTGATAAATTAATTTCTTCTATGGTACGACGAGTCCACAGATTCATCCTTTACTTGTGGGATATTATCCTCCTGCTAACAGGAAGTGGCAAAGAGCACCACAGCAGAGCTGTCTATATAGCTCCTCCCTTTGCTCCACCCCCCAGTCATTCGACTGAAGGTACAGGAAGAAAAAGGACTAGCTGATAGCCCCTTCTCCAATCCTTCTTGGAGAAAGGACAAAATCCTAGGAATCCTGATCTTACTACATGAGTAGCCTTTGGATTCGCACCAATAAGATATTTACGCCATATCTTATGATACATTTTCCTGGTGACATGCTTTTGAGCCTGAATCAAGGTATCTATGACCGACTCAGAGAAACTCCGCTTGGATAAGATCAAGTGCTCAATCTCCAAGCAGTCAGCCGCAGAGAAACTAGATTTGGATGCTGGAACGGACCTTGAATCAGAAGGTCCTGTCTCAGTGGAAGAGTCCATGGTGGAAGAGATGACATGTCCACCAGGTCTGCATACCAAGTCCTGCGTGGCCACGCAGGTGCTATCAAAATCACAGAAGCTCTCTCCTGTTTGATTCTGGCAATCAAACGAGGAAGGAGAGGAAATGGTGGAAACACATAAGCCAGGTTGAACGACCAGGGTACTGCTAGAGCATCTATCAGTACTGCCTGAGGATCCCTTGACCTGGACCCGTAACAAGTAAGTTTGGTGTTCTGACAAGACGCCATCAGATCCAATTCTGGTGTGCCCCATTGGTGAATCAATTGTGCAAACACCTCCGGATGGAGTTCCCACTCCCCCGGATGAAAAGTCTGACGACTTAGAAAATCCGCTTCCCAGTTCTCCACTCCTGGGATATAGATTGCTGATAGATGGCAAGAGTGAGTCTCTGCCCATCAAATTATTTTGGTAACCTCTATCATCGCTAGAGAACTCTTTGTTCCCCTCTGATGATTGATATATGCTACAGTCGTGATATTGTCCGACTGGAATCTTATGAATCTGGCCGAAGCCAGCTGAGGCCACGCCTGAAGCAAGTTGAATATCGCTCTCAGTTCTAGAATATTTATCGGGAGGAGAGCCTCCTCCTGAGTCCACAAACCCTGTGCTTTCAGGGAATTCCAGACTGCACCCCAGCCCAATAGGCTGGCCTGCGGAAACACATTCCCTTGGACAGATGATCCTGTGACAACCACCAAAGAAGAGAGTCTCTGTTCTCTTGATCCAGATTTACAAGGGGGGAAATAAATCTGCATAATCCCCATTCCACTGTTTGAGCATGCATAGTTGCAGTGGTCTGAGATGCAAGCGAGCAAACAGAGCTATGTCCATTGCCGCTACCATTAAGCCAATTACCTCCATACACTGAGCCACTGACGGCCGAGGAATGGAATGAAGAGCTCGGCAGATGGATACAATTTTTGATTTCCTGACCTCCATGAGAAAAATTTTCATGTCCACCGAATCTATCAGAGTTCCCAGGAATGGAACTCTTGTGAGAGGGATAAGTGAACTCTTTTTTACATTCACCTTCCACCCGTGAGATCTTAGAAAAGCCAACACGATGTCCGTGTGAGACTTGGCTAGTTGGTAAGTCGACGCCTCAATTAAGATATCGTCCAGATCAGGCGCCTCAGCTATGCCCCGCGGCCTTAGAACCGCCAGAAGGGACCCTAGCACCTTTGTGAAAATTCTGGGAGCTGTGGCCAACCCGAAGGGAAGAGCCACAAACTGGTAATGCTTGTCCAGAAAGGCGAACCTGAGGAACTGGTGATGATCTTTGTGGATAGGGATGTGTAGATACGCATCCTTTAAGTCCACGTGGTCATATATTGACCCTCCTGGATCAGCTGCAAAATAGTCCGAATGGTCTCCATCTTGAAGGATGGGACTCTGAGGAATTTGTTTAGGATCTTGAGATCCAAAATTGGTCTGAAGGTTACCTCTTTTTTGGGAACCACAAACAGATTGGAGTAGAACCCCTGCCCCTGTTCTTTTTTCTGAACTGGGCAGATCACTCCCATGGTATATAGGTCTTCTACACAGCGTAAGAACGCCTCTCTTTTTGTCTAGTTTACAGACAATTGAGAAAGATGGAATCTCCCCCTTGGAGGAGAATCTTTGAAATCTAGAAGATGGGGTATGGGGTAAGATGGGTTACGATTTCTAAAGCCCAGGAGTCCTGAACATCTCTTGCCCAAGCCTGAGCAAAGAGAGAAAGTCTGCCCCCTACTAGATCTGGTCCCAGATCAGGGGCTACCCCTTCATGCTGTCTTGGTGGCAGCAGCGGGCTCCTTGGCCTGTTTACCCTTGTTCCAAGTCTGGTTAGGTCTCCAGACTGACTTGGATTGAACAAAATTCCCCTCTTGCTTTGCAGCAGGGGAAGAGGTAGAGGGACCACCTTTGAAGTTTCGAAAGGAAAGAAAATTATTTTGTTTGGTCCTCATCTTATTTGTCTTATCCTGAGGAAGGGTATGGCCTTTCCCTCCAGTGATGTCTGAAATGATCTCTTTCAGTTCAGGCCCGAATAGGGTCTTACCCTTGAAAGGGATGGCTAAAAGCTTAGCTTTTGATGACACATCAGCAGACCAGGACTTAAGCCATAACGCTCTAGGCGCTAAAATGGTAAAACCTGAATTCGTTGCCGCAAATTTAGCCATATGAAAAGCGGCATCTGTAATGAAAGAATTAGCTAGCTTGAGAGCCCTAATTCTATTCAATATTATCTAATGGGGTCTCAACCTGAAGAGCCTTCTCCAGAGCCTCAAACCAAAAGGACACTGCAGTAGTTACAGGAACAATGCACGCTATAGGTTGGAGAAGAAAACCCTGATGAACAAATATTTTCTTCAGGAGACCCTCTAATTTTTTATCCATAGGATCTTTGAAAGCACAACTGTCCTTAATAGGTATAGTTGTACGCTTTGCCAGGGTAGAAATAGCTCCCTCCACCTTAGGGACCGTCTGCCACGAGTCCCGCATGGTGTCTGATATGGGAAACATTTTCTTAAAAGTAGGAGGGGGGAGCGAACGGAATACCTGGTCTATCCCACTCCTTAGTAACAATGTCCGAAATCCTCTTAGGGACCGGAAAAACATCAGTGTAGGCAGGAACCTCTAGAAATCTGTCCATTTCACACAATTTCTCTGGAACTACAATAGGGTCACAATCATCCAGAGTCGCTAAAACCTCCCTGAGCAATAAGCGGAGGTGTTCTAGTTTAAATTTAAAAGCTGTCATATCTGAGTCTGTCTGAGGAAACATATTTCCTGAATCAGAAATCTCTCCCTCAGCCAGCAAATCCCTCACCCCCAACTCAGAACATTGTGAGGGTACATCGGATATGGCTAATAAAGCGTCAGAGGGCTCAGCATTTGTTCTCACACCAGACCTACTGCGCTTCCCCTGCAACCTAGGCAGCTTAGATAAAACCTTTGTGAGGATAGTATTCATAACTGTGGCCATATCTTGCAGGGTGAAAGAATTAGACGCACTAGAAGTACTTGGCGTCGCTTGTGCGGGCGTTAATGGTTGTGACACTTGGGGAGAATTAGATGGCATAACCTGATTCCCTTCTGACTGAGAATCATCCTGCAACATACTTTTAGTAGCTAAAATATGTTCTTTGCAATTTATTGACCTTTCAGTGCATGAGGGACACATTCTAAGAGGAGGTTCCACAATGGCTTCTAAACATATTGAACATTGACTTTCCTCAATGTCAGACATGTTGAACAGGCTAGTAATGACTACAAAGAAGCATGAAAACACTTTATTTAGTGAAAAAAAATAATCTTAAAAAACGGTACTGCGCCTTTAAGAGAAAAAAAAGCATACACGTTCTGCAAAACTGCTTTAAAATGCACCAAATTTTTCTAATTTTTGCAAGCAGACACAATATATGTAGTTAAGATTGCCCCACAAGGAAATATAACATTTAACCCTTTAATGTGAAAACCGGATTGAAATTAGGCCTAAATCCGGAAAAAAAAACACCCCAGCACCTTGCCACAGCCCTGTTTTGGCCCTACCTGCTCTCAGGGATAGTAAATATGAGGATAAAGCTTCGATTTGGCCCAAAACATTCACCAGGGCCCTCAGGAGTTAGAGCTTGCTGCTTGCTGAGTGAAAATAACTGCGCATCTGAGGCACGAAAATAGGCCCCGCCCATCTCACTCGATGTCTCTACAGCCTCAAAGAACCGCACCAGAGCGGTTTTAAACTAGCCATGTGGGTTCTGAGACCCAAAAAATAAGCCAAGTGTACCCTCAATAAAGTTGCCCAAAAAACGTTATTGCCCACAAAACGTTAACAACACTCCCAGTTCATAAAACGTTTGCCCACAAACATTCACAACTCAGTGTCAACCATTTTTGTAATTAGCCCCTTATGCAAGCTTAGTAATGCCCTTCTTATTAGCTCTTAGGATTACTGCTTACCCTTACCCTCATGGGGATACTGTCAGCCTATCTGAAATACCACAGTCTCTCCAGAAAAAATGACTGAACATACCTCACTGCTGTATAGCATGAAAACGTTCCTCACACTGAAGTTTCTTGTACTTCTCAGCCTCTGTGGGAACAGCACTGGATCTTAGTTACAAATGCTAAGATCATCATCCTCAAGGCAGAAGTCTTCATCTATCTGCTGCCTGAGAGTAAATAGTACACACCGGTACCATTTAAAATAAAAAACTCTTGCTTTAAGAAATTAAAAACTAATATTTTATCACCTCTTTCACTTTACCCTTCCTAGTACTTAAAGTAGGCAAAGATAATGACAGGGGGTGGAGCTAAGGGAGGAGCTATATAGACAGCTCTGCTGTCGTGCTCTTTGCCACTTCCTGTTAGCAGGAGGATAATATCCCACAAGTAAAGGATGAATCCGTGGACTCGTCGTACCTTATAGAAGAAAAAAAATCTGTGTATCCGTCTTACAGTTTACAACTATAGAGAGGAATGAGTCTGTGTATGCTGAGAAGCTAGGAGTGTGTATGTTCTATAATATGTTTTGTACAAAAAACAGAATTTATGCTTACCTGATAAATTACTTTCTCCAACGGTGTGTCCGGTCCACGGCGTCATCCTTACTTGTGGGATATTCTCTTCCCCAACAGGAAATGGCAAAGAGTCCCAGCAAAGCTGGTCACATGATCCCTCCTAGGCTCCGCCCACCCCAGTCATTCGACCGACGGACAGGAGGAAATATATATAGGAGAAACCATATGATACCGTGGTGACTGTAGTTAGAGAAAATAATTCATCAGACCTGATTAAAAAACCAGGGCGGGCCGTGGACCGGACACACCGTTGGAGAAAGTAATTTATCAGGTAAGCATAAATTCTGTTTTCGCCAACATTGGTGTGTCCGGTCCACGGCGTCATCCTTACTTGTGGGAACCAATACCAAAGCTTTAGGACACGGATGAAGGGAGGGAGCAAATCAGGTCACCTAAATGGAAGGCACCACGGCTTGCAAAACCTTTCTCCCAAAAATAGCCTCCGAAGAAGCAAAAGTATCAAATTTGTAAAATTTGGCAAAAGTGTGCAGTGAAGACCAAGTCGCTGCCTTACATATCTGGTCAACAGAAGCCTCGTTCTTGAAGGCCCATGTGGAAGCCACAGCCCTAGTGGAGTGAGCTGTGATTCTTTCAGGAGGCTGCCGTCCGGCAGTCTCATAAGCCAATCGGATAATGCTTTTAAGCCAAAAGGAAAGAGAGGTAGAAGTCGCTTTTTGACCTCTCCTTTTACCAGAATAAACAACAAACAAGGAAGATGTTTGTCTGAAATCTTTAGTAGCCTCTAAATAGAATTTTAGAGCACGGACTACGTCCAAATTGTGTAACAAACGTTCCTTCTTTGAAACTGGATTCGGACACAAAGAAGGTACAACTATCTCCTGGTTAATATTTTTGTTGGAAACAACTTTCGGAAGAAAACCAGGCTTAGTACGCAAAACCACCTTATCTGCATGGAACACCAGATAGGGCGGAGAACACTGCAGAGCAGATAACTCTGAAACTCTTCTAGCAGAAGAAATTGCAACCAAAAACAAAACTTTCCAAGATAATAACTTAATATCTACGGAATGTAAGGGTTCAAACGGAACCCCTTGAAGAACTGAAAGAACTAGATTTAGACTCCAGGGAGGAGTCAAAGGTCTGTAAACAGGCTTGATCCTAACCAGAGCCTGAACAAATGCTTGAACATCTGGCACAGCTGCCAGTCTTTTGTGAAGTAAAACAGATAAAGCAGAGATCTGTCCCTTCAGAGAACTTGCAGATAATCCTTTCTCCAAACCTTCTTGTAGAAAGGATAGAATCTTAGGAATTTTTATCTTGTTCCATGGGAATCCTTTAGATTCACACCAACAGATATATTTTTTCCATATTTTATGGTAAATTTTTCTAGTTACAGGCTTTCTAGCCTGAATCAGAGTATCTATTACAGAATCTGAAAACCCACGCTTTGATAAAATCAAGCATTCAATCTCCAAGCCGTCAGTTGGAGGGAAACCAGATTCGGATGTTCGAATGGACCCTGAACAAGAAGGTCCTGTCTCAAAGGTAGCTTCCATGGTGGAGCCGATGACATATTCACCAGGTCTGCATACCAAGTCCTGCGTGGCCACGCAGGAGCTATCAAGATCACCGAGGCCCTCTCCTGATTGATCCTGGCTACCAGCCTGGGGATGAGAGGAAACGGTGGGAATACATAAGCTAGGTTGAAGGTCCAAGGTGCTACTAGTGCATCTACTAGGGTCGCCTTGGGATCCCTGGATCTGGACCCGTAGCAAGGAACCTTGAAGTTCTGACAAGACGCCATCAGATCCATGTCTGGAATGCCCCATAATTGAGTTATTTGGGCAAAGATTTCCGGATGGAGTTCCCACTCCCCCTGATGGAATGTCTGACGACTCAGAAAATCTGCTTCCCAATTTTCCACTCCTGGGATGTGGATTGCAGACAAGTGGCAGGAGTGATCCTCCGCCCATTGAATTATCTTGGTCACTTCTTTCATCGCCAGGGAAGTCCTTGTTCCCCCCTGATGATTGATATATGCAACGGTCGTCATGTTGTCTGACTGAAACCTTATGAATTTGGCCTTTGCTAGTTGAGGCCAAGCTCTGAGAGCATTGAATATCGCTCTCAGTTCCAGAATGTTTATCGGGAGAAGAGACTCTTCCCGAGACCATAGACCCTGAGCTTTCAGGGATTCCCAGACCGCGCCCCAGCCCACTAGGCTGGCGTCGGTCATGACAATGACCCACTCTGGTCTGCGGAAGCTCATTCCCTGTGACAGATTGTCCAGGGTCAGCCACCAACGGAGTGAATCTCTGGTCTTTTGATCTACTTGAATCGTCGGAGACAAGTCTGTATAATCCCCATTCCACTGACTGAGCATGCACAGTTGTAATGGTCTTAGATGAACTCGTGCAAAAGGAACTATGTCCATTGTTGCAACCATCAATCCTATTACTTCCATGCACTGCGCTATGGAAGGACGAGGAACAGAATGAAGTACTTGACAAGAGCTTAGAAGTTTTGATTTTCTGACCTCTGTCAGAAAAATCCTCATTTCTAAGGAATCTATTATTGTTCCCAAGAAGGGAACTCTTGTTGACGGGGACAGAAAACTTTTTTCTTTGTTCACCTTCCATCCGTGAGATCTGAGAAAGGCTAGGACGATGTCCGTATGAGCCTTTGCTTTTGACAGGGACGACGCTTGAATCAGGATGTCGTCCAAGTAAGGTACTACTGCAATGCCCCTTGGTCTTAGAACCGCTATAGAAGGGACCCTAGTACCTTTGTGAAAATCCTTGGAGCAGTGGCTAATCCAAATGGAAGTGCCACAAACTGGTAATGCTTGTCCAGAAAAGCGAACCTTAGGAACTGATGATGTTCCTTGTGGATAGGAATATGTAGGTACGCATCCTTTAAATCCACGGTAGTCATAAATTGATTTTCCTGGATAGTAGGTAGGATCGTTCGAATAGTTTCCATTTTGAACGATGGTACCCTGAGAAATTTGTTTAGGATCTTTAGATCCAAAATTGGTCTGAATGTTCCCTCTTTTTTGGGAACTATGAACAGATTGGAATAAAATCCCCTTCCTTGTTCTCTTATTGGAACTGGATGTATCACTCCCATCTTTAACAGGTCTTCTACACAATGTAAGAATGCCTGTCTCTTTATTTGGTTTGAAGATAATTGAGACCTGTGGAACCTTCCCCTTGGGGGTAGTTCCTTGAATTCCAGGAGATAACCTTGAGAAACTATTTCTAGCACCCAAGGATCCTGAACATCTCTTGCCCAAGCCTGAGCAAAGAGAGAAAGTCTGCCCCCCACTAGATCCGGTCCCGGATCGGGGGCTATCCCTTCATGCTGTTTTGGTAGCAGTGGTAGGCTTCTTGGCCTGTTTACCCTTGTTCCAGCCTTGCATTGGTTTCCAGGCTGGTTTGGGTTGTGAAGTATTACCCTCTTGCTTAGAGGATACAGAATTAGAGACTGGTCCGTTTCTGCGAAAGGGACGAAAATTAGGCTTATTATTAGCCTTAAAAGACCTATCCTGTGGGAGGGCGTGGCCCTTTCCCCCAGTGATGTCTGAAATAATCTCTTTCAAATCAGGTCCAAATAATGTTTTACCTTTGAAAGGAATGTTAAGCAATTTTGTCTTGGAAGATACATCCGCTGACCAAGACTTTAGCCAAAGCACTCTGCGCGCCACGACAGCAAACCCTGAATTTTTCGCCGCTAATCTAGCTAATTGCAAAGCGGCATCTAAAACAAAAGAGTTAGCCAATTTAAGTGCTTGAACTCTGTCCATAACCTCCTCATACGAAGATTCTTTACTGAGCGATTTTTCTAGTTCCTCGAACCAGAAACACGCTGCCGTAGTGACAGGAACAATGCATGAAATTGGTTGTAGAAGGTAACCTTGCTGTACAAAAATCTTTTTAAGCAAACCCTCTAATTTCTTATCCATAGGATCTTTGAAAGCACAACTATCTTCGATAGGAATAGTAGTGCGTTTGTTTAGAGTAGAAACCGCCCCCTCGACCTTGGGGACTGTCTGCCATAAGTCCTTTCTGGGGTCGACTATAGGAAATAATTTCTTAAATATAGGGGGGGGAACAAAAGGTATGCCGGGCCTTTCCCACTCTTTATTTACTATGTCCGCCACCCGCTTGGGTATAGGAAAAGCGTCGGGGGGCACCGGAACCTCTAGGAACTTGTCCATCTTACATAATTTCTCTGGAATGACCAAATTGTCACAATCATCCAGAGTAGATAACACCTCCTTAAGCAGTGCGCGGAGATGTTCTAATTTAAATTTAAATGTCACAACATCAGGTTCAGCTTGATGAGAAATTTTTCCTGAATCTGAAATTTCTCCATCAGACAAAACCTCCCTCATGGCCCCTTGAGATTGGTGTGAGGGTATGTCAGAACAGTTATCATCAGCGTCCTCTTGCTCTACAGTGTTTAAAACAGAGCAATCACGCTTTCTCTGATAAGTAGGCATTTTGGATAAAAGATTTGCTATGGAGTTATCCATTACAGCCGTTAATTGTTGCATGGTAATAAGTATTGGCGCACTAGATGTACTAGGGGCCTCCTGTGTGGGCATAACTGGTGTAGACACAGTAGGGGATGATGTAGTATCATGTTTACTCCCCTCATTTGAGGAATCATCTTGGGCAATATCATTATCTGTTGCATTACTGTCCTTACTTTGTTTGGACACTATGGCACAATTATCACATAAATTTAAATGGGGAGACACATTGGCTTTCATACATATAGAACATAGCTTATCTGATGGTACAGACATGTTAAACAGGCTTAAACTTGTCAACAAAGCACAAAAAACATTTTAAAATAAAACCGTTACTGTCACTTTAAATTTCAAACTGAAAACACTTTATTACTGAATATGTGAAAAAGTATGAAGGAATTGTTCAAAATTCACCAAAATTTCACCACAGTGTCTTAAAGCATTAAAAGTATTGCACACCAAATTTCAGAGCTTTAACCCTTAAATTAACGGAACCGGAGCCGTTTTTACATTTAACCCCTATACAGTCCCAGAATGAGGCTCTGTCTATAACTAGAAAGGCCCCCATCTGAAAAAGGTGTCCAACACAGTGCCTGCCGTTTTTCTAAACGTTCCCCAAGATTATAATACCAATAATTAGTTAGAATCTGCATAATATGCCTAGTAAAGCAATTGTTTTAGCCCAGAAAAATGTCTACCAGTTTTTTTTTTTTTAAGATATTTTTTATTAAGGTTCATCAAACGTTACAAAGAGAATGGAACATCCATCAATACACAACAAAGACACAGAGTTTCCAATGACAGTGATAATTACATAATCAGTGGTACTAGATTAGGGTGATCGGTAAACTAACTATACATAATGAAAGCTAATCTTAAAACTCTTATAATCTCCAGTCATTTAGGAAGGTTATAGAGAATGAATGGTCCTTTATCGGGCATCTTTTCAAAGATAGAACCCAATTTTCCATTTTTTTTTCCCTTCAAAACAAATGCAAAACATTTTTTATACTGATAGGTGTACGTGCCAGAAGGTCCTGGCGGAAAGAAAAAGGGGAGAAGAAGAAGAAGAAAGAAAGGGAGAGAGGGGAGGGAGGGAGGAGAAAAAAAAAAAAAAAAAAAAAAAAAAAAACCAGCCAAAGGCACTATATGGTTTTGTTCCAGTAAGCAATTATAAGTTCATAAGTTTCTAATTTATGACTTTTCAGGTAGTGATATCTCTCGAGTAGTAGCAGATCTTCCACCTGATTGCGCCATTCTTGTTCAGAGGGGGTCGTTTGTGATTTCCAATATTTTGGAATAATCTTTTTAGCTGCTGTCAACATCAACAGGAACAATGCTTGTTTACCCCTTCCTGAAAGCTGGGGCATGGAGCAGAATAGTAATGTTTCGGGCACTAACGAGACCGTTACGCCCAATATATCCGACATGGCCTGGAATACCCCACTCCAGAAACCCTTCAAGTGTGGGCAGCTCCACCAGATATGAAGGAGAGAGCCTATCTCTCCACACCCTCGCCAGCAGGTGTTGGTTGTGCCAGGAAACATTTTGCTCAATCTCAATGGTGTCAGGTACCATCGGACCGCTAATTTGATGTGGATTTCTTGTATCCTAGCCGACACTGACGAGCGTTTGATGAGCTTAAATGCTCTCAACCAAATCTCGGGGTCTATATTTTGATTAAGTTCCCGTTGCCATGAAATTGTATATGAAGGTAGGGGGGCAGTGGGAGGGGCAACAGTAAGTTTGTATAATTTGGATATCAAGTGGCTAGGATAATTAGGTTGTATACAGAGCTTTTCGAATTGTGTGAGGGCTCTACCAAAGTCTGGTCTGTGTTTGTGATGCGAAATATAATGAATTAGTTGGTTGTAATGGAGCCATGAGGAGAAGATTCCCCCATGGGTCTCTGCCAGAGTCTGCTGTGTTTTCAGCTTACCCCCTTCTGAGATGAAACAGATAGAACCGTCTCTAAGGGGGTATGGGGTCGAGAATTTATTTTTCAGTTTATGATAGGGAAGGTCTACATTCTCGAGCAGCGGGGAGAGCGGGCCAAATCTAGAAGAGATATGTGTCGTAGTAGAGAGTATTTTGTCCCACTCTAGTAAGATATACATCGTGATGGAGTACTGTTGTATGTGTTTGAGCCTCTGTTGTGTAGGCGTCCAAGCTAGTGTTGCTACATTATTTACCTTGAAAATATCCCTGTCTAGTTGAAGCCAAATCTTGTTGTCAGAATTGTGTGCCCATTCTGCTATATGACGGAGTACAATTGCTTGTTTATAAGCCGTAAGGTTTGGAATCCCCAACCCTCCATTATCCCTGGGAAGATATTGTGTTTTCCTTGGAACTCTGGGGCTAGTGCCAGCCCATATGAACTGATCTATTATCTTTTGCAGTTGGGGGAGATAGTTATCTGGGAGCTGTATGGGTAGCACCTGCATCAGGTATAGGATACGGGGGAGGACATTCATTTTTATGACCCCTATCCTGCCTAGCCAGGACAGAGGTTTGTTTCTCCAGGAGGATAAATCCCGTGCTATATCATTTTTCAAGGGGCTATAATTAAATTTGAATAGGTCTTGAATATTGGTGGTCAGGTGAACACCCAAATATTTCAGTGTACCTGTTGCCCAAGGGACTCCATAGGTGTCTTTAATGTTCTGTAGAATTGTGGAGGACGTGTTAATGTTCAATATTTCTGATTTTGAGATATTAAGTTTAAAGTTAGAAACCCTGCCATACGCTTCCAGTTCCGATAACAGTTCAGGCACGGAGCTCTCTGCCTCAGTCAGGGAGAAAAGAATGTCATCAGCGTATAGCGCTTGTTTATGTTCCAATTGGCCTATTTTGAGGCCTTTAATGTTACTGTTGTTTCTAACCTTCTGGGCTAAGATTTCGATAGAGATGGCAAAGAGCAGGGGCGACAGTGGACACCCCTGCCTTGTGCCGTTGTTTATAAGAAAAGGTTCTGACAAGGTGTTGTTAACTCTTATTCTCGCGTTGGGGTTGGAGTACAGGGCAAAGGACATATTTAAAAAGGGTTCTGGTATTCCCATCTCAATCATAGCTCGACGCAGAAAAGACCAACGAACCCTGTCGAAGGCCTTCTCCGCGTCTGATGAAAAGAGGACTAGGGGTGTGCCGGAGGCCTTAGCGAAGTTAATAAGATGGATAGTTTTAATGACATTATCTCTGGCTTCCCGACCCGGGATAAATCCAGACTGGTCGCCAGAAATCAGATTAGGAAGGTATTTATTTAATCTAGTGGACAGAATTTTCGCTAGGATTTTCATATCCGTATTAATGAGAGAGATGGGTCGGAAGTTCTCGGGCTTAGTCGGTGATTTTCCCGGTTTGGGGAGAACAGTGATATGGGCCTCTAATATATTCTTAGATAGGGATGAATGTTCTCTCAGGTTATTAAATAGTTTTAGGAGATGAGGGGCCAAAACGTCTGATAGTTTCTTGTAGTATCCCATAGTGTAACCGTCTGGCCCCGGACTCTTCCCGGATGGGGAATCTTTGATAGCTTGTTTTACTTCCTCAAGTGTGATAAGTGATTCTAAGTGTGATTTCTCTTCCTCATTTAAGGTGTGCAGATCTAATCCCTGAAAGTAACTGTCAAATTGGTCTACATGTTCTGGAGGAGAATCTACTCCCTGTACCCGTTCCCCCAGCTGCTGGATATTGTACAATGTGTTATAGTATTGTCTAAAAGTGGATGCTATATTTTTATTGCTTTTTATTAGATGACCCTCCGAAGATTGAAGGTGATGGATGTAAGTGGACAGTTGCTTTCTCCGCAAACATCTGGCCAGCACCTTGCCTGGCTTGTCCCCACCCTCATAGTAATATTGCCTCAGATGGAGAGCGTTACGTTGATGTATCTTTATTAAATGTGCTTTGAGGTCGGCTCTAGTTTTAACAAGATCATCTCTAATTGTGTCATTTGATGTATTGTGTTTATGAGCCCTTTCCAGGGTGCCTATTCTATTCAGGAGATATGTATGTTTCTCTCTAGCTTGCTTAAGGATTCTCGCTCTTCATTTGATAAGTATACCGCGCATAACGGATTTATGGGCTTCCCATTCGCACTGTATTGAGGCCGTCGAGTTACCATTTAACAAAAAGTACTCTGTGACGTCTCTGTTCAACTCTGCAAGCGCAATGGGGTCATCTAAAAGGGACTCGTCCAACCTCCAAATTTTAGTTGTAATAGGAAGATCCGGCCATTGAACCGAGCATGTTACTGGGGCGTGATCGGTCCAGGTAATCTGGCCAATCTCACAATGGTTAGTCAGTGATAAACCATCTGCGTCAGTAAATATATGGTCGATCCTAGAGTAGCAGTTATGTGGGGGAGAATAGTAAGTGTAGTCTTTAGTCTGTGGGTGTAACGTCCTCCAAGTGTCATGCAAGTGGAGGTTGTGAAATATGTTCTTTATTGTTTTTAGTTTGGATCTAGGGATGGACGAGACTCCTCTAGAGGAGTCAAGCCCAGGCTCAAAGGCCAAGTTGAAGTCCCCTGCTAGAAACAGGGTCCCTTTGACCCGGTCCAGGATTAAGTTTGAAATTTTTCTAAAGAAGGCGGTGTGTGCCTGGTTTGGGGCGTAAATGTTCAACAGCGAAAGATGTTGACCAAACAGTTGTCCCGTCATAAGGATATACCGACCCTCGGGGTCTTTGTCAATTTGTGTGACCTGAAAGGGGAGAGATCTATGAATTAGGACACCTACTCCTCCCTTTTTTTTTGGTCCTGAGGCAAAACTGGCTATGGGAAATTGAGGGGTGAGCCACCTAGGTTCTTTACCCTTCTGGAAGTGTGTTTCCTGGATCATGAGAATCTGACTCCTTAATCTGGAGAATTCTCTACTAGCTATTGATCTTTTGCCAGGGCTATTGAGACCTTTGACATTTATAGTGGAGATTTGCAGATTATGCTCCTGAAATCTACTCATTTTACCCGCCATGGCTGAAAAAAAAAAAAAAAAAAAAAAAAGGGAAGGGAGGGGGGCTTGGATGAGGCAAGAAAAAAGCTAAAGAAAGAGTTAAGTAAGGGAGAGCCCTCCAAGCAGTCAGGGAAGAAGAGGGTTCAAGAATGAAAAAAGAGTAAAAAGGGAAGAACTCCTTTCTAAAGTACGAGGAGAAGAGAAGAAAGGTAGAGACACCTGGGGGAAGTATCTCCTTGTCCGGCTTGTAAAGATGTAAGTGTTATGTAGTATTTATTCTATAAGGCATGTAACTTATTCTAATAAAAGGGGGTAGGGCGGGAGGGGAAAAGAGGTATGACTGGAAAGGAAATGGAGCAGAGAATGGTAGAGTAGGAGGTGAGGATGTTGGGGGAGGAAGACAAGAATGGAGAAGGAGAGGTAATGTAGGTATTGGAAGAGGGAGAAAGAGTAGAGCAGAGATCCACTGATTCAATTGTCTTTTATGAACAAAAGTGGAGCCTGTCCTCTAGTTTTGTCCCTGGTTGAGGCAGGGAATACCATGTATGGATCTGGAGGGTCCATCAGAATATAAATCCGGATAAACATGAACACTTAAATAACATTTCACTTATTATATAAGAAACAAGTATAAACTTTTATCAATCCTCTAATCAGCATTTTCAAGATACTTAGAACGTTTAAGGTTACTCTGGTGATCCTGGTTTAGTAGGTATCTGATCTATACCCAAGGGAAGGTAGAGGGTGGATAAGGGAGAGAAGGGTAGGGGATTGGGGGGAATGGAAGGAAGGGCAGGAAGGATGGGAAAGGGGGGGGGGTAGGGGACGTAGGTAATTAGAGAGAGCAGCGAGGGAAAAGGGAGGGAGGGGGGGGGGGTGTGGAGAGAAGCAAGTTTAACTGTCCCTTTTAGTTAGCACTGGGACGTGTCCCCCCAATTAACCACTTTGTGTAATAAGATAGACCACTAAAAGGTCTATAGAGCACTTAAAATGTATACCAAATTAAACATATGCAATGAGCAGTAAGAAAGAACATCAACATTTCAACGATTCATACAGAAAACAAAAACAAGGAAAAAAAAAAACAAATAAAAGATTGTTGGCAGGACATTATATAGAAGAGTAATTTGTTGGGCCTATAAACAGCCCTTAGCACAAAAAGGATACGGTTTCCTGTAATAAAAGAACTTTAATGTCCCTTATCAAGGTGTCCAAAGTATAAGTTTTGAGATCTGTCCACTACAATCAAGCAATGAGTGGGAGCCAGATCATGCTCTTTAAGTTTTGCTGTTTCCTTTTTTCTCCAATTATCCTGCCTTCCTTTCCTATATCCGTTTCTCTCTCTGTTCTTTATCCGTAATTTTGAGCAGCAGAGATTCACAAAAAGGGTCCCTTTAGCAGGAAAAAGATTGGTCACGGGCCCCAGAGGGACCGCTCATCTTGAGAATGTCTTATTCAGAGGAACTAGAAGAGGTCTGTGGTTCTCTTGTAGTTTGGAGGGCTGCACCACTAACTTCTTTTAAGACAAATGGAAATGAGAGGTCGTTACAGAATGATTCAGGATCATCGCCAGGTCGAAAGGTAGCTGATTTGTTTTTATAGGAGACTATGAGAGAAACAGGGAATCCCCACCTGTACTGTATTTTATGCCTCCTCAGTGCAGAGGTTAAAGGAGCCATCTCTCTCCTTTTTTGCAGGGTAGATTGAGAGAGATCAGCAAATATAGAGATTTCCTCGCCTGCATGATAGACAGGGTGTTTGGTCCTAGCGCAACGGAGGATTTCCTCTCTGTCTTTGTATCGTGAGAATTTTACTATAATGTCCCTTGGCGGTGCTTTTGGGGGAGGTTTAGGTCTAATAGCTCTATGAGCTCTTTCAATAGCAATGTCATCAGCAGCCTGGTTGTCTTTAATGATTTTAAATAAAGCTTGAATGTAGCCTTCTATGGCAGGGGGGAAAACAGTCTCTGAGACCCCCCTTATTCGCAAATTATTGCGGCGGCACCTATTTTCTAGGTCTTCTAGCTTGTCGGTTAGAGCGTTGATTTTATGTGTGTGTTCAGTTAATTGTATGGTGTTAGTCTGGGCCTGTTTTTCTGTGGCTGCCTGTTTTTCCTCCAGAGTGACAACCCTCTGGTCGAGTGCTCCAATATCCCTGCGAAGATCCCCAAACAGACTCCTCATCTCCTGCATAACTTCCTTAATGTCCTCTTTTGAGGAAAGGTGTGTAATGTCCCTTTTAGTGAGATACATATCTGTAGGGTTCTCCTCAAACTGCATCTGGACAGAGCTAGATGGTAAGGAGGATGGTATTTCAGCTGAGTGTGTAGGCGTAGGGGCCTCTGCTGGCTTAAGGTAATGGTTTAAGGTTTTATTAGTTATGGGTTTATCAGCTTTGTTATGCTTCTTGCAAGGCATTACATTGGTGGCAGGATGCATAAAACGCAGGCAAAATGGACAGAATGCTGTTATATTACCAAGCAAATGGTGTTGCAAGCTCCCTAGGTGTGTCTTGACAGTTGAGATATATATATGTTAGTGGAGGGAGATCTGGCTTCTACATTGGTGTAACTGAGAGAGTGTTCGGTTGTACTTTGTGATGTGCAGTTAGTGCACTTGTTCTTTATTCTGAGGCCGTGGGGGAGAGTAAATGAGATGGGAACTATCAGGCCTTCAATCGTTCTTTATGTCCCCCAGAGTGTGTTCAGCTAGCTTCAGAGTGGTGCCTAAGAGGCCCCCCGGCCTGCAGCGCAGGCTCTCTACTTGTGATTTGCCTCACGGAGTGTTATTGATCTGGGATGTTTAGACCCCAATCCAGTGATGCAGGCCCCCAGTGTAAGAAAAAAAAAGCCAGGTACTCACTTTTTACGATTCAGAGTGCCGCTGTACTTTGCTTGATCCGATCTGTCCTATGATCTACTGCAAGCACTGTGGTAGCGGGTGGCTACGTAGAAGCAAGATGGCGACCGGCAGAGCCGCAATATACACAGCTTGCCCGGAGTTTAAACAGGTATTCAATTGCTTAGCGCAGAGTTCTCCTCTCAGTGCTGGGATGGTCCGGGTGTGCAATAAGTTCTTGATATGTGCGGTAGGTGATCTAACAGGCTCGGCAGTGATTATGGTTCCGGGGCTACCAGTTGTTCTTCCCTCCGGTATTTTTCTGTTCCATTATCCCGCCGTCTTGAAAAAAGGTTAGGAAGCAGTGTAAAGAGGGTTGTGGTGGGCTTTAAGAGTTTCAAAGGGACAGTTAGAGGAGGTTTATGAGTTAGCTACATGCCCCTAGAGTTATTTTTGCCGGGAAAGGAGATGGGAGCTCTAGCAAAAAGCAGCCATCATCCAGCGTGGCTAAGCTCCGCCCCCCCGTCTACCAGTTTTTAAGCCCTTTTTGAAGCCCTTTATTCTTTTATGTTTAACTAAGAAAATGGCTTACCGGTCCCCATGAGGGGAAATGACAGCCTTCCAGCATTACATGGTCTTGTTAGAAATATGGCTAGTCATACCTTAAGCAGAAAAGACTGCTAACTGTTTCCCCCAACTGAAGTTACTTCATCTCAACAGTCCTGTGTGGAAACAGCAATCGATTTTAGTTACTGTCTGCTAAAATCATCTTCCTCTTACAAACAGAAATCTTCATCCTTTTCTGTTTCAGAGTAAATAGTACATACCAGCACTATTTTAAAATAACAAACACTTGATAGAAGAATAAAACTACATTTAAACACCAAAAAACTCTTAACCATCTCCGTGGAGATGTTGCCTGTGCAACGGCAAAGAGAATGACTGGGGTGGGCGGAGCCTAGGAGGGATCATGTGACCAGCTTTGCTGGGACTCTTTGCCATTTCCTGTTGGGGAAGAGAATATCCCACAAGTAAGGATGACGCCGTGGACCGGACACACCAATGTTGGAGAAAACATTGGCAATGTATATGCTCTACAATGTATGTACTGTATCAAGAAAAAAGATGAATGTGAGAGGTCTGTGTAGATTAGAGTAGCCATGTTAGTCCATTAATTCAGGTGCCAAAATAAGACTATGTATGTATGTATGTATTATACAAAGCTGATTATTGAACTTTTCACAATATAAGAAAAAAGTGGAAATCTACCAAATTGTCCACCCCGGAAAGCTGATTGCCATCTGTGAATGCGCCATAGGTGTGCAGGGGGAAAAACTTATTTGCGTCAATCGTCTGATAATGCCAATGCTATAAGAGCAGGAACCTCTGCAGTCAAAGCCTGAGCGCAGAGGCCGAATACCTAACAGTGCATTCAGAGAGGCACCAGAGGCTCGCTTTGCCCATCTGGAATATAAATATTTATATTTATATGCTTGTGGAAGGCACTGAGGAATGGCAAGATGCTGAGTAAGGATGCCATGGGAATCCACCATCTTGTTTGTGAAGTCCCTTCACTTCACTGTTGGGACTGTACTGAAGAGTTCTAACGGCAAACGATTATTTTATGTTTTATATATCCATATCCTGGGGGCCAAGATTCACTGCCTCAACTACAGTAGATTTATTTGCTAGACTTTATTGTATTCACTTTGAGGATCACTTAATAGACTTGGTCTTGGGCTGGATCTTTCTTATGTCACCCCCAACCAGCTGAATACCCTAGAAGTCAGTTGTAGCTATCTGGAAAGACCTTCAGCTACAATCTTGACATTTCCTCTGACTTATATTCATGCCCTCTATGGGTAATAACTGCTGTACCCCACCCTTCCACTTCCCCATTTGGGAATATCCCTATTAGGTGTCAAGTCAGTGCTGGGTTTATCCTTTGAAGGACACATGTGGGGCCATGTCTTAAGGTTACCTCCCCACAGGGAAATACTTAGTGGAAACTCAAAATACTAATATATGTTTAAGTGATGCTTGATATGAACTGACTTCTAGATGACATAAACATATCCTTTCATTTAACTACTGCAATATAACTAATTTAACAGCATGTCAATCTCAGTCCAAGACTGTTAACTTGGTGATGAAGAGGGTTGCAGACCATTTTAAAAATAATTCTTTATTTGCCTTCACAGGGTCTTTCAGAACACGAGACAAGAAACCTTCCCCAAAGAGGTCTTGACTTGAAACCTATTCTGTGACCCTTAGAGGTTATGTTTAAAACTGAAGGATCCTAAACTTAACTTACCAAGCCATGCAAAAAAAAAAAAAAAAACCTACTTAAACTGCCTAACTTGATCAGGGGCTGCACCTTGATGCTGATTTAGAGGAGGAAGAATACTTGATCCCCTAGCATGCTGGGTATAACACATGTCAGTGCTATATTCGTTGTGAATATCTTCCATTAATTGGGGTAGATGGTGGTTATCCTTTGTGGATTGTCTGCCCCAGGAAGTGCCCTTCTTTTTGCTGTAATGTTTACAGTGCATGATGTACATAGAAGTGTACCTACTAATAGCTTGTGGGTTATGTGAGTGCATTTAATACCTATTTGGACAGATCCCACTCTGCTGTGCTTGTCTAGCTGTGAACATCAGCAAAGGATCACCCATAGGAGTACAATGACAACCCAACAGGAGGAAGATAAGGGGCAAGTCACTGCAACACCCAATGAGAGAATTTTTGTCACTACCAAAGAACTCCAAAACTCCCCTCTGTCCTATTCCTGGCTCTCTGAGATGAAAAATAAATGTAAAGTCCTTCTAAGAACCCCTGTCATCTAAGAATTTTAAGCACCTCTATTGTTTAACTTCTCCTGTGGAGCAAAGATAATACTGATATATTCAGGTTTGTGGTATGGATCAGAAAGCGCTTGGTACATTGGGTATCTTTGCCTCCTCCTAGTGGATAGTAGTTGAATCCCAGGCGTAATAACTTATGGACTCTCACCACCTTATAACATTTTTTAGCCCTGGGGTATGGATTAGACACAGTAAAGTTAAATGAAAATAAGATAAATAAAATTAATGTTTTCTGCACTTTTAAGTAACTCACAGTACTATGAATATGTTTATCACAATTTTAATTCTTAATACCACCTCACTAGGAAAATAAAAACATACTATGCCAAAAATAAAATTCCCTTTAAATTCAAATGCTACATTGGATTTCCATTATCTCAGTAAACATAAAAAATAAAGGCCTAGATTTAGAGTTCGGCGGTAGCCGTCAAAACCAGCGTTAGAGGCTCCTAACGCTGGTTTTGGGCGCCCGCTGGTATTTGGAGTCAGTCATTAAAGGGTCTAACGCTCACTTTGCAGCCGCGACTTTTCCATACCGCAGATCCCCCTACGCAATTTGCGTAGCCTATCTTTTCAATGGGATCTTTCTAACGCCGGTATTTAGAGTCGTTTCTGCAGTGAGCGTTAGAGCTCTAACGACAAGATTCCAGCCGCCTGAAAAAAGCAGGAGTTAAGAGCTTTCTGGCTAACGCCGGTTTATAAAGCTCTTAACTACTGTACCCTAAAGTACACTAACACCCATAAACTACCTATGTACCCCTAAACCGAGCTCCCCCCACATCGCCGCCACTCGATTAAAAATTTTAACCCCTAATCTTCCGACCGCCACCTACGTTATACTTATGTACCCCTAATCTGCTGCCCCTAACCCCGCCGACCCCTATATTACATTTATTAACCCCTAATCTGCCCCCCACAACATCGCCACCAGCTACTTAAAATAATTAACCCCTAATCTTCCGACCGCAAAGCGCCGCCACCTACGTTATCCCTATGTACCCCTAATCTGCTGCCCCTAACACCGCCGACCCCTATATTATATTTATTAACCCCTAATCTGCCCCCTCAACGTCGCCGACACCTACCTACACTTATTAACCCCTAATCTGCCGAGCGGACCTGAGCGCTACTATAATAAAGTTATTAACCCCTAATCCGTCTCACTAACCCTATCATAAATAGTATTAACCCCTAATCTGCCCTCCCTAACATCGCCGACACCTTCCTTCAATTATTAACCCCTAATCTTCCGATCGGAGCTCACCGCTATTCTAATAAATGTATTAACCCCTAAAGCTAAGTCTAACCCTAACACTAACACCCCCCTAACTTAAATATAATTTTAATCTAACGAAATAAATTAACTCTTATTAAATAAATTAATCCTATTTAAAGCTAAATACTTACCTGTAAAATAAATCCTAATATAGCTACAATATAAATTATAATTATATTTTAGCTATTTTAGGATTAATATTTATTTTACAGGCAACTTGGTAATTATTTTAACTAGGTACAATAGCTATTAAATAGTTAAGAACTATTTAATAGTTACCTAGTTAAAATAATTACAAAATTACCTGTAAAATAAATCCTAACCTAAGATATAATTAAACCTAACACTACCCTATCAATAAAATAATTAAATAAACTACCTACAATTACCTACAATTAACCTAACACTACACTATCAATAAATTAATTAAATACAATTGCTACAAATAAATACAATTAAATAAACTATCTAAAAGTACAAAAAATAAAAAAGAACTAAGTTACAGAAAATAAAAAAATATTTACAAACATAAGAAAAATATTACAACAATTTTAAACTAATTACACCTACTCTAAGCCCCCTAATAAAATAACAAAGCCCCCCAAAATAATAAATTCCCTACCCTATTCTAAATTTAAAAAGTTACAAGCTCTTTTACCTTACCAGCCCTGAACAGGGCCCTTTGCGGGGCATGCCCCAAGAAGTTCAGCTCTTTTGCCTGTAAAAGAAAACATACAATACCCCCCCCCCAACATTACAACCCACCACCCACATACCCCTAATCTAACCCAAACCCCCCTTAAATAAACCTAACACTAAGCCCCTGATGATCTTCCTACCTTGTCTTCACCATGCCAGGTTCACCGATCCGTCCTGGCTCCAAGATCTTCATCCAACCCAAGCGGGGGTTGGCGATCCATAATCCGGTGCTGAAGAGGTCCAGAAGAGGCTCCAAAGTCTTCATCCTATCCGGCAAGAAGAGGACATCCGGACCGGCAAACATCTTCTCCAAGCCGCATCTTCTATCTTCTTCCATCCGGTGCGGAGCGGGACCATCTTGAAGCAGGCGACGCGGATCCATCCTCTTCTTCCGATGTCTCCCGACGAATGACGGTTCCTTTAAGGGACGTCATCCAAGATGGCGTCCCTCGAATTCCGATTGGCTGATAGGATTCTATCAGCCAATCGGAATTAAGGTAGGAATTTTCTGATTGGCTGATGGAATCAGCCAATCAGAATCTAGTTCAATCCGATTGGCCGATCCAATCAGCCAATCAGATTGAGCTCGCATTCTATTGGCTGATCGGAACAGCCAATAGAATGCGAGCTCAATCTGAATGGCTGATTGGATCAGCCAATCGGATTGAACTTGATTCTGATTGGCTGATTCCATCAGCCAATCAGAAAATTCCTACCTTAATTCCGATTGGCTGATAGAATCCTATCAGCCAATCGGAATTCGAGGGACGCCATCTTGGATGACGTCCCTTAAAGGAACCGTCATTCGTCGGGAGACATCGGAAGAAGAGGATGGATCCGCGTCGCCTGCTTCAAGATGGTCCCGCTCCGCACCGGATGGAAGAAGATAGAAGATGCGGCTTGGAGAAGATGTTTGCCGGTCCGGATGTCCTCTTCTTGCCGGATAGGATGAAGACTTTGGAGCCTCTTCTGGACCTCTTCAGCACCGGATTATGGATCGCCAACCCCCGCTTGGGTTGGATGAAGATCTTGGAGCCAGGACGGATCGGTGAACCTGGCATGGTGAAGACAAGGTAGGAAGATCATCAGGGGCTTAGTGTTAGGTTTATTTAAGGGGGGTTTGGGTTAGATTAGGGGTATGTGGGTGGTGGGTTGTAATGTTGGGGGGGGGGTATTGTATGTTTTCTTTTACAGGCAAAAGAGCTGAACTTCTTGGGGCATGCCCCGCAAAGGGCCCTGTTCAGGGCTGGTAAGGTAAAAGAGCTTGTAACTTTTTAAATTTAGAATAGGGTAGGGAATTTATTATTTTGGGGGGCTTTGTTATTTTATTAGGGGGCTTAGAGTAGGTGTAATTAGTTTAAAATTGTTGTAATATTTTTCTTATGTTTGTAAATATTTTTTTATTTTCTGTAACTTAGTTCTTTTTTATTTTTTGTACTTTAGCTAGTTTATTTAATTGTATTTATTTGTAGGTATTGTGTTTAATTAATTTATTGATAGTGTAGTGTTAGGTTAATTGTAGGTAATTGTAGGTAGTTTATTTAATTAATTTATTGATAGGGTAGTGTTAGGTTTAATTATAACTTAGGTTAGGATATATTTTACAGGTAATTTTGTTATTATTTTAACTAGGTAACTATTAAATAGTTCTTAACTATTTAATAGCTATTGTACCTAGTTAAAATAAATACCAAGTTGCCTGTAAAATAAATATTAATCCTAAAATAGCTATAATATAAATATAATTTATATTGTAGCTATATTAGGATTTATTTTACAGGTAAGTATTTAGCTTTAAATAGGATTAATTTATTTAATAAGAGTTAATTTATTTAGTTAGATTAAAATTATATTTAAGTTAGGGGGGTGTTAGTGTTAGGGTTAGACTTAGCTTTAGGGGTTAATACATTTATTAGAATAGCGGTGAGCTCCGATCGGAAGATTAGGGGTTAATAATTGAAGTTAGGTGTCGGCGATGTTAGGGAGGGCAGATTAGGGGTTAATACTATTTATGATAGGGTTAGTGAGGCGGGTTAGGGGTTAATAACTTTATTATAGTAGCGGTGCGGTCCGCTCGGCAGATTAGGGGTTAATAAGTGTAGGCAGGTGTCGGCGACGTTGTGGGGGGCAGATTAGGGGTTAATAAATATAACATAGGGGTCGGCGATGTTAGGGCAGCAGATTAGGGGTACATAGGGATAACGTAGGTTGCGGCGGTTTACGGAGCGGAAGATTAGGGGTTAAAACTGTAATGCAGGGGTCAGCGATAGCGGGGGCGGCAGATTAGGGGTTAATAAGTGTAAGGGTAGGGGTGTTTAGACTCGGGGTACATGTTAGAGTGTTAGGTGCAGACGTAGGAAGTGTTTCCCCATAGGAAACAATGGGGCTGCGTTAGGAGCTGAACGCTGCTTTTTTGCAGGTGTTAGGTTTTTTTTCAGCTCAAACAGTCCCATTGTTTCCTATGGGAGAATCGTGCACGAGCACGTTTTTGAGGCCGGCCGCGTCCGTAAGCAACTCTGGTATCGAGAGTTGTATTTGCGGTAAATATGCTCTACGCTCCTTTTTTGGAGCCTAACGCAGCATTTGTTTTAACTCTCGATACCAGAGTTAAATTTATGGTGCGGCCAGAAAAAAGCCCGCGGAGCGTTAACAGCCCTTTTACCGCCGAACTCTAAATCTAGGCCAAAGAAACAAAAACTGACATACATATTGAAGGTGTACTTAAAAACAGCAGAATTTGTTCTGAAAGTTTAAAGGTTAAGTATTCATATCAATGCACTTGACAAACGTAGCCCTAATCTAATCAACAATTGAAAGAGTCCTATGATATAAGGATGTTTTAAATTGTCTGACTAACCCACAGGAGAGTAAGATGTTCCCTGCAGTCACATGACCTTGCTGGGACCTTGTTAGTGTTCTGCAAAACATACTAAACGACCCAAATCAGCAACATGTGGATGAAACCTTAAACATACTGCAGAGAGCTATCCAGATCAGGATCTGGGGATATTATAACAACACACAGAAGATCAGAGAGAGAGAGAAATTTGACTGGAGCTGGGGTTTTTAACCCTTCAGCCATGTTTTCTTTAAAGTTGGGGTGGGGGGAGTGGAATGACTAACTAAATAAATCCCACTGAGCTTCCAAAAACAGATTAGTTGGAAAAAAAAAGAACTAAAAAAAACAAAGTTAAATGAGTTATTTAACGGCTGATTGATCCGAAAGGAAATAAGGATATTGTTGGCTTCTCTGAGACAAGTGTCTTCTATTAGTGCAGCTTTGTATTTACAGCCAACCAAAGCTAACTAATTAATTCAAAAAGGAAACCAAATGATCAGGCTCAAATACAAGGTGATAAAAGCAGTTTGTGGGTGAAGGTCATCGATAATATTCCTCAGGCAATCTTGTATTGATTTCACTTTCATGCTGTGATAAAGTACTTTACAAGTTGTTAAACTGATGGTTTATTCTTTAATAAATACATATTTTTATATTTAATCTACTCACAGATGAGTTATATTACATATATATCAGACCATTTAGGTTCAGGGAAATGTATTTATGCTCCTGTTTAAAGCAACATCTCAATGCTTTTTATATTACAAGATATTGACAAGAAAAATAAATAAATACAATAAAAAAGGGAATCAGAGGGACATAAATTGGCTAATGTTGAGACATCCTTGATGTGTAAAAGGAATTCCAGTAAGGGTGTTGCACATATTAAGAACGCATGGGCAACAATTAGTCAAATGCAGAATATGTCTGCAGCATTCACAATTTTCGGCACCAGATTTATTTGTATAAAAGTGCAACACATAAATATCTGGATTTGCACAGATATTTGTGTGTTGTGCTTTTACACTAATAAATCCAGCACTTATAATAGCTGAATGCTGCAGCCCACAGACATATTTGGCATTCATTTCTTTAACAAATAGTGAATGCTGAAATTTTGCCCATGCCTAAAAAACAGAATTTATGCTTACCTGATAAATTTCTTTCTCTTACGGTGTATCCGGTCCACGGCTTCATCCTTACTTGTGGGATATTCTCAATCCCTACACGAAGTGGCAAAGAGAGCACACAGCAGAGCTGTCCATATAGCTCCCCTCAGGCTCCGCCCCCCCAGTCATTCGACCGACGGTTAGGAGAAAAAGGAGAACCATAGGGTGCAGTGGTGACTGTAGTTTTACAAAAATAAATTTAAACCTGACTTAATTGCCAGGGCGGGCCGTGGACCGGATACACCGTAAGAGAAAGAAATTTATCAGGTAAGCATAAATTCTGTTTTCTCTTACATTGGTGTATCCGGTCAACGGCTTCATCCTTACTTGTGGGAACCAATACCAAAGCTTAAGGACACGGATGAAGGGAGGGAACAATTCAGGTAACCTAAACGGAAGGCACCACTGCTTGCAAAACCTTTCTCCCAAAAATAGCCTCCGAAGAAGCAAAAGTATCGAATTTGTAAAATTTGGCAAATGTATGCAGTGAAGACCAAGTCGCTGCCTTACAAATCTGTTCAACAGAAGCCTCATTCTTGAAAGCCCATGTGGAAGCCACAGCTCTAGTGGAATGAGCTGTAATTCGTTCAGGAGGCTGCCTTCCAGCAGTCTCATAAGCCAACCGGATGATGCTTTTCAGCCAGAAAGACAGAGAGGTAGCAGTAGCTTTTTGACCTCTCCTCTTGCCAGAATAGACAACAAACAAGGATGATGTTTGTCTGAAATCTTTAATTGCTTTTAGATAGAATTTTAAAGCACGAACCACATCAAGATTGTGTAACAGACGTTCCTTTTTAGAAACTGGATTAGGACACAGAGAAGGAACAACTATTTCCTGGTTAATATTCTTATTGGAAACCACTTTTGGAAGAAAACCAGGCTTGGTACGCAAAACAACCTTATCTGTATGGAACACCAGATAGGGTGAGTTACACTGCAAAGCAGACAATTCAGAAACTCTTCGAGCAGAAGAAATAGCTACCAAAAACAAAACTTTCCAAAATAGTAACTTAATATCTATGGAATGCAGAGGTTCAAACGGAACCCCTTGAAGAACTGAAAGAACTAAATTTAGACTCCATGGAAGAGCCACAGGTCTGTAGACAGGCTTGATCCTAACTAAGGCGCTTGTGCAACAGAATAGACAGAGCAGATACCTGTCCCTTTAAGGAACTAGCTGACAACCCTTTCTCCAATCCTTCTTGGAGAAAAGATAATAACCTTGGAATCCTAATCTTACTCCACGAGTAACCCTTGGATTCGCACCAACAAAGATATTTCCGCCATATCTTATGGTAAATTTTCCTGGTAACAGGCTTTCTAGCCTGTATCAGAGCATCTATAACTGATTCAGAGAAGCCACGCTTAGCTAGAATTAAGTGTTCAATCTCCAAGCAGTCAGTTGCAGAGAAACTAGGTTTGGATGCTTGAATGGACCTTGGATTAGAAGGTCGTGCCTCAAAGGTAGCTTCCATGGTGGAGCCGATGACATATCCACCAGGTCTGCATACCAAGTCCTGCGTGGCCACGCAGGAGCTATCAGAATTACCGAAGCCTTCTCCTGTTTGATTCTGGCTACTAGCCGAGGGAGAAGAGGAAACGGTGGAAAAACATAAGCTAGATTGAATGACCAAGGCGCCACTAAGGCATCTATCAATGCCGCCTTGGGATCCCTGGCCCTGGACCCGTAACGGGGAACTTTGGAGTTCTGGCAGGACGCCATCAGATCCAGTTCTGGAATGCCCCATAGTTGGGTTAGCTGGGCAAAAACCTCCGGGTGGAGTTCCCACTCCCGCGGATGGAAAGTCTGACGACTCAGGTAATCCGCCTCCCAGTTGTCTACTCCTGGGATGTGAATTGCGGATAGATGGCAGGAGTGATCCTCTGCCCATTTGATGATCGATGTACGCTACAGTCGTGATGTTGTCCGACTGAAATCTGATGAATTTGGCCTCCGCTAGCTGAGGCCAGGCCTGGAGCGCATTGAATATCGCTCTCAATTCCAAGATGTTTATCGGGAGAAGAGATTCTTCCCGAGACCATAGACCCTGAGCTTTCAGGGAGTCCCAGACCGCACCCCAGCCTAAGAGGCTGGCGTCGGTCGTGGCAATGATCCACTCCGGTCTGCGGAAACTCATTCCCTGAGACAGGTGATCCTGAGACAACCACCAGAGGAGTGAGTCTCTGGTTTTCTGGTCCATTTGTATCTGGGGAGACAAATCTGCATAATCCCCATTCCACTGTTTGAGCATACGCAGTTGCAGTGGTCTTAGATGAATTCGGGCAAAAGGGACGTCCATTGCCGCAACCATTAGACCTATTACCTCCATGCACTGAGCCACAGAAGGCTGAGGAATGGCATGAAGAACTCGACAAGTATTCGAAAGCTTTGACTTCCTGACCTCCGTCAGAAAGATTTTCATTTCTACCGAGTCTATTATTGTTCCCAGGAAGGGAACCCTTGTGAACGGGGACAGAGAACTTTTTTCTACGTTCACCTTCCATCCGTGAGACTTTAGAAAGGCCAGAACAATGTCCGTATGAGTCTTTGCTCTGTGAAAGGACGACACTTGTATTAAGATGTTGTCTAGGTAAGGTGCTACTGCAATGCCCCGCGGTCTTAGTACCGCTAGAAGGGACCCTAGCACCTTTGTAAAAATTCTGGGAGCAGTGGCCAACCCGAAGGGAAGAGCCACGAACTGATAATGCTTGTCCAGAAAGGCGAACCTTAGGAACTGATGGTGATCTTTGTGGATAGGAATATGCAGGTACCCATCCTTTAAATCCACGGTAGTCATATATTGACCTTCCTGGATCATCGGTAAGATAGTCCGAAATGTTTCCATCTTGAATGATGGAACTCTGAGGAATTTGTTTAGGATTTTTAAATCCAGGATTGGCCTGAAAGTTCCTTCCTTTTTGGGAACTACAAGCAGGTCTGAGTAAAAACCCAGTCCTTGTTCTGCTGTTGGAACTGGGTATATCACTCCCATCTTTAGAAGGTCTTCTACGCAGCGTAAGAACGCCTGTCTCTTTGTCTGGTCTAAAGACAAGCGAGAAATGTGGAACCTTCCCCTTGGAGGAGAGTCCTTGAATTCTAGAAGGTACCCCTGAACAACAATTTCTAATGCCCAGGGATCTGGAACATCTCTTGCCCAAGCCTGAGCAAAGAGAGAAAGTCTGCCCCCTACTAGATCCGGTCCCGGATCGGGGGCTACCCTTTCATGCTGTCTTGGTAGCAGCAGCAGGCTTCTTGGCCTGTTTACCCTTGTTCCAGCCCTGCAAAGGTTTCCATGTTGGTTTGGGCTGGGAAGCGTTTCCCTCTTGCTTAGTGGCTGTAGAGGTTGAAGCCGGTCCGTTCCTGAAATTGCGAAAGGAACAAAAATTGGCCTTGTTTTTAGCTTTGAAGGGTCTATCTTGTGGAAGGGCATGGCCCTTTCCCCCAGTGATATCTGAAACAATCTCTTTCAACTCTGGCCCGAATAGGGTCTTACCCTTGAAAGGAATATTAAGCAATTTTGTTTTGGACGACACGTCCGCCGACCATGACTTTAGCCCTGCGCGCCACGATGGCAAAACCAGAATTTTTCGCCGCTAATTTAGCTAACTGAAAAGCGCCATCTGTGATGAAAGAATTAGCCAGCTTCAGGGCGTGAATTCTATCCATAACTTCGTCATAAGAAGTCTCCTTCTGGAGCGAGTTTTCCAGTTCCTCAAACCAAAAAGCCGCTTCAGTGGTTACAGGAATAATGCAAGAAATTGGTTGAAGAAGGAAACCTTGTTGAACAAATATTCTCTTAAGTAAACCTTCTAATTTTTTATCCATAGGATCTTTGAAAGCGCAACTGTCTTCTATTGGTATAGTCGTGCGCTTGGCTAGAGTTGTAACTGCCCCCTCTACCTTAGGGACCGTCTGCCACGCGTCCCGTCTAGGGTCAACTATGGGGAACATTTTCTTAAATATAGGAGGGGGAACGAAGGGTATACCTGGTCTCTCCCACTCCCTAGTCAAAATATCCGCCACCCTCTTAGGGATCGGAAACGCCTCAGTGTGTACCGGGACCTCTAAGAATTTGTCCATTTTACACAATTTTTCTGGGACCACCAAGGGGTCACAATCATCTAGCGTAGCTAAGACCTCCTTAAGCAGGGCGCGGAGGTGTTCTAGCTTAAATTTAAATGCTATAGTATCTGGCTCTGCCTGCTGAGAAACTTTTCCTGTGTCAGAAATTTCTCCCTCAGACAGGCCATCCCTCACCGCCAAGTCAGATTGTTGTGAGGGCACTACAGATAAATTATCCAATGCGTCTGATTGCTCATTTTCTGCATTTAAAACTGAGCTATCGCGCTTCCTTGGAAATGCTGCCAGTTTGGATAAAAATGCTGCAAGAGAATTATCTATTACTGCTGCTAACTGTTGCAAAGTAATAGGGATCGATGCGCTAGAGGTACTGGGCATCGCATGCACGGGCATAACTGGTGTCGACACAAGAGGAGAGGAGAGAGTACTATCCTCATTACTTTCTGTTAAGGAATCATCTAGGGCTACATTTTTAAGTGTCACTTCATGGTCCTTAAATTGCTTAGACGCTATAGCACACTTTAAACACAAATACAATGGGGGTACCGCCATGGCTTTTGAACACAAAGAACAAGGTCTATCTGAAGGCTCAGACATGTTTGACAGGCTTAGACAACACTACAATGCAATAAAAAACACTTTTGAAAAAAACTTTACTGTGTCTTTAAATAATAAAAAGCACACACTTTTTTTTACCAAAACATCAAAAAAACATTCGATCTTAATGAAATTTTCACCACATTATCCTAATGCTTTGAAATGATTGCACAAAATTTTTCAAAACAATTAACCCCTTATTGCCCAAACCGGAGCTAAAAGAAGCAGTCAACCGGTTGTAAACACTACAGCACGATGCCACAGTCTCTACTGTGGCTTTACCTTCCTTAGGGATTATTTGAAGATGAAAATAAGCCTCTCTGAAGTCCTCCCTGAAGTCTCTGGACTCTACACGTGAAGCTGCATGAACTGCCTAGTAAAACAACTGCGCAACTGAGGCGCGAAAATGAGGCCCCCTCCCTCTTTATTCCGGAGTGATGGGGCCTTCTGAGATAGATTAGGTGTCTAATAAAATGCCAGGCAAAAATAAAAACCCCCACAAATTGTTTCATAAGTTCAAAAACACTAGATTCAATATGAAATCATGCTAATAAAGCAATCGATTTAGCCCAAAAAAGTGTCAACCAGTATTTAAGCCCTTAACTTAAGCCATCCTTCTATACTGAGTCTCAGAAAATGGCTTACCTTCCCTCATGGGGATTCCTGTCAGTCTTCTAGCATTACTGGGTCTTGTTAGAAAAAAATGACTGATCATACCTGAAGCAGTTAAGCCTGCAAACTGTTCCCCCCAACTGAAGTTCTCCAATACTCAACAGTCCTGCGTGGGAACAGCCATGGATTTTAGTTACGGTTGCTATATTCCTCTCAGTAGAAATCTTCATCACTTTCTTCATCACAAACCGGCACTATTTTAAAATAAACTTTTCATTGAAGAAATAAAAACTACAAATCTAACACCACAAACTCTTTACCCTCCCGTGGAGATGCTACTTGTTAGAGCGGCAAAGAGAATTAATGGGGGGGGGCGGAGCCTGAGGGGAGCTAAATGGACAGCTCTGCTGTGTGCTCTCTTTGCCACTTCCTGTAGGGATTGAGAATATCCCACAAGTAAGGATGAAGCCGTGGACCGGATACACCAATGTAAGAGAAATGAGGTTTGAATTTCTCATGCTTTTTTTTTGTCTATATTAACTCAATTTTATTTGTTGGTTCACACTATAGGGATATAAAACCCAACATTTTTCTTTCATGATTCTGATAGACCATTTACTTCTATTATCAAATTTTCTTCATTTTCTTGGTATCTTTTGTTGAAAAGCAGGAACGTATGCTTAGGAGCCAGCCCATTTATGGAGCTCTATATGGCAGCAGTTTTGCAAGAATGTTATCCATTTACAAGAGCACTAGATGGCAGCACTATTTCCTGCCATGTAGTGCACCAGATGCCTACCTAGGTATCTCTTCAACACAAAATATCATGGGAACAAAGCAAATTTTATAGTAGAAGTAAATTGGAAACTTTTTTTTAAAATTTTATGATCTGTCTGAATCACAAAGAAAACAAGTTTGGGTTTTATATCCCTTTAGTTTACAGTATATTCATTTTTTTGTTAATTGTATTACATTAATTGGGGAATATGAGCGACAATTCAAGATGACTTTCAAACAATGCTAAGGGTAACACAAAGCACCCCCCCCCCTGTTCTGGGCCATTGCTTTAAAGGTTAAGTAAAGTCAAAATTAAACTTTCATGATTTGGATAGAGCATACAATTTGAAACAAGTTTCCAATTTACTTCTGTTATCAAATTTACTTTGTTCTTTTGCTATCTTTAATTGAAGAGTAAAACAAGGTAGGCTCATAATAGCTCTATGGCAGCAGTGTTTTGCAACATTGTATAACAAGGCTACAAATAATGTTGTAAAGCACTGCTGCCATAGAGTACTAAAGACACGTGCACACTCCTGAGCTCTTGTGAGCCTACCTAGAATTTTAGTCTTACACTCAATGAGAACACATAATGTGATTACTGAGTAGCTGATTATATCACTTGCGCTGTACTTCAGATAGAAAACCTGGACTTAAAGAGTCAGTAAAATACCTTTTACATACAAGATTTTTCTACAGTCTTGCAACAAATTAACATAGTGAGTTTGATAAAGTCAACTTTCATGACAACTGACCCTTTACTTATGCTGCTGTTGCATCATCTCTTAGCACCACATTTTTTGCATTGTATTCTGTTTTTACTCAAACACATTTCCAGAGCTATTCTTGCAGAGCTATATTTGACTCAAACAGCAGCCATCTTACACAACTGTGACTTGTTCCTTGAGAGAGCTTTGTTTTTGAAGACTATCTCCTTCTATCATTTGCTTTTGGCTTGAGACGATCCCTCTCTCCTGTTGATCTTGTACTGTTCCTGTCTGTGTGTTACTGACTCGTAGCCTGACTTTGGACTTTGCTTTAGTTGCTCCCTATACCTTAGCTATTACTGTTCTGTTGCTGACTATGAGTTCACCTTTAATGAGTCATGTCCCCGGCCCTTGGGTGCTAACCTTGACTGGCAATTACTTCTAGTTTCACAGTGGGCGAGTTTCAAAATGTTTTAAATGTATTAATACTTTCTTTGGATTTTTTTTTATAGAAAAGCTCCACCCATCACTTGCTTTATCTGGAGGAGCCAATCAGGATTTGTTAGTTGAATAGACAAGGCTACTTACAGACATTATTGTAGCAAAATCACAATTTTTTTTTATAGGATTAATCTTTACTGAATGCAATAAGGGAAAGATATTGGATAGGGTTAGCCTGCCATGTGCACTACCACTTATTAGAAAAGGAGCACTAAATTACAGAAAACGGAGGAGAAAAAACATAATTTATGTTTACCGGATAAATTAATTTCTTTCATGGTGGTGAGAGTCCACAATCCATAACTCCTGGAAATTACTTTTCCTGGCCACTAGGAGGAGGAAAAGATTCCCAGACGCCAAGAGCTCTTTGAAACTCCTACAACCTTACTAGAAACGAGTCTGACATAAAGCCAAACAAGAAAGGTAGGAAAAGTGATAAGAGGAAAATAATAAGATGTGACAAAAACAAAAGAAACCATCACCAAAAAAGATGGGGTCACCTGGACTCTCACCACCATGAAATAAATGAATTTATCAGGTAAGCATAAATTATTATTTCTTTCATACAGGTAGTGAGAGTCCCCGATCCATTACTTCTGGGAACTAATACCCAAGATGTGGAGTCAACAAGTAATGATAAATAAGGGTGGGACAAACCCTCCCTCCAAAAAAAACAACAACATTTTTTAAAAACGAGAACGTCCAAAACCCAAAAAGTACAAAAACTGTTTGGAAAATTCCTTATTTTTTTTTTTACAAAATATGCACTTAAAAAGACAGAAAGGCAAAAACAAAAAAATATGCTGAGACTACTGCCTGAAGATCTTTCCAGCCAAAGACTACCTCAGAAGAAGCAAATACATCAAAATGGTAGAATTTAATAAAAGTATGCAACGAAGATCAAGCTACTCTCTGGCCCTCTCTGAATCGGCCATTGAGTTTAAAACATTCGTTGGTGGGTGGGAGCAACTTCTGGCCGTAGGCTGTATGATTTTTTAAGTTGTATCCCTATCTGCTCCAATATCGCATTGTTGGCTGTTGCATGCACTCATGTTAAAAAAAAATACTGATGCAGTTGAAGGAAGGGATCTCCGTTGTTAAGTAAGGGATCTGGGAGGGATGTAGATTATTGAGGGGGGCCAGCTACACTACAAAAAACAAATGTTTTAAATACAAAAGTAAAAAAAAAAAACAATACCCAAGATGGCGGCAAATAGGTAGGGGGGAGGGTTAGAGAGATGTATGGGTGGGATCAAGGAGGTTGTGGGGTAAGGGGGATTCATCACTGCAGACTGTATGAAAAAAAAATTAAAAAAAAATAATAAATGTTTTTTTTTTCAGTACTGGCAGACTTTCTGCCAGTACTTAAGATGGCGGGGACAATTGTGGGGTGGGGGAGGGAAGAGAGCTGTTTGAGGGGGGTCAGGTGGGATCAGGGGGTGGGATTTGTCAGATGGGAGGCTGATCTCTACACTAAAGCTAAAAATTAACCCTACAAGCTATCTAATTAACCCCTTAACTGCTGGGCATATTACAAGTGTGGTGCGCAGCAGCATTTAACGGCCTTATTATTACCAAAAAGCAACACCAAAGCAATATATGTCTGCTATTTCTGAACAAAGGGGATCCTAGAGAAGCATTTGCAACCATTTGTGCCATAATTGCACAAGCTGTTTGTAAATAATTTCAGTGAGAAACCTAAAATTGTGAAAAATTTAACAATTTTTTATTTGATCGGATTTGGCGGGGAAATGGTGGCATGAAATATACCAAAATGGACCTAGATCAATAATTTGGGTTGTCTACTACACTACAATAAAGCTAAAATTAAACGTAAAAGCTCCCTACAAGCTCCCTAATTAACCCCTTCACTGCTGGACATAATACACGCGTGGTGTGCAGCGGCATTTAGAGGCCTTCTAATTACAAAAAAGCAACGCCAAAGCCATATATGTCTGGTATTTCTGAACAAAGGGGATCCCAGAGAAGTATTTAAACCATTTATGCCATAATTGCACAAGTTGTTTGTAAATAAATTCAGCGAGAAACCTAATGTTTGTGAAAAGATTTGTGAAAAAGTCAACAATTTTGTTTTTTATTTGATCGCATTTGGCGGTGAAATGGTGGCATGAAATATACCAAAATGGGCCTAGATCAATACTTTGGGATGTCTTCTAAAAAAAATATATATACATGTCAAGGGATATTCAGGGATTCCTGAAAGATATCAGTGTTCCAATGTAACTAGCGCTAATTTTGAAAAAGAGTGGTTTGGAAATAGCAAAGTGCTACTTGTACTTATTGCCCTATAACTTGCAAAAAAAGCAAAAAACATGTAAACATTGGGTATTTCTAAACTCGGGACAAAATTTATAAACTATTTAGCATGGGTGTTTTTTGGTGGTTGTAGATGTGTAACAGAATTTGGGGGTCAAAGTTAGAAAAAGTGTGTTTTTTCCAATTTTTTCCTCATATTTTATATATTTTTTATAGTAAATTATAAGATATGATGAAAATAATAGTATCTTTAGAAAGTCCATTTAATGGCGAGAAAAATGGTATATAATATGTGTGGGTACAGTAAATGAGTAAGAGGAAAATTACAGCTAAACACAAACACTGCAGAAATGTAAAAATAGCCATTGTCATTAAGGGTAAGAAAATTGAAAAATGGTCCGGTCATTAAGGGGTTAATGGCAGGCTTGATACGGACCAAAGCCTGTACAAAACAGTGAATATCAGGAAGCTTAGCAATCTTTCTGTGAAATAAAACAGAAAGATCAGAGATTTGTCCCTTCAAGGAACTTGCAGACAAACCTTTATCCAAACCATCCTGAAGAAACAGTAAAATTCTAGGAATTCTAAAAGAATGCCAGGAGAATTTATGAGAAGAACACCATGAAATATAAGTCTTCCGAACTCGATAATAAATCTTCCTAGAAACAGATTTACGAGCCTGTAACATAGTATTAATCACTGAGTTAGAGAAACCTCTATGACTAAGCACTAGGCGTTCAATTTCAATACCTTCAAATTTAATGATTTAAGATCCTGATGAAAAAACGGACCTTGAGACAGAAGGTCTGACCTTAATGGAAGTGACGAGGGTTGGCAACTGGACATCTGAACAAGGTCTGCATACTAACACCTGTGAGGTCATGCTGGAGCTACCAGCAACACAAACGATTGTTCAATGATGATCTTGGAAACCACTCTTGGAAGAACAACCAGAGGCGGGAAGATATAAGGAGGTTGGTAACACCAAGGAACTGCTAATGCATCCACCACTCCTGCATGAGGATCCTTGGACCTGGACAGGTACCCGGGTAGTTTCCTGTTTAGATGGGAAGCCATCAGATCTATTTCTGGAAGACCCCACATCTGAACAATCTGAAAAAACACATCTGGATGAAGTGATCAATCCCCCGGATGTAAAGTCCGACGGCTGAGATAATCCGCTTCCCAATTGACTATACCTGGGATATGACCCGCAGAAATTAGACAGGAGCTGGATTGCGCCCAAGCAAGTATCCAAGATACTTCTTTCATAGCTTGGGGACTGTGAGTCCCATCCTGATGATTGACATATGCCACAGTTGATATTGTCTGTCTGAAAACAAATGAACTGTTTGTTCTCTCTTCAACAGAGGCCAAACCTGAAGAGCCCTGAAAATAGCACAGAGTTCTAAAATATTGATAGGTAACCTCACCTCTTGAGATTTCCAAACCCCTTGTGCTGTCAGAGATCCCCAGACAGCTCCACCAAACTGAAAGACTTGCATCTGTTGTGATGATAGTCGAGGTTGGACGAACAAAAGAGGCCCCTTGAACTATACGATGGTGATCTAACCACCAAGTCAGAGAGAGTCGAACATTGGGATTTAAGGATATTAATTACGATATCTTTGTATAATCCCTGCACCATTGGTTCAGCATACAAAGCTGGAGAGGTCTCAAATGAAAACGAGCAAAAGGGATTGCAACCGATGCTACAGTCATGAGACCTAAAACCTCCATGCACATAGCTACTGAAGGGAATGACTGAGACTGAATGTTCCGACAAGCTGAAACCAATTTTAATCTTCTCTTGTCTGTTAGAGACATGGACACTGAATCTATCTGGAAACCTAAAAAAGGTGACCCTTGTCTGAGGAATCAAAGAACTTTTTGGTAAATTGATCCTCCAACCATGTCTTTGAAGAAACAACACCAGTTGATTTGTGTGTGATTCTGCAGAAAGTAAAGACTGAGCTAGTACCAAAATATCGTCCAAATAAGGAAACACTGCAATACCCCGTTCTCTGATTACAGAGAGTAGGGCACCGAGAACCGTAGAAAAGATTCTTGGAGCTGTCGCTAGGCCAAATGGAAGAACGACAAATTGGTAATGCTCGTCTAGAAAAGAAAATCTCAGAAACTGATAGTGGTCTGGATGAATCGGAATATGAAGACATGCATCCTGTAAGTCTATTGTGGACATATAATGCCCTTGCTGAACAAACGGCAGAATAGTCTTTATAGTCACCATTTTGAAAGTTGGCACTCTTACATAACGATTCAAAATTTTCAGATCCAGAACTGGCCTGAATGAATTTTCTTTCTTTGGGACAATGAATAGATTTGAATAAAACCCCAGACCCTGTTCTTGAAACGGAACTGGTATAATTACCCCTGAAAGTTCCAGGTCTGAAACACACTTCAGAAAAGCCTGAGCCTTTACTGGATTTGCTGGGATGTGTGAGAGAAAAAATCTTCTCACAGGAGGTCTTACTCTGAAACCTATTTGGTACCCTTGAGAGACAATACTCTGAATCCATTGATTTTGGACAGAATCTGCCAAATGTTTTGGAAGAATCTTAATCTGCCCCCTACCGGCTGAGCTGGAATGAGGGCCGCACCTTCATGCAGACTTGGGGGCTGGCTTTGGTTTCTGAAACGGCTTTGATTTACTCCAACTGGAAGAAGGTTTCCAATTGGAACCAGATGCTTTGGGGGAAGGATTAGGTTTCTGTTCCTTACTTTGTCGAAAGGAACGAAAACGGTTAGAAGCTTGAGATTTACCCTTAGGTCTTATCCTGAGGCAAAAAAAACTCCCTTTCCCCCAATGACAGTTGAAATAATCGAATGAGAACCAAAAAACTTATTACCTTGGAAAGAAAGAGATAGTAATCTAGACTTAGATACCATGTCAGCATTCCAATATTTGAGCCACAAAGCTCTTCTAGCTAAAATAGCTAAAGATTTAACATCAATTTTGATTATATCAAAAATGGCATCACAGATAAAATGATTAGCATGTTGAAGCAAGCGAACAATGCTAGATAATTCAGGATCCATTTCCTGTTGCGCTAAACTTTCCTACCAAAAAGTTGATGCAGCTGCAACATCAGCCATAGAAATGGCAGGCCTGAGAAGATGGCCAGAATATAAAAAAGCTTTCCTTAGATAGGATTCAAGATTCCTATCTAAAGGATCTTTAAAAGAAGTACTATCTTCCATAATAATAGTAGTACGTCTAGCAAGAGTAGAAATAGCCCCAACTTTGGGGATCTTTTCCCAAAACTCCAATGTAACTGCTGGCAAAGGATATGATTTTTAAAACCTTGAAGAAGTAATGAAAGAAGTACCAGGCCTATTCCATTCCTTAGAAATCATATCAGAAATAGCATCAGGAACTGGAAAAACCTCTGGAGTAACCACAGGAGGTTTATAAATAGAACTTAAATGTTTACGAGTTTTAATATCAAGAGGACTAGTTTCCTCAATATCCAATGTAATCAACACCTCTTTTAACAAGGAACAAATATACTCCATTTTAAATAAATAAGTATAGATTTGTCAGTGTCAATATCTGAGGAAGGATCTTCTGAATCAGATAGATCCTCATCAGAGGAGGATAATTCAGTATGTTGTCGGTCATTTTAAATTTAATCAACTTTATTTGAAGTTTTAAAAGACCTTTTACGTTTATTAGAAGGCAGGATGGCAGACAAAGCCTTCTGAATCGCATCAGCAATAAAATCTTTTATATTCACAGGTATCTCATGTACATTAGATGTTGAAGGCACAACAGGCATTGTACTATTACTAATGGACACATTATCTGCATATAAAAGCTTATCATAACAACTATTACATACCACAGCTGTAGATAAAATCTCCACAAATTTACAACAAATGTACATAGCTTTGGTAGAACTGTTATCAGACAGCAGGGTTCCAGCAGTGGTTTCTGAGACAGGATCAGATTAAGACATCTTGCAAATGTAAGAGAAAAAACAACATAAAACAAAATTATCAATTTCCTTATATGGCAGTTTCAGGAATGGGAAAAAAATGCAAACAGCATAGCCCTCTGATATAGAAAAAGGCAAGAGGCATATAGGAATGGGGTTTTAAATAATGAAATTATTTAGCGCCAAGTATGACACACAACGCAAACAATTGTTTTTGGTGCTAACAACATCCGGAAATGACACACTCGCGTCATTGTAGATGCAACCTTGTGCAAGGAACTCGGCGTCAACCTACGTGCCAAAAAAATTATTGCGCCAAGAATAACGCAATAAACGTTGGCATTTTGCGCCCTCGCAAGCCTAATTTTGCCCGCATAATTTAATGAAAAAGCAGTCAATTGAAAAAAGACTATACCCCAGGCAAGAAAAATACTTTCCTAAATATGTTTTTCTCCCAAATATGAAACTGATAGTCTGTAAAAGGAAATATACATAAACCTGACTTATGGCAAATATAAGTACAATACATATATTTAGAACTTTATATTAATGCATAAAGTGCCAAACCATAGATCAGAGTGTCTTAAGTAATGAAAACATACTTACCAAAAGACACCCATCCACATTTAGCAGATAGCCAAATCAGTACTGAGACAGTTATCAGCAGAGGTAATGGAAAATGAAAGTATATCGTCAATCTGAATAAGGGAGGTAGGAGATGAATCTCTACGACTAATTAAAGAGAACCTATGAAATAGATCTCCCGCGAGAAAAACCATTGCATTCAATAGGTGATACTCCCTTCACAACCCTCTTACATTCACTGTACTCTGAGAGGAAATCGGGCTTCAAAATGCTGAGAAGTGCATATCAACATAGAAATCTTAGCACAAACTTACTTCACCACCTCCATAGGAGGCAAAGTTTGTAAAACTGAATTGTGGGTGTGGTGAGGAGTGTATTTATAGACATTTTGAGGTTTAAGAAACTTTGCCCCTCCTGGTAGGATTGTATATCCCATATGTCACTAGCTCATGGACTCTTGCCAATTACATGAAAGAAAGATCATTTTCCACCAGTCACAGTAGAAATAATTGAATCCAAATCAGAACCAAAGAATTTCTTTTCCTGGAAAGAGAGATAAAAGTCTGCATTTAGACACCATATCAGCAGACCAAGATGTTAACCATAAAGACCTTCTAGAGAGTATTGCCATTAATCTTAATTATGTCAAAAACAGCACAACAATTGTTAAAGCATTAGAAGATTTAAGCAACTCGAAAAGGTTTAAAAAACAAAATTTATGCTTACCTGATAAATTTATTTCTCTTGTGGTGTATCCAGTCCACAGATCATCCATTACTTGTGGGATATTCTCCTTGCCAACAGGAAGCTGCAAGAGGATCACCCACAGCAGAGCTGTCTATATAGCTCCTCCTCTAACTGCCACTACCAGTCATTCGACCGAAGACAAGCAAGAGAAAGGAGAAACCATAGGGTGCAGTGATGACTGTAGTTTAAAAATAAAACACACCTGCCTTAAAATGACAGGGCGGGCCGTGGACTGGATACACCACAAGAGAAATAAATTTATCAGGTAAGCATAAATTTTGTTTTCTCTTGTAAGGTGTATCCAGTCCACGGATCATCTATTACTTGTGGGATACCAATACCAAAGCTATAGGACACGGATGAAGGGAGGGACAAGGCAGGTGCTTAAACGGAAGGCACCAGTGCCTGCAAAACCTTTCTCCCCAAAATAGCCTCCGAAGAAGCAAAAGTATCAAATTTATAGAATTTTGAAAAAGTATGAAGCGAAGACCAAGTCGCCGCCTTACAAATCTGTTCAACAGAAGCCTCATTCTTAAAAGCCCATGTGGAAGCTACCGCTCTAGTAGAATGAGCTGTAATCCTTTCAGGAGGCTGCTGGCCAGCAGTCTCATAAGCTAAGCGTATTATACTCCTTAGCCAAAAAGAAAGAGAAGTTGCCGAAGCCTTTTGGCCTCTCCTCTGTCCAGAGTAGACAACAAACAATGCAGATGTTTGACGCAAATCTTTAGTAGCTTGTAAATAAAACTTTAAAGCACGAACCACGTCAAGATTGTGTAAAAGACGTTCCTTCTTTGAAGAAGGATTAGGACACAGTGACGGTACAACAATCTCCTGATTGATATTTTTATTAGATACCACCTTAGGTAGAAAACCAGGTTTCGTACGTAACACTACCTTATCGGAATGAAAAATTAGATAAGGAGAATCACATTTTTAAAGCAGATAACTCCGAAACTCTTCGAGCCGAGGAGATAGCTACTAAAAACAAAACTTTCCAAGATAAGAGCTTAATATCTATGGAATGCAAAGGTTCAAACGGAACCCCTTGAAGAACCTTAAGAACTAAATTTAAACTCCAAGGCGGAGCAACAGGTTTAGACACAAGCTTAATTCTGACTAAAGCCTGACAAAACGCCTGCACGTCTGGAACCTCAGCCAGACGTTTGTGCAAAAGAATAGACAGAGCAGAAATCTGTCCCTTTAAGGAACTTGCTGACAAACCCTTCTCCAATCCATCTTGGAGAAAAGATAATATCCTAGGAATCCTGACCTTACTCCATGAGTAACCCTTGGATTCACACCAATGAAAATATTTACACCATATCTTATGATAGATTTTCCTGGTGACAGGCTTTTGCGCCTGTATTAAAGTATCAATGACCGACTCCGAGAAACCACGGTTTGATAAAATCAAGCATTCAATCTCCAAGCAGTCAGCCGCAGAGAAATTAGATTTGGATGGTTGAAAAGACCCTGAAGTAGAAGGTCCTGCCTCAGAGGCAGAGTCCATGGTGGAAAGGATGACATGTCCACCAGATCTGCATACCAAGTCCTGCATGGCCACGCAGGTGCTATCAAAATCACTGATGCTCTCTCCTGCTTGACCTTGGCAATCAGACGAGGGAGCAGAGGAAACGGTGGAAACACAAAAGCCAGGTTAAAGGACCAAGGCGCTGCTAGAGCAGCTATCAGCGCTGCCTTGGGATCCCTGGACCTGGATCCGTAACAAGGAAGCTTGGCGTTCTGGCGAGACGCCATGAGATCCAGTTCTGGTTTGCCCCAACGTTGAATCAACTGTGCAAACACCTCCGGATGGAGCTCCCACTCCCCCGGATGAAAAGTCTGTCGACTTAGAAAATCCGCCTCCCAGTTCTCTACTCCTGGGATATGGATAGCTGATAGGTGGCAAGAGTGAATCTCTGCCCAACGAATTATCTTTGAAACCTCCAACATCGCTAGGGAACGCCTTGTTCCCCCTTGATGGTTGATGTAAGCTACAGTTGTGATGTTGTCCGACTGAAATCTGATGAACCTCACTGCCGCTAGCTGAGGCCAAGCCTGAAGAGCATTGAATATCGCTCTTAGTTCTAGAATGTTTATCGGAAGGAGAGCCTCCTCCTGAGTCCATGACCCCTGAGCCTTCAGAGAGTTCCAGACTGCCCCCCAGCCCAGAAGGCTGGCATCTGTTGTTACTATTGTCCAATATGGCCTGCGGAAGGTCATACCTTTGGACAGATGGACTCGAGATAGCCACCAGAGAAGAGAATCCCTGGTCTCTTGATCCAGATTTAGTAGAGGGGACAAATCTGTGTAATCCCTATTCCACTGACTGAGCATGCAGAGTTGCAGCGGTCTGAGATGTAGGCAGGCAAACGGCACTATGTCCATTGCCGCTACCATTAAGCCGATTACTTCCATACACTGAGCCACCGAAGGGCGAGAAGTAGAATAAAGAACACGGCAGGAATTTAGAAGTTTTGACAACCTGTCCTCTGTCAGGTAAATCCTCATTTCTACAGAATCTATCAGAGTTCCCAGGAAGGAAACTCTTGTGAGAGGGGATAGAGAACTCTTCTTTTCGTCCATTTTCCACCCATGAGACCTCAGGAATGCCAGAACAATATCCGTATGGGACTTGGCAATTTAGAAATTCGACGCCTGTATCAGAATGTCGTCTAAGTAAGGGGCTACTGCTATGCCCCGCGGCCTTAGGACCGCCAGAAGTGACCCCAGAACCTTCGTAAAGATTCTTGGTGCCGTAGCTAACCCAAAGGGAAAAGCCACAAACTGGTAATGCCTGTCTAGGAAGGCGAACCTGAGAAACCGATGATGATCTTTGTGTATCGGAATGTGAAGATAAGCATCCTTTAAGTCCACGGTAGTCATGTATTGACCCTCCTGGATCATAGGTAGGATGGTTCGAATAGTCTCCATCTTGAAAGATGGGACCCTCAGAAATTTGTTTAGGATCTTGAGATCTAAGATTGGTCTGAAGGTTCCCTCTTTCTTGGGAACCACAAATAGATTTGAATAGAATCCTTGCCCCTGTTCCTCCTTTGGAACTGGGTGGATCACTCCCATAACTAGGAGGTCTTGAACACAATGTAAGAATGCCTCTCTCTTTATCTGGTCTGCAGATAATTGTGAAAAGTGAAATCTTCCTTTTGGGGAAGAAGCTTTGAAGTCCAGAAGATATCCCTGGGACACAATTTCCAACGCCCAGGGATCCTGGACGTCTCTTGCCCAAGCCTGGGCGAAGAGAGAAAGTCTGCCCCCTACTAGATCCGTTACCGGATCGGGGGCCAATCTTTCATGCTGTCTTAAAGGCAGCAGCAGGCTTCTTGGCCTGTTAACCTTTATTCCAAGCCTGGTTAGGTCTCCAGACCGGCTTGGACTGGGCAAAATTTCCCTCTTGTTTTGTATTAGAGGAAGATGATGCCGCGCTCGTCTTAAAGTTTCGAAAGGCACGAAAATTAGTTTGTTTGGTCCTTAATTTGTTAGACCTATCCTGAGGAAGGGCATGACCTTTTCCTCCAGTAATATCAGAAATGATCTCCTTCAGTCCAGGCCCGAATAGGGTCTGCCCCTTGAAGGGAATATTGAGAAGCTTAGACTTTGAAGTAACGTCAGCTGACCAAGATTTAAGCCTACGTGCCTTAATAGCAAAACCTGAGTTCTTAGCCGTTAGTTTAGTTAAATGAACAACGGCGTCAGAAACAAATGAATTGGCCAGCTTAAGCGCTTTAAGCTTGTCAAGTATATCATCCAATGGAGTTTCTACCTGTAAGGCCTCTTCCAGAGACTCAAACCAGAAGGCTGCAGCAGCAGTGATTGGGGCAATGCATGCAAGAGGCTGGAGAATAAAACCTTGTTGAATAAACATTTTCTTAAGGTAACCCTCTAACTTTTTATCCATTGGATCTAGGAAAGCACAACTGTCCTCAACGGGGATAGTTGTACGCTTAGCTAGGGTAGAAACTGCTCCCTCCACCTTAGGGACCGTTTCCTTTTAGGTATTGGAAAAACATCAGTGTAAACAGGCACTGCATAGTATTTATCCAATCTACACAATTTCTCTGGCACTATAATGGTGTCACAGTCATCCAGAGTAGCTAAAACCTCCCTGAGCAACACGCGAGGGTGTTCAAGCTTAAATTTAAATGTTAACATATCAGAATCAGGTTGAAGCATCTTCCCTGAGTCAGAAAAATCACCCACAGAAAGAAGCTCTCCTGCCTCAGCTTCTGCATATTGTGAGGGGATATCAGACATAGCTACTAAAGCGTCAGAGTGCTCTGTATTTTTTCTAGCCCCAGAGCTGTCTTGCTTTCCTTGTAACCCTGGTAGTTTGGACAATACCGCTGTAAGGGTATGATCCATAACTGCCGCCATGTCTTGTAAAATAAACACCATGGGCTCGCTAGATGTACTTGGCGCCTCTTGAGCGGGAGTCCCTTGAGCGGGAGTCAAAGGTTCTGACACATGGGGCGAGTTAGTCGGCATAACTTGTCAGTTTCCTCTGGTGATAAATCTTTTAAAGACAGAATATGATCTTTATAGCAAAGTAAAATCAGTACATTTGGTACACATTCTAAGAGGGGGTTCCACAATGGCTTCTAAGCATAATGAACAAGGAGTTTCCTCTATGTCAGACATGTTTAAACAGACTAGCAATGAGACCAGCAAGCTTGGAAAACACTTTGATAAAACAAGCAAAAAATAAAAACGGTACTGTGCCTTTAAGAGAAACAAATTTTGTTAGAAATTGAAAAACAGTGATAAAAAGCAGTAAATCTTACGAAATTTTTACAGTGTGTATAATAGACTAACAGAGCATTGCACCCACTTGCGAATGGATGATTAACCCCTTAGTTTCAAAATCGGATAAAAAAAACGATATAAACGGTTTTCAACAGTCACAACAAACTGCCACAGCTCTGCTGTGGCCCTACCTGCCCATATAACGACTTTGAAAGGCACAAAAACCCTTTAGAGAGGTCCTAAGTGTTCAGGGGACTCCTTCAGGGAAATTGGATGTCTCAAACTGCGAAATCTAATGCGAATTTAGGCGCGAAAATAGGCCCCTCCCAACCTGTATTCACAGTGAGAGGGCCTAACAAAACTATCCCTAGGCAAAATCTAGCCAGCCATGTGGAAAAAACTGGGCCCCAATAAAATTTTATCACCAATATGTATAAAAAAACGTTTAAACACTTTCAGCAAAGTTTTATTTTTCAGTAATGTGAGAAAGTAATAAGAATATTACCTTTCACAGCAAGCATGATACTAGTCGTTATTAAATCACTGTAATCAGGCTTACCTTAAATAAATCCGGTATTAACAGCATTTTCTAGCATATTCATTTCTCTAGAAAAATTTAAACTGCACATACCTCATAGCAGGAGACCCTGCACGCCATTCCCCCAGGTGAAGTTACCTCTCTCTTCAGTTATGTGTAAGAACAGCAATGGATCTTAGTTACAACCTGCTAAGATCATCAAAGACCACAGGCAGACTCTTCTTCTACTTTCTGCCTGAGGCTAAAATAGTACAACTCCGGTACCATTTGAAAATAACAAACTTTTGATTGAAGATAAACTAAATAAAAACACCACATCTCTCTAGCTACTTCCTTTCTTGTCGAGAGCTGCAAGAGAATGACTGGGAGTGGCAGTTAGAGGAGGAGCTATATAGACAGCTCTGCTGTGGGTGATCCTCTTGCAGCTTCCTGTTGGGAAGGAGAATATCCCACAAGTAATGGATGATCCGTGGACTGGATACACCTTACAAGAGAAAAATCTTCACTAGTAGATTCCTCAGAAAACTGCTCAGAAAGGCTCTTTAACCAAACAGAAGCAGTATCAGCCACATTGGCAATTAAGGATTAAAAGGATTACCTGTCTTTGCCCATTCTCTAGAGATTATCTCAGAGACTGCATCAGGGATAGGAAAAATCTCAGGGGATTTAACCATAGGTTTAAAAATTGTGTAAACAATTAACAGATTTATACTCATCTACTTTAGGATGTTAACATCTAAAGTACGCAAAAACATAATTTATGTAAGAACTTACCTGATAAATTCATTTCTTTCATATTAGCAAGAGTCCATGAGCTAGTGACGTATGGGATATACATTCCTACCAGGAGGGGCAAAGTTTCCCAAACCTCAAAATGCCTATAAATACACCCCTCACCACACCCACAATTCAGTTTAACGAATAGCCAAGAAGTGGGGTGATAAAAAAGTGCGAAAGCATATAAAATAAGGAATTGGAATAATTGTGCTTTATACAAAAATCATAACCACCACAAAAAAAGGGCGGGCCTCATGGACTCTTGCTAATATGAAAGAAATGAATTTATCAGGTAAGTTCTTACATAAATTATGTTTTCTTTCATGTAATTAGCAAGAGTCCATGAGCTAGTGACGTATGGGATAATGACTACCCAAGATGTGGATCTTTCCACACAAGAGTCACTAGAGAGGGAGGGATAAAATAAAGACAGCCAATTCCTGCTGAAAATAATCCACACCCAAAAATAAAGTTTAACGAAAAACATAAGCAGAAGATTCAAACTGAAACCGCTGCCTGAAGTACTTTTCTACCAAAAACTGCTTCAGAAGAAGAAAATACATCAAAATGGTAGAATTTAGTAAAAGTATGCAAAGAGGACCAAGTTGCTGCTTTGCAAATCTGGTCAACCGAAGCTTCATTCCTAAACGCCCAGGAAGTAGAAACTGACCTAGTAGAATGAGCTGTAATTCTTTGAGGCGGAGTTTTACCCGACTCAACATAGGCAAGATGAATTAAAGATTTCAACCAAGATGCCAAAGAAATGGCAGAAGCTTTCTGGCCTTTTCTAGAACCGGAAAAGATAACAAATAAACTAGAAGTCTTACGGAAAGATTTCGTAGCTTCAACATAATATTTCAAAGCTCTAACAACATCCAAAGAATGCAACGATTTCTCCTTAGAATTCTTAGGATTAGGACATAATGAAGGAACCACAATTTCTCTACTAATGTTGTTGGAATTCACAACTTTAGGTAAAAATTCAAAAGAAGTTCGCAACACCGCCTTATCCTGATGAAAAATCAGAAAAGGAGACTCACAAGAAAGAGCAGATAATTCAGAAACTCTTCTGGCAGAAGAGATGGCCAAAAGGAACAAAACTTTCCAAGAAAGTAATTTAATGTCCAATGAATGCATAGGTTCAAACGGAGGAGCTTGAAGAGCTCCCAGAACCAAATTCAAACTCCAAGGAGGAGAAATTGACTTAATAACAGGTTTTATACGAACCAAAGCTTGTACAAAACAATGAATATTAGAAAGAATAGCAATCTTTCTGTGAAAAAGAACAGAAAGAGCAGAGATTTGTCCTTTCAAAGAACTTGCGGACAAACCCTTATCTAAACCATCCTGAAGAAACTGTAAAATTCTCGGTATTCTAAAAGAATGCCAAGAAAAATGATGAGAAAGACACCAAGAAATATAAGTCTTCCAGACTCTATAATATATCTCTCGAGATACAGATTTACGAGCCTGTAACATAGTATTAATCACAGAGTCAGAGAAACCTCTTTGACCAAGAATCAAGCGTTCAATCTCCATACCTTTAAATTTAAGGATTTCAGATCCTGATGGAAAAAAGGACCTTGTGACAGAAGGTCTGGTCTTAACGGAAGAGTCCACGGTTGGCAAGAGGCCATCCGGACAAGATCCGCATACCAAAACCTGTGAGGCCATGCCGGAGCTACCAGCAGAACAAACGAGCATTCCTTCAGAATCTTGGAGATTACTCTTGGAAGAAGAACTAGAGGCGGAAAGATATAGGCAGGATGATACTTCCAAGGAAGTGATAATGCATCCACTGCCTCCGCCTGAGGATCCCTGGATCTGGACAGATACCTGGGAAGTTTCTTGTTTAGATGGGACGCCATCAGATCTATTTCTGGAAGTTCCCACATTTGAACAATCTGAAGAAATACCTCTGGGTGAAGAGACCATTCGCCCGGATGCAACGTTTGGCGACTGAGATAATCCGCTTCCCAATTGTCTACACCTGGGATATGAACCGCAGAGATTAGACAGGAGCTGGATTCCGCCCAAACCAAAATTCGAGATACTTCTTTCATAGCCAGAGGACTGTGAGTCCCTCCTTGATGATTGATGTATGCCACAGTTGTGACATTGTCTGTCTGAAAACAAATGAACGATTCTCTCTTCAGAAGAGGCCAAAACTGAAGAGCTCTGAAAATTGCACGGAGTTCCAAAATATTGATCGGTAATCTCACCTCCTGAGATTCCCAAACTCCTTGTGCCGTCAGAGATCCCCACACAGCTCCCCAACCTGTGAGACTTGCATCTGTTGAAATTACAGTCCAGGTCGGAAGCACAAAAGAAGCCCCCTGAATTAAACGATGGTGATCTGTCCACCATGTTAGAGAGTGTCGAACAATCGGTTTTAAAGATATTAATTGAGATATCTTCGTGTAATCCTTGCACCATTGCTTCAGCATACAGAGCTGAAGAGGTCGCATGTGAAAACGAGCAAAGGGGATCGCGTCCGATGCAGCAGTCATAAGACCTAGAATTTCCATGCATAAGGCTACCGAAGGGAATGATTGTGACTGAAGGTTTCGACAAGCTGCAATCAATTTTAGACGTCTCTTGTCTGTTAAAGACAGAGTCATGGACACTGAATCCATCTGGAAACCCAGAAAGGAATCAAAGAACTTTTTGGTAAATTGATCCTCCAACCATGATCTTGAAGAAACAACACAAGTCGATTCGTATGAGATTCTGCTAAATGTAAAGACTGAGCAAGTACCAAGATATCGTCCAAATAAGGAAATACCACAATACCCTGTTCTCTGATTACAGACAGAAGGGCACCGAGAACCTTTGTAAAAATTCTTGGAGCTGTAGCTAGGCCAAACGGCAGAGCCACAAACTGGTAATGTTTATCCAGAAAAGAGAATCTCAGGAACTGATAATGATCTGGATGAATCGGAATATGCAGATATGCACCCTGTAAATCTATTGTGGACATATAATTCCCTTGCTGAACAAAAGGCAAGATAGTCCTTACAGTTACCATCTTGAACGTTGGTATTCTTACATAACGATTCAATATTTTTAGATCCAGAACTGGTCTGAAGGAATTCTCCTTCTTTGGTACAATGAAGAGATTTGAATAAAACCCCATCCCCTGTTCCGGAACTGGAACTGGCATAATTACTCCAGTCAACTCTAGATCTGAAACACATTTCAGAAATGCTTGAGCTTTTACTGGATTTACTGGGACACGGGAAAGAAAAAATCTCTTTGCAGGAGGTCTCATCTTGAAACCAATTCTGTACCCTTCTGAAACAATGCTCTGAATCCAAAGATTGTGAACAGAATTGATCCAAATTTCCTTGAAAAAACGTAACCTGCCCCCTACCAGCTGAGCTGGAATGAGGGCCGCACCTTCATGTGGACTTAGAAGCAGGCTTTGCCTTTCTAGCTGGCTTGGATTTATTCCAGACTGGAGATGGTTTCCAAACTGAAACTGCTCCTGAGGATGAAGGATCAGGCTTTTGTTCTTTGTTGAAACGAAAGGAACGAAAACGATTATTAGCCCTGCTTTTACCTTTAGATTTTTTATCCTGTGGTAAAAAAGTTCCTTTCCCACCAGTAACAGTTGAAATAATGGAATCCAACTGAGAACCAAATAATTTGTTACCCTGGAAAGAAATGGAAAGTAGAGTTGATTTAGAAGCCATATCAGCATTCCAAGTTTTAAGCCATAAAGCTCTTCTAGCTAAAATAGCTAGAGACATAAACCTGACATCAACTCTGATAATATCAAAAATGGCATCACAGATAAAATTATTAGCATGCTGTAGAAGAATAATAATATCATGAGAATCATGATGTGTTACTTGTTGCGCTAAAGTTTCCAACCAGAAAGTTGAAGCTGCAGCAACATCAGCCAAAGATATAGCAGGTCTAAGAAGATTACCTGAACACAGATAAGCTTTTCTTAGAAAGGATTCAATTTTCCTATCTAAAGGGTCCTTAAACGAAGTACCATCTGACGTAGGAATAGTAGTACGTTTAGCAAGGGTAGAAATAGCCCCATCAACTTTAGGGATTTTGTCCCAAAATTCTAATCTGTCAGACGGCACAGGATATAATCGCTTAAAACGTTTAGAAGGAGTAAATGAATTACCCAATTTATCCCATTCTTTGGAAATTACTGCAGAAATAGCATTAGGAACAGGAAAGACTTCTGGAATAACCACAGGAGCTTTAAATACCTTATCCAAACGTTTAGAATTAGTATCAAGAGGACCAGAATCCTCTATTTCTAAAGCAATTAGTACTTCTTTAAGTAAAGAACGAATAAATTCCATTTTAAATAAATATGAAGATTTATCAGCATCAACCTCTGAGACAGAATCCTCTGAACCAGAAGAGTCATCAGAATCAGAATGATGATGTTCATTTAAAAATTCATCTGTAGGGAGAGAAGTTTTAAAAGATTTTTTACGTTTACTAGAAGGAGAAATAACAGACATAGCCTTCTTTATGGATTCAGAAACAAAATCTCTTATATTATCAGGAACATTCTGCACCTTAGATGTTGAAGGAACTGCAACAGGCAATGGTACTTTACTAAAGGAAATATTATCTGCTTTAACAAGTTTGTCATGACAATCAATATAAACAACAGCTGGAGGAATAGCTACCAAAAGTTTACAGCAGATACACTTAGCTTTGGTAGATCCAGCACTAGACAGCGATTTTCCTGTAGTATCTTCTGACTCAGATGCAACGTGAGACATCTTGCAATATGTAAGAGAAAAAACAACATATATATAAAGCAAAATTGATCAAATTCCTTAAATGACAGTTTCAGGAATGGGAAAAAAATGCCAAAGAACAAGCTTCTAGCAACCAGAAGCAAAGAAAAATGAGACTTAAATAAGGTGGAGACAAAAGCGACGCCCATATTTTTCGCGCCAATAAGACGCCCACATTATTTGGCGCCAAAATGACGCCACATCCGGAACGCCGACATTTTTGGCGCAAAATAACGTCAAAAAAAAAATTACGCAACTTCCGGCGACACGTATGACGCCGGAAACGGAAACGAATTTTTTGCGCCAAAAAAGTCTGCGCCAAGAATGACGCAATAAAATGAAGCATTTTCAGCCCCCGCGAGCCTAACAGCCCACAGGGAAGAGTCAAATTTTTGAAGGTAAGAAAAAATGAATAAATCAAATGCATTATCCCAAATATGAAACTGACTGTCTGAAAATAAGGAAAGTTGAACATTCTGAGTCAAGGCAAATAAATGTTTGAATACATATATTTAGAACTTTATAAACAAAGTGCCCAACCATAGCTTAGAGTGTCACAGAAAATAAGATTTACTTACCCCAGGACACTCATCTACATGTTTGTAGAAAGCCAAACCAGTACTGAAACAAGAATCAGCAGAGGTAATGGTATATATAAGAGTATATCGTCGATCTGAAAAGGGAGGTAAGAGATGAATCTCTACGACCGATAACAGAGAACCTATGAAATAGACCCCGTAGAAGGAGATCACTGCATTCAAATAGGCAATACTCTCCTCACATCCCTCTGACATTCACTGCACGCTGAGAGGAAAACCGGGCTCCAACTTGCTGCGGAGCGCATATCAACGTAGAATCTAGCACAAACTTACTTCACCACCTCCATCGGAGGCAAAGTTTGTAAAACTGAATTGTGGGTGTGGTGAGGGGTGTATTTATAGGCATTTTGAGGTTTGGGAAACTTTGCCCCTCCTGGTAGGAATGTATATCCCATACGTCACTAGCTCATGGACTCTTGCTAATTACATGAAAGAAATCTCATTTAAAAGTGAACGAAAGAGGAAGGGAAAAAAAAATTCTCCCTCTGAGTACTCAAGAGCTTCGCAACTAAAAACATTAACCTCAACAGGCTTAGAGCTAGTAGAAGGTAAATTTTGAATGGACCTTGTTTCACTCACTTGAAGGAGGCATGGCTGCCAACATTTCAGACACGGTAGAGCGAATAAAGTCCTTAATTCCAGGAGCAAACTCTGAAGAACTCTTCTGTAAAGAACAAACAGAAGGAGAAGCAACACCTTTAGAAGCAAGAGCAGCATTAGACTGGTCAGAATGCATTAAAACATTAATACATGTATTGCATACGTTTGAAATAGGTAAAACCTCAGCCTGTTTACAATACAAAACGCTTAATACTGGTAGGTAAATGTTTAGATAACCCAGATTGTAAGGCAGATTTAGGGACAGAATCAGAAGGCACCATAACTGCAAAAAAAACAAACATACACTAAAAAGGTAATATCCCCAAAAAGAGCTCTTAAAAAAAAAAGAGAAAAACTTTCTCCCTCTGAAAGTAGCTCTTAAAACCTTTAGAGTAAAAAAATGTTAAAGCAAATGTGGTGGTAAGATGCAGGATACCCGACATCTAGAAAGCGTACTAAATAAGAGAGGGAGCATGCGCCAATCTTACGTCATAAAATGGAAAAAGCACACCAAAGCGTATGTTCGTATCTACGCCGACATGCGTTAAAAAATGTATGCGCACAAAATATCTGAAGTCGAGCGAGCATTAAGAAATACAAAAAATAGTTTGAAAGGGGAAATACCAGAAAATATATAACTGTCGCAAGGCTATATAAATATATAACAAATATATATTAAAATAAACAAAGAACTTATAGAGCGCCAAATAATAAAAAATATAGTACTTACCAATAGACATCCTACTACTGGAGGAAACTAGCAGAAAGCCAAAACAACTGCTGAAACATAACAGCAGATAATCTGGAATAGGAGTATATCAACAAATCAACATGCATAGGGAAAGGACAAATCACTGCAACATCTGTGGAATCCTTGTGAATAATTCCCAAAAGACCAAAAATTTGCCACTACCCATAATCCAAACAACTGCACTCTGAGGGGAAATGGGTCTCAACTCAATCTGAGAAGCCCTCCCACTGAAGAATCAAATGCACATCTTCATTCTTCATCTTTCTCCAGCTGGGGCAAAAATAAGACTAGTTTCCAGTAAGGTAGGAGGGGTTTTATAGAGCCCTTGAGGGTTGGGAATCTTTGCCTCCCCCTAGTGGCCAGGAAGAGTAATTCCCAGGAGTAATGTATTGTGGACTCTAACCACCTGTATGAAATGAATAATAAAACTATATTGCTTTAAAAGGCAAAATTTAACATTGCACAAGAGGTTTTCAATTGCCCAAAAAAAGTGCATGCCAATCACCCCAAATGAGCAACAGAGGAGACACCAAACAAAACAAACACCATTTGCTTCATAAATTTGTGGCTACAGGCTCGCTTATAGCCTCAAAACTGCAAATGTAGCTTCATAAATTTACCCTTAAATTCTGTTGGTTTACAGAACACTAAAGATCTTTCTCTTGTTTGATGTTATTCATATGTTAGAAGAACAAAGGCTCTCATTATATAATTTAGATTTTATATACATCTGGTGCTCTCATATACAGATGGGTCAGTGAAGAATATCACACAATTATCTAGTCATATACAGGTACAGTATATGCAAAACTGCAGAAAGATAATAGTAAAACAGAACTGTATGGGCTGCACATCTCCCTCCTCCTGCATCCGTTTGGTTTTGATGAAAGAGAGAATAAATCTCAATAATAAAACCTAGATGTGGCCCTCAGTTGAACAGGTTATATTACAGCTGAATGTAGAGGGGAAATCATTTCATGCTTCAGTGTCTTCTGATAATTTCTACACATCAAATTTTTAGGGCAAGAGGAAGAGTATGTAAGAAACTATCGGCTAGATTTAGAGTTCTGCGGCCAAAGGGGTGCGTTAGCTACGGGTGCTTTTTCCCCCCCCGCACCTTTTAAATAACACTGGTATTTAGAGTTCACAGAATGGTTGCGTTAGGCTCCAAAAAAGGGAGTGTAGAGCATATTTACCGCCACTGCAACTCTAAATACCAGCGTTGCTTACGGACACGGCCAGCTTCAAAAACGTGCTTGTGCACGATTCCCCCATAGAAAACAATGGGGCCATTTGAGTTGAAAAAAAATCTAACACCTGCAAAAAAGCAGCGTTCAGCTCCTAACGCAGCCCCATTGTTTTCTATGGGGAAACACTTCCTACGTCTGCACCTAACACTCTAACATGTACCCCAAGTCTAAACACCCCTAACCTTACACTTATTAACCCCTAATCTGCCGCCCCCCGCTATCGCTGACACCTGCATATTTTTTTTAACCCCTAATCTGCCGCTCCGTACACCGCCGCAACCTACATTATACCTATGTACCCCTAATCTGCTGCCCCTAACACCGCCGACCCCTATATTATATGTATTAACCCCTAATCTGCCACCCCTGCATATTATTATTAACCCCTAATCTGCCGCTTCGTACACCGCCGCAACCTACATTATATCTATGTACCCCTAATCTGCTGCCCCCAACACCGCCGACCCCTATATTATATTTATTAACCCCTAATCTGCCCCCCACAACGTCGCCGCCAGCTACCTACAATAATTAACCCCTAATCTGCCGACCGGATCTCGCCGATACTCTAGAACATGGATTAACCCCTAAAGCTAAGTCTAACCCTAACACTAACACCCCCCTAAATTAAATATAATTTAAATCTAACAAAATAAATTAACTCTTATTATATAAATTATTCCTATTTAAAGCTAAATACTTACCTGTAAAATAAACCCTAATATAGCTACAATATAAATAATAATTATATTGTAGCTATTTTAGGATTAATATTTATTTTACAGGCAACTTTGTAATTATTTTAACCAGGTACAATAGCTATTAAATAGTTAATAACTATTTAATAGCTAAAATAGTTAAAATAATTACAAATTACCTGTAAAATAAATCCTAACCTAAGTTACAATTAAACCTAACGCTACACTATCAATAAATAAATTCAATAAACTACCTACAATTAAACCTAACACTACACTATCAATAAATTAATTAAATACAATACCTACAAATAACTACAATTAAATAAACTAACTAAAGTACAAAAAATAAAAAAGAACTAAGTTACAAAAAAAATATTTACAAACATTAGAAAAATATTGCAACAATTTTAAACTAATTACACCTACTCTAAGCCCCCTAATAAAATAACAAAGACCCCCAAAATAAAAAAATGCCCTACCCTATTCTAAATTAAAAAAGTTCAAAGCTCTTTTACCTTACCAGCCCTGAAAAGGGCCATTTGCGGGGCATGCCCCAAATAATTCAGCTCTTTTGCCTGTAAAAAAAAAACATACAATACCCCCCCCAACATTACAACCCACCACCCACATACCCCTAATCTAACCCAAACCCCCCTTAAATAAACCTAACACTAAGCCCCTGAAGATCTTCCTACCATATCTTCACCATGCCAGGTTCACCGATCCGTCCTCCGGACGGATGGAATCAGCCAATCAGATTCAAGTTCAATCCGATTGGCTGATTGGATCAGCCAATCAGATTGAGCTTGCATTCTATTGGCTGATCGGAACAGGACGGATCGGTGAACCTGGCATGGTGAAGATAAGGTAGGAAGATCTTCAGGGGCTTAGTGTTAGGTTTATTTAAGGGGAGTTTGGGTTAGATTAGGGGTATGTGGGTGGTGGGTTGTAATGTTGGGGGGGGTATTGTATGTTTTTTTTTTACAGGCAAAAGAGCTGAATTATTCGGGGCATGCCCCGCAAATGGCCCTTTTCAGGGCTGGTAAGGTAAAAGAGCTTTGAACTTTTTTAATTTAGAATAGGGTAGGGCATTTTTTTATTTTGGGGGTCTTTGTTATTTTATTAGGGGGCTTAGAGTAGGTGTAATTAGTTTAAAATTGTTGTAATATTTTTCTAATGTTTGTAAATATTTTTTTATTTTTTGTAACTTAGTTCTTTTTTATTTTTTGTACTTTAGTTAGTTTATTTAATTGTAGTTATTTGTAGGTATTGTATTTAATTAATTTATTGATAGTGTAGTGTTAGGTTTAATTGTAGGTAATTGTAGGTAGTTTATTTAATTTATTTATTGATAGTGTAGTGTTAGGTTTAATTGTAACTTAGGTTAGGATTTATTTTACAGGTAATTTTGTAATTATTTTAACTATTTTAGCTATTAAATAGTTATTAACTATTTAATAGCTATTGTACCTGGTTAAAATAATTACAAAGTTGCCTGTAAAATAAATATTAATCCTAAAATAGCTACAATATAATTATTATTTATATTGTAGCTATATTAGGGTTTATTTTACAGGTAAGTATTTAGCTTTAAATAGGAATAATTTATATAATAAGAGTTAATTTATTTTGTTAGATTTAAATTATATTTAACTTAGGGGGGTGTTAGTGTTAGACTTAGCTTTAGGGGTTAATCCATTTATTAGAGTAGCGGCGAGATCCGGTCGCCAGATTAGGGGTTAATTATTGTAGGTAGCTGGCGGTGACGTTGTGGGGGGCAGATTAGGGGTTAATAAATATAATATAGGGGTCGGCGGTGTTAGGGGCAGCAGATTAGGGGTACATAGATATAATGTAGGTTGCGGCGGTGTACGGAGCGGCATATTAGGGGTTAATAATAATATGCAGGGTCAGCGATAGCAGGGGTGGCAGATTAGGGGTTAATACATATAATATAGGGGTCGGCGGTGTTAGGGGCAGAAGATTAGGGGTATATAGGTATAATGTAGGTTGCGGCGGTGTACGGAGCGGCAGATTAGGGGTTAAAAAAATATGCAGGTGTCAGCGATAGCGGGGACGGCAGATTAGGGGTTAATAAATATTATGTAGGGGTCGGCGGTATTAGGGGCAGCAGATTAGAGGTACATAGGGATAATGTAAGTGGCGGTGGTGTACGGAGCGTCAGATTAGGGGTTAAAAAATTTTAATAGAGTGGCGGCGATGTGGGGGGACCTCGGTTTAGGGGTACATAGGTAGTTTATGGGTGTTAGTGTACTTTAGAGCACAGTAGTTAACCGGCGTTAGCCCAGAAAGCTGTTAACTACTGACTTTTTTCTGCGGCTGGAGTTTTGTCGTTAGATTTCTAACGCTCACTTCAGCCAAGACTCTAAATACCGGCGTTAGAAAGATCCCATTGAAAAGATAGGATACGCAAATGGCGTAGGGGGATCTGCGGTATGGAAAAGTCGCGGCTGCAAAGTGAGCGTTAGACCCTTTCCTGACTGACTCCAAATACCAGCGGGCGGTAAAAACCAGCGTTAGGAGCCTCTAACGCTGGTTTTGACGGCTACCGCCAAACTCTAAATCTAGGCCTATGAGTATATGAGTCTTTGAGAGTGTGGGCATGTGTGTGATAGAGTATATGTTGGAATGTTGTTTGTGAGCACAGTAAAAGCATAACATAGTAAAATCATTGCAATTAAGGTATTTTTTTTGTATGATAATGTATTTTACTTCTGAAAATTGTGTTCCCTTCCTCCACTCTTCCTGTTGCTGCAACCCAAGTTGGAGTAGCTGCACTCCCTTATTAACAAGCTCTAGGTTCTGGCAATTTATTGTTTATATAACTGTGGTCTATAATGTCTGCTGTTATTTCAAGATGAACAACTGTAAAAAACAGAAACAAAGGCGCCACATGTGTAGATCAATGGATACCAAGATGTAAATCTGGACAAGACACAGGATACTCACAAACGTGAAGGCACTCTCTTGTGCCTGTTAGAGGCAGGCTGGTATTCTAAACAGCAAACCAGCTGGCTGTGTAAACGAATCCCCGTTGTGATGTCCTGGAAAGATGGATGTCCTGCAAGGCAGTCCTTGCCTGCCCTGCAGAGAATGCTGTGCTGTCTTGAACTAAAAGGAAGCATGTTAGGACGTTGCTAGGATCTTCCTCTGGATGTCAGCACTTGGGGAATACAGAATACATGAACTTGGACAGTACTGAAAGTTTGGTTTTATAATCAAGGCTGGCATGCTGTTGTTTCCTTTATTAGGCCTAGATTTGGAGTTCGGCGGTAAAAGGGCTGCTAACGCTCCGCGGGCTTTTTTCTGGCCGCACCATAAATTTAACTCTGGTATCGAGAGTTTAATCAAATGCTGCGTTAGGCTCCAAAAAAGGAGCGTAGAGCATTTTTACCGCAAATGCAACTCTCGATACCAGAGTTGCTTACGGACGCGGCCGGCCTCAAAAACGTGCTCGTGCACGATTCCCCCATAGGAAACAATGGGGCTGTTTGAGCTGAAAAAAAACCTAACACCTGCAAAAAAGCAGCGTTCAGCTCCTAACGCAGCCCCATTGTTTCCTATGGGGAAACACTTCCTACGTCTGCACCTAACACTCTAACATGTACCCCGAGTCTAAACACCCCTAACCTTACACTTATTAACCCCTAATCTGCCGCCCCCGCTATCGCTGACCCCTGCATATTTTTTTAAACCCCTAATCTGCCGCTCCGTAAACCGCCGCCACCTACGTTATCCCTATGTACCCCTAATCTGCTACCCCTAACACCGCCGACCCCTATATTATATTTATTAACCCCTAACCTGCCCCCCACAACGTCGCCGACACCTGCCTACACTTATTAACCCCTAATCTGCCGAGCGGACCTGAGCGCTACTATAATAAATGTATTAACCCCTAATCCGCCTCACTAACCCTATCATAAATAGTATTAACCCCTAATCTGCCCTCCCTAACATCGCCGACACCTAACTTCAATTATTAACCCCTAATCTGCCGACCGGAGCTCACAGCTATTCTAATAAATGTATTAACCCCTAAAGCTAAGTCTAACCCTAACACTAACACCCCCCTAAGTTAAATATAATTTAAATCTAACGAAATAAATTAACTCTTATTAAATAAATTATTCCTATTTAAAGCTAAATACTTACCTGTAAAATAAATCCTAATATAGCTACAATATAAATTATAATTATATTATAGCTATTTTAGGATTAATATTTATTTTACAGGCAACTTTGTAATTATTTTAACCAGGTACAATAGCTATTAAATAGTTAAGAACTATTTAATAGTTACCTAGTTAAAATAATAACAAATTTACCTGTAAAATAAATCCTAACCTAAGTTATAATTAAACCTAACACTACCCTATCAATAAAATAATTAAATAAACTACCTACAATTACCTACAATTAACCTAACACTACACTATCAATAAATTAATTAAACACAATTCCTACAAATAAATACAATTAAATAAACTATCTAAAGTACAAAAAATAAAAAAGAACTAAGTTACAGAAAATAAAAAAATATTTACAAACATAAGAAAAATATTACAACAATTTTAAACTAATTACACCTACTCTAAGCCCCCTAATAAAATAACAAAGCCCCCCAAAATAAAAAATTCCCTACCCTATTCTAAATTAAAAAAGTTACAAGCTCTTTTACCTTACCAGCCCTGAACAGGGCCCTTTGCGGGGCATGCCCCAAGAATTTCAGCTCTTTTGCCTGTAAAAAAAAACATACAATACCCCCCCCCCCCAACATTACAACCCACCACCCACAAACCCCTAATCTAACCCAAACCCCCTTAAAGAAACCTAACACTAAGCCCCTGAAGATCTTCCTACCTTGTCTTCACCATACCAGGTTCACCGATCCGTCCTGGCTCCAACATCTTCATCCAACCCAAGCGGGGGTTGGCGATCCATAATCCGGTCCAGAAGAGGCTCCAAAGTCTTCCTCCTATCCGGCAAGAAGAGGACATCCGGACCGGCAAACATCTTCTCCAAGCGGCATCTTCGATCTTCTTCCATCCGGAGCGAAGCGGCAGGATCCTGAAGACATCCAGCGCGGAACATCCATCCGGACCGACGACTAAACGACGAATGACTGTTCCTTTAAGGGACGTCATCCAAGATGGCGTCCCTCGAATTCCGATTGGCTGATAGGATTCTATCAGCCAATCGGAATTAAGGTAGGAATTTTCTGATTGGCTGATGGAATCAGCCAATCAGAATCTAGTTCAATCCGATCCAATCAGCCAATCAGATTGAGCTCGCATTCTATTGGCTGATCGGAACAGCCAATAGAATGCAAGCTCAATCTGATTGGCTGATAGAATCCTATCAGCCAATCGGAATTCGAGGGACGCCATCTTGGATGACGTCCCTTAAAGGAACAGTCATTCGTCGTTCAGTCGTCGGTCCGGATGGATGTTCCGCGCTGGATGTCTTCAGGATCCTGCCGCTTCGCTCCGGATGGAAGAAGATCGAAGATGCCGCTTGGAGAAGATGTTTGCCGGTCCGGATGTCCTCTTCTTGCCGGATAGGAGGAAGACTTTGGAGCCTCTTCTGGACCGGATTATGGATCGCCAACCCCCGCTTGGGTTGGATGAAGATGTTGGAGCCAGGACGGATCGGTGAACCTGGTATGGTGAAGACAAGGTAGGAAGATCTTCAGGGGCTTAGTGTTAGGTTTCTTTAAGGGGGTTTGGGTTAGATTAGGGGTATGTGGGTGGTGGGTTGTAATGTTGGGGGGGGGGGTATGGTATGTTTTTTTTTACAGGCAAAAGAGCTGAAATTCTTGGGGCATGCCCCGCAAAGGGCCCTGTTCAGGGCTGGTAAGGTAAAAGAGCTTGTAACTTTTTTAATTTAGAATAGGGTAGGGAATTTTTTATTTTGGGGGGCTTTGTTATTTTATTAGGGGGCTTAGAGTAGGTGTAATTAGTTTAAAATTGTTGTAATATTTTTCTTATGTTTGTAAATATTTTTTTATTTTCTGTAACTTAGTTCTTTTTTATTTTTTGTACTTTAGATAGTTTATTTAATTGTATTTATTTGTAGGAATTGTGTTTAATTAATTTATTGATAGTGTAGTGTTAGGTTAATTGTAGGTAATTGTAGGTAGTTTATTTAATTATTTTATTGATAGGGTAGTGTTAGTTTTAATTATAACTTAGGTTAGGATTTATTTTACAGGTAAATTTGTTATTATTTTAACTAGGTAACTATTAAATAGTTCTTAACTATTTAATAGCTATTGTACCTGGTTAAAATAATTACAAAGTTGCCTGTAAAATAAATATTAATCCTAAAATAGCTATAATATAATTATAATTTATATTGTAGCTATATTAGGATTTATTTTACAGGTAAGTATTTAGCTTTAAATAGGAATAATTTATTTAATAAGAGTTAATTTATTTCGTTAGATTTAAATTATATTTAACTTAGGGGGGTGTTAGTGTTAGGGTTAGACTTAGCTTTAGGGGTTAATACATTTATTAGAATAGCGGTGAGCTCCGGTCGGCAGATTAGGGGTTAATAATTGAAGTTAGGTGTCGGCGATGTTAGGGAGGGCAGATTAGGGGTTAATACTATTTATGATAGGGTTAGTGAGGCGGGTTAGGGGTTAATAACTTTATTATAGTAGCGGTGCGGTCCGCTCGGCAGATTAGGGGTTAATAAGTGTAGGCAGGTGTCGGCGACGTTGAGGGGGGCAGATTAGGGGTTAATAAATATAATATAGGGGTCGGCGATGTTAGGGGTAGCAGATTAGGGGTACATAGGGATAACGTAGGTGGCGGCGATTTGCGGTCGGAAGATTAGGGGTTAATTATTTTAAGTAGCTTGCGGCGACGTTGTGGGGGGCAAGTTAGGGGTTAAGAAATATAATATAGGGGTCGGCGGGGTTAGGGGCAGCAGATTAGGGGTACATAAGTATAACGTAGGTGGCGGTCGGCAGATTAGGGGTTAAAAATTTAAATAGAGTGGCGGCGATGTGGGGGGACCTCGGTTTAGGGGTACATAGGTAGTTTATGGGTGTTAGTGTACTTTAGGGTACAGTAGTTAAGAGCTTTATAAACCGGCGTTAGCCAGAAAGCTCTTAACTCCTGCTATTTTCAGGCGGCTGGAATTTTGTCGTTAGAGCTCTAACGCTCACTTCAGAAACGACTCTAAATACCAGCGTTAGAAAGATCCCATTGAAAAGATAGGCTACGCAAATGGCGTAGGGGGATCTGCGGTATGGAAAAGTCGCGGCTGAAAAGTGAGCGTTAGACCCTTTAATCACTGACTCCAAATACCAGCGGGCGGCCAAAACCAGCGTTAGGAGCCTCTAACGCTGGTTTTGACGGCTACCGCCGAACTCCAAATCTAGGCCTTAATGTGGCTAATAATGCAATTCTACGAGGCAATTTACAAAGTGGAAAGGCTCTAGAGGAGTATGGTATAACTACATATAATCATCCACTAAATCTGACTAAAGAACAGTTGTCTGGCGGATCATTGACACTATCCAGGCAAGGACTGCCTTGCAGGACATCCATCTTTCCAGGACATCACGACGGGGATTCGTTTACACAGCCAGCTGGTTTGCTGTTTAGAATACCAGCCTGCCTCTAACAGGCACAAGAGAGTGCCTTCACGTTTGTGAGTATCCTGTGTCTTGTCCAGATTTACATCTTGGTATCCATTGATCTACACATGTGGCGCCTTTGTTTCTGTTTTTTACAGTTGTCCATATAAGAAAATTACATCACTTGTGAAGTGAAGACTGAGAGCTGCCTTCTTCATTTTTCCCTTGTTTAGACGGACTTTATTTGGGACTTTTTATTTGCACCATTTATTGGACTTCTTCCAGTATAACGTGTGTATTTTTACATATATACATTTGTATTTTTATTTTTATTGTCTGATCTACATATCATATTAATTTTCCAACCTAGTTTATATATGATTTTAACAATTTATATATGATTTTAACACTAGGACCACCCATACCACTTGCATAGTAAGCGCCTCCTATAGGTTATCTGTGACACCCAGTCACAGAGTTTCCAGTTTGTAGTATTTCAAGATGAAGATGCATTGGAAGAGAAACTAGGAGCATTTGGATCATAACGTAAAGTATTTTAGTAAAGAAGGCAACTAAGAACCTGAAACCCTTAGTACTTATAGGTTTAAATAAGAATAATTATTCTGAGAATTCCTAAGAAGCATCCTTTAAGAATCATCAAAATATTTTCTACAAAACTTTTAGCAGAAACCTAAATTTGTATTCAGATTTTTCTCCCCACACCATATAGCCTAAATAGGCCAAAACTGATAATAAGCTTAAAGAGTTATAGGAATCCAACATATAAGAAATGGTCTTGCCAGACTGGAAGCCTCGGTAACCAAGCAGGGGCAGATCAACCAATAATTACCAACAGATAATTCTCTGCAAGGGAATCTCTAAAACATAAAAAACAAGAACACCCCCCCCCCCCAAAAAAAATATTCACCTTTAACCCAAGGCTACTGCATGGAGAAATGCGTGGCTGTACTGGTGAACCAGCAATGGTTCTTTAAAGTGCCATAAAACAGGTTGAGATCTGTGCATATCCTAAAAGGGCTTATTAAGTACAAATAGTTTGGATAAAAAAAAAAATTATTGGGAAGTATTTTAAAATAATTTTCAAAAATAAGCAAAAAAACTTAAATTGCCATGTTGTCTGGACACTGTGCATCAGTGTTTAGGCATTGTATTTCAACTGAGTTCACAGCTTCTAGACATGCTCCAAAAGATAAACCCTATTCATTTGTGCATTTTATCAAAACAACAATGGATATAGCTACAGCCATAAAAGGAATTGTGTGGGGGGAGTTAGAGCTGTACAATTCAGAAACTTAAAAGAAAGGGTTAATGGCAAGGCACTGCAGTATAAATTTGCAGGTAAAGTAATTAATGTGCATATTATATTTTGTCTCTATCTCAACTTGTTTTATGTCTCTTTAACTTCCATTGCTTTGTTCAAATATAAGAATTAGCAAGGAGGACATTTAATAAGCACCATCGCACATAGTATTTACAAAGCTCTGTTTTGGAGGCTTATATATATATATATGTTATTTTATTATATCAATGCTAAAGCCTTATGAATAGTTCCTATTGCTAAGGGTATATCTGACCCCATATATTGATATGTTATAAAGACCTTATAAGTTACTTTATTTTTCAGAAGTTATTTTATTATATCAATGCTACAGCCTTTTTAACAGGAGATCACGGATGGCAGAGAGTTGCTTTAGAAATGCTTTAGTTTATTTTATATTTTTTCTAACAATGTTGTCTGCTTTAAATATAGAAGACTAAAAGATATGGAAACAGAACAAAGTGGATAGTATCCGGTTCAGATTGATTAAAAAAACAAAACTACATTTATTACAATGATGCATATAGTGAAAAAGTTTTACAGAGAAATATGTTTACACCTGTGCCAATGTTTTATTTAATTCTGACCAGGTCATAAAAACGTTATAAAATTTGCTATATGTTATAGGTGTAAAACATTCATCATAAAGATGCTGACACTCATACCTGTCCTACAAAGTTGTAGAGACACATTACTTCCCTTATCTGACAAGTCACATATCTAGCTCTTTGATATGAAGGCAGCCCATATCAAATTAGCCTGGGTCTTGATTGTCTTTATTACCACTCGGAAAAGCCATCATGAGGAATGCAATGGGGTCCCTCACTTGTCATCATTTGTCAAGGAGGAAGAGAGTGTGCGAATAAACAGCTGACAGGTAATTTCGGGCTCTGCAATTACCCCAATTAGTTCTGTCATAAACAATTCGATAGCTGCGCACCAATACAAACAGATAAACACAAGCGCATCTCCCCTGTTAATGATGGGTAATGGGGAAATCAGCTGTATCATGAGGCCCTTTCTATCTAGGCTGGGCTGAGTGCTATCCTCAGCTGTGCTCTGGAAATCAGGACCTGTTCAGTACAAATTGTGCTATCCACTTCCATTAGCTCATCACCGCCACTGAATGTGAAAGGCTGTGACAAAATTCATTTAGGTAGACGGCCAGAACGAGAGATACGATTGCCTAAAGCAGGTGTTATCTCTAAGATAAAACAAAGCTTTCTGCTATTTGCCAACTTGAAGCTGTGGGTGTATTGTTTTTTTTTCTGCTGAAAGGCTAGTCACAAAGGAACAAAAATCTTCATTTCTGAAGTATTTTTTTGGGTGACTTACTAAAACAAACTATACTTACATATTTAATTTTATATGCTGCTGTTCAAGTAGATTTTCTTTTCTTTTTGGCTTTCCACGTAATTTATAATCATTTTATCAGGAAAGAATAAAACCATTCATTTGATAACATACAATATTACAGTGCCCTCAACAAGAGCAGAGTATTAGAATTCTGTTTAATAAAATTAAATGTCTCTCTCTAACCCCAGCAAGACCCTCATACGGGATTGAAAGAGAGCAGATATTATATATTTAAAGGTGGAATTATTGGTGGAGGTATTGTATTGAATGTAAAGCTTACTTAGCGGGGACCCGGGTGGGGGTGGAGAGGAGATAACTTTTTATTTTTTTATTAAGCCTTCCAGATATATTGGTCATTGGGAACAGTTTTATAAAAATATGCCTTTTCCTAGGTCACACTGGCTGTATGTTTTGTATTATGTTGTTAAATATATATATATCAAAATTGTGAAAATTTGAAAAAATTTGCCAGTCGTGATCTGCATTTCAGATCTGCTGTTCAGTAATCTGTGCGTCAACAACCAATATTTACTTACTGAATTTATGTGAAATTGTTTTGTATTATTGTTTGTAATGCTCACAATAAAACAATAAAAAGGTGGAATTACAACAAGGACACTTAGCCCATCTATGGCATTTATAATACCACATTTATTAAAGCTAAAATACTACCTTCTAAATTTAAAATAGGCAGAAGTAGTTATGTGATTAGAATCCCAAGAAAATGTACTTTTTTTCTAGTCTACCAGTACATATCACAAGATTGTTGTGTGATTTCTCTGCAGCCTGTAGTTGTTAATAAGGCTTCAAGTCAAACACAAATGTAGACGTGTTTTGCACAATAATCAATATAAAATATATATATATATATATATATATTTTTTTAAGAGTACATCCAAATATGACAAACATGCATTGCAACACACAGCTCACACTATGCACATACGTAGATATTACTCAAATCAGTCAATCCCAATTCATTAAGTCAGGGCACCATTGGTCTAATCAAAACAGAGGAGGAAAACAACAATTAGCATGGGGTGACCCAAGGACTTGTCCTATAACCATACAATCCATTCAGTCTATTTTGCAAGAAATTACATGGAATTTGACAACCATAAGATATGAGTGTGACCAATACTGCTTTAAAACCTAAAACCCCCCACTTGTGGTGACACATTTGAAGCCCTCAACTGTCAGGCAAGGGGTTAAACAAAAAATTGAAGCCAACCGCAAACAGGACTGGCCCCTCTGCTAATGACTACTCTGCTCTAGTCTTGTCTAGGCATGACGGTTTACTGAGAGCTCTGAAAAAAACTGGTAATTACCAGTGTTACGGGGCAATTAATGTATATTACACTACACTGCTCATGGTAGCAACTGTCATTTTCTCAATAAAAATGAGTACTCTTCAGCTAAAGGTGACATTAATTGGAGACTCTAATGACTATGCAGAGGAGATGAAGCCAAATATGAACAAAACAGCTCCTCATTGAGGGGACTTCAGAAACGAGAAAATTGTGCTAAAATGAGATTAATTGCTGTTTAGAAAAAGAAGAGAACCTAAAAAGCTATTAAATTGCAGGGTTTGGGGCCCGGGTGATCGCTGGGATGTTAATCCTGCGTTGTCACAGCAGGAAAATACTCACTAAATTCAGAGCCTGTTGACAGCAAGAAGCAAGCAGTCTCCTGTATATTTAACTGCAATCCGAGGCAAAAGGGAAAAACTGAGAATAAACATTCAACTGAAGACCTGTGATAAATCTGTGCGCACAATACATTTTCACATCCATTGTGTCCACTATGCAAACCGCAACTAGACCTCGGAAACTTCTTTACTCAAGTTCCTCTGCTGCAGCTTCTGACCTTAAATGTGTCTAACCTATGGAAACTATGGGCTATGATAAACTGGCCGCTATAAACGGACAATACCACTCATTACATGTTGGTTACATCTCATTGCTATTTTTTTTAAATATCATTTAAACAGTCAATATTCTGAATATGTCAACCATTATAAAAATGACTGTACTTTTTTTCTGTCATTCTCTAATCAGAAACACTGTCAATATGGCTATAGGAAAAAGCTATTAAAAAAAAAGGGGGTTCGCTTCAAACATCCTGGAAAAGTGCCAAGAACTGGAGTACACAGCACTTTAGTGCAAGTGATGTATCTTAAGAACACAACTCACATGGTATCAACAGCAAAACAAATAAATAAGCCAATAAAAACTGTGCTCGCAATAACAACTCCACTGCACACCACCACCAACCTACGCACCCACAAAAATAAAAGACAGTGTTTTCCCTGCCTGATTTTGAAAGGAAAACAAGATTAGCGGAATTTCTTTCAAGCCTAGTAACATAAGGCTTAATTGCTTATCACAAATAATTGGGACATAATTTTGCTGCTCGACTTCAGGTGATATAATAATTAAGGCTGCTCTGGCATTCCTTAAAAGCCTCCATCCCCATGCATAATTCTTTGAAGCAATTATATAATTGCTTTTTTCTTTTTTCGCCTTTTCAACTGTCATAATGGCAATATACATAAAACATTGCTCTTAAGTTCCTGACATATTGGAGGCATAAACACAGCAATCTGACTGGCTTTGAAGCTGAGGATTTGTCACTATTTAGATAGTTAACAAAGGACTCAAGTGAGTCTTAGTCTGTGCACAGAGCAATGAATGCTCTTTCTATAGCCGTAAGCAAAGAGAGGGAAACATACAATAAACAGGGTCACAATGCATATCATGTATACATTAAAAAAAAAGAAGGAAACATGTTTTGCTGCTAAAGAAGCCTGCATTGGATAGATGTTTGTGCCTGCTGGGCCAGCTTTTTACACTGGCATTTTGTTTGGTAAAGCAGTTTACTAATAGATTTTGTTTCATTTTTATTCTATTTTAGGGAAATCATTTCATTAAAAAAAAAACTTTTTTTAAAATTCTTATTAAAAACAAAAAACAAAAATTAAAACAGCGTCTTACTTATGGAATTATATTGGCAAGAGAGAACTTTGCCAGTATTCTAAAAAATGATGCAGTTTTTTTTTTTTGCAGCACATTGCATAGGCTGCCTTCACTGGTAACCAAAGGATTAAAGGGACATTTGCAGATTATTGTATTAATGCGTTAAAATGACCCTTTAAATAAAAATTCCCAGTTCTGTTATACAGCAGGACAATTTAGTTAGTATCTCAAATGCAAAGAAGCATTACATGGAGCACAATTACCACCCACACAAAACAGTATGTGTATTCCATTAACCTGCTAGTTAAATTGATGACTGTGTCCTTACTTCCCTCTCTCTTCTGTATAAGCTCACACAAGACTTGCGTTGACCTCAAGTAACAAATTGTGGCATGAGCAAAGCATGGCTTAACCCAGTGACTTAAAGGCACAGAACCCAAACAAACTTGAATTAAGGTCTTTGCAGCTTCTCTTTATCAACAACTTGTCAAACCATTTCTTTCATCTGCAACAGATTGTGGTATTGGTGTAATCATTTTGAGGCTTGCTTATTCACTAGATAAAGACTTGTTTTCAGACACAGACAATGGTAAAGCTATGTTTACAGAGTGACAATAGCAATTTATTTCTGACACATACCAAGATCACACGTGTCTGCATGTCACTTTTTATGTTACTAGCCCTCATGAAAAAACAAACACACACACACACACACACACATATATATATTTATACACACACACACACCTAAACACAAACACACACCATCTTCTCATTACAGTAGACTTTCTAAAACTTTGTTTTGCTTTTAAAATGCCATTGTTCAGAAACAAACTCTGTTCTTCACAGTGTGACCACAAACTTTTGGAGGCTGTAGTGGCTATATGAAGGAAACCTTGTAACTTTGCTCTTTCACAATTTACAATTCGTTACTCAAGATGATTTCATCAGCAGTTACTTTTTTTGGAGAAAATAATTTCCTGCACAGTTCTTGATCGAAAATTATAGTATTCAAAAGAACAAAAAACAAAACTATTTAAATATAAATGAGCAAAATAGCCATTATACCAATCATGCTCATGTTTAAATGGCATTAATATTGTTGAAAGGGACAGTCTAGTCAAAATTAAACTTTCATGATTAAGATAGGGCATGAAATTTTAAACAACTTTCCAATTTACTTTTATCATAAAATTTGCTTTGTTCTGCTGAAAGCTAAACCTAGGAAGGCTCAAACTGATTTCGAAACTGTTAAAAACTGCCTCCTATCTCAGTGCATTTTGACAGTTTTTCAGTTAGGCAGAGCTAGTTCATGCGTGACATACAGATAACATAGTGCTCACTCCTGTGGAGTTATTTAAAAGTCTGCACTGATTGGCTAAAATGCAAGTCTGCCAAAAGAACTGAGACAAGGGGAATTCTGCAGAGGCTTAGATACATGGTAATCAATCACACAGGTAAAAAGTGTATTAATATAACCTTGTAGGTTATGCAAAACAGGGGAATGGGTAATAAAGGGACTATCCATATTTTTAAACAATAACAATTCTGGAGTAGACTGTCCCTTTAATACATCTCACAATGCTTACGGATGATAAGAATTTAATTTTAAACATTAGTTATTATTTACATGACACATTCTACAAATAGATCAATCCAAACACTTATATTGAGACACCTTGGCCAGTCTATCACAAGAACGTTTTCATAAGGTTTTAGTAGAAAACTATTTTGCGGCTCAGGTCTTTTATCAGCACTTGATTCTGATCACTTAAAAAACAAAACTTGATATCAGTTGAATCTATATCAGAAAGACTGTGATTGAGAAATAAGTTATAAGCAGTGGAGATCACCTTTTAGAATGCCACTGCACTGCAACAGTTTGGCAAAGGAATTATTTAAGTCATTTGCATACAGCCCTAGAAAGCAGGGTGGACCCTCAGGACACCAGTGGAGCCTTCCCTAAAGATATGAACGAACAATAGTTGATTGACATAAACGTGGAAATACAAATTGCAACTCTAGAAACTCCCACAGACACATCTGCTCAGCATCACCAGACTGCAAATTACCGAAACCATACGAGGGGAAATGCCAAAAGTAAAATGTAGACATCAAAGTATCAGACTCTGGTGGAAAAAAGTCTCTCACCTTAGCAAAGGAACATCCAGACAATTGTCTGAAAGACCACAATCCTATGTTTGGTGGCTTAAGATAATAAAAAAAGGTAATGGGTGTACCCAAACCCAGTGACAAGTTAAATGCAACCCATGCCATTATGTGACAATCCCAGATAAGAGCAGGATTAGATATGTTTTAGGCCCAACAACTTCTTAGAAGTAACTATAAAGAGTCTATAGCCTACCTGAAGTTATTGGACAACCATCTAGTATTACAGAAACTGTGTTAATGTTGCTTCTCTAAATTTCTAAAACAAGAAAATAAATAATATTACCTGATTAAATAATTTATTCCATGATAGTGAGAGTCCATGAGACATCACATATGGGATTACACTCCATTCCACTTAAAAGAGGCAAAAAAAACACCCTTCATTCCAGAGCTTTAATCCTTTCCACTTTCCCTTAATACCTCAGTCCTACTCATGGCCAAGTTGATAGAGAAAAACAGGAATGATACAGCAGGACAAATGACTTGCAAAACAAGGACTGATACCAAATGTGTAAAGAAAGAGCAGGGCTCGTGGACTCTTACCATAGTGAGATAAATGAATTTATCAGGTAAGCTTACATTTTGTATTATTTCAAATAGAGGAGTCCACGAGACATCATGTGTGAGATCATACACCCAAGAAGTCAAGTGAATAGGGTCATACTGTAAGGGCAGTTATCATAATAGTATATGTTCTCATTTCTTAAGTTAGCATTTTTAAAAGTAAGGCAATTAAAATTAGGCAACAGAATTATACAAGAATTATACTCAATACTCACCACAGTGCTGCTTATTAAGCTAAATGAGCTGCCTATTGACTTCTGCTGAAGAAATGAACACTACATCAAGTTAACCCTACTTTCTCTATTGTGCTTTCAGGTATGGCAATTGAGTCCCTGTTCCATATCCTGCAAATCTGACTGTTTTCTGCTGCTATCCCACTCTGTGCAACTCTCTTCTGGTATGTCAATTAAGTATATGATTATCGTTGTTAAATAAGTCCTGTAGGTTTGTGAAGATATTTCCAATGTCATGTCATTGTTTATTTTATGTTCAAGCCTTGTCAATACTTGCTATAATTCATCTCACTAATGGCACAACTTCAATCTCCTCCAAATACTATTGTCTGTTTATTTAAACTTATCTCACCCTGACCTAGTCTGAATCAACCTTCCCAATTGGCCCTTTTGACTGTCTGTGATCCTGTCATTAGCTAATGTAGTGGACTTGCTGACTGCTCTGCCTTATAAATTTAACATTAGTTTGGGGGAAGCATTGCAAGGGGTTGGATTGTAAGGGCAGTTAGCATTATCATAATGAAAGGGATAGAAAGGTAAAAAATGAAATGTCCATGGGTGCCTTTGAATATGAAATAGAAGCGTTTTTGAGATATACTTCTCTTCTATTAGCAAAAATGCTTCTAGTAAAAGTTATTACTGTTTTTCGGTGGCAGACACAAACATCCTATGAGGGCCGTGCACCAGTATTCAAAGCTCAGAGAGTTGAACATGTGTATTGCATCTGTGAAGACTTAATTTGTGTCATGCAAACAACAGCTGATCCTCTGAGAAGGTGCGGTGTTTGAATACTGGTGTACAGCCCTTATAGAATGTATGACGCATAAAAACAATACTCGATACAGAAAAAACTTTTCAGGAGCACTCAATAGCTGTATAAAACTTAGCCTTTATTTTCCATCCACTAATAAAAATATACATCAGGAAATAGGGCAACTAAGATGGACTGAAGATAGTTCCCCCCTGAACTTTCTGACGCGTTTCGGCCTGCTGGCATGTTTTGGCCTGCTGGCCGTAATCGTAGCCGAGATTCATTTGCCTTGTTCGGCTATTTAACCACATAAAAACACCTCCATTGGTTAAAACATAAGAAGGGGGAGTTCCTGTCCTCAGTCGTTTCTCATGGAATAAATCCAAAGTCTTAAAGATACATAATAACATTTGTTACAAAATTGTTAACTTTAAAAGGAGAGTGCAGAATTATTTAAGAGAATATACAAAACAAGACTTATATTTTGTAATATTGCATCACAGGAATACAATAAATTGGACATAATAGCAAACGATTGTGATCCACTCACACATATAGGATCTTCCTAGTTTACTTTTTATAGGGACAGAATAATCGATTCCATCAATATCTTTACGATACACTTAAAGTTAAAAGTATACAACCACCATAGTATGTATCCACATCAATGGATCATTCACTAACACATCATCCTTAACTTCGAATGGCTTTGTTATTTGAAATGATTAGCCATCTATCATAAATGGTGAGCCACACTTGGCTTATAATACACTCACATTCTGGAGGGTATTTAACTTCTATTGTTAATAAACAACAACTAGATCAATTTCTGGTGTAGAGGGGTAAATACATAATCGATCCTATAGTACATTGATATCTGACAAAGCAATCTATACATCAATGTTTACATAATAAAGGCTCAAAGATGGCAAGCCAATGAGTGAATCCAGTTCTTAGTCTAAAATCATAACAATAAAAATGGATTCTCTTATACGTGATGACTTTTGTTAGAATAGTATGCCCCTTGCCACATGCTAAATACTACATACTAAGATTTAAAACAGAGTGTAACAATATAGCTTGTGGCCATCCATAGGAGTGAAAAAGAATATATATATATATATACACACAAATGGAAGCTAAAGATGTTTACTCTATATTCAGGAAACGTGGCATTAACGCCAAAAGTTAATTACATAGTACTCAGAATTCATCCCAAATGGGATTCTGGTTTTAAAATGATGTATCCAAAATACCTCACATTTCCCTAATAGGGCATCCTTACCCCCCCCCCCCCCCCCTCTGCTCCTGCATGTCACTGTTTCCAAAATAGTCCATTTCAATGTATTACTTTTTTTATTGTGTTTTAATTTGAAATGTTGCACTAAAGGAGTAGTTAGCTTGCCCAGCTTAATGTTAGAGAGATGTTCTCTCACCCTATATCTTACCTCCCTAGTTGTGAGGCTCTCACATGTCAGTAAGTAAATGGCATACGTATTTCTACAGTTGTTACAATCTGGTATGAAAATTGTTCTCCAGTAGCTGTACTTGCAAAACCTTCACCGACTTTCAGATGTTTACATGCCTTACAATAAGGATAACTACACTTAAACACTTATGTTGTAACCAAGAGCTGTTGCTCCTTTTGTCTGTTCTCAGTTGTGTTGAGGCCACTATATTTCCTATTGATATACCCTTTCTGGAGGCATATCTGCACCCCTTCGAAACTGTATCTACCAGACCATCATCAGCTTTTGACATGTGAAAATGTTTTCTCACTATATTACAAATTTGATTGTATTGGTTGCTAAATGGAGTTATAAATATAACCCCCTCAAAGTTGTTGTTTCTATTCTTTGTACTACAGTCATTCTTAGTTAAATACTAAATGTGCTTTTTGTCCACCTATGTTTTAATGCGGTCTATGTTCTTTTTGTTGTAACCCCTTTCAAGGAATCTATAAATCAAATCCTTGGCATGACTATCATAGTTTTCTTGTTTAGTGCCATTTCTTTTTAATCTTATAAATGATCCCTTAAGTACTGAGTCAAAAACTTTTTTTGGGTGTCCACTCTGGGCATGTAAGAGTGTTCCCCGAAAAGGGTTTTCTGTACAACTCCAGATCTACAGTCTCTTTTTCCAGATTTCCTGTTAGGTTTACATTCAGATAGTTGATTTTTTGTTCTCCCATTTCAAATGTGAACTTAATCCCCACATCATTGATGTTCAGGATATTCACAAAATCCATTGCTTCCATTTGTTTTCCCCCTCCCCTCCCCCTAGATTACCAGCAGATCGTCAATATATCTGCGATAAAACATTATATGATTCTTGAGGGGATTCTGTCCTCCAAAGATGTGGGACATCTCCCACCAACCCATAAATAGGTTGGTGTAAGAAGGGGCAAATTTTGTCCCCATCGCTGTACCACATTTTTGGAGAAAGAACTCATCCTGAAATATAAAAAATTGTGAGTAAGTATTTCGTTACTCTAGGTATATATTTACAAATTTCTTGACTATATTGACCACATATTTCCAAGAAGAATTTGATAGCACTCAAACCCAATTTGTGTGGAATTGATGAGTAAAATGCTGTAACATCGATAGTTAGCAATCTAAAATAGTTTTCCCATGTTACCTCCTGCATCACCATCAACAGCTGCTTGGTATCTCTAAGGTAGCTAGGGAGATCTTTTACCAGTGGCTGAAATATCCCATCCAACCACTGGGAAAGATGCTCAAATAATGCCAATCCCACTAATAATGGGTCTACCAACTACATTTACAAGTGATTTGTAAACCTTCAGCTGAAAATTGAACACTGGAATAACGGGGTTATCAACTAGGATATATTCCCCTGTCTGCTCATCTAGGAAAACACTTTCCCTTCCATCATCCACTATCTGCCTAAGATCACAAGAAAAACGATTGGTAGGGTTGGTACTAAGTTTAATATATTGCTGGGGTTCGTTCAGTTGACGTAGTGCTTCATTGACAAAAAAAACTTTTGTCCATGATAACTACTGACCCCCCCTTGTCTGCTGCCCTGATCAAAATATTATCATTTTTTTCTCAGTGACTGGAGAGTGTTCCTTTCTTCTTTTGTTAAATTCTGAAGTTTCTTATTATTAGTCACATTTGCTAACTTGGTAAGATCTTGTTTGATTCTCTTCTGGAATTTTTCCAGTATTTCCCCTATAGCCTGAATCGGGTAAAATTTGGATGAATCTCTAAATGAGGGCCCTTTTTCCACAGAGGCTTCATATACCTTATCAATTAGATCTTTAACGGCTCCTTCATTATATAGATTCTTGAAGCTTTCCAGGTCACACAATTCTTGAAAATTTAAACTATCAGTTTTTTGACTGCTTGGCCTTTCTCAGCATATCCTTCTGTCTCAGAAGCGGGTAATTATATCATTCTCTATTCTCCTGAGGTTGAACCTTCCCCGGATAAACCCTTATCCTGAGACTCCGCTTCACTATCATTGAAGGTGACTTTTTTATTCCCTTTATTTTTCTGAAATGTATTTCCTTGTTTGGAATCTTTTTGACCCTTTTGATCTGTATCTCTTCTATAATTTGATCTCTGTCTCCTATTCCATATGTAGATCTTATTGGTCTCATAATCCTATAGATCCCTCAAATATGTATCATGTTTGGTACTCATAACAATCTGTTTAGCCTTAGCCACTTGTTCCTGTAAGATCTTATCATATTTACAATATTATGCTTCTATGTAACGTAAATTCAATTTGAAGAATTTCTAGTTCATTTGACACTTGATTTAACAATTTTAATTTATAATCAAACAACATGTTAATTAATCTTAATGAGCACTCAGACAAAATGTCATTCCAGCCTTTTATGAAATCTACATCATCCACTGGAAAAGTGGGGAATTTGTTAATCCTTAATCCTTTTGGTATTAGTCCCGATTTAATATATTTTTGTAATGTCCATATATCCCATTTTAATCTGTTTTCTCTTGTCATAAATTGTTCGATGTTGTCAAATAATTTACTTAAAGAATACACCGAGCAATCATTTGAAAAGACACTTTCCAAGTCTGTCATGTCATTAACCCTTTCATCTGCTTTCAGTAGAGAATAATACTGCACTGTCTCTTTGATACCTTCTAGAATTTCCATATTGTGTCTTAACGTTAATACAGTCCTTTAAACACAGATCCTCACTTTTTGCAATATTTTCAGATGCTTTGCAGTAAATGTAGTGCTTTTACCATAGTGGGGAAGATGCCGCCAAAATATACCATAAACAAACACAAAGTAAAGCACCTACTTCTGCAATTCACATCAAATCACCAAAACAGGCATATAAGCCATCCTGCACAAATAGCGTGACTGAGCCAGAAGTTTGTGTACATACACAGACGTCTTTAATAAAGTCTTGAGTTCTTGGGATCGTACTAACAGCTGGACGAATATCCGGTTTCACTTGCGGCCCTCTGTATCCTCCTTTGCCCCTCCGAACATGCCACAAGGGTTCCCAGGTAAGGTTGCATATACTGCTTCAATCCCAAGCCGGTCCGTCCCTGTAATCTCGTCCTAACTCCTTCTGCGTGTGACGTCAACTGACTCCAGTCACGTGTGCACTGTGGAAGCAAGCCTGGAGACTCCTGATCTGTGATATGCTCTCCGGTGCTCACTTCATCCACTCACAAAGCTCGATACAGAAAAAACTTTTCAGGAGCACTCGATAGCTGTATAAAACTTAGCCTTTATTTTCCATCCACAGATAAAAACATGCATCAGGAAATAGGGCAACAAAGATGGACTAAAGATTAGAATGTGAGTGTATTATAAGCCAAGTATGGCTCACCTTTTATGATAGATGGCTAATCATTTCAAATAACAAAGCCACTAGAAGTTAAGGATGATGTGTTAGTGAATGATCCATTGATGTGGATACATACTATGGTTGTATACTTTTAACTTTAAGTGTATCGTAAAGATATTGATGGAATCGATTTTTCTGTCCCTATAAAAAGTAATCTAGGAAGATCCTATTTGTGTGAGTGGATCACAATAGTTTGCTATTATGTCCAATTTACTATATTCCTGTGATGCAATATTACAAAATATAAGTCTTGTTTTCTATATTTTCTTAAATAATTCTGCACTGTCATTTTAAAGTTAACAATTTTGTAACAAATATTATGTATCTTTAAGACTTTGGATTTATTCCATGAGAAAGGACTGAGAATGGGAACTCTCACTTCTGTTTTAACCAATGGAGGTGTTTTTATGTGGTTAAATAGCCGGACAAGGCAAATGAATCTCAGCTACGATTACGGCCAGCAGGCCGAAACATGCCAGCAGGTTCAGGGGAACCCCTATCGTCTGTCCATCTTTGTTGCCCTATTTCCTGATGCATGTTTTTATCTGTGGATGGAAAATAAAGGCTATGTTTTATACAGCTATCGGGTGCTCCTGAAAAGTTTTTTTCTGTATCGAGCTTTGTGAGTGCATGAAGTGAGCACCGGAGAGCGTATCACAGATCAGGAGTCTCCAGGCTTGCTTCCACAGTGCACACGTGACTGGAGTCAGTTGACGTCACACGCCGAAGGAGTTAGGACGAGATTACAGGGATGGACCGGCTTGGGGCTGAAGCAGTATATGCAACCTTACCTGGGAACCCTTGTGGCATGTTCGGAGGGGCAAAGGAGGATACAGAGGGCCGCAAGTGATACCGGATATTCGTCCAGCTGTAAATATGATCCCAAGAACTCAAGACTTTATTATCGACGTCTGTGTATGTAAACAAACTTCTGGCTCAGTCACGCTGTTTGTGCAGGATGGCTTATATGCATGTTTTGGTGATTTGATTTGAATTGCAGAAGCAGGTGCTTTACTTTGTGTTTATTTATGGCATAAAAATAATAACTATTATTAGAAGCATATTTGCTCTTAGAAGTATATTGCTAAAATGCTTCTTTTCCATATTCAAATGCCACCATGCACATTTCAGTTTTGACCTTTCTATCCCTTTAAGTGAGAATTAGAGGAAATTAGAAATTAGGCAAAACAAATCACACCAAGATTGAACAAAGAACAAACACAAGGCAAATACTTTGTAATATTGTGTTGGAATGTTTCACCGATTCCCTTTTTATAAAAATGCTCCATAACTTCATGTTCCTTTTTGCTACCTCTTGTCTATTATTATTATTATCGGTTATTTGTAGAGCACCAACAGATTCCGCAGCGCTAGTCTAAACAACAAAGTATAATTTTCATTTACTCCTTCCTCCTTAGCAACTGCATTATTTATTGGACATTTTATTTTCTCCTTACTTCATTTGCTTTCATGAGTTTCACACATTGCTAAACTCTCTCTCCTTCCTGAACCACATCCCAAAGACACTCTCAATACTGCAAAAATGTATCTCATCTTATGTCACTCTCCCTCTTGCTCATGCAAGGTGCTGCTAATATCACTCCAAATCCTGGTCCCCCACAACATCCTAACCTCACCCACCCATGTATGTCTTTCCATAGACCATGAAAATATAACTCTGGAAACCTCACTTAAGTTCCTTTTGCTTCTAAAGCCAACACCCCCTTAGCTTGAGCATTGTGGAACTCTTGCTCACTTCAACAAGCTCACTTCTATCCAAGACCTCTTCATCACCCTTCTAGCTCTTACAGGATCTTGCCTCTCTCCTTTAGACACAGCCTCCCCTGCTGCACTGTAAAATGGCGTTTCTGCTGCCATACTCCTAAATCTGGAAACAGATGAGGTAATTTAAGTATTTTACTTTTCTCTCATTGCACCGTTCAACAAAAAGAGCCCATCTCTTCCCTCACATTTTCTTCCTTCGAAACCCACATGATTCGCTTATTCTCTCCCCTTTCTCTACATGTTTGCAGTTATTTATCACCCCGGGACCCCCTAGCTACTCTACTCAATTTCATGATCATTTTGTGGCCTAGCTACCTTTTTTCCTCTCCTCAGATATACTGCTCTCATTCTTGGGGACTTTAACCTCCCTATAGTTAATCCCACTGCCCTTGGAGCCACAAATCTTGTCCAGTTCACTTCCCCTTGTGGTCTGTCACAATGGACTGGCTCTCCCACTGACAAAGACAGACACTCCCTTGATCTGATTTTCAGCACTCTCTCAATGCACTCTCTCAGATTTCACAAATCCCACTTTTCCACTTTCTGACCATCATCTCCTCACTTGTACATCACAGCACATTCTACTACTCTGCCTGCAAAATCTTTAAAACTCTTTCAAACCTCTGCTTTTTTTTATCTCCTCCTTTTCCTTCCCGACCAATCTATCCGTCACTACAACTCCACTCTTACATCAATTCTAGACAATTTGGCACCTCCTAACATAGATTAAAAATCACACACTCATCCTCAGCCCTGGCATACTCAGACATGGTAACTACACAGATGTGCCTGCACTGCTACACGAATTTGGAGAAAATCTCTGTGTTCAGCTGACTTTCTTTACTACAAGTTGATCTTGAACTCCTATTATTCTGCATTTAACCTCTCATTTAACCTCTAACCAAGATTATTTCTCTTATCTCTACTCTTTCTTCAAACCCAAAACGTCTGCTCTTCATTTTTAGTATCGTTCTATGCCCACACCTCCTATTACCACTTCTGACCTAGCTCAAGAATTTGCCAGCCACATGATCAACAAAATCGATTCCATCAGAAACTAAATCATCTCTCAACATACTACCAACATACTCTCCAATCCCCTCAACCATTCGCAAACGTAAAAATCCCACAAGTTCAGCTCCTTGTCCGTTACTGAGGGAGAAGTTTCTGCCCTTACATCTTACTCTCACCTCACTATCTGTCCCTTCGATCCCATCCCTTCACAACTACTGTCCTTTTCTCGCCTACTCTTACTCCAACCCTCAAACATATTTTTAATCTCTCCCTCAGCACTGATATATTTCCCTCATCCCTTTAACATGCACTTCTGGAAAGGCTTGTATATACACATTTATCACATTACCTTACATTAAACTTTCTCCCACATTCATTGCAATCTGGATTTCACCCCCAAAATTCCACAGAGATAGCAACTATTAAGGTTACAAATGACCTAATTACAGCAAAATCGAAAGGCAACATCTCTCTGTTAATACTTCTTAATCTAAATATATAGGATTCTGATGGCACTGCTGTATGGTAATTTTTATAAGGGGTTTTGCCAATATTGCCAAGGTTTTATATTAATAATAATATTATTAATATAAAATAATATTATTATTATTATAATGTGGCTAGTTGGTGCTTAGTATCAGTCCAAGTATTAACTAATTCAGTTTAAACAAAAGAGATACTTTAATAGCACTCAAAAGTACCCCCAAAGAAAATAGAATGTGTGGTTGACTAAGGTTAAAATCCAACTTTATTAGAAATTAATGTTAAAATGTGGGTTTCTTAAAAACGTACCATGCTTCCAGAATTTTTTCTGATATGGTATTAATGGTTGTATTATATCGATATTGAGATGTTTGGAATAAAGGTATTATTAATAATGATGTCAGTAAATACTGATGACTGGTATTTTCATGAAAATATCATGAAGTAAAGATGCCATTCGTGAAAATGCCAGTAAGTCAAGGACAATGTTAATGAATAATCTGATTTTGCTACAATGTTGCAACACTATTATCAAACTGTAAGAATTGTTGCTCATTAATGCTTTGAGTTGACTGCTAAGTACTTCAGCATTTGGTTATAGCTACATTGTAGCAGATCAGGACACACATATGGTCAACTCATACAACTGAGATTTGCCTAATAAAGGTTTTTTAAATAATAGTGAATAACACATGCTGAGCTTATTCATTAACATTGCCATTGACTTACTGGCATCTTAATGAATGGCATCTTTACTTCATGATATTTTCATGAATAATAAGTGCAGGAACACTTCAAATACAGCCCCCGCATCTGAAAGTACTGACAAGCAGCGATGTTGGCAGACATTTGCTGAAGCCACTTGCCGGTACTTTGCAGGTCTGCCCCTTTTTTTTTAATATATTGACAGACAGATGGCCTGTCAATGTTTATAATTTCAGGACCAAACTCATGAAAGAAAAGCAGTTATAATGCAAAGCTTCTCTAAATAGGTAAGTACTTCATTTAAGGGGCAGTCTAGTCAAAATTAAACTTTCATGATTCAGATACGGCATGTAATTTTAAACAACTTTCCAATTTACTTTTATCATCAAATGTGCTTTGTTCTCTTGGTATTCTTTGTTGATAGCTTAACCTAGGTAGACTCATATGCTAATTTCTAAGCCCTTGAAGGCCCCCTCTTATCTGAATGCATTTGACAGTTTTCACAGCTAGAGGGCGTTAGTTCATGTGTGTCATATAGATAACATTGTGCTCACGCCCGTGGAGTTACTTATGAGAGAGCACTGATTGGCTAAAATGCAAGTCTGTCAAAAGAACTGAAATAAGGGGGCAGTCTGCAGAGGCTTAGATACAAGGTAATCACAGAGGTAAAAAGTATATTAATATAACTGTTGGTTATGCAAAACTGGGGAATGGGTAATTAAGGGATTATCTATCTTTTTAAACAATAAAAATTCTGGAGTAGACTGTCCCTTTAATTGAATGTGAGAAACAATCTGATGGAGTAAGGTAGATAGTAACAGAGTAGGAGCAGAATGAGAGACGTCTCGAGACAAAACAAATAGTGAAGGTAGTGAGTGCTAGATTAATCAGTACATCAAGATGAGTATAGAAATACAATTAAGTGTGAGATAAAGAGGTTTGTATTTTAAAGAGGTAAAAACAAGAATAATTTGAGATAAACACCTTTTACTGACAATCACCCAACTGCATAGTGCATATGAACCAAATCAGCAGTAGTGTAAACTCCAGGATCAGCACCAGGCATTTGCACCAGGAAAAAAAAGGTGATACATTAATGAATAATACTATGCTGGGGCTGTATAGGAAGAATGGTATTCTTAAAGGGACATTCTAGTCAAGATTTAAATGCACACAGATTTATTACATCTTTGAATAGAAACATATTTACAATATATATGTATTGGCAAAAATGCTTCTAGTAAAAGTTACCACTGTTCTAGTGTTAACATTTTTCTCTGCATGTGCATGTGAAGCATACCTAGATATTCTCAGTGTGTCAGCATTTTAAATAATACAGCTGCTCATATCATCAGTGGGGCTTGTATCATATCAGCAATTAACAAATTGAGTAATTACCAGATGGTATAAGCACCTTAGGCTCTCTGAGCAAGTGCTGTGTTTAAAATGCTGGTGAACAGTGCATACTTAAATATACTTTTGAAACAGCTATAGCTTTTATTAGAAGCATTTTTGCTAATGCATGTATACCTCAAGCTAAATCTCTCCAAAACTGAGCTCCTCATTTTCCCTCCTTCTTCCAAAATCTCCACCCCCAATCTCTCTATAACTGTTGACAACTCCATTATTACCCCTACCCCGCATGCCCGATGTCTCGGGGTCACGTTTGACTCAGATCTTTCTTTCACTCCTCACATTCAGTCCTTGGCTAAAGCCTGCCGCTTCCACCTTAAAAACATCTCTAAAAACATAATTTATGCTTACCTGATAAATTTATTTCTCTTGTAGTGTATCCAGTCCACGGATCATCCATTACTTATGGAATATATTCTCCTTCCCAACAGGAAGCTGCAAGAGTCCACCCACAGCAAAGCTGCTATATAGCTCCTCCCCTAACTGCCATATTCAGTCATTCGACCGAAAACATGCAGAGAAAGGAAAAACCATAGGGTGCAGTGGTGACTGTAGTTCAAATGTAAAAATTACCTGCCTTAAAGTGACAGGGCGGGCCGTGGACTGGATACACTACAAGAGAAATAAATTTATCAGGTAAGCATAAATTATGTTTTCTCTTGTTAAGTGTATCCAGTCCACGGATCATCCATTACTTATGGAATACCAATACCAAAGCTAAAGTACACGGATGATGGGAGGGACAAGGCAGGTACTTAAACGGAAGTTACCACTGCCTGTAAAAAACCCTTTCTCCCAAAAATAGCCTCCGAAGAAGCAAGGTATCAAATTTGTTAAATTTGAAAAGTATGAAGCGCAGACCAAGACTCCGTCTTGTAAATCTGTTCAACAGAAGCCACATTTAAAAAAGGCCCAAGTGAAAACCACAGCTCTAGTAGAATGAGCTGTAATCCCTTCAGGAGGCTGCTGTCCAGCAGTCTCATAAGCTAAATGAATTATGCTTTTTAACCAAAAAGACAGAGAGGCTGCTGAAGTCTTTTGACCTCTTCTCTGTCCAGAATAGACAACAAACAAGGTGAACGTTTGATGAAAACTGTAGTAGCTTGTAAGTAAAACTTTAAAGCACAAACCACGTCCAATATTGTGTAATAGACGTTCCTTCTTTGAGGAAGGATTAGGATACAAGCATGGAACAACTATCTCTTGAGTGATGTACTTGTTAGATACCACCTTAGGAAAAAACCCAGGTTGGTACGCAGGACTACCTTATCCGTACGAAGGACCAGATAAGGAGAATCACATTGTAACACAGATAACTTGGAGACTCTACGAGTCGAGGAATTAGCTACCCAAAAGGAACTTTCCAAGATAAAGATTGATATCTATGGAACAAAAAAGGTTCAAACGGAACTTCTTGAAGAACCTTAAGAATCAGGTTTAAGCTCCATGGCGGAGCAACAGTTTTAAACACAGGCTTGGATCTAACCAAAACCTGACCAAATGCCTGAACGTCTAGAATCCCTGCCAGACGCTTGTGCAAAAAAAATAGACAGAGTAAAAATCTGTCCCCTTTTAAGGAATTAGCTGACAACCCTTTTCTCAAAAACATCTTGGAGAAAAGATAATATCCTGGGAATCCATACTTTACTCCATGAGTAACCCTTGGATTCATAACAATCAGATATTTACACCATATCTATGTTCAATTTTCCTAGAGACAGGCTTTCATGTCTGTATTAAGGTATCAATGACTGACTCGGAGAAGCCATGCTTTGATAACATCAAGCGTTCAGTCTCCAGGCAGTCCATCTCAGATTGATTCTATTTAGATGGTTGAAAGGACCCTGAGGTAGAGGGACCTGTCTCTGAAGCAGAGACCTGATGGAAAGGATGACATGTCCACCAGATCTGCATACCAGGTCCTGCGTGGCTACGCAGGCGCTGTCAAAAACACCAAAGCCCTCTCCTGCTTGGTCTTGACCTCCGGAGGAAATCCCACTCCCCCGGAAGAAAAGTCTGACGACTTAGAAAATCCACCTCCCAGTTCTCAACACCTGGGATATGGATAGCTGATAGACAAGAGTGAGTCTCTGTCCAGTAAATTATTGTAAGACTTCTAACATCGCTAGGGAACTTCTGTTCCCCCTTGATGGCTGATGTAAGCCACAGTCGTGTATATTGTCCGACTGAGTATGATGTACCTCAGAGTTGCTAACTGAGGCCAAGTCTGAAGAGCATGGAATATCACTCCCAGTTCCAGAATATTTATTAGAAGGAGGGTCTCCTCCTAAGTCCACTATCCCTGAGCCTTCAGGGAGTTCCAGACTGCATCCCAACCTAAAAGGCTGGCATCTATTGTAACAATTGTCCCATCTGACCTGCGGAAGGTCATACCCTTGGACAGATGGACCCGACATAGTCACCAGAGAAGAGAATCTCTGGTCTCTTGGTCCAGGTTTAACAGGGGGACAAATCTGTGTAATCCCCGTTCCTCTGACTGAGCATGCATAGTTGCAGCGGTCTGAAATGTAGACGTGCAAACGGTACTATGTCCCTTGCCGCTACCATTAAGCCGATTTCATTCATGTACTGAGCCACCGAAGGGCGCGGATGGGATGAAAAAAAAAAAAAAAACACGGCAGAAATTTAGAAACTTTGACAACCTGGACTCCGGCAGGTAAATTTTCATTTCTACAGAATCTATCAGAGTCCCTAGGAGGGAAACCCTTGAGATTGGGGATAGAGAACTCTTTCCTTGTTCACTTTCCACCCATGTGATCTCAGAAATGCCAGTACTACGTCCGTATGAGACTGGGCAATTTGGATGTTTGACGCCTGTATCAGGATGTCGTCTAAATAAGGGGCCACTTCTATGCCCCGCGGTCTAAGGACCGCCAAAGCGACCCCAGAACCTCCATAAAGATTCTTGGGGCTGTAGATATCCCAAAGGAAAGAGCTACAAACTGGTAATGCCTGTCTAGAAAGGCAAACCTGAAAAACGATGGTGATCTTTATGCATCACAATGTGAGGATAAGCATCCTTCAAATCCATTGTAGTCCTCTATTGACTCTCCTGGATCATAGTTAAGATGGTACGAATAGTTTCCATCTTAAATGACGGAATTCTGAGGAATTTGTTTAAGATCTTTAGATCCAAAATAGGTCTGAAGGTTCCCTCTCCTTGGGAACCACAAACAGATTTGAGTAAAAACTCTGTCCCTGTTCCTCTCTTGGAACTGGATGGATCTCGTACACAATGTAAGAATGCCTCCTTCTTTATCTGGTTTGCAGATAATTGTGAAAGGCGAAATCTCCCCTTTTTTTGGGGGGGAATCTTTGAAATCCAGAAGATATCTCTGGGATATAAATTCCAATGTCTAGGGATCCTGGGCATCTCTTGCCCACGCCTGGGCAAAGAATGAAAGTCTGCCCCCTATTTAGGATCCGTTACCGGATAGGGGTCCGTTCCTTCATGCTGCCTTAGAGGCAGCAGCAGGCTCCTTGGCCTGCTTATCTTTGTTCCAGGTCCGATTGTCTCCAGACCGCCTTGGACTGAGCAAAAATTCCCTCTTGTTTTGCCTTAGAGGAAGAGGATGCCACACCTGCCCTGAAGTTTTTAAAAGGTACGAAAATTAGACTTTTTTTTTTTTTTTTTTTTTCCCTTGATTTAGACCTATCCTGAGGAAGGGCATGACCTTTTCCTCCAGTGATATAAGCAATAATCTCCTTCAAACCAGGCCCGAATAGGGTCTGCCCCTTGAAGGGAAGTTAAGTAGCTTATTTATTAAAGTCACGACAGCTGACCATGATATAAGCCATAGCGCTCTGCGCGCCAGTATAGTAAAAAACAGAATTCTTAGCCGTTAGTCTAGTCAAATGAACAAGGCATCAGAAAACAAAGGAATTGGCTAGCATAAGCTTGTCAAATATATTCATGCAATGGAGTCGCTTAACTGTAAAGCCTCATCAAGAGACTCAACCCAGAATGCCGCAGCAGCAGTGACAGAAGCAATGTATGCAAGGGGCTGCAGGATAAAACCCTGTTGAATAAACATTTTTTATCCATTGGATCTAAAAAGCACAACTGTCCTCGTCAGAGGTAGTGGTACGCTTAGCTAGAGTAGAAACTCTTCTCTCCACCTTAGGAACTGTCTGCCAGAAGTCCCGTGTGGTGGTAACTATTAGAAAACATTCTTCTAAAAAATAGGAAGGGAAGAGAACGGCACACCTGGTCTATCCCATTCCTTATTAAAAAAAATTTTTAGTAAACCTCTTTAGGTATTGGAAAAACATCAGTACACACCGGCACTGCATATTATTTATCCAGTCTACACAATTTCTCTGGCCCTGCGATTGTACACATTCATTCAGAGCAGCCAAAGCCTCCCTGAGCAACAAGTGGAGGTTCTCAAGCATAAATTTTAAATGTAGAAATATCAGAATCAGGTTAAATCATCTTCCCTGAGTCAAAAAAAAAAATCACCCACAGACTAAGCATATTGTGAGGTAGTATCATACATGGTTCTTAAAGCGTCTGTATGCTCTGTATCTACCCCCAGAGCTAACTGCTTTCCTTTAATTTCAGGTAGTCTGACTAATACTGCTGCCAGAATATTATTCACCACCTTTGCCATGTCTTGTAAAATAAACGCTATGGGCGCCCTTGATGTACTTGGCGCCATTTGAGCGTGAGTCCCTGAAGCGGGAGTCGAAGGGTCTGACACGTGGGGAGAGTTAGTCGGCATAACTTTCCCCTCGACAGAATCCCCTGGTAAAGAAACGCTATGGGTGCCCTTGATGTACTTGGCGCCATTTGAGCGTGAGTCCCTAAAGCGGGAGTCAAAAGGTCTGACACGTGGGGAGAGTTAGTCGGCATAACTACCCCCACGACAGAATCCTCTGGTGATAATGTTTTTAAAAACAAAAAATGATCTTTATTGTTTAACATGAAATCAGTACATCTGGTACACATTCTAAGATGGGGTTCCACCATGGCTTTAAAACATAATGAACACAGAGCTTCCTCTATGTCAGACATGTTAGAACAGACTAATAATGAGACTATTAAGCTTGGAAAACACTTTAAATCAAGTTAACAAGCAAATATATAAAACGTTACTGTGCCTTTAAGAGAAACAAATTTTGCCAAAATTTGAAATAACAGTGAAAAAAAGGCAGTTAAACGAACAAAATTTTTACAGTGTATGTAACAAGTTAGCAGAGCATTGCACCCACTTGCAAATGGATGATTAACCCCTTAATACAAAAAAACAGATTAACAAAACGAAAAATATGTTTTAAACAGTCATAACAGCTCCTACTTTTGAAGCCCTTTTGAGCCCTTCAGAGATGTCCTATAGCATGCAGGGGACTGCTGAGGGAAGCTGAATGTCACTGTTTGTAATTTTAACTGCACCAACTGTAACTTTTATACTATAACAGTGGAAATTGTTTCTATGCAAAATTTAAGCCAGCCATGTGGAAAAAACTTAGGTCCCAATAAGTTTTATCACCAAACATATGTTAAAAAACGATTAAACATGCCAGCAAACGTTTTAAAACACATTTTTACAAGAGTATGTATCTCTATTAATAAGCCTGATACCAGTCGCTATCGCTGCATTTAAGGCTTTACTTACATTACTTCGGTATCAGCAGTATTTTCTTAGTCAATTCCATTCCTAGAAAAATATTTTACTGCACATACCTTATCTGCAGGAAAACCTGCACGCCATTCCCCCTCTGAAGTACCTCACTCCTCAGAATGTGTGAGAACAGCAAATGGATCTTAGTTACGTCTGCTAAGATCATAGAAAAACGCAGGCAGATTCTTCTTCCAAATACTGCCTGAGATAAACAGCACACTCCGGTGCCATTTAAAAATAACAAACTTTTGATTGAAGAATAAACTAAGTAGAAAGCACCACAGACTCTCACAACCTCCTATCTATGTTGAGGCTTGCAAGAGAATGACTGAATATGGCAGTTAGGGGAGGAGCTATATAGCAGCTTTGCTGTGGGTGGACTCTTGCAGCTTCCTGTTGGGAAGGAGAATATATTCCATAAGTAATGGATGATCCGTGGACTGGATACACTTAACAAGAGAAATTAGACACTTCCTTACACAAGACACAACTAAGATTTTAATCCACTCTCTCATTCTTTCCCGCCATTGATTACTGCAACTCTGTCCTCTCTGGTCTCCCCACCTGCCGTCTAGCTCCTTTACAATCCATAATAAATGCCTCTGCCAGACTCATCTTCCTTACACGTCACTCTTCATCTGCTGCATCTCTCTGCCAATCCCTTCACTGGCTTCCTCTTGCCTCCAGAATAAAACTCTGACATACAAAGCCCTCAACTGCACTGCTCCCCCCTATATCTCAGACCTTGTCTCCAGATACTCTCCCTCCCATCCCCTTCTCTCTGCTCATGACCTCCTACTCTCCTCCTCTCTTGTTACCTCATCACACTCCCGTTTACAGGACTTCTCCAGACTCGCTCCACAAGACTCTCCCCTAGCTTTGAAAGCTTCAAGCGCTCCCTAAAGACTCTACTGTTCAGGGATGCATACAACCTATGCTAACCTTACTTTATACCAGTTCTTCTCCTCCATTGCTATCCCCTGAACCCCCTTAGCATGTAAGCCTAAGAGTCCAGCTGTTTGTAGATCACCTTCTTAAGAGCTGACAACAACCGTGCAACACTTGGCAGGGCCCTCTACCCATTTGATCCCTATAATTGTTTTCTTGTACTCTGCATTTGCTTATAGCACTGCGGAATCTGTTGGCGCTCTACAAATAACCGATAATAATAATAATATATTTCAAAATTGCTTCTGTTCAATACCGAAATGCACCCATGTGGTTTCCAATTTTGGCTGGAATATCCCTTTAAGTGACATTTAGGAGGAGATGCAATAATCAAAGAAGTAATTAAAAATGCCTCTTTTTGCTTCTATTTTTATTTTCTGTCTCCCTAGACCAGGGCTTTATTGGCATATTGGAAATTATGGCACCATGTGGTCAACCTGTTTTTATCATTAAAAGAACACCTTAAACTTTTTCTTTGGTTCTGTCCCAGCCAACCAAAACAAGTACTGGTTCCTGGCACATTTCAGCAGCTTTACGTTATCTTCCACTCTGCTGTATGTAATTATATAAATTCCCCTTCCTCACCCTTACTAATACTCCTGTTGAACTTTCTAAGACAGTATTCTAAAAGATATGAGAAGTCACAACAAACTGATTGTTTTATTTGATCCATCTGTTATGCCTTAGATTTTTAGGGAAAACTATTTTTTTTTCAATGAGCATACAAAATAAAATGTTTATATGAATATCACATGAAGGTCACTGGAAAGAATATACTTTAAAATTAAGACCAGAAATCTGTGTAATAGGTACAGACAAGCCATAACGAGACCACTGAATTCCAGTTGTCAAACATAATTTATTATGTATATTTCTTCTTTTTCATTCTAGAAGAAGGGATTATCAAAACTAAAGTGATATGGGTGAGTGTTTGACTTCCTATTGAAGGTCTGTTTCAGGGAGGGAACCTTGTTCTCTTTACATTTAGCTTAGTGAAATCAGACTGAGATTTCTGTTTGATGGCCTCCTGACTTTATATCCTCTTGTCAAAGAGCAGCAGTTTTATTTGCAATGATGCATGCAGGAGGGGGTTGGAGGTTAAAGTTGACTAGGAGGCTAACAGGAAAATCAACTAAACTATCAACAAAGTATTACAACTTTTAGTGTGATGTGATCTGCTAGCCCTCTGTGCTGCCCTCAAGGGGGCACATGCTCTGGATACCTTTAAAAAATGGAAAAAAAAGAAGTATTAAAAAAGTAGGGGGAGTGGCTAACAAATCTTAGAAATACAAATCAAGCAGATTAATCATAAGGGATAGTCTCGATACTTCACTGGAAACTAAATCTTTCAACATCCCTGTTGGAGCCCCAGTAGGTTTTCAATCTGTGACTTTTAAATGAGGCTTAACAAAGGTTGAAACTGTTCAAGTAGCCGAGAAATCTCTCCAAAGTCTATGAAGAGTTGAATGAAAGCTCTGCAAAATGTTTCAAATCACGGGCAGCACAACAGTGACTCTGCCAGAGCAGTCTCACTATGCTGCAACATAACAAACTTATAGTTTGTCCCACAAATAATCCAAGCTCACAATATTTAAGGGTTGTGCATGAATACCATTAGCATTAATTGTTTTGATTATATAGTGACATAGCATGGTTCATTGAAAATTATTATTTCCTATCTCATGCTGCTATGCTTACTTGGTGTGTCGATAAATGTTTTATCTCACATCAAAGCCAAAACAGCTAAACAGAAAAATGTGATTTAATGGATGTGATTAACCCCTTCTACCCCGAAGAGAAAATCCTCCTACTCACCAGAAAAAGGATTTTATTCTGGACAATCTCTAAACAATATGTATCAAAAATCATATATTAATTTGTTCCCATAATGAAGAAAAAAACAACAACACACAAATAGGATAAAAGAACAAAATCATAAAAGGCTAAAACCTTCCAAAAATCCTTTTAAGAGCATACTGTTCTCCCTTGTTTTGTGATGACTTGGTGGTGAGTTGTATGTATGTGTGAAGCTCTGATGACTTTTGTTTAAACAATGAGGTTTAATTAGCACCTCATTATGTTGAAGGGCTGTGACAGAACAAAGATGTAGAATAATTGTGTTATTGACTTTTCAAGCCCAGTGAGTCAGGGTCTATTTTCTAAAAGCTAAGAATGTCAAAAAAAAAAAAAGAGAAGAAGAAGAAAAAAAAAGCATGTTTTAGAAAACAGTAAGTGTGTGTTTGTTCTTGGAGAGAATTGGCCCATTAGGTATTTAAATTACATGATTACAAGCATTGCTTATAAAGAAAATTCTATGAAGATCTCAGTAAGAGACCCATAAGACTGCAGTACAATACAGTACGTACAAACCAGCAAATTGAGAACACTGCACACCTGGGATTTTATTAGAATGGCCAATGTAGAAAAAGAGATATTTATTGTAGATATCCGCATAAAAAATACTTTGCTATAATTTGTATTTAACAGCATGTAATTTATTAATCCATATTATACATAATTTTTAGACAATTGATCATATAGGGTGATTAAGCCTTCACCTGTGTTAAATTCCCAAATAAGCTATATGGAATGTGCAAATATCATTAACAATCATGACAAGTCTGAGTTTTTTTTGTGGCAATCACACATTCCTACATAAATATATAGCATTTATTCATGAGGTCTATGTATTCTCACAAAAATGTCAGTCGGACCATCGTTAATGTAGTAACACATCAGTCACAGTTGCAAACAGCCCACACACAACAGGACGTGCTACTAGCATTTAGTCAATTAGAGAAGTGAGTAATAGGTCACAATAGTCCACCAAATGCCTCACTTGAGGCTCTCGGAACCTCAAATAATGCTCTGAATGTGTTTAACACCTGTTCTCAACCATCACTTTTTTTTTTAATAATCCACTGTGTGTGGAGGTGTAAGAGGGAAAGAAAATAAGTGCAGGTATTTTAACAGGTATTAAAAAGAGCGGAAGTATGTGTTCAAAAACTGGACTTTATGATTTGCACCAGGGGAAAAGATGTGGGTTACTGAAAAGCTACAACAAACCTATGGAGTACCCAACCATAGAATTAAAGGATTAACAAAAACCTTTAATACACAGGCCTTTCTGTAGGTAGTTTCTGTATTAATTATAATTGGTAAATCTTAAACATCTCTGTCCCAAACTCTGAATACCAGAATTGTTGAGAAGGTGCCCATTTAGCCCACAAAAAAATGCCATTAAATATTTAGGAATTTATTTGTCTCCTAAAACCCAATGTATTGTTTGACTGGAACTACCGGAAACTATACAAAGAATTAAGCAATGACCTACAAAGGTGGAGTGATAAATCAATTTCTTGGTGGGGACGCATACAATCGATAAAGATGAATGTGTTACCCAGAATCCTTTATGTTCTCCAAACGGTGCCGATCTCACTACCTTACTCCTTTCGTAACTTGCTTCAAAAATTGATTAACGCATATACTTGGGGAAAAATTAAGCCTAGAATCATAAAGAACACAATGTATCGATCCACACAACAAGGAGGATTGGGACTCCCAAATATAGAGCTATATTACAAAGCAATATGTTTGCAAAAGATCTTGGATTGGCATCGTAATGAGAGTACTAAAGCATGGGTAGCACTGGACTCATATCCTGAAAGCTCCTTCGCCAGGAGTGTTGTGTTGGATAGATAAAAGAAGTCGCCCACCTTCGGTTAGATCTTACCCGATGTATCAGCATATCTTTGAGATTTGGGACAATCTAATAGCAAATGATCAAAGAATCTCCTCCTTGAGATCTCCTATGTCACCAGTCTCACCTAACGCAGAACTACATGGGGAGTTAGAACACAAATTAAATAAACAAGATTGGGAGATAGGGTATACGACCCCTGTATTTAAATTTTTAATTGGAGGCAAACTTAGGCAGAGAACTGAATTAGAAGTGTTGGGAGGAGCTTTCACGAAGTGGCTGAAGTATTATCAGCTTCAACACTTTTTATCTACCTCACCAGACAGAGACCAGATGACTAGACAACCCACTATATTTGAACAACAATGCCTAACTGAACTACCTTTGCGCCACACACTAGCATGGGCAAAAAAGGCTTTAACAAGTAGGGAAACAACTGAAACTCCTAATTATGTAGCTAGATGGCACAAGGAATTGGGTAGAGAACTAAATGAAAGAGCATGGAAAGGTATAGTTCATAACACTTCGGTCTCTGCTAAGTCACTGGAATTAAATTTCAAGGTTTTAGCAAGGTGGTATCTCACCCCGGTTAGGATTAAAGCAATACATCCGACAGCCTCTGATGCCTGTTGGAGAGGTTGTGGTGGCAAAGGCACTATGACTCACATCTGGTGGTCATGCAGTAAGTTACAACCCTTCTGGCTAGAAATAGGTGAATATATTAAAAATATCAGCAACCAAAAAGATGACTATCAACTTCAGCCTCCCACGGCATTACTAAACCTGCTCCCAAGGTGTAAATGCAAAATACGATTGAAACTGATTCAATTAGCGCTAAATACAGCAAAATCCCTGATAGCTGCCAATTGGAAATCACAAAATGTTCCTACATACCAAGCTTGGGAATCGTTAATGGAGCATACAATTCACCTATAAGAATATGGATATTTCTTAAGAAAGGACATGGAAACATTTCACAACATACAATTTTATTGGGAGACACGAATGCATATCCATTAATTGTCCTAAAGGCAACTAGACGAAGAAAAGTATAAGGGATGGGGAAATTACAATTTAGACCTTGAATATATTGGGATATGTAACGGAAAGTTTACAGTTAAATATGAGCAATACAGAACATATTGCTCTACCAACAAGGTGACCAACATGTGTTTTAGTATGTTAAGATTAATGATGTTTTGTAAGTTTAATAATTATAAGAAATACTGGATGATGGTATACCGCCTTACGCAAGGAATGTATTGTTATTATCAAAATGTTAAGATCACTGTAATTCCAGTGTATTACTCTGTATTGTATTATTTCATCCAATAAATATCTTTTAATTATAATTGGTAAACATCACTTTGCGCTTAAAGAGATATGAAACACAAAACATTTATTTTGTGATTCAGACAGAGAATACCATTTTATATTTTTTATTTCCAATTTGAAGAGCTACCTAGGTAGGCATCTGGAGCACCACATGACAGGAAATAGTGCTGCCCCCTAGTGCTCTTGCAAATGGAAAACATTCTTGCAAAATTACTGCCATATAGAGCTCCAGAAATGGGCCGGCTTCTAAGTATACGTCCCTGCTTTTCAACAAAAGATACCAAGATAACAAAAAAAAATTGAAAATAGAAGTAAATAAGAAAGTTGTTTACAATCGCATGTTCTATCTAAATCATGAAAGAAACATTTTGGGTTTCATATCCCTTTAATTTTCGATTTGCTACAGCTTGAAACCTGCAAGGCACTAGGATAAGAATGTAGGTTCAGGCAGGTCGTAATACCTTGATTTACTTTATAATACAAACTTGCAACTTAGTTTGCTCTAAAACTTTCTTTTATCTACTTTATTAAAAGCAAAGCTTACAGAAAGCGTCTCATGCATTTCTGTATTTGTTTGTAAACTTCAGGCATTTCTATACCTATACAACTGGCTCTTTTTATGCACTTTGAAGCAAATGTTACAGCATGCAGACATTCTAATTGTTAGATTTAAAACACTGAAACTATCCCTTAAAAAACGGAGAATCTTGGTTGTTTCTAGAAGTACATAAAATGTATATGTAGAGTTCTAGAACTGGAGTGTTTCATAGCTTGGATATCAGTTAGTGAGGTTAGGGTTTTCATTACTGCCTGGCAATACTTGTTTTTACTTTGTGACGCACGGCTTATTTTCAAGCATTGTAAATATGCCCCAACTATCCAGTTATGACAGATATATGGTAAAGTAATATTAAAACTAGTATTAACCTTTTAACGCCGTTATGCCGTTCTATTCCGTCATATTTACACTGGGCTTTAAAGCCGTTATGACGGAATAGAACGTCATATCAAACGGCTGTCCTGAAGCCTTCTGCGCTTCAAGGACTTGATCGCGGTCTGGAGGGCGTTCCTAGGGTTGTAGGGACGCCCCCCAGATGCGATCCAATAATTGAAATCTCGCGATCGTATGCACGATCGCGTAGTTTCAATTTGTCTACATCGGAACAGGTGTTCCGATGTAGACACTTTAACCCTGTCACGAAAGGGTTAAGGGGTCATTGTACTGTGACGTTTTCACCCCTAAGTAATGCATTTTACCTACTGTAGTGTATTAAATTGTTTACAAATAGTTTGTTTACCTTCATTTTGTTATTTGAAACAGGTGTTAGTGCCTGTTAAACCCACTACCTATACTGAAAATATGAATATATCTGTATGGTCAGTAGAAAGATTATGCAAACAGGAGATAAAAGTATAAATAAATAATTGAATCTTCTTTGCTATAATTTTCTCTTAAAGGATTTTTCAATCTTATTGTTAAACAGGGATAGGCAGACAATATTTTAAATAGCCTTTTTCTCAACATCAAATCCCCATAAAGGGCCAGATTACAAGCGTAACCGTATTTAATGCTTGTATTACAAGTTAAAATTAAACTGTTTTGGCATACACGCTGACCCAATGTATGCAAAAAGCCGAAGTTCGGATATCACACGTGCATTAACATATTTCCCCATAGAAGTCAATGGAGCAAAAAAGTGGAGGACAAATTCCTAACTAACCCTATTCACGTGCAAACCCGAACGCATATTCTCAAGTGTGCTAACCCAACATGAAAATATGAATATTTCACATTCCAATGTTCTTCACATAGCAGAATATGTTCTATTTATTCAGAAGTACATATTTCGATGTATCTGTTTTTTTGCACAAATATATATTTATCTCTCTCTCTCTATATACGGTATATATTTATTTATTTATAAACATACACACACACACATATATACAGGGCTCAAAATTTCAAGTCCTAAACTTCTAGCGAGGCCAAAATGTTACTCGCCACTACTGATCTTACCACTCCGTCTTTACTAATTTTATTATTATTATTCTTTATTTATAAAGCGCCAACAGGTTCCGCAGCGCTGTCCGTGGGTACAAAACAGTACAACAGTGAAACAATAAATTAAAAACAGAATTTATGTTTACCTGATAAATTTCTTTCTCCAACGGTGTGTCCGGTCCACGGCGTCATCCTTACTTGTGGGATATTCTCTTCCCCAACAGGAAATGGCAAAGAGCCCAGCAAAGCTGGTCACATGATCCCTCCTAGGCTCCGCCTACCCCAGTCATTCGACCGACGTTAAGGAGGAATAATAGCATAGGAGAAACCATATGGTACCGTGGTGACTGTAGTTAAAGAAAATAAATTATCAGACCTGATTAAAAAACCAGGGCGGGCCGTGGACCGGACACACCGTTGGAGAAAGAAATTTATCAGGTAAACATAAATTCTGTTTTCTCCAACATAGGTGTGTCCGGTCCACGGCGTCATCCTTACTTGTGGGAACCAATACCAAAGCTTTAGGACACGGATGAAGGGAGGGAGCAAATCAGGTCACCTAAATGGAAGGCACCACGGCTTGCAAAACCTTTCTCCCAAAAATAGCCTCAGAAGAAGCAAAAGTATCAAACTTGTAAAATTTGGTAAAAGTGTGCAGTGAAGACCAAGTCGCTGCCCTACATATCTGATCAACAGAAGCCTCGTTCTTGAAGGCCCATGTGGAAGCCACAGCCCTAGTGGAATGAGCTGTGATTCTTTCGGGAGGCTGCCGTCCGGCAGTCTCGTAAGCCAATCTGATGATGCTTTTAATCCAAAAAGAGAGAGAGGTAGAAGTTGCTTTTTGACCTCTCCTTTTACCAGAATAAACAACAAACAAGGAAGATGTTTGTCTAAAATCCTTCGTAGCATCTAAATAGAATTTTAGAGCGCGAACAACATCCAAATTGTGCAACAAGCGTTCCTTCTTTGAAACTGGTTTCGGACACAGAGAAGGTACGATAATGTCCTGGTTAATGTTTTTGTTAGAAACAACTTTTGGAAGAAAACCAGGTTTAGTACGTAAAACCACCTTATCTGCATGGAACACCAGATAAGGAGGAGAACACTGCAGAGCAGATAATTCTGAAACTCTTCTAGCAGAAGAAATTGCAACTAAAAACAAAACTTTCCAAGATAATAACTTAATATCAACGGAATGTAAGGGTTCAAACGGAACCCCCTGAAGAACTGAAAGAACTAAATTGAGACTCCAAGGAGGAGTCAAAGGTTTGTAAACAGGCTTGATTCTAACCAGAGCCTGAACAAAGGCTTGAACCTCTGGCACAGCTGCCAGTTTTTTGTGAAGTAACACCGACAAGGCAGAAATCTGTCCCTTCAGGGAACTTGCCGATAATCCTTTTTCCAATCCTTCTTGAAGAAAGGATAGAATCCTAGGAATCTTAACCTTGTCCCAAGGGAATCCTTTAGATTCACACCAACAGATATATTTTTTCCAAATTTTGTGGTAAATCTTTCTAGTTACAGGCTTTCTGGCCTGAACAAGAGTATCGATAACAGAATCTGAGAAACCTCGCTTCGATAAAATCAAGCGTTCAATCTCCAAGCAGTCAGCTGGAGTGAAACCAGATTCGGATGTTCGAACGGACCCTGAACAAGAAGGTCTCGTCTCAAAGGTAGCTTCCAAGGTGGAGCCGATGACATATTCACCAGATCTGCATACCAAGTCCTGCGTGGCCACGCAGGAGCTATCAAGATCACCGACGCCCTCTCCTGATTGATCCTGGCTACCAGCCTGGGGATGAGAGGAAACGGCGGGAACACATAAGCTAGATTGAAGGTCCAAGGTGCTACTAGTGCATCCACTAGAGCCGCCTTGGGATCCCTGGATCTGGACCCGTAGCAAGGAACTTTGAAGTTCTGACGAGAGGCCATCAGATCCATGTCTGGAATGCCCCATAGTTGAGTGACTTGGGCAAAGATTTCCGGATGGAGTTCCCACTCCCCCGGATGCAATGTCTGACGACTCAGAAAATCCGCTTCCCAATTTTCCACTCCCGGGATGTGGATAGCAGACAGGTGGCAGGAGTGAGACTCCGCCCATAGAATAATCTTGGTCACTTCTTCCATCGCTAGGGAACTCCTTGTTCCCCCCTGATGGTTGATGTACGCAACAGTCGTCATGTTGTCTGATTGAAACCGAATGAACTTGGTCCTCGCTAGCTGAGGCCAAGCCTTGAGAGCATTGAATATCGCTCTCAGTTCCAGAATATTTATCGGTAGAAGAGATTCTTCCCGAGACCAAAGACCCTGAGCTTTCAGGGATCCCCAGACCGCGCCCCAGCCCATCAGACTGGCGTCGGTCGTGACAATGACCCACTCTGGTCTGCGGAATGTCATCCCTCGTGACAGGTTGTCCAGGGACAGCCACCAACGGAGTGAGTCTCTGGTCCTCTGATTTACTTGTATCTTTGGAGACAAGTCTGTATAGTCCCCATTCCACTGACTGAGCATGCACAGTTGTAATGGTCTTAGATGAATGCGCGCAAAAGGAACTATGTCCATTGCCGCTACCATCAACCCGATCACTTCCATGCACTGAGCTACGGAAGGAAGAGGAACGGAATGAAGTATCCGACAAGAGTCCAGAAGCTTTGTCTTTCTGGCCTCTGTTAGAAAAATCCTCATTTCTGAGGAGTCTATAATTGTTCCCAAGAAGGGAACCCTTGTTGACGGGGATAGAGAACTCTTTTCCACGTTCACTTTCCAGCCGTGAGATCTGAGAAAGGCCAGGACGATGTCCGTGTGAGCCTTTGCTCGAGGGAGGGACGACGCTTGAATCAGAATGTCGTCCAGGTAAGGTACTACTGCAATGCCCCTTGGTCTTAGTACCGCTAGAAGGGACCCTAGTACCTTTGTGAAAATCCTTGGAGCAGTGGCTAATCCGAAAGGAAGCGCCACAAACTGGTAATGTTTGTCCAGGAATGCAAACCTTAGGAACCGATGATGTTCCTTGTGGATAGGAATATGTAGATACGCATCCTTTAAATCCACCGTGGTCATGAATTGACCTTCCTGGATGGAAGGAAGGATAGTTCGAATGGTTTCCATCTTGAACGATGGGACCTTGAGAAATTTGTTTAAGATCTTGAGATCTAAGATTGGTCTGAACGTTCCCTCTTTTTTGGGAACTATGAACAGATTGGAGTAGAACCCCATCCCTTGTTCTCTTAATGGAACAGGATGAATCACTCCCATTTTTAACAGGTCTTCTACACAATGTAAGAACGCCTGTCTTTTTATGTGGTCTGAAGACAACTGAGACCTGTGGAACCTTCCCCTTGGGGGAAGTCCCTTGAATTCCAGAAGATAACCCTGGGAGACTATTTCTAGCGCCCAAGGATCCAGAACATCTCTTGCCCAAGCCTGAGCGAAGAGAGAGAGTCTGCCCCCCACCAGATCCGGTCCCGGATCGGGGGCCAATATTTCATGCTGTCTTGGTAGCAGTGACAGGTTTCTTGGCCTGCTTTCCCTTGTTCCAGCCTTGCATTGGTCTCCAAGCTGGCTTGGCTTGAGAAGTATTACCCTCTTGCTTAGAGGACGTAGCACTTTGGGCTGGTCCGTTTTTACGAAAGGGACGAAAATTAGGTCTATTTTTTGCCTTGAAAGGCCTATCCTGAGGAAGGGCGTGGCCCTTACCCCCAGTGATATCAGAGATAATCTCTTTCAAGTCAGGGCCAAACAGCGTTTTCCCCTTGAAAAGAATGTTTAGTAACTTGTTCTTGGAAGACGCATCAGCCGACCAAGATTTCAACCAAAGCGCTCTGCGCGCCACAATAGCAAACCCAGAATTCTTAGCCGCTAACCTAGCCACTTGCAAAGTGGCGTCTAGAGTGAAAGAATTAGCCAATTTGAGAGCATTGATTCTGTCCATAATCTCCTCATAAGGAGGAGAATCACTATCGAGCACCTTAATCAGTTCATCAAACCAGAAATATGCAGCTGTAGTGACAGGGACAATGCATGAAATGGGTTGTAGAAGGTAACCCTGCTGAACAAACATCTTTTTAAGCAAACCTTCTAATTTTTTATCCATAGGATCTTTGAAAGCACAACTATCCTCTATGGGTATAGTGGTGCGTTTGTTTAAAGTAGAAACCGCTCCCTCGACCTTGGGGACTGACTGCCATAAGTCCTTTCTGGGGTCGACCATAGGAAACAATTTTTTAAATATGGGGGGAGGGACGAAAGGAATACCGGGCCTTTCCCATTCTTTATTAACAATGTCCGCCACCCGCTTGGGTATAGGAAAAGCTTCTGGGAGCCCCGGCACCTCTAGGAACTTGTCCATTTTACATAGTTTCTCTGGAATGACCAACTTTTCACAATCATCCAGAGTGGATAATACCTCCTTAAGCAAAATGCGGAGATGTTCCAACTTAAATTTAAATGTAATCACATCAGATTCAGCCTGATGAGAAATGTTCCCTGAATCAGTAATTTCTCCCTCAGACAAAACCTCCCTGGCCCCCTCAAATTGGATTAGGGGCCCTTCAGAGATATTAATATCAGCGTCGTCATGCTCTTCAGTAACTAAAACAGAGCAGCCACGCTTACGCTGACAAGGGTTCATTTTGGCTAAAATGTTTTTGACAGAATTATCCATTACAGCCGTTAATTGTTGCATAGTAAGGAGTATTGGCGCGCTAGATGTACTAGGGGCCTCCTGAGTGGGCAAGACTCGTGTAGACGAAGGAGGGAATGATGCAGTACCATGCTTACTCCCCTCACTTGAGGAATCATCTTGGGCATCATTGTCATTATCACATAAATCACATTTATTTAAATGAATAGGAATTCTGGCTTCCCCACATTCAGAACACAGTCTATCTGGTAGTTCAGACATGTTAAACAGGCATAAACTTGATAAGAAAGTACAAAAAACGTTTTAAAATAAAACCGTTACTGTCACTTTAAATTTTAAACTGAACACACTTTGTTACTGCAATTGCGAAAAAACATGAAGGAATTGTTCAAAAATCACCAAATTTTCACCACAGTGTCTTAAAGCCTTAAAAATATTGCACACCAAATTTGGAAGCTTTAACCCTTAAAATAACGGAACCGGAGCCGTTATAAGCTTTAACCCCTTTACAGTCCCTGGTATCTGCTTTGCTGAGACCCAACCAAGCCCAAAGGGGAATACGATACCAAATGACGCCTTCAGAAAGTCTTTTCTAAGTATCAGAGCTCCTCTCACATGCGACTGCATGCTATGCCTCTCAAAAACAAGTGCGCCACACCGGCGCGAAAATGAGACTCTGCTTATGCTTTGGGAAAGCCCCTAAGAAATAAGGTGTCTAATACAGTGCCTGCCGATATTATTATATCAAAATACCCAGATAAAATGATTCCTCAAGGCTAAATATGTGCTAATAATGAATCGATTTAGCCCAGAAAAGTCTACAGTCTAAATAAGCCCTTGTAAAGCCCTTATTTACGATCGTAATAAATATGGCTTACCGGATCCCATAGGGAAAATGACAGCTTCCAGCATTACATCGTCTTGTTAGAATGTGTCATACCTCAAGCAGCAAGAGACTGCACACTGTTCCCCCAACTGAAGTTAATTGCTCTCAACAGTCCTGTGTGGAACAGCCATGGATTTTAGTTACGGTTGCTAAAATCATTTTCCTCATACAAACAGAAATCTTCATCTCTTTTCTGTTTCTGAGTAAATAGTACATACCAGCACTATTTCAAAATAACAAACTCTTGATTGAATAATAAAAAACTACAGTTAAACACTAAAAAACTCTAAGCCATCTCCGTGGAGATGTTGCCTGTACAACGGCAAAGAGAATGACTGGGGTAGGCGGAGCCTAGGAGGGATCATGTGACCAGCTTTGCTGGGCTCTTTGCCATTTCCTGTTGGGGAAGAGAATATCCCACAAGTAAGGATGACGCCGTGGACCGGACACACCTATGTTGGAGAAAAACTATTTTACAGACAAATACAGGGGAATTGAGAGGAACTTACAATCTAGATGGATAGGAGGATGGGAAACAGGAGGTGGGGACTGCAGAGGTGAGAATGATTTTAGTGAGGAGATAGATAAGGGCAACTGTTAGGTAAGTGAAATTAATTTGTTACTGAGTCGGGTGATAAGCTTCCCTGAACAAAAAGGTCTTTATAGAAAGTTTAAAGGAGGAGAGGTTAGGGGAAATCTAACAGCTCAAAGAAGTGTGTTCCAGAAGGTTGGTGCCGCTCGAGAGAAGTCCTGTAGTCTAGCATGAGAGGAGGTGATGGTAGAGGATGAAAGGAACAGGTCATTGTTGGATCTTAGGGGGCGGGCTGGAGTAAATTTGTTTATGAGAGAGGACAGGTAGGGTGGGGCAGCATTGGTGAGGGCTTTGTAGGTCACAGTGAGAATTTTGAATTTAACTCTGCTGTGAATGGGGAGCCAGTGAAGGAACTCACAGAGAGGTGCAGCAGATACAGAGCGTCGGGAGAGGTGGATTAGCCTGGCAGATACATTTAGGATGGATTGAAGGGGAGAGAGGGAGGCTAGTTAGTAGGTTATTACAGTAGTCAAGTCAGGAAATTACCAGGGAGTGGATTAGCTGTTTAGTAGTTTCAGCTCTCAGAGATGGACGACATTTGGAGAAATTGTGCAGGTGGTTGCGGCAGGATGAAGAGAGCAATTGGATGTGGGGAATGAAAGACAGATTTCAGTCAAGTGTGACTCAAAGGCAGCGGACTTGGGGAGATGGGGAGATAGCGGTGCCGCCAACAGTGATATAAAAATTAGAAACGAATGCTTAACTATTGTGAAACACCTTATTGTTCAGTACTCTTAATATTATTTTTATTTTATAGCATAACAAATTAAATAATGCTACATACAGTAATAAGTTAACAAAAATACGTGCATTGCAGTTAGCAACATCAACTAGGGCTTCTGGGGAAGGCAACAGGTTGGTAGAAAAAGGAAGTTGTTGAACTGAGAAAGTGCAGAAAGTGATGACAGTCATGGAAGATCATAGCAAACGAACATCCGCGATAAACACTTTTTCACTTGCACAAAACTGTTAGCACGCCACTTGTAATCTGGCCCGAAATGTTTATGCAAAGTATATATTAAAAAAAGTACTGCAGATTTTCCACTGTCTCCAGAGTCAGGAGTGTATCTATGGACCTGCAACATGCAGCACAAAAGATTGCTTGATTAGTGTAGGAGATCATATCTGTCCCAAATTGTCCACAGCAAAGGATAAAACAAATAATTACGAGACTTTTTAAAGGGTATGTTACTGGGATAATCTAAGAGAGCAAACTTGCTAAATAAATTCAGTATATAAATCAAATAATTTTAAATGTTGAACTCTGCTATGTGACATGCATGGAACAATAATACCTTGAAACACTCTGAATGTCACTGACAAATCATCTACTCAGATTGAGCTATATCAATGCTATGATAAAAGCTCCCTCAATTAAATAGAACAGAAGCTTGTGATCTGTAATATATAGAAATTGACCTCTACTTAATAAGTAATTCAATAAATTAATAAATAAATAAAACTACATATCCCAACACCAGCTCCTCCCCAGACCCATTTCTTAATAACAGTTATTATTAGAATAATCAAACCGGTTTTCAAATTTTTAAATTCTGGACATTTTCATGGTAAATGTTCCACTTTTTATAATCAGATCCTAAATGTTAGTGGTATTTTAGAGAGAAATTAACTGATCACTTCTAAAGAAGATGCGCTTCAACTTACTTTTTAATCTAGCCGTGCATTCTAATACCGCCCACTCCCGCCGCCCACTTCAAAAGCAATATTTTTGAGAGCTAAAAGTTTGAATTGTTCTTCAATTTGTGCTCTATGCCTATGGCACTTTTATTGTAGCTAGAGCGCTGATTGAAGAACAGTTCAAACCGTTAGCTCACAAAAAAAAATTACTTTTGAAGTGGGCGGCGGGAGTGAGCGGTATTAGGGGCCCATTTATCAAAGGGCTTGCGGACCTGATCCGACACTGCGGATCAGGTCCGCAAGACCTCGCTAAATGCGGAGAGCAATACGCTCTCCACATTTAACATTGCACCAGCAGCTCACAAGAGCTGCTGGTGCAACGCCGCCCCCTGCTGACTCGCGGCCAATTGGCCGCCAGCAGGGAGCTGTCAATCAACCCGATCGTATTCGATCGGGTTGATTTCCGGCGGTTCCTGTCCGCCTGCTCAGAGCAGGCGGACAGGGTTATGAAGCAGCGGTCTTTAGACCGCTGCTTCATAAGTTGTGTTTCTGGCGAGTCTGAAGACTCGCCAGAAACACAGCCCTTCAAGCTCCATACGGAGCTTGATAAATGGGCCTGTTAGAATAGCACAGCTAGGTTAAAAAGTTATAGTGCTTCTTTATTAGAAGTGATCAATTAAAGCCCATCTAAAATATCACTAACATTCAGGATCAAGTGGAAAGTTTATCCTCAAAAAAGCAAACAAAAAACAAAACAAAACTCGTTTTTAGAAGGAATAAAAAGTACAGGAAAGAGATGACATTTCACATAGCACATAATATGAAAAACAGCAAAAAGCAAGGTTGGTGAGACAGCAAAGAGAAGAAAACAAATAGTGCTTCCCCCACAAGGCTTTCCTTTCAGACATGTATCCCGTACCTATCAGGATGTTAATCAGAGAGTCAGGTTTCATTAGTGTTCAGCCTTGTTTCATCTAATTGAAACAGTGACAGCCAGAGCTCCATGCTTTATGCTTTAGACTAATGCACATTCTTTCTTCATGCATAATGTCTCTCTCCCACCCCTCTTCAAAGCCCTAATGCTAAGATCAGCTAATTGTGTTTTAAAAAAACTGTAAAACAGAATAGAACTGGCAGACCCATAGCAAAATCTGGACCACACATACAAGATTATTTTTATTATTATCATTTTAGAATAAGCAGAACTGTGCATTCAACAAAATGACATTCAAGTGATATTTGAAATGCACAAGCAGCCAAGCCTTGCAGAACATGACCAAGAACATACATGGGCTTGTAGATGGCAAAATCTGGCTAAGCCCAAGCAAAAAGTTCAGATGCCTACATAACTTTGACAGAGTCTAAAAGCAGTTTCTTTCTAGGTTAAACAACTCTTTAAAAAAAAAAAAAAAAATACCCTTACACAATTTACAGAATTCCAGCTTCTTAAATGATCTAATCTTTTGTGATGTAGATTTGTTTAAGCAGCAACAATAAAATGTATCAATGCCATTATTTCATTTCATTGGCTTATTTCAATCAAGATAATTATCCAAAGAAGAATGTTATTCTATAGGGATGCGAAGTAGGCAACTCGTGCACTGGCACAATGCTGTACCCCTCCCAAAAACATAAGCAGACCAGCCAATCAACAGCTTTAGATGAATTCTCTGCAGCAGTTGAATGGCCACACATATCTTTATTTCTGAGTGGCACAGGTGAGAGACAGATGTTTACCAATGTAGTTACACATTTGTCAGATGTCAAAAGATAAACTGATGCAATAAAATAAAATATTTATTTCTGATTATTATGTATACACATAAAAGTTTTAGCAAATCAAGTGGGACCTTAAACATAAATATTAGGTTAAGACAAAAGAAAACATATCCCAAGTGTACATTAATACACTAACATTACCTGTAAGTCTTTATATTACAAATTTTGCATAAAAAACCCAACAGACATCCAACAACAACATATTATTGACTGTACAAGGGACAGAATTTTCATTCACTATTAGAAAAGACCACTAACAGAACATACAATTGCCTGGCAACAGCAAATTGTATCTTAGCACCATGCTTGTGCTTGTTTACATAGGCCTGCAGCCGCTGTGTGCTTGTGATCTCTCATATGCCTTACCATTCACTGTGACTCAAGCAAAGCCCAAGATTCTCTTCTGCACTAGAAATTGTAATAAAAAATAAAAAGTAATTTTGTATTTTATTCAAAGAAAAATGTAAGAAAGAAAGACATTTTCAGCTTTGTGATGGTTGTATTAGTGCTATAATGCCCTCTCTTAGGAACAATGAAACTAAAGGGATTCATTGTGAGGCATCCTGTGTTACATTGTATTAAAGGGATAGACAACTCCAAAATTGTTATTGTTTAACAAGATAGATAATCCCTTTATTACCCATTCACCACAGTTTTGCACAGCCAACATGGTTCTATTAATATACTTTAACTTCTGTGATTACTTTGTATCTAAGCCTCTTCTGACAGCCCCTTGATCATATGACATTTTATTTATTATCTATCGACTTGCATTTTTAGCCAATTTTTTGTGTTGTGCACAACCCACGGGCGTAAGCACAATGTTATCTATATGGCCCACATGAACTAGCAGCATCCTGATAAGTGTGTTTCCACCCCAGATGCTAGAGGCGCACATAGTGGTCATACCTAAGCCGGAAAAAACAGCTGACAACCCATGTGGATTTAGACCCATATCTCTACTAAACGTAGATGTCAAAATTTACGCAAAAATCATTTCATCTATAATAAATAAAATACTAACAACACTGATACATGTTAATCAAGTAAGATTCACTCCGTTCAGAGAAGCGAGAGATAATACCACCAAAATACTGAAAGTCACTGATTACATAAGACACAGAATACCTTCAGTACTCCTACCTATGGATGCCAAAAAAAGCTTTTAACCGCTTAAATTGGTCCTTTTTATAAAAAAAAGCCCTATTCAAATTCGGTTTTGACGACCACTTCATCCATAAGATATTTGCACTCTATAACCAACCCACTGCCAAAATTAGACTAAACAACATTCTTTCACATTCCTTCCAGATATGCAATGGGACTAGGCAAGGATACCCCCTCTCTCCTATATTATTTGTGCTGGCAACCAAAATCATAGCCAATCAAATTAGAACTGAACCCAACATCAAAGGAATCAATATTGGTTCAACAGAAACGTCCCTGTATGCGGACGATGTATTCCTCACTCTCACAAATGTTCGGAAATCAATACCAGCCTTGATGCGAACCATACAGAGATATGGAGAACTCTCCAATTTCAAGATAAATATAACCAAATCAGAATTCACAGGCTTTTCATTAACACAAAAGGACACTGATATACTCACTTCACTCCAGTTTCATCACCAACCAGTGGCTATAAAATATCTGGGTTTATAATTATCCCCTAACATAGAGAAACTAGTATCACTAAATTATGATCCCATTAAAAGCAAATCCTGACTATGTTACAAACCTGGAGCCATAAACCTATCTCCTGGATCGGGCGCCTCAAAGCTATTAAAATGATATTTCCTAAAGTCTTATATGCCATCCAAACGTTACCAATTACCCTTCCTAATCACACCCTATTTCACCTTCAAAAACTTATCAATGTCTATATTTGGCAAAACAAAATACCTAGAATTGCCACTCAGACTATATACCGTCCCAAAGACAAAGGAGGACTGGGAGCACCAAACATAGTACTCTATAGAACAGCTACATTTTTTACAAGAATAGCAGACTTGAACACAAATTATCTCAATGCAGACAACTAGGGGGACTATGTTGGCTCCCAGCAAATAGAGACAGGTTATACCCAAACTTACCCTTGCTTCCACTAGAAACCCTGAAAACTTGGGACAAAACCATTAAATCAAATAAAACAATATCATCTCCCTACTCCCCATTGACACCCCACCTAGATAATCATACATTCCCACTCTCTCCTATAATCACAGATTCAGTAGAGCCCACAATCCATAGGGCACTATGTTATTCTCTCCTAAATGATGGCAAACTGAAATCCCAAACAGACATTTCAGAGATATTAGGAACTCAGTTTAATAATTGGTTCAAATACCACAACACACTACATCTCCTCTCACCCGGATAGAACATCTGTCGCCCACTCACCCCTTTTGAATTATTATGCTGGCTATCACCCACGAAAAGGGATTTTATCATGGGTATATAAGCTTTCAACTACACCACACCCAAATAGCCTTCCATCATATGTATCTAAATGGGAAAACAAAATAATAGACACATTACCAGTAACAGAGTGGCACAAAATATTTATACAAATGAGTAAATCCTCATCCTCTATATCCATTTTGGAAATGAACCTCAACTCTTATGTACGTGGTATTACACACCAGCTAGGTTGGGAACTATGATCCAGGGCTACTCAACTAATTGTTGGAGAGGATGTGAAAAAAATGGCACTTTCATTCACTTATGGTGGACATGCCCAATTGCAAATCACTACTGGTCCAATATAAAAAAAGAGATTGAAATAATTTTTACAATGACACTACCATTGAGCCCTTGGACCTACCTATTTAACAAATCCCCCCGATTAAGTGTATATTATGCAAAACCTTACTAACCATCATGATAAACACGGCCAAGCACATCATACCAGCACATTGGAGGAATATTACCTTACCCAACACTTAACATTGGAGAGATCGAGTGTCTGCAACTCTCCAGTGAGAAAAACACCATTATATTCAAAATAAAAACTATTTAGCAATATGCTTTATATGGGAGGAATATAAAGAACAACACCTCAGAAATGGCCGATAGGCCGGACGGTACACCTGAATACATCTCAATTATTTACTTACACAGCCTAATTAGGAATTCATGTTTAAAGTGAATGTCAAGTTTGATGAATCAGTGCCCGGTTTTTAAAAACCCTATTAAAAACAGCGGCACTTTCATTCATGAAACTTAACATTTCACTTGTTTTGTTAAAATACCTTTTAGGTGTCGAATTATGAAGCAGTGGATGATGCTTCCGACCCACTCCGCTTCAGTTCCACCTGAAGTGGAAGTTAAGAAGCAGCGGTCCTAAGACCGCTGCTCCTTAACTCGTCCGCTACCTCGGAAGTTGCGGACAGCAATCAGCCCGATCGGATACGATCGGGATGATTGACACCCCCTCATAGAGGCCGATTGGCCGCGAATCTGCAGGGGGCGGTATTGAACCAGCAGTTCACAAGAACTGCTTGTGCAATTATAAATGCAGACAGCCTATGCAGTCGGCATTTATCGATGTGCGGCGGACAAGATTCACTATAGCGGATCATGTCTGTCCACACCATGAAAAAATGTACCCCTTAATCTTGAAAGCAGCTCCAGCGATTCCCCCTCCTGCGGCTCGTCACTTCATACGTCAGCAATGACGAATACGGCATCCTCCAGTAACGGCTTCCCCCCAGGGAAATCATTGCCTGAGGCAACGCCGTGATTGGAGGAAGCCGGATTCGTCATTTTTGACATATGAAGAGGCTTGCAAAGGGCGGGGGAAGCGCTGGAGTGGCTTTCAAGATTAAAAGCTAAGTATTTTAACAAAACGAGTGAAACGTAAAGTTTGATGAATGAAAGTCCCCTGTTTTTAATAGGGTTTTTAAAAATCAGGGACTGATTCATCAAACTTGACATTCACTTTAAATAATACACACAGTCAAGTTTGAATGTTACACAAATTGTTTATGTTATGTTATTATAATGTTAAGTATCTACATTACAGCAAACAATGTCAACTTATTGTATCCAGTAAACTGCAGAACTAAATAAAAGATTTTAAAAAAAAAAGCATGTGATAAGAGGCTGTCTGTAGTGTATTAGAAACGGCAGACATTTAGAGGTTTAAATGTTTAAATTATATTAATATAACAATGTTGGCTGTGCAAAGCTGAGGAATGGGTAGTAAAAGTTATCTATCTTTTTAAACAATAACAATTTTGGTGTTGACTGTCCCTTTAAAGGGTTGTTTTTTGTTAGGAGCTCCTTTACTTTCTAAAAAGTACTCATGGAAAAAACAAGCTGAATTAAAGGACCACTAAATACAGTGGAATTGCATAATTAACAAGAGCATAATAAAAAGACAATGCAATAACACTTACTCTGAATTTCACAAAAGCAGATTTTTTACTTGAATGTCATTTATATTTGTATGGAATCCTTAACAGAAGTTTGAGGTTGCTATCCTGGATCAATCAGATCTATTCTAATAGTAATTAACCTGTAAAACGTATCTGTAAAATAAATGTAGTCACCAATCAGCAAGCGCTACCCAGGTTCTGAACCAAAAATGGTCCGGCTCCTATGCTTTTTAAATAAAGATAGCAAGAGAACGAAGAAAAATTGATCATAGGAGTAAATTAGAAAGTTGCTTAAAATTGCATGCTTTATCTGAATCATGAAAGAAAAAAAAAAATGGGGTTTTGTACCCCTTTAGGATTTAAGGAGTTATTTGATCCTTTTTTCCCTTACTTTGTATCAGAACAAAATAAGACCAGCTAAAAACATTGAAGATTAAGACACCAAAACATATTCTCACCTCAGCCTTATCAGTTAGAAGGCAAGTGTTTTTGCAAGAAGTACTTTTTGCATAACAGATTCTAAGATGAGCAGTCTTCCCTGTGTTACAGGGCTTATTTTACTCAGTCTTCAAGCAACAAAGATACTGAGGTTATGAAAACCTTTAGGTAATTCCAGATCTATTTGACAGTTCTTACAGTACCTTTAGGATAGTTTATCATTTAAGTAATTGCGTAATGGGTTAGAACTACTGTTTAAAAGCCAGTAAGGACATTAGGAAATTAAAGTTCTATTCCTAAAAAGGAAATACAACAAATTTTTAAATTATGGGGAGGTGAAAAGTGAGTTTAAAATCCTCCACTAAGCACAAAATAAACAAAATAACTCATGTAGGGGCGGAGCCTATAGCTATTGCGGTAGGACATGTGTCTGGAGAGCTCCTGATCTTAAATAGCTTTTTTGGAGTTAATTCTCAACTTTAATTTTCCCTTCGGGAAACATTTGCTACACAACTTAGTAGTGTTATAGAGGAGACTGGAAACTTCTGGCATGAAACGGACCTACCTATGTTCCTCAGCTGACTGCACTACGATCAGCCACGAGGTTGAGAGGCCTTAATGGATTGACTAGTAGTGTCGTTAAAGCTGCCACACACATACCCCCCCAGGACCCTGGGTTACCAAACCAGTTTAGTAATAACTGGCCAGCTCTTTGATCAATATCTGTTATAACTAGTTTCTTCCCATCATGGCGACTGCAACTCATATTGCCCTGTTGGAAGTTGAGGCCCTTCTACACTCGCATTTCAAGAGCATTGCTAAAATGTGGAATACTGAATTTGAGAGCCTACGGACTCTTGCAAGATCTTTCTCTGTCCCGGCAAGTGAAACTAGCAAGTCTAGGATCTCTGGATGCAAGATCCAAAAAGAACTGTACAACACACTACAAGAGCCAGTGCAATCGCCATTAAAGCTTGCTGATGCAACTACCGACTCAGTGCGTACAAGAGGTGTCATCCAATTATGCAGGGATGTTGAACAGGCTTTCCATTCTGACCCCCACAGCATACAGAACTTGGAAAAGAAGCCACAGGCAGTCAATCCTCCTAGTTCCACAATGGAGACCAAGATAGGAATGAAGCAGATCCCTATATTTTGCAGCCGCAGTGGCAGTGACAAACCTACCTCGGACTCGACTGATGAGATACAGCAGCCTAAGGTCCGGGTAGTTATAGAGGGATCGGCACAGCCGGAAACCTCAATCCCATTAGCAAGAGACTACAAAGACGGGTTCACGTCTGACACGACTGATTCGGCCAGTGCTGAAGCCCTCACCTTCTACTGCAGAAAGGATTACACCACGAAAAAAGACTGGCTACTCAACTTGAAGTATCAACAGAAGGACCCTGGGATCTCAGAAGTCCTAGTCAGCCCTAATCTGCACAATGAAGTTGTCATGTGAGCTGGAAAGGACCGCATACGCGACCGAGGTGAAAACCTTATCTGTCCTGATAGAGGAGAACTTTCCACACAAGTGGCAAGCCGAAACAGCACAAAAAAGCTGAGAGGATCAGTTTTTGGAACCGCAGCTCCAGAGTCTGCCATACAGCCTGATCTCCATGCCTTTGTGAAAGCCTCTCATGCAGAACTGCATGGAATAGGATGAGAGTCACCCTAGTTAGAATGGGACCTGTGGTGGGTTAAAGAGCCTTGTTACACATGAGGACTTGTAGTCTGAGACTCCGGTAACAGCTACTGGCAGCTCTTACTTTCCCACTACAGCATGTTTCCGTTCTATACTTATGAGATAACAACACTGTTATAAGTTCAGTTTATATTAAAATGTTGCCTTCTGTGGACTTGTATAGGCTTTAAACGCTTAATGCTTTAACCATTTCCTGTGATATGTGAGTATAGAACAGATGCCATAACTGCTTAAATACCTAATTATAATACTGGTTGTTATATATACACTTAAACAAACTAATGGCCACTTATCGTTTTAATATAATTGATTCCTCACATGTAACCTAATAGTTCTGAACCCCTGTCCATTAATAGAGTAATATACAGCTGTGTTTTTTTCAGGTGAATTCATAATGGACATTGAACAGATAATACTTTACATTTTCCCTTAAGCACCAACTTTTCCAGATCTTGTATGGGCCTTGTATTTGATTGTATCCTTTACCTGTTTCCATGCAGATATCATTTAAAACTGAAGAGAGATTTGAAATATATTTACCATACTCTGAATGCATATATAGAACCGTTAATATATTTACTCGCATTATGAGCCAATGACTGCCTCACGTTAAGGAGACTATTTTTTCTAAAGTAGTTTGATTGCCCAAACCCACTTAACATTGTAGAAATGCTGTCTGCTCTAAACCACCACCAACGTCAACACCAGTAGGCATGTGACTATCTACTAGAGCAGAGAGTGGACTAGCACCCTTCTACCCCATAGTCTTTTAACACTGGACTATGCAATTTTAGATATGCAAGACAATTACAACATAGAAGATTTATACTGACAGTTGTCTACTCTCAAGTCCTAGCTATATGTCACCATCTAATTTAGAAATGATGCCACAGCCTAGCTCCCATTATATTAAGCCACTCCTAAAGGGTTAACAGAGACGGAAGTCGAAAGTAAGTTACTAATAGCCTGCCTAATTTATTTCTAACCCTCACAGTCCCCTGGTGCACATGTTGGTACTATCTTTCACTAATTCTATATAACCCCAAATCAGAGGGTCCAAAAGTGGCCCTATATTATCAGATACCCACCTCAGCCAACTTTAATACAAGAGTTAAAAGTCCAAGAGTGACTTTAGTTTGTCAAAGGAGGTGAACGAGCCAAAGATACTCAATTAAATAGAGGTGTGAATTTTAATGGGTCACAAATATTTCTCTCACCTAGTTATGTACATCACAGACATTGTTTTGAATGATATTGATTCAACAGTGTACAAGTGATCTGTTTTATATTACCTTCCTATATGTACCACAAATTTTCATGTGATTCAACTGTTTCCACATTTATTATTGTTCTGTTTGGCAAGAGCTCTGTAGAATTCATGTGATGTGGTCACTTATGTATCTTGACCTTCCATATCATCTCATTGTAATGTTTATTAAACCTCAATAAAAAAAAAATATTTAAAAAAAAAACAAAAAAAACTCATGTAGTTCATTTAACAAATCTAAACAAGTCAGGAGGCTTGCTTTTCCCAGAAAACCTCTGGATACACTGTTTCCAATACAGCAAAGGACTCTGGGTAAGATATGCAAATTAGGTTCACAATGACTCACTTTTTTACTTCAGTTTGCTTTTACGCAGACTCCCTTTACGCCATAGCATCGCTGTATACACAGCTTTTAAGCTTAGCTAGGGTTAGTACAGTGATTCAGACCATCCCAGGACAGCTGTTTCGTGGTTTTTGCCACACATCAGCTGGGAGTATGTGAATCACTGCTGGACCCAGAAATCAACTTCACCCAGCAGTGATTCACCTACTTGCTTTAAGGTCAACGGTAATTCCATTATACCCATCAGCTTATTATAGGTCAAATATAATGAAGACAATAAGTTGCCCTTTTGCAGAAAGCTTTATCAGTAAAATGTACTGGCTTCAGAGCAAGCATTATTTGCAAAAGTCTTTAAAACTGCTCTCAAACTTAGGCTCGGGTTTAAGGGGATATGTAACAAAATGTTTTTCTTTCTTTCATGATTCAGATAGAGCTTGCAATTTAAAAATGTTTTCTAATTTACTACTATTATCAATTTTTCTTCACTCTCTTGGTATCTGTTGTTGAAAAGCAGGGATGTATGCTAAGGAGCCAGCTTATTTTGGACCACTATATGGCAGTTTTGCATAAATGTTATCCATTTGCAAGATCACTAGATACAAGCCCTATTTCCTTCCTTAACCCCTTAAGGACCAGCGACGTACCCTGTATGTCGCTGGCCTTTTTTTGGGACTTGATTGTTTTATAGCGCAGTCTTGCCACCAGCGTTGAGACTGCTCTATTCCTCAAAGCCTGCTGGAGGGAGGGCATTAATAGCGTGTTCTTGCTAGACTTGTGCTATTATGTACTGAAAAGACCCTTAACGACCAGTGACATACAGGGTACATTGTGGTCATTAAGGGGTTAAAAACAGAATATCATAGGAACAAAGCAAATTTGAAAATAGAAGTAAATGGGAAATTAATTTAAAATGGTCTGCTCTGTCTGAATTCCAAAAGGATATTTTGGGATTTATATCCCTTTAATACTGCTCTATTTTTCCTTTCATATAGGTCTACTTTGTGGTACTATCAAAACAATCAAATACATGGCACCATGATAATGAGACAAAACAAGACTCACCTTGGTGATAAATGATCTAATTATTTGAAACAAAATATGGAATATGGATGTCAAGCTTATACACTTATGTATTAGTTTTTTTTTTTTTGGTTTTTGTTTGTCATGCATCATTTTTGCTTTTAATAGGAATAAATTGATTTCTTTAAAGTAAAATATGATAACAGAAGTACATTAGAAAGTTGTTTAAAGTTTCATGCTCTATCGTGAAAAATTAATATAGATTCTAGTCTCCCTTTCACAAGCACGTAAATATAAGATATAGGTGATTACTATCTACAGATGGCGGGGAGTATCTCAAACATACAAGAATGTATAACTTATTACTGAGGAAATACAACAGCAATTAATATTATGGGGGGCGAAAAGTAATTTAAAATCCTCCACTAAATACAAAATGTAGAGAAAATAACTCATTGTGTAAACTATTTACAAATCTAGTCAAGTCAGAAGACTTGCTTTTCCCACAGAAACTCTCTGATTACATTGTTTCCAATGCAGAAAAGGATTCTGGATGAGATATGCAAATGAGGTTCACAATGACTCACTTTTTTACTTTTAGCCTGCTTTTTAAGACAGACTTCCCTTTACGCCATAGCATAGCCACATTACACAACTTTTAAGCTTAGCTAGGGTTAGTACAGTGATTCAGACCAATCCCAGGACAGTTGTTTCGTGGTTATTGCCACTCAGCTGGGAGTAGGTTGAATCACTGCTTGGTAAAGTTGATTTCTGGGGGAAATACAACAGCAATTAAAATTATGGGGAGGCGAAAAGTGAGTTTAAAATTCTCCATTAAATACAAAATGTAGAGAAAATAACTCATTGTGTAAACTATTTACAAATCTAGACAAGTCAGAAGACTTGGAGGATTTAAAACTCACTTTTTGCCTCCCCATAATTTTAATTGCTGTTGTATTTCCCCCAGAAATTAACTTTACCAAGCAGTGATTCAACCTACTCCCAGCTGATGAGTGGCAATAACCACAAAACAGCTGTCCTGGGATTGGTCTGAATCACTGTACTAACCCTAGCTAAGCTTAAAAGCTGTGTAATACGGCGATGCTATGGTGTAAAGGTTAGTCTGTCTTAAAAAGCAGGATAAAAGTAAAAAAGTTAGGGGGCGGAGCCTATAGCTGAAGCGGCCGGACGCATCTAAGAGGAGCTCCTGGCTCTAAATCAAACCTTTGTGAAATAAACTCAAACTATCAGTTCAAAAAACAGGTTCAGGGTCTCCTGAAGTTCCCTGAAAGGATTTCAGCCCTGAAAAGACTTGAAGCACGGGTGAACTCGATATATGATTGCTGACAGCCTATGCTCTTCAGTTGAGCTGCATTGTGGTCGCCATTTTCAGTAAGGCCGATCATCACTGTAGCTGGGGCTGCTGCACAATAACCCCCCCCCCCCCCGGGAAACCGGGTTATGGAGCAGATTCTTAATGCTGCTATTTACAATTTCAACTAATGTGTTGGCGTAACGCATACAGTTATAAGCCACGCTATATATACTCGTAGACATGGAGGCTGCTAAAGGACTCTTAACTACACTTGTGGATGTTCTGGAGGCCCTTCACAATGCTCTTATTGAGGCCATCAGAGAGGCTTTCAACCCTTCCAAGGCGGTTTTGCAACCCAGTAATACCACAGATCTCCTTACCGCGTGATTGCTGTGCTCAGGGGGCTCAACATCTACTACACCGACCGCAACACCTTCATGCACCCCTGGAGGTCATTGACAGATCAGGGAGAACCGAGTCGCTGAAGGGGAGCCTGGGACTGGGCTCCCGCAGAGAATTGGAGACAGCGCTTGCAGCCGAGTGTGATCACCATCTGGACGGAGAGTCGGATGCAGGGGCAGCAGCTCAGACCAACATGTTTGATACCCGATCCAGAATCCTGCCATTGTATCCGGCTCCCATACCGAAGCAGATCCTGACCGTTAGTGACATGGTTTGGCTGTGTGGCCCACAATCTGATGTCTGTGTGGTAGCTGACGGCACGCAGAAGAGGTACATATGTGGCATTGGATCCACTACTCCTGAGCACCTCGATCTTCACTGGGAGATTCCTTCCATCCACCCATGCACAGACTTTGTTGGTGCCGGAGGCATTGTAGTTATGGAAGCTTTTTCTGCTCATAGACGCTGGAGTTATGTGGACGTGGGCCGCCTGCAAGAGAGTAATCTCTGGAACTGGGTGTCTGTATACTCAGGACTATGCGCTGTACTTAGCGCTCCTCAGGTTGAGAGACAAGGTGTGGGTTGAGGTAGATATGAGAACTGGGTCTAATGTTCACAACTTATAGCCAGTAATCCTGACCCCGAAAGAAACACTGTGCGCTATGATTATTGTTCCCTTCGCTACCAGCTTCGAACTTGGAGTAAGGCAATTAGCTACTATTCTCATGAGGACTTATTGTCTGAGTTTTTTAAGGATAGCTGCTGACTGATCACAACTACCCGCCATGTTATTTTACTCCTAGGCACCACCTATACCTCCTAGTGCTAACAAAACCATGTATTCTATGTTTTCCACATGTTCTTTAAATATGTTGTTATTTAAAGTTAAACCTGTTCTCTTTAAAATACTTTATATTGTGACATTGACATATCTGTAATCTGTAACCTTTTTAGCTTACCGGAAAATATAAGTTTCCAAACCTATGTGGTTGAGAATTAATGGTATCAATATTTGACCAAAATACCAGTAGTGTCCTATACCCCTGCAAAATATATATTATCCACTTATGTGGAATATTATTTCTGGTCCCAAGCCCCGGGGTTAACTTACAACATACAGATGCCTACCCCTGTGTTGCTAATATATGCCCTATACATTTTTAGACTGAGCTATTACTATACCAATAGCTTAAGAATCAGCATTTACAAAAAATAGAAACAACACGCGGGTATATACCTTTCAAAGCTGGGTCCATACCTGCCTGCTGTTGTAATTAGCTCTCAGGAGGCAGCAGACTATATATATACATTTTTTATTTATTTTTTTAACTCAGAAGAATCACTTTTAGCTTTGTAATCTATTCTCTAGGTTGATCACAGTTAAATGTATATTGAACTTTTGCAATTTTAATTGGCAGGACTTACTAAGTTGTATCTTGTGCTCCTATGCTATTTCTGACCATCCCCTCTTTGTTTTGTGCTACTGTGCTGCCAGCGGCCGCGCAACTTTTACACAGCTAGGGAGAGTTTTTTTTTTAAACAGGCTAGTCAGCTCAGATATTAATTAAGCTGCCAGATAATTGCTTCTATTATACATGCTATATGTATATAAACTAAGCAGGAGTCAACGCATGCAACTACATTGGTCTGTCTAGCAAGGTTGGCAGTTACTACAGTGGGATAATATATATAGGATTGTATCGTTAGATTTTCGCCAAATTCTGAATTATAATAGGTTTTGCTAGCCAACCTAGTATTTAAATCTTCTCACTCGTTGGTGACTCTTTGCAGCCACTATCTGCTTTCACCTGAGTTTATTTTCTATACTACATCTAGGTACCCCGATATATATCAAATTCTACAGGTTTCTCCATGTCCCGCACAAGCCTTCCCTCCATACCAGATATAGGCTAATTTGAGTGGCAATACCCATCTACCAAGCCAACATTGTCCAGCTCGGATCTAGTTATCATATATGTATCTGCAAGTAACACCAATATACAAGATGTACCGCTATTATAACTTCAGCATGGTTCACTTGCCTAGTAGACATCAGAGTGTTTTGTGATACCCCTATATTTCAGGTCCAAAAGTGACCGCATATTCCATTAGAGATCCTCCTCAGAATTTCTTAAGTTTACATGGGTCCATGAGTGGCCCTTGAAGGTTTGGAGGCACATTTATTTCTTTTAAAAAAAAATAAAAATGAGGTTTTAGTCTTTTCTGTTCAGTAGAACTACAGTTGTTAGTATTTACTTGACCTTTGGACAGCATATAGTAATGTGTATTGTAATTTATAACTTTGCACTTGCTCATATCTACAAAACAAATATTGATGTACTCAATGTATACGCTATTGAACACTAACTTTTTTGTTGTATTTTGGAACAACCTCAATAAAAATTATTAAAAAAAAATAAATAAAAAAAAAAAAGTAAAAAAGTTAGTCATTGTGAACCTCATTTGCATATCTCACCCAGAATCCTTTGCTGCATTGGAAACAATGTAATCAGAGAGTTTCTGTGGGAAAAGCAAGTCTTCTGACTTGTCTAGATTAGTAAATAGTTTACACAATTAGTTATTTTCTCTACATATTGTATTTAGTGGAGGATTTTAAATTACTTTTCACCCCCCATAATATTAATTGCTGTTGTATTTCCCTCAGAAATCAACTTTACCAAGCAGTGATTCAACCTACTCCCAGCTGATGAGTGGCAATAACCATGAAACAGCTGTGCTGGGATTGGTCTGAATCACTGTACTAACCCTAGCTAAGCTTAAAAATATAATTTATGCTTACCTGATAAATTCATTTCTCCTGTAGTGTAGTCAGTCCACGGGTCATCCATTACTTATGGGATTATATCTCCTCCCTAACAGGAAGTGCAAGAGGATCACCCAAGCAGAGCTGCTATATAGCTCCTCCCCTCTACGTCATACCCAGTCATGCGACCGAAACCAAACGAGAAAGGAGAAAACTATAGGGTGCAGTGGTGACTGGAGTTTAATTTAAAATTTAGACCTGCCGTAAAAAAACAGGGCGGGCCGTGGACTGACTACACTACAGGAGAAATGAATTTATCAGGTAAGCATAAATTATATTTTCTCCTGTTAAGTGTAGTCAGTCCACGGGTCATCCATTACTTATGGGATACCAATACCAAAGCTAAAAGTACACGGATGACGGGAGGGACAGGCAGGATCTTTACACGGAAGGAACCACTGCCTGTAGAACCTTTCTCCCAAAAACAGCCTCCGAAGAAGCAAAAGTGTCAAATTTGTAAAATTTTGAAAAAGTGTGAAGTGAAGACCAAGTTGCAGCCTTGCAAATCTGTTCAACAGAGGCCTCATTCTTAAAGGCCCAAGTGGAAGCCACAGCTCTAGTAGAATGAGCCGTAATCCTTTCAGGAGGCTGCTGTCCAGCAGTCTCATAGGCTAAACGTATTATGCCACGAAGCCAAAAAGAGAGAGAGGTAGCCGATGCTTTTTGACCTCTCCTCTGTCCAGAATAAACGACAAACAGGGAAGAAGTTTGACGAAAATCTTTAGTTGCCTGCAAATAAAATTTCAGGGCACGGACGACGTCCAGATTGTGCAGAATGATGGAACAACAATCTCTTGATTGATATTCTTGTTAGTGACTACCTTAGGTAAGAACCCAGGTTTAGTACGCAGAACTACCTTGTCTGAATGAAAAATCAGATAAGGAGAATCACAATGTAAGGCCGATAACTCAGAGACTCTTCGAGCCGAGGAAATAGCCATTAAAAACAGAACTTTCCAAGATAACAGCTTGATATCAATGGAATGAAGGGGTTCAAACGGAACACCTTGCAGAACGTTAAGAACTAAGTTTAAGCTCCACGGCGGAGCAACAGTCTTAAACACAGGCTTAATCCTAGCCAAAGCCTTACAAAAAGCCTGAACGTCTGGAACTTCTGCCAGACATTTGTGTAAAAGGATAGACAGAGCTGAAATCTGTCCCTTTAACGAACTAGCAGATAAACCCTTTTCTAAACCTTCTTGTAGAAAAGACAATATCCTAGGAATCCTAACCTTACTCCATGAGTAACTCTTGGATTCGCACCAATATAAGTATTTACTCCATATTTTATGGTAAATTTTCCTGGTAACAGGTTTCCTAGCCTGTATTAAGGTATCAATCACTGACTCCGAGAATCCCCGCTTTGATAGAATCAAGCGTTCAATCTCCATGCAGTCAGCCTCAGAGAAATTAGATTTGGATGTTTGAAAGGACCCTTATTCAGAAGGTCCTGTCTCAGAGGCAGAGACCATGGTGGACAGGACGACATGTCCACTAGATCTGCATACCAGGTCCTGCGTGGCCACGCAGGCGCTATTAGAATCATCGATGCTCTCTCCTGTTTGATCCTGGCAATCAATCAAGGAAGCATCGGGAAGGGTGGAAACACATAAGCCATGTTGAAGACCCAAGGTGCTGTCAGAGCATCTATCAGTACCGCTCCCGGGTCCCTGGACCTGGATCCGTAACAAGGAAGCTTGGCGTTCTGGCGAGACGTCATGAGGTCCAGATCTGGTTTGCCCCAATGATGAAGCAGTTGGGCAAACACCTCCGGATGAAGTTCCCACTCCCCCGGATGAAAGGTCTGGCGACTTAGAAAATCCGCCTCCCAGTTCTCCACGCCTGGGATGTGGATCGCTGACAGGTGGCAAGAGTGAGACTCTGCCCAGCGAATTATCTTTGAGACTTCTATCATCGCTAGGGAACTCCTTGTTCCTCCTTGATGGTTGATGTAAGCCACAGTCGTGATGTTGTCCGACTGAAACCTGATGAACCTCAGAGTTGCTAACTGAGGCCAAGCCAGAAGAGCATTGAAAATTGCTCTTAATTCCAGAATGTTTATTGGAAGGAGTCTCTCCTCCTGAGTCCATGATCCCTGAGCCTTCAGGGAATTCCAGACTGCACCCCAACCTAGAAGGCTGGCGTCTGTTGCTACAATCGTCCAATCTGGCCTGCGGAAGGGCATCCCCCTGGACAGATGTGGCCGAGAAAGCCACCATAGAAGAGAATCTCTGGTCTCTTGATCCAGATTTAGCAGAGGGGACAAATCTGAGTAATCCCCATTCCACTGACTTAGCATGCACAATTGCAGCGGTCTGAGATGCAAGCGCGCAAAAGGTACTATGTCCATTGCCGCTACCATTAAGCCGATTACCTCCATGCACTGAGCCACTGACGGGTGTTGAATAGAATGAAGGAGACGGCAAGCATTTAGAAGTTTTGATAACCTGTCCTCCGTCAGGTAAATTTTCATTTCTACAGAATCTATAAGAGCCCCTAAGAAGGGAACTCTTGTGAGTGGCAATAGAGAACTCTTTTCTACGTTCACCTTCCACCCATGCGACCTTAGAAATGCCAGAACTAACTCTGAATGAGACTTGGCAGTTTGGAAACTTGACGCTTGTATCAGAATGTTGTCTAGGTACGGAGCTACCGCTATGCCTCGCGGTCTTAGTACCGCCAGAAGAGAGCCCAGAACCTTTGTAAAGATTCTTGGAGCCGTAGCTAACCCGAAGGGAAGAGCTACAAACTGGTAATGCCTGTTTAGGAAGGCAAATCTTAGATACCGGTAATGATCCTTGTGAATCGGTATGTGAAGGTAGGCATCCTTTAAATCCACTGTGGTCATGTACTGACCCTCTTGGATCATGGGTAAGATGGTTCGAATAGTTTCCATTTTGAACGATGGAACTCTTAGGAATTTGTTTAGGATCTTTAAGTCCAAGATTGGTCTGAAGGTTCCCTCTTTTTTGGGAACCACAAACAGATTTGAATAGAATCCTTGTCCGTGTTCCGACCATGGAAATGGGTGGATCACTCCCATTAGTAAGAGGTCTTGTACACAGCGTAGAAACGCCTCTTTCTTTATCTGGTTTGCTGATAACCTTGAAAGATGAAATCTCCCTTGTGGAGGAGAAGCTTTGAAGTCCAGAAGATATCCCTGAGATATGATCTCCAACGCCCAGGGATCCTGGACATCTCTTGCCCAAGCCTGGACGTTTCCGGATCGGGGGCCCTCACTTCATGCTGTCTTAGGGGCAGCAGCAGGTTTTCTGGCCTGCTTGCCCTTGTTCCAGGACTGGTTAGGTTTCCAGCCCTGTCTGTAGCGAGCAACAGTTCCTTCCTGTCTTGGAGCGGAGGAAGTTGATGCTGCTCCTGCCTTGAAGTTACGAAAGGCACGAAAATTAGACTGTTTAGCCCTTGGTTTGGCCCTATCTTGAGGCAGGGCATGGCCCTTACCTCCAGTAATGTCAGCGATAATTTCTTTCAAACCGGGCCCGAATAATGTCTGCCCTTTGAAAGCAATATTAAGCAATTTAGATTTAGAAGTCACATCAGCTGACCAGGATTTAAGCCACAGCGCTCTACGCGCTTGAATGGCGAATCCGGAGTTCTTAGCCGTAAGTTTGGTTAAGTGTACTACAGCATCAGAAATAAATGAATTAGCTAGCTTAAGGGCTTTAAGCTTGTTCAAAATCTCATCCAATGGAGCTGTGCTAAGGGTCTCTTCCAGAGACTCAAACCAGAATGCCGCCGCAGCAGTGACAGGCGCAATGCATGCAAGGGGTTGTAATATAAAACCTTGTTGAACAAACATTTTCTTAAGGTAACCCTCTAACTTTTTATCCATTGGATCTGAAAAAGCACAGCTATCCTCCACCGGGATAGTGGTGCGCTTAGCCAGAGTAGAAACTGCTCCCTCCACCTTAGGGACCGTCTGCCATAAGTCCCGTGTGGTGGCGTCTATTGGAAACATTTTTCTAAATATAGGAGGGGGTGAAAAAGGCACACCGGGTCTATCCCACTCCTTGTTAACAATTTCTGTAAGCCTTTTAGGTATAGGAAAAACGTCAGTTCACGCCGGTACCGCAAAATATTTATCCAGCCTACATACTTTCTCTGGAATTGCAACCGTGTTACAATCATTCAGAGCCGCTAAAACCTCCCCTAGTAATACACGGAGGTTCTCAAGCTTAAATTTAAAATTTGAAATGTCTGAATCCAGTTTACTTGGATCAGATCCGTCACCCACAGAATGAAGCTCTCCGTCCTCATGTTCTGCAAATTGTGACGCAGTATCAGACATGGCTCTATTATTATCAGCGCACTCTGTCCTTATTCCAGAGTGATCTCGTTTACCTCTAAATTCTGGCAATATGGCACTTCAGTCATAACATTAGCCATGTCTTGCAAAGTGATTTGTATGGGCCGCCCTGATGTACTTGGCGCCACAATATCACGCACCTCCTGAGCGGGAGGCAAAGGTACTGTCACGTGAGGAGAGTTAGTCGGCATAACTTCCCCCTCGTTGTCTGGTGATATATTTTTCACATATAAAGTTTGACTTTTATTCAAAGTAACATCTATACATTGAGTGCACAAATTTCTATTGGGCTCCACATTGGCCTTTAAACATATTGAACAAACAGCTTCATCTGTGTCAGACATGTTTAAACAGACTAGCAATAACACTAGCAAGCTTGGAAAAAAACAAATAATAAATTTACAAGCTATATAAAAAACGCTACTGCGCCTTTAAGAAACATAAGAAACATAAAAATGTGACACAGTTGAATTAACGATGAACCAAATATGTTAAAACAACCAAATTTTAACAGAAAATGTATAAAGTTAGCAGAGAATTGCACCCACAAGCAAAAGGATGATTAACCCCTTAATACCCAAAACGGATAACAGTTGAAATAATAAACGTTTTTTATCACAGTCAAACACACTGTCACAGATCTGCTGTGACTGATTACCTCCCTCAAAACTAGTTTTGGAGACCCCTGGGCTCTGTAGAGACGTCCTGGATCATGGAGGAAGAAATAGGAAGACTGTGACTAAATTTTTACTGCGCAATAAAGCGCTAAAATAGGCCCCTCCCACTCATATTACAACAGTGGGGAAGCTCAGTAAACTGTTTTTATTCAGAAACAAACGACAGCCATGTGGTAAAAATCATGCCCATAAAGTTTTATCACCAAGTACCTCAGAAAAAACGATTAACATGCCAGTAAACGTTTTAAAAATGAAAATTATGAAGTGTTATTAATAAGCCTGCTGCTAGTCGCTTTCACTGCAGTGCAGGCTCAAATATTACTTTAAAATAGACAGTATTTTCTTAGTGAAATTCCATTCCCCAGAAATACCTCAGAGTATACATACATAAATATCAGCCTGATACCAGTCGCTACTACTGCATTTAAGGCTGCACTTACATTACATCGGTATTAGCAGTATTTTCTCAGTCAATTCCATTCCTTAGAAAATAATTTACTGCACATACCTCCTTGCAGATGGGCCCTGCATGCTATCCCCTGTTCTGAAGTTACCTCACTCCTCAGAATGGCCGAGAACAGCAAGTGGATCTTAGTTACGACCGCTAAGATCATAGACAAAACTCAGGTAGATTCTTCTTCTAATGCTGCCTGAGAAGAAACAACACACTCCGGTGCCGTTTAAAATAACAAACTTTTGATTGAAGAAATAAAAACTAAGTTTAACACACCACAGTCCTCTCACACGTCCTATCTATTAGTTAGGTGCAAGAGAATGACTGGGTATGACGTAGAGGGGAGGAGATATATAGCAGCTCTGCTTGGGTGATCCTCTTGCACTTCCTGTTAGGGAGGAGATATAATCCCATAAGTAATGGATGACCCGTGGACTGACTACACTTAACAGGAGAAAGCTGTGTAATGCGGCTAAAAGTAAAAAGCTGAGTCATTGTGAACCTCATTTGCATATCTCATCCAGAATCCTTTGCTGCATTGGAAACAATGTAATCAGAGAGTTTCTGTGGGAAAAGCAAGTCTTCTGACTTGTCTAGATTTGTAAATAGTTTACACAAGGAGTTATTTTCTCTACATTTTATTACTGAGGAGCAATAGCTACTCAAGCATGGCAAGGTAAATTTCAGTGCTAAGTAAAAGGCTAACTCCTAAAATTATTTGTAGATGCATGGGTGTAAAACCTGGTCATTACTCCAAACAAAAAGTGCATTTCAGCATTTCCATATTAATCATGGAGCTGACTTAGTATCTTGGGAGGTAGCACCAGCACCAAGCACACAAAAAGTACTGTGTGAAGTCACAACCAATGAATCAGTGTCAGCCATTGATAGACTTAAAGGGACATGAAAGACAATTTTTTTTTTCTCGTGATAGAGATAGAGAATACAGTTTTAAACAACTTTACAATTGACTTCTATTATCTCATTTGCATCATACTCTTGGTATCGTTTGTTGAAGAAACAGCAATGCACATGTGTGAGCCAATACCACGAGGTAACTGAGCCTAACTAGTTATGCTGTTCAACAAAGGATATCACGGGAATGAAACAAATTAGATTATAGAAGTAAAATGTAAAGTTTACAGTTGTATGGTCTATCTAAACCATGAAAGAAACATTCTGGATTTCATGTTCCTTTAAGACCCTTAGCTCTGAGTGTGTGGGGGGGGGGGTGGGGGGATAAAGAGAGAAACCTATCCCTTTAAATAAGATTAAATAAAGTAATGTATTTTCTATTGCCTTCAAGACCTTGATTATCATGATTCAAATATTCTTAAAAAGAGACACTGCTTGCATTCACTATTAAATTGTCAGTAAAATATCTATTTTTCTTCTATATTGTGGCCTTTTCCATTTGAGATTTGAGTCATTTGATCAACAACATGACATTTCTAGGTGTCTGAACGAACATAAAATATATTAAAAACGGCAATTAATGGTTAAATACATAGACACAAATATTCTCTAAACTGTTTTGAAAGACAAATTGAGTTGACTGTAAGGGACTCTGTAAATGATTTTTTTGTGTCTCAGAGCCATATGCACAGTCTTTACAGAAGCCCGATTTGTTATCTACACAACTTAGGGTAAAAAGGCAAGACATTAAAGACATTATGTTATCCTTCATAAAAAAGTAACACGGAAGACAAATATTTCTCTAATAAGTACTGTGTGAGTCAAACATCATCAGTTCTCGGCTGTCGCCTATGCTACTTACATTACTAATGTATTAACATTATGAAATTGTAGAACACATTTCCCCGAAATGAAGGTTCTTTCTTCTACTTACTTTTGAGTTAATTAAATGTAATTCCTTGCAAGGTCTTTAAAAGCGTCACAAAGAGCGCTGTGTCGGAATATTCCTGACAGTTATTCTGCAGCATGCCTGAATGTGCTTTTTATTTCGCACATAACAATTGAAAGATCACATGCTACAAAAGACTGCAGTTTTTTCTTTTCACTACCCTGTAATTAACAATGTTTTAATACAGTGCAAGGATTTTTCCAAAAACACAGATAAATGAAAGAAATGGTCCCCTTGACCCTCAATTAAACCCATTTATTGACGCTATTTTCTTCTTATTTTGTTTTAGTTGCAGCCTATGAAATAGGTTTAGGCGCACATAAAGGGACAACATATTCAGATAGCTGGTTCATTGCAGAGAAAAAAAAGTTGCATTTCATTTCTAAGGCTTTTTTCTTAAAGGGACGGTCTACTCAAAATGAAACTTTCATGATTCCGATGGGGCACACAATTTTAAATAACTTTCCAATTTACTTTTATCATCAAATTTGCTTTCTTCTCTTGGTACTCTTTTTGAAAGCCAAACCTTGGTAGGCTCAAACTGATTTCTAAACCGTTGAAAACCGCCTCTTATCTCAGTGCATTTTGACAGTTTTTCACAGTTAGACAGTGCTAGTTCACGTGTTATATAGAAAACATTGTGCTCACTCCCGTGGAGTTATTTAGGAGTCAGTACAGATTGCATATCTGTCTAAAGCACTGAGAAACAAGATAATCACAGAGGTAAAAAGTATATTAATATAACTGTTGGTTATGCAAAACTGGGGAATGGGTAATAAAGGGATTATCTAACTTTTTAAACAATACAACATTTCAAGTAGACTGTCCCTTTCATATAGTACAAAATAGTTGTAGGTTTATTCCCCATGCACCATTTATTGGATCATAGTATGCTAGTACTTAGGAGACACACTTAAATATTTGATAGGTTAGTAGTGTTAGAAATGTCTTTATAAAAATGCATACCGTTCAGGTTTATTTTTGATTTATTGTTTTCCCATCCAACACTTATTTTCTAAAAGCCAGTCACTTGATAAAACATTTAAATAAAGCGCTTTTTCTTGGACACAACTCAAAAGCAGCCAGTCTGTTATGTGCCAGCTGAGAAGAAAACGTATTATCTATTAAAATAGAAAAAAAAAACCTGACAAACCTATTTTGGTATCCCCACCCCATTTATCTTGTGACAAAACAAACTCAGGAAAGGACATAACTAGCAGAGACTTGCAGCACCCCCTCCCTAGCAGCTTTAGCTGATAAAACTTCAAAAGCCAACTAATATACAACAAAAAACGCTCTGAAATAGAAATGGATTTAAGTAAAACCATATGACAATTTAGAAATTAATCTGAGTGAAAATGAGCAAAATTCAAACCAAAGTTATTTCACAATGAAAGGCAGAAAGGGTAATTAAGCACCTATTTTGACAATTCTAAGAGGTCCAGTTTTTAAAAGTATGACATGAAGACGTTAACCTATCTGCATATGAGTGATAAATGAGGCATTTTTATGTCATTACATCCTCATAAATCACTTTCCTCCAGCGCTGACGGCTTTTATCAGATGTAACCTTTTCAAGCTTCTATTAAAGGGCTAACATTTGCAGCTCTGACACGTGCAGTTTACAAATTCTGCAGCTGATTAAGTCAGGACAGCATTTGCGGTCCTCGTTGTCATGCTTCAGCTGTATCCCTTCTCTGCGGCCAGCAATGCATGGGAAGGTTTGATTGTGCAGAGCTGGCCACTCACAAAGCCCCAAAGAGATGCCCAGAACTTAGTGTTGCCCATTTTCAATTAGGCTAACAGTTTTATACCGAAGAAATTTGCATAAAGTCCTCCAATTTAGTAATAACAAAAGAATAAAACATCTAACAACACAATGATCTGACTATGAAGAGAGTATACAAAAACGTAATCACATAGAAAGAGAATTAATGTTTAAATCAGATTGTCTACCACTGTCCGCTTTGACATTGTGAAATATAAAATAAAATACTTTGTTGATCAGTCACTTAAAACATCTATTTAATCAATATCAGCAAAGCTACTTGAAGCAAAAACCCAAATGAGTTTGGGTATTCCTGGGCATGGCTTGGGTAGCCCCAAGATTTTTTTCAAGAAACCATGACTTAAAAGGGGATTGTAATGCAAAAATTACATGCATTAAAAATTCCAATATAATTTTGCATTTCAAATCAAATTTACTAAAGCCCAGATTACAAGCGGTACGCTTTCAGCGGGTCAACGCTAGGATTATTGCACAATATGGTATTACAAGTCCATGGAACATGGGCATTTCATGGGCGTACATGAAATTTTCTCTTAGCAGCGTAATTCTATAAAGATTTTTGCACCACAGTTCTCACTATTTTTTCTTGCAAGTTAAAAAGTTGTGAGTGTTCACCAAAATACTAAAAAAACTAATTACTCTGAAAGAAAAACCTATGCATACGAAAATAATAGAAAATTTAAGGTACAGTGCACCGAAAACAGCATAATTTGATTTGTATTAAATATAATATTCATGTTTTAAAATACGCTGGTTTTCCCCTCTGTACTTCGCCCTCAATTGCAAACTTTTAACTAGCAGAGAGCTCTTATTATCTGTATGGGACACAGCTTGCCACTTGCAGGGACAGCCTTTTTTAAAATAGAATCCCATGATGGCTGCCTCTGCAAGTGTTGGGGTTAAAAACCTCAACTTGACCAGCAACTTTTTTAGAATCAGGGCTTTTATTATGTCTTTTTTATGTGCTGTCCTGTCCTCCCATTTTGTCTAGACTCTGTGGTTTGTGTTTTTTTCTGGATAAGCTACGATTTATAGAGGAATACTGGAAAGACTTTCTATACATAGACACTGATTTCGGAACCCTGTAGTGTTGGAACAGCAACCATTTGCATTTATAAACAAATATATATCTAAACATATATATGCCCATATAGATATATATAGCTTTATTGAAATATATTATATTATTAAAACTTCCGGTTAGCGCTTGAGCAAAAGCCAGAACAGTGTTTTGTAGCGTGCCCCATAGAAGTCTATATGGAGAAGGAGTAAGAGTGGCTGCACTATCCGACCTCTGGATGTTAGAACCCATGAGGCTTTCACTTTTGAAAATTTTTTTGTAATCAACTTGTACTATGAGCAGAAGAATAAGAGCGCTGATTTAACTTGAGTGGTGCTAGTGCTCAACGGCACTAATATTTTTAAACCCCATTTGTCTAAAGCAAAGGAGATAAAAATATAAGTTCTTCTTGGGAGCTGCAAGCCACCTAACTCTCAAACATAAAACCGCTAGTGACTGGAAAGGTAGATAAAGGCTCTGTTTCTCATCTTTAATGATTTGAAATAAAGTATACGCTAATTTTTATATAAAGCCTGAACATTTTCATTAAATGTCTCATGTGCTGTGGATGTGTAGAAGAGCCTTAGGGATTTGCAATAAGATCCGGCCTTCACTTGCTGTGAGGACTTTTTTGAGTAAGTTTCTGGCGCCTTGTTATTTTAAAATGTATCCTAGAAGTGCATATTTTAATTCATTTTATAGATGTTTTTAAAATTATTCATGGACCTTATGTAAAAGTGATAAAGAACTGTGGGAAAGTAAGTAGGAAACAAACTACTCTGTCCACTTTTTCTTTTCCATGCCCTACCACTCTTCCTTTTTGTTTTGCCACTTTCACTTAATTCCTTTAAAGTGATTGTAAAGTTTAAAAAAATAAGTGCCCGGTAACTAAAAATAATCTTAAAAACAGGGGCACTTTCATTCATTAAACTTTACAATGACGCTTATTTTTTAAAAGTAAGTACCTTTGTATTATGGTAGACATAACACCGTTGTAAAGTTTAATGAATGAAAGTGCCCGGTTTTTAAGATGACTTTTAGTTACAGGGCACTTATTACATTTTAAAATCTCTTTAAGTACTTATTGGTAACACATCATCTGTCTCTTGACATATTATTACAATATTCTTAAAGGGACACTTAACCCAATTTTTTTATTTTGTGATTCAGATAGAGCATGCAATTTTAAGCAACTTTCTAATTTACTCCTATTATCAATTTTTCTTCATTCTCTTGCTATCTTTATTTGAAAAAGAAGGCATCTAAGCTAAGGACGCTGCCAATTTGTGGTTCAGCACCATGGACAGCACTTGTTTATTGGTGCTGTCCAATCAGCAAGGACAACCCAGTTTGTTCACCAAAAATGGGCCGGCATCTAAACTTACATACTTGCTTTTCAAATAAAAAATACCAAGAGAATGAATAAAATTTGATAATAGTAGTAAATTATAAAGTTGCTTAAAAACAGAATTTATGCTTACCTGATAAATTACTTTCTCCAACGGTGTGTCCGGTCCACGGCGTCATCCATTACTTGTGGGAATATTCTCTTCCCCAACAGGAAATGGCAAAGAGCACAGCAAAAGCTGTCCATATAGCCCCTCCTCAGGCTCCGCCCCCCAGTCATTCGACCGACGGTTAGGAGAAAAAAAAAAGAGAAACTATAGGGTGCCGTGGTGACTGTAGTGTATAGAGAAAGACATTTTTCAAACCTGATTAAAAAAAAAAACCAGGGCGGGCCGTGGACCGGACACACCGTTGGAGAAAGTAATTTATCAGGTAAGCATAAATTCTGTTTTCTCCAACATTGGTGTGTCCGGTCCACGGCGTCATCCATTACTTGTGGGAACCAATACCAAAGCTTTAGGACACGGATGAAGGGAGGGAGCAAATCAGGTTACCTAAACGGAAGGCACCACGGCTTGCAAAACCTTTCTCCCAAAAATAGCCTCCGAAGAAGCATAAGTATCAAATTTGTAGAATTTGGCAAAAGTGTGCAGAGAAGACCAAGTCGCTGCCTTACATATCTGATCAACAGAAGCCTCGTTCTTGAAGGCCCATGTGGAAGCCACAGCCCTAGTAGAGTGAGCTGTGATTCGTTCAGGAGGCTGCCGTCCGGCAATCTCATAAGCCAATCGGATAATGCTTTTCAGCCAGAAAGAAAGAGAGGTAGCAGTAGCTTTTTGTCCTCTCCTCTTACCAGAGTAAACGACAAACAAAGATGAGGTTTGTCTAAAATCCTTTGTTGCTTCTAAATAGAACTTTAAAGCACGAACTACATCTAAATTGTGTAACAAACGTTCCTTCTTTGAAACTGGATTCGGACACAGAGAAGGAACAACTATTTCCTGGTTAATATTCTTGTTGGAAACAACTTTCGGAAGAAAACCAGGCTTAGTACGCAAAACGACCTTATCTGAATGGAACACCAGATAGGGTGGATCACACTGCAAAGCAGATAATTCAGAAACTCTTCTAGCAGAAGAAATAGCAACCAAAAACAGAACTTTCCAAGATAGTAACTTGATATCTATGGAATGTAAAGGTTCAAACGGAACCCCTTGAAGAACTGAAAGAACTAAATTTAGACTCCAAGGAGGAGTCATGGGTCTGTAAACAGGCTTGATTCTGACCAAAGCCTGTACAAAAGCTTGTACATCTGGCACAGCTGCCAGTCGTTTGTGTAACAAGACAGATAAAGCAGAAATCTGTCCTTTTAGAGAACTCGCTGACAACCCTTTATCCAAACCTTCTTGGAGAAAGGAGAGAATCTTAGGAATTTTAATCTTACTCCAGGAGAATCCCTTGGATTCACACCAACAGATATAATTTTTCCATATTTTATGGTAAATCTTTCTAGTCACAGGTTTTCTGGCTTGAACCAGAGTATCTATCACTGAATTTGAAAACCCACGCTTGGATAAAATCAAGCGTTCAATTTCCAAGCAGTCAGCTGCAGAGAAACTAGATTTGGATGTTCGAATGGACCTTGTACTAGAAGATCCTGTCTCAAAGGTAGCTTCCATGGTGGAGCCGATGACATATTCACCAGGTCTGCATACCAAGTCCTGCGCGGCCACGCAGGAGCTATCAGAATCCCCGAGGCCTTCTCCTGTTTGATCCTGGCTACGAGCCTGGGAAGGAGAGGGAACGGTGGAAACGCATAAGCTAGGTTGAACGACCAAGGCGCCACTAATGCATCCACTAAAGTCGCCTTGGGATCCCTGGATCTGGACCCGTAGCAAGGAACCTTGAAGCTCTGACGAGACGCCATCAGATCCATGTCTGGAATGCCCCATAATTGAGTCAACTGGGCAAAAACCTCCGGGTGGAGTTCGCCACTCCCCCGGATGGAAAGTCTGACGACTCAGATAATCCGCCTCCCAGTTGTCTACTCCTGGGATGTGAATTGCAGATAGATGGCAGGAGTGATCCTCCGCCCATTTGATGATCTTGGATACCTCTCTCATCGCCAAGGAACTCTTTGTTCCTCCCTGATGGTTGATGTAAGCCTACAGTCGTCATGTTGTCTGACTGGAATCTTATGAATCCGGCCTTCGCTAGTTGAGGCCAAGCCCGGAGAGCATTGAATATCGCTCTCAGTTCCAGGATGTTTATCGGGAGAAGAGACTCTTCCCGAGACCATAGACCCTGAGCTTTCAAGGAATCCCAGACCGCGCCCCAGCCTAATAGACTGGCGTCGGTCGTGACAATGACCCACTCTGGTCTGCGGAAACTCATTCCCTGAGACAGGTGATCCTGGGTCAACCACCAACGGAGTGGGTCTCTGGTCATCTGGTCTACTTGAATCTGTGGAGACAAGTCTGCATAGTCCCCATTCTACTGATTGAGCATGCACAGTTGTAATGGTCTTAGATGAATTCGAGCAAAAGGAACTATGTCCATTGCTGCAACCATCAATCCTACTACTTCCATGCACTGAGCTATGGAAGGCTGCAGAATAGAGTGAAGAACTTGACAAGCGTTTAGAAGCTTTGACTTTCTGACTTCTGTCAGGAAGATCTTCATTTCTAAAGAATCTATTATTGTTCCCAAAAAGGGAACTCTTGTTGACGGAGACAGGGAACTCTTTTCTACGTTCACCTTCCACCCGTGAGATCTGAGAAAGGCTAGAACAATGTCTGTATGAGCCTTTGCCTTGGAAAGAGACGACGCTTGAATTAGAATGTCGTCTAGATAAGGTGCCACTGCAATGCCCCTTGGTCTTAGAACCTCCAGAAGGGACCCTAGCACCTTTGTGAAAATTCTGGGAGCAGTGTCTAACCCGAATGGAAGAGCCACAAACTGATAATGTTTGTCCAGAAAGCGAACCTTAGGAACTGATGATGATCTTTGTGGATAGGAATATGTAGATACGCATCCTTTAAATCCACGGTAGTCATATATTGACCCTCCTGGATTGTAGGTAAAATTGTTCGAATGGTTTCCATTTTGAACGATGGAACTCTGAGAAATTTGTTTAGAATTTTTAAATCCAGAATTGGTCTGAAAGTTCCCTCTTTTTTGGGAACTACAAACAGGTTTGAGTAAAACCCCTGACCTTGTTCCACAGTTGGAACCGAGTGTATCACTCCCATCTTTAACAGGTCTTCTACGCAATGTAAGAATGCCTGTCTCTTTATTTGGTCTGAAGATAAGTGAGACATGTGGAACCTTCCCCTTGGGGGCAGTTCCTTGAATTCTAGAAGATAACCCTGAGAGACTATTTCTAGTACCCAGGGATCCGGAACATCTCTTGCCCAAGCCTGAGCAAAGAGAGAGAGTCTGCCCCCTACTAGATCCGGTCCCGGATCGGGGGCTACCCCTTCATGCTGTCTTGGTAGCAGCAGCAGGCTTCTTGGCCTGTTTACCCTTGTTCCAGCCTTGCATTGGTTTCCAAGCTGGTTTAGCCTGGGAAGCGTTACCCTCTTGTCTAGAGGCTGCACAGTTAGAAGCTGGTCTGTTCCTGAAAATTGGACTTATTCTTAGCCTTGAAAGGCCTATCCTGTGGGAGGGCATGGCCCTTCCCCCCAGTGATGTCTGAAATAATTTCTTTCAATTCTGGCCCAAAAAGGGTCTTACCTTTGAAAGGGATATTAAGCAATTTTGTCTTGGAAGATACATCCGCCGACCAAGACTTTAGCCAGAGCGCTCTGCGCGCCACAATTGCAAACCCTGAATTTTTCGCAGCTAATCTCGCTAATTGCAAAGCGGCATCTAAAATAAAGGAATTAGCTAACTTAAGTGCGTGAATTCTGTCCATGACTTCCTCATATGGAGTCTCCATATTAAGCGACTTTTCTAGTTCATCAAACCAGAAACACACCGCCGTAGTGACAGGAATAATGCACGAAATTGGTTGGAGGAGGTAACCTTGCTGAACAAAAATCTTTTTAAGCAAACCCTCCAATTTTTTATCCATAGGGTCTTTGAAAGCACAATTGTCCTCAATGGGAATAGTCGTGCGTTTGGCTAGGGTAGAAACTGCCCCCTCAACCTTAGGGACTGTTTGCCATGTGTCCTTCCTTGGGTCGACCATGGGGAACAATTTCTTAAATATAGGAGGTGGGACAAAGGGTATGCCTGGTTTCTCCCACTCCTTATTCACTATGTCCGCCACCCTTTTAGGGATCGGAAAGGCATCAGGGTGCACTGGGACCTCGAAGAATTTGTCCATCTTGCACAATTTTTCTGGAATGACCAAAGAGTCACAATCATCCAGAGTAGATAGCACCTCCTTAAGTAATGCGCGGAGATGCTCTAACTTAAATTTAAACGTCACAACATCAGGTTCTGCCTGTTGAGAAATTCTTCCTTAATCTGAAAGTTCTCCCTCCGACAAACCCTCCCTCACTGCCACTTCTGACTGGTGTGAGGGTATGACAGATAAACTATCTTCAGCGCCTTCTTGCTCCACTGTATTTAAAACTGAGCAATCACGCTTTCTCTGAAATGCTGGCATTTTGGATAAAATATTAGCTATGGAATTATCCATTACTGCCGTTAATTGTTGCATAGTAACAAGCATTGGCGCGCTAGATGTACTAGGGGTCGCCTGCGCGGGCATAACTGGTGTTGACACAGAAGGAGAGGATGATGAATTATCCCCACTACCTTCATTTGAGGAATCATCTTGGGCAACCTTATTAAATGTGACAGTACTGTCCTTACTTTGTCTGGACGCTATGGCACAATTATCACATACATTTGAAGGGGGGACCACCTTGGCCTCCATACATACAGAACATGTTCTATCTGAAGGTACAGACATGTTAGACAGGCTTAAACAGGCTAATAATGCAAAAAAACAGAATTTATGTTTACCTGATAAATTACTTTCTCCAACGGTGTGTCCGGTCCACGGCGTCATCCTTACTTGTGGGATATTCTCTTCCCCAACAGGAAATGGCAAAGAGCCCAGCAAAGCTGGTCACATGATCCCTCCTAGGCTCCGCCTACCCCAGTCATTCGACCGACGTTAAGGAGGAATATTTGCATAGGAGAAACCATATGTTACCGTGGTGACTGTAGTTAAAGAAAATAAATTATCAGACCTGATTAAAAAAAACAGGGCGGGCCGTGGACCGGACACACCGTTGGAGAAAGTAATTTATCAGGTAAACATAAATTCTGTTTTCTCCAACATAGGTGTGTCCGGTCCACGGCGTCATCCTTACTTGTGGGAACCAATACCAAAGCTTTAGGACACGGATGAAGGGAGGGAGCAAATCAGGTCACCTAAATGGAAGGCACCACGGCTTGCAAAACCTTTCTCCCAAAAATAGCCTCAGAAGAAGCAAAAGTATCAAATTTGTAAAATTTAGAAAAAGTGTGCAGTGAAGACCAAGTCGCTGCCTTACATATCTGATCAACAGAAGCCTCGTTCTTGAAGGCCCATGTGGAAGCCACAGGCCTAGTGGAGTGAGCTGTGATTCTTTCAGGAGGCTGCCGTCCGGCAGTCTCATAAGCCAATCGGATAATGCTTTTAATCCAGAAGGAGAGAGAGGTAGAAGTTGCTTTTTGACCTCTCCGTTTACCAGAATAAACAACAAACAAAGACAAAGTTTGTCTGAAATCCTTAGTAGCTGCTAAGTAAAATTTGAGAGCACGAACTACATCCAAGTTGTGCAACAAACGTTCCTTCTTTGAAACTGGATTAGGACACAAAGAAGGCACAACTATCTCCTGGTTAATGTTTTTGTTAGAAACAACTTTTGGAAGAAAACCAGGTTTAGTACGCAAAACCACCTTATCTGCATGGAACACCAGATAAGGAGAAGAACACTGCAGAGCAGATAATTCTGAAACTCTTCTAGCAGAAGAAATTGCAACCAAAAACAAAACTTTCCAAGATAATAACTTAATATCAACGGAATGTAAGGGTTCAAACGGAACCCCCTAAAGAACTGAAAGAACTAGGTTGAGACTCCAAGGAGGAGTCAAAATTTTGTAAACAGGCTTGATTCTAACCAGAGCCTGAACAAAGGCTAGAACATCTGGCACAGCTGCCAGCTTTTTGTGAAGTAACACAGACAAGGCAGAAATCTGTCCCATCAAGGAACTTGCAGATAATCCTTTTTCCAATCCTTCTCGAAGGAAGGATAGACTCTTAGGAATCTTAACCTTGTCCCAAGGGAATCCTGCAGATTCACACCAACAGATATACCAAATTATGTGGTAATTTTTCTGGTTACAGGCTTTCAGGCCTGAACAAGAGTATTAATAACAGAATCTGAGAACCCTCGCTTTGATAAGATCAAGCGTTCAATCTCCAAGCAGTCAGCTGGAGTGGGTCGAACGGACCTAGAACAAGAAGGTCTTGTCTCAAAGGTAGCTTCCATGGTGGAGCCGATGACATATTCACCAGATCTGCATACCAAGTCCTGCGTGGCCACGCAGGAGCTATCAAAATCACAGACGCCCTCTCCTGATTGATCCTGGCTACCAGCCTGGGGATGAGAGGAAACGGCGGGAACACATAAGCTAGTTTGAAGGTCCAAGGTGCTACTAGTGCATCCACTAGAGCCGCCTTGGGATCCCTGGATCTGGACCCGTAGTAAGGAACTCTGAAGTTCTGACGAGAGGCCATCAGATCCATGTCTGGAATGCCCCACGGTTGAGTGACTTGGGCAAAGATTTCCGGATGGAGTTCCCACTCCCCCGGATGCAATGTCTGACGACTCAGAAAATCCGCTTCCCAATTTTCCACTCCTGGGATGTGGATAGCAGACAGGTGGCAGGAGTGAGACTCCGCCCATAGAATGATTTTGGTCACTTCTTCCATCGCTAGGGAACTCCTTGTTCCCCCCTGATGGTTGATGTATGAACTTGGCCCTCGCTAGCTGAGGCCAAGCTTTGAGAGCATTGAATATCGCTCTCAGTTCCAGAATATTTATCGGTAGAAGAGATTCTACCCGAGACCAAAGACCCTGAGCTTTCAGGGATCCCCAGACCGCGCCCCAGCCCATCAGACTGGCGTCGGTCGTGACAATGACCCACTCTGGTCTGCGGAAGGTCATCCCTTGTGACAGGTTGTCCAGGGACAGCCACCAACGGAATGAGTCTCTGGTCCTCTGATTTACTTGTATCTTCGGAGACAAGTCTGAATAGTCCCCATTCCACTGACTGAGCATGAACAGTTGTAATGGTCTTAGATGAATGCGCACAAAAGGAACTATGTCCATTGCCGCTACCATCAAACCTATCACTTCCATGCACTGCGCTATGGAAGGAAGAGGAACGGAATGAAGTATCCGACAAGAGTCTAGAAGTTTTGTTTTTCTGGCTTCTGTCAGAAAAATCCTCATTTCTAAGGAGTCTATTATAGTTCCCAAGAAGGGAACCCTCGTTGACGGAGATAGAGAACTCTTTTCCACATTCACTTTCCATCCGTGAGATCTGAGAAAGGCCAGGACAATGTCCGTGTGAGCCTTTACTTGAGGAAGGGACGACGCTCGAATCAGAATGTCGTCCAAGTAAGGTACTACAGCAATGCCCCTTGGTCTTAGCACCGCCAGAAGGGACCCTAGTACCTATGAGAAAATCCTAGGAGCAGTGGCTAATCCGAAAGAAAACGCCACGAACTGGAAATGCTTGTCCAGGAATTCAAACCTTAGGAACCGATGATGTTCCTTGTGGATAGGAATATGTAGATACGCATCCTTGAAATCCACCTTGGTCATGAATTGACCTTCCTGGATGAAAGGAAGGAGTGTTCGAATGGTTTCCATCTTGAACGATGGAACCTTGAGAAACTTGTTCAAGATCTTGAGATCTAAGATTGGTCTGAACGTTCCCTCTTTTTTGGGAACTATGAACAGATTGGAGTAGAACCCCATCCCTTGTTCTCCTAATGGAACAGGATGAATCACTCCCATTTTTAGCAGGTCTTCTACCCAATGTAAGAATGCCTGTCTTCTTATGTGGTCTGAAGACAACTGAGACCTGTGGAACCTCCCCCTTAGAGGAAGCCCCTTGAACTCCAGAGAATAACCTTGGGAGACTATTTCTAGCGCCCAAGGATCCAGAACATCTCTTGCCCCAGCCTGAGCGAAGAGAGAGAGTCTGCCCCCCACCAGATCCGGTCCCGGATCGGGGGCCCGCATTTCATGCTGTCTTGGTAGCAGTGGCAGGTTTCCTGGCCTGCTTTCCTTTGTTCCAGCCTTGCATAGGTCTCCAGGCTGGATTGGCTTGAGAAGTATTACCTTCCTGCTTAGAGGACGTAGCCCTTGGGGCTGATCCGTTTCTGCGAAAGGGACGAAACTTAGGTTTATTTTTGGTCTTGAAAAGACCTATCCTGAGGAAGGGCGTGGCCCTTGCCCCCAGTGATATCAGAGATAATCTCTTTCAAGTCAGGGCCAAAGAGTGTTTTCCCCTTGAAAGGAATGTCAAGCAATTTGTTCTTGGAAGACGCATCCGCTGCCCAAGATTTTAACCAAAGCGCTCTGCGCCACAATAGCAAACCCAGAATTTTTTCGCCGCTAACCTAGCCAATTGCAAGGTGGCGTCTAGGGTGAAAGAATTAGCCAAATTAAGAGCACGAATTCTGTCCATAATCTCCTCATAAGAAGAAGAATTACTAATAATCGCCTTTCCTAGCTCATCAAACTAGAAACACGCGGCTGCAGTGACAGGGACAATGCATGCAATTGGTTGTAGAAGGGAACCTTGCTGAACAAACATCTTTAGCAGACCTTCTAATTTTTTATCCATAGGATCTTGGAAAGCACAACTATCTTCTATGGGTATAGTGGCACGCTTGTGTAGAGTAGAAACCGCCCCCTCGACCTTGGGGACTGTCTGCCATCAGTCCTTTCTGGGGTCGACTATAGGAAAACAATTTTATAAATATGGGGGGAGGTACTAAAGGTATACCGGGCCTGTCCCATTCTTTACTAACAATGTACGCCACCCGCTTGGATATAGGAAAAGCTTCGGGAGGCCCCGGGGCCTCTAAGAACTTTTCCATTTTACATAGTGGTTCTGGAATGACCAGATAATCACAATCATCCAAATTGGATAACACCTCCTTAAGCAGAGCGCGGAGATGTTCCAACTTAAATTTAAAAGTAATCACATCAGGTTCAGCTTGTTGAGAAATGTTTCCTGAATCTGAAATTTCTCCCTCAGACAAAACCTCCCTGGCCCCCTCAGACTGGTGTAGGGGCCCTTCAGAAACCATATCATCAGCGTTCTCATGCTCTACAGAATTTTCTAAAACAGAGCAGTCGCGCTTTCACTGATAAGTGGGCATATTGGCTAAAATGTTTTTGATAGAATTATCCATTACAGCCGTTAAATGTTGCATAGTAAGGAGTATTGGCGCACTAGATGTACTAGGGGCCTCCTGTATGGGCAAGACTGGTGTAGACGAAGGAGGGGATGATGCAGTACCATGCTTACTCCCCTCACTTGAGGAATCATCTTGGGCATCATTTTTACTAAAAAATTTTTTTTTTATGACATAAAATACATATAGTTAAATGAGAAGGAACCTTGGTTTCCCCACAGTCAGAACACAATCTATCTGGTAGTTCAGACATGTTAAACAGGCATAAACTTGATAACAAAGCACAAAAAACGTTTTAAAATAAAACCGTTACTGTCACTTTAAATTTTAAACTAAACACACTTTATTACTGCAATTGCGAAAAAGTATGAAGGAATTGTTCAAAATTCACCAAAATTTCACCACAGTGTCTTAAAGCCTTAAAAGTATTGCACACCAAATTTGGAAGCTTTAACCCTTAAAATAACGGAACCGGAGCCGTTTTTATATTTAACCCCTTTACAGTCCCTGGAATCTGCTTTGCTGAGACCCAACCAAGCCCAAAGGGGAATACGATACCAAATGATGCCTTCAGAAAGACTTTTCTATGTATCAGAGCTCCACACACATGCAGCTGCATGCCATGCTGTCCTCAAAAACAAGTGCGCCATACCGGCGCGAAAATGAGGCTCTGACTATGATTAGGGAAAGCCCCTAAAGAATAAGGTGTCAAAAACAGTGCCTGCCGATATAATCATATCAAAATACCCAGAATAAATGATTCCTCAAGGCTAAATATGTGTTAATAATGAATCGATTTAGCCCAGAAAAAGTCTACAGTCTTAATAAGCCCTTGTGAAGCCCTTATTTACTATCTTAATAAACATGGCTTACCGGATCCCATAGGGAAAATGACAGCTTCCAGCATTACATCGTCTTGTTAGAATGTGTCATACCTCAAGCAGTAAGAGACTGCACACTGTTCCCCCAACTGAAGTTAATTGCTCTCAACAGTCCTGTGTGGAACAGCCATGGATTTTAGTTACGGTGCTAAAATCATTTTCCTCATACAAACAGAAATCTTCATCTCTTTTCTGTTTCTGAGTAAATAGTACATACCAGCACTATTTTAAAATAACAAACTCTTGATTGAATAATAAAAACTACAGTTAAACACTAAAAAACTCTAAGCCATCTCCGTGGAGATGTTGCCTGTACAACGGCAAAGAGAATGACTGGGGTAGGCGGAGCCTAGGAGGGATCATGTGACCAGCTTTGCTGGGCTCTTTGCCATTTCCTGTTGGGGAAGAGAATATCCCACAAGTAAGGATGACGCCGTGGACCGGACACACCTATGTTGGAGAAAAAACGTTTTAAAACAAAACCGTTACTGTCTCTTTAAATATTAAACAGAGCACACTTTATTTCTGAATGTGTGAAAAACTATGAAGGAAATATCCAATCTTTACCAAATTTTCACCACAGTGTCTTGATGCTTTAAAAGTATTGCACCCCAATTTTCAAGCTTTTAACCCCTTAAATGAGGAAACCGGAGCCGTTTAATCAAATAACAATTTTTAACCCCACTACAGTCCCAGCCACAGCCTTTGCTGTGACTTCACCTGTCCTTAGGAGTTATACGATACCAAATTAAGCCTTCCAGGAACGTTTTCAATGATCACCAGACCCTCTCACATGCAGCTGCATGCACTGCATCCAAAAGAAACTGCGCAATTATGGCGCGAAAATGAGGCTCTGCCTACTATAGTGAAAGGCCCTTCCTGACTGGAAAGGTGTCTAAACAACTGCCTGGCGCCTAAAAACGTTCCCCCACAATAAAAGTTTTATAAATCACCTCAGATTTCATAAAAAACTTAAACAAAGCAATCGATTTAGCCCACAAGAGTGTCAACCAGTGTATAGCCCATAATAAGCCCTCATTCTGTTAAAAGTCTAAGAAAATGGCTTACCGATCCCCAAGAGGGAAAATGACAGTCTTCTAGCATTACACAGTCTTGTTAGAAAATGGACTAGTCATACCTTGAGCAGAAAAGTCTGCTAACTGTTCCCCCCAACTGAAGTTCTCTGGGCTCAACAGTCCTGCGTGGGAACAGCAATTGATTTTAGTTACTGCTGCTAAAATCATACTCCTCTTTTAAACAGAACTCTTCATCCCTTTCTGTTTTAGAGTAAATAGTACAAACCGGCACTATTTTAAAATAACAAACTCTTGATAGCAGAATAAAAAACTACAACTAAACACCACATACTCTTCACCATCTTCGTGGAGATGCTACTTGTTCAAAACGGCAAAGAGAATGACTGGGGGGCGGAGCCTGAGGAGGGGCTATATGGACAGCTTTGCTGTGCTCTTTGCCATTTCCTGTTGGGGAAGAGAATATTCCCACAAGTAATGGATGACGCCGTGGACCGGACACACCAATGTTGGAGAAATTGCATGCTCTATCTGAATCACAAAAGAAAAAAATTGGGTTCAGTATCCCTTTAATTGATGATGCAACTCCCACAATTCTCTACTGTCAAATACTGCTACTGAGCATATCAATATATATATATATATATATTTGTAAACATTTAAATCTCAGCAATCACCATGCATCTGTTTGCCAAATTTCATAAAGATGGGTGCAGCTGTTTTGCTGTAGGTCTGAATAATCAATTTTTATTGTTAAGAGATCGAAAAAATTACACAATTTTCAACCCTTGACGCCAAAAAAGGTTCATGAAATTTAAAGTCACAAGCACCTGAAAAACAAGGTTTATCATTGAATAATCTTGCTAAAGTTGCTGCACTACTGTGTAGAAATACTAACAAAATAGTAATAAAACTTAATACTAGCACAAATGCTTCTAATAAAAGCTATAATTCTCACAGTGATATATTTTACTGTGCACAAGTTATACAGAACATCTTATTATTTGCCATAGGCACCTGCATTGATAGGTTGCACCTGCTTTACGCTATGCATCACTAGCTTCTCTTTTCTAAGTAGGTGCCTGCGGCCTGCCGACACAGTCAGTGTTGACTTACCAGAACTATTTTTTAAACTACTTATGATGTGCATGTCACTTTTTACTACCATGTCCTCCTATCCTATGTCTAAGTTATAACTGATAACATTTAAGGCCTTTCGGCCTTTCCCCTTCTAAAATGTTGTAATGCACTCACACTTTTAAAGGGATATTAAACGGCTGGATACAACCACAGTAGCATGGTTACTACTCACGGTGCTTGTGGCTGCAGCTATCTTCTAACAAGTGCTGGTTAGTGAAGTTCGGCATTTTGACAATAGGAGCCGCCATTTTGGAGTTGAATAATTCTTGCACCCTGTCACAGAAGGAGCCACATATCATTGATACTGTTGCCTTCTTCAGTTTAGCGTGCACAATACTTGAACAATAAAAAAAGGAAGCTTTACAATTTTGCAGCTAATTTACATAGTTTTAAAGTTGCATAACAAAACAAACATAAAAGGCCCTAAAGAATAATCTAGAGCAAAGCAGCCACTGCAGAAATATACAGCTCCCGCTCTAGATTATTCTTGAACATCTTTTATGTTTTTTATGCAACTGTAAAACTATGTAAAATAACTGCAAACGTGTAAAGCTTCCTTTTATTTTTTTTGTTCAAGCTAACCCAAAGTACAGGGTACAGATATAAATAATACAGCAATGTCACTGAGCTCAGAAAGTGCACTGCTTCTGTCACAGGATGCAACAATACCTGTGCTACAATATGGCGGCGCTCAGTATAAAGCTGCAGAGCTTTACCAACTGGCCTCTGTAATTGTTTAAAGTAACCCAGCTTTATAGAGAGCTGCAGATAGAGGAGGAAACACAATAGTGTGGTTAGTAGTTACTGTAGTTGAACACAGCAGTTTAATGTCCCTTTAATTTATTTCCTGTTAATATTTTAGAATTATTTTCACATAATCTTGCATTTTCATTGATTTCTTCTATCAATCTATTATGATTACAAAGTTATAGGAGGGGCTTCCGCAGCAAAGGAACCCCCACATGAGTGTAAATGTGAATGATATTTATTTGTAAACCCAATTCTATAAATCTGCATTAATTCAAAACGTGATAAAAACCACAATCTAAAATACTACATAAAATATACATTTTCTGCATTCCTATACAAATATATATTGACATTTAAAGAAAGAGTACGTTTACCCATAACTTTGCTGCAGCATTAACAAAAGTGAAATGAATCAACCAATCCACAAAGGTTGCTTTTTTGAAATATTTCCTTTTTAGAGTCTCTATTCGTTGCAAATCCAGCTATCGATAACCACTCATTTCACTATTTAGTTTAATCTCCACATGGAGAAGTATACACTTGTTTTTGGTACTTACAGTACCTTTTACTCTCAGCATCTCCTTAGTACTTAGTACCAAACTGATCCAAATGTACAAGCCGCTCTGTCACCACTCACTCAAAACAGCCCTGTTGTTTGTATTCACTCCTTCAGTGTGGATCATGTAATATGACTGCCCCCCACCCCCCGCATGTGAGTCTGGTGTGTATTCGATTCGATTATCCAGGCCTCCCTCTCCGGTGCCCAACACACTGATCTGGTCTGTGCATGTGACCTTTACATGTATATACCACAGACCAGTTCTGTGTTATTTATTTTAACAGCTTCACAGGAACAGACCAGTGTAGTGTATCGCAAGATGCCGAAGAGGGTGGACAGGAAAATCGAGCAGACAACAGCCTGAAGAAGGATGCATGCTCTAGTACAGATATCATTAAAATCTGGCCCGTTAGTGTGTCCTGAGGACTGGAATTGAGAAACACTGCTCGAAAGTATATCTTTTATAGTAGCTAATATGTTTTCCAGAAATGAAGACAAAAAAAAATTATGCTTACCTGATAAATTTCTTTCTTTCCAGGCATGGAGAGTCCACAAATCATTCTAATTACTAGTGGGATATTCACTACTGGCCAGCAGGAGGAAGCAAAGAGCACCCCAGCAGAGCTGTTAAGTATATCTTCCCTTACCCATAACCCCCAGTCATTCGGCCGAAGTAAAATGGTAAAAGAAGATAAAACAAGGATAAAAAGGTGCCTGAGGACTATACAAAAAACCTGCCTTCTTAAATTAAATAAGGGCGGGCCGTGGACTCTCCATGCCCAGAAATAAATACATTTATCAGGTATGCATAAGTTTTGTTTTCTTTCCTATGGCATGGAGAGTCCACAAATTATTCTAATTACTGGTGGGAACCAATACCCAAGCTAGAGGACACAGAATGAATAGGGAGGGAGAACAAGACAGGCAGACCTAAACTGAAGGCACCACCGCTTGAAGAACTTTTCCCCCAAAAGAAGCCCCAGCTGAGGCAAAAGTATCAAATTAGAATTTGGAAAAAGTATGTATGGAGGACCATGTGGTCACATTGCAAATTTGCTACACAGAAGCTTCATTTTTGAAAGCCAATGAAGATGAAACAGCTCTAGTGTATTGAGCCGTAATTCTCTCAGGAGGCTGTCTCATAAGCTAAACGGATAACACTTCTCAACCAGAGAGAAAGAGTGGTAGAAGTGGCCTTCTGATCTCTACCAGACAAAACAACAAACAGGGCAGAAGACTGCAGAAAATCCTTAGTTGCTTGAAGATGAAATTTAAGAGCATGCACAACATCCAAGTTAAGCAAAAGCCGCTCCTTCTGGGAAGAAGGATTAGGACAAAAAGAGGGAACAACAATTTCCTGATTAATATTTGGATCCGACACAACCTTAGGGAGAAACCCGGGCTTAGTACGGAGGACCGCCTTATCAGCATGAAAAATAAGGTAAGGGGAATCAAACTGCAGAGTCGAAAGTTCGGAAACTCTGCGAGCAGAAGAAATAGCAAGAAGAAACAAAACCTTCCAAGTAATTTAATATCAACAGAATGCATTGGCTCAAACGGAGCCTGCTGCAAAACTCTAAGAACAAGGTTAAGGCTCCAAGGAGGAGCAACAGGTTTAAACACAGGCCTGATTCTGACCAAGGCCTGAACAAGACTGAACATCTGGAAGAACTGCCAGACATTTATGCAGAACAACAGACAGTGCAGAAATCTGACCCTTCAGAGTACTGACTGACAAACCCTTCTCTAGGCCCTCCTGAAGAAAAGCCAAAATTCGAGGAACCCTTACTTTGTTCCAAGAAAAACCCTTTGAATCACACCAATGAAGGTATTTACACCATACCCAATGGTAAATTCTGCGAGTAACCGGTTTAAGAGCCTGAAATATAGTATCTATGACTTTCTCAGAGAAGCCACGTCTAGCCAAACCTAGACGTTCAATCTCCAAGCAGTCAGCTTCATAGAAACCAGATTTGGATGAAGAAAGGGACCCTGAAGTAGAAGGTCCTTCCTTATAGGTAACCTCAACGGCGGAAGAGATGACATCGTCACCAGATCCGCAAACCAGATCCTGCGAGCAATTACTCATGGAAGTAACGCAAACAGAGGAAACAGGTATGCTAGATTGAAGTCCCAAGGAACTGCTAGATCATCTACCAGAATGGATTGAGGATCTCTTGACCTTGAACCGTACTTTGGAAGCTTGTCGTTTTGACGAGACGCCATCAGATCCAACTACGGAACCCCCCCCACCTGAGAGTTATCATTGTGAAAACCTCTGGGTGGAAAACCCACTCTCCGGGACGAAAAGTCTGCCTGCTCAGAAAATCTGCCTCCCAGTTGTCCACCCCTGGTATGTGGATGACAGAGAGATGGCAATCGTTAGACTCAGCCCACTGGAGAATACATGTCACCCCCTTCATTGCCAATGAGTTCCTCCCTGGTGATTGATATAAGCCACCAAGGTGATGTTGTCCAACTGGAATCGGATAAATCGGACCAAAGCTAGTAGAGGCTAAGATATTAAAGCACCGAAAATTGCTCTCAACTCCAAGATGTTTATTGGAAGAGACAACTCCTCCAGAGTCCACAGACCCTGTGCTTTTAAGAAACCCCAAACCCCTCCCCAGCCAACAGGTTGGCATCCATGGTCACAATCACCCAGGAAGGCCTCAGGAAGCATGTGCCCCGAGACAGATAGTCCTGTGAAATCCACCACGAGAGAGAGACTCTTGTTGGGGTATTCAAATGTATCCCCCCCGTTCATTTGACTGAGCATGCATAGTTGCAGAGGTCTCAGATGGAACCGAGCAAAAGGAATGATGTCCATAGAGGCAAGCCTCAAACCAATCACCTCTATGCATTGAGCCACAGATGGACGAATAGCAGACTGGAGAGAAAGGCAAGGAACATGAAGTTTAGATTTTCTGACATCCGTCAAAAAAATCTTCATCGACAGGGAATCTATGATTGTTCCAAGAAACACACCCTTGTATCTGGTACAAGGGAACTCTTTCCCAGATTCACTTTCCACCCATGGGAACATAGAATAGACAACAACATCTCGGTATGAGATTTTGCTAGATGAAAAGATGGCGCTTGAACTAGGATGTCGTTTAGATAAGGCGCCACACCAATACCCTGGGACCTCACCACTTCCAGAAGAGCCCCCAGAACCTTTGTGAAAATTCTGGGAGCTGTAGCAAGGCCAAAAGGAAGGGCAACAAACTCAAATTTTTTGTCCTGGAAGGCAAACCTCACATACTGGTAATGATCCATGTGAATGGGAACATGAAGATACGCGTCCTTCAGATCTAAGGTCGTCATGAACTGAGCCTCTTGAAACAAAGTTAGAATAGAACGGATGGTCTCCATTTTGAAGGACGGAGCCCTGAGGAATTGGCTGAGACACTTTAGGTCCAGAATTGGACGAAAAGTGCCCTCCTTCTTGGGAACTACAAAAAGATTTGAATAGAATCCTAGATCTTGTTCCTCTAGAGGAACTGGAACAATCACTCCCAGGGATGATAGGTCCTTTAAGCAGTTTAAGAAGGCCTCTCTCTTTATCTGGTTCGCAAATAACCTTGACAGGTGGAATCTGCCCCTGGTTGGAAAACATATGAATCCTATTCTGTAAGGTGGGAAACTGTGTCTATGGCCCAAGGATCTAGAACATCGCGTATCCAAGCCTGCTGAAAAATAGAAAGCCTGCCCCCTACTTGATCCAGTACAGGATCGGGGGCAGTCCCTTCAAGTTGATTTAGAATCAGCAAAAGGATTATTGGCTTGCTTCCCCTTATTCCAAGCTGACTGGACCTCCAATAGGACTTGTATTGATCCGACTTGGAAGAGGAAGACTTCTGTCCCTTAAAGTTACAACATTTCTGCCAGACCTGGACCAAACAAGGTTTTACCCTTATATGGCAAAGCTAAAAGCTTGGACTTGGATGTAACATCTGCAGACCAAGATTTTAACCACAGAGCTCTGCGAGCTAAAACAGTGAAACCAGAAATCTTAGCACCCAGCCTAAGAACTTGCATGTTGGCATCACAAATAGAGCCTTCTTGGATCTCCTCTATAGTAGTCCCTTCTAGGATAAGATTAGATAAGTGATTGCACCAATAAGATGCTGCCTCTGCAACTGTAGCAATACTAGCAACAAGTTGCCACTGTAATCCCTGATGAATGTACATTTTCTTCAAAAAAGCCTCAAGCTTCTTATCCATGGAGTCCTTGAAAGAATAACTATCTTCAATAGGAATAGTAATTCTCTTGGCAAGAGTAGAGATAGCTCCCTCTACCTTGGGCACCGTGCTCCACGAGTCACGAATAGCATCAGCAAACATATTTTTAAAAAACAGGGTACGGGGAAAAAGGAATCCCTGGTTTATTCCATTCCTGAGTTATGATATCTGCCATACGGTCTGGAACTGGAAACACTTCCACTGATGAGGGTACATCATATACCCTATTAAGATTACTTTGGATTCTCCGAGACAGACAAGTCGGATTCTTCCAAAGTAGCAAGAACCTCCTTCAAAAGTACTCAAAGGTGTTCTAACTTAAATCTGAAATAAAGCTCCTCAGAATCTGCAGAATTGGTCACTACAGTATCAGAATCTGACAATTCTCCCTCAGAAGCTACTGAAGAATCATCCTCATCAGATAACTGAGACAAACTGACTAACGCAGCATTAGCGGAGTCAGCCTTATTAACATCAATATGTTTAGATTTCCTCTTACGCTTACCAGTAACCTTTGGAAAAGCTGATAAAGCTGGGGAAACAGCAGAAGAAATCTGCACAGCGAAATCCCCAGGTAAAAAACACCTCCAGGAGGTTGTTAAGAGGAACCGCATTTGAAGCTTGGGAAGCTTGAGGGGAAAGTTGAGGCATTGCTAGGATAACACTATCCTGAGAGACAGGGGCTCAGGGAGAGACATCTTATCTTTAAACATTAAAGTCTTATTTAGACATGAAGAGCAAAATTGTACAGGAGGAATTATCTTAGCCTCCAAACACAATAAACATTTTTCAAAAGAATCAATTTCAGCATTAGTGTCCACAATTGGGTATCAGTTCCCAGCAATTAACAAGAATTTAAATGCCAAAAAAAAGTCAAATTAGGAATATTTAGGAGAAGCAGTAAAACACATACCTAATAAATAAGCACATAAACCCTAAGCTCTGCTGAGGTCTTACCCCTCCAGAAGTTGTTATCCCAATAGCACATGAAAACCAGGCACACCCGGAGCAAAGATCACCTCCTTGTTACCGGAAAAAGCCCAAATCCACTTGAGAAACAACTGCAGGCAGAAGAACTGCAACCTCCGCACTCGCTGCAGCAAACTCTGATCTGATCAGAGAAGCCAAATAAATGGAAGTGCGGAGGAGCGGTCACGTGAAAATGGTGCCACTGACAAACAAAAACAGCACAAAAACCGGCAGCAGCACATAAAAAAGTGATTGGGCCAAATAAACTGAGCAGAAAAGCGATTGCCCCCAAACAAAGTTTAAGTAGAACAAACACCTGCAAAACTCTCCATACACTCTCCATCTCTGAGCCCCAATAAAATATGATGCCTCTTTCACATATAAGCAGTGCCCCCTAAAGAATACTTGTAAGAATCTGTAAACAGTAATCAAATGCTTTCCACAAGGATTTAACCCCTATAGTGCCGGTACCTTATAACTTAGAAGGAAAAGCACTTACCTGTGGATCCTGCTCTGTCAGGCAGGAGCTGTATTCTAAGGTGTGGCAGCTTCCTCCACTTCTACAAGGGACCTATAGAAAGGAAAACAAACAATGTAGCTAACCCTGGCTTTCTATAATAGGGGTAGCAATAATGTTAGAA